>NC_138497.1:5079618-5797118 GCF_964252035.2 Podarcis erhardii | reverse complement strand
TACAGTATAAAAACATGAATAACAATAAAATTCAAAAAGTAAAAAATCAATTTAGGGGAAACAAGCATTAGATAATCCCCAGGGCTAGCTGGCTGAATTGGTCCTACTTGGGCCAGCGAGGAGGCCAGGGGAGAATTAGCTGTGGGGTCTCAGAGTGGCTGATCTTCATAAAAGGGGAGGGGGAGGGAAGAGAAGGGAAATAAAAGATCAGGCTAAGTTCAGATTGAAAGCCAGGCGGAATAGTTCTGTCTTACAGGCCCTGCGGAAGGAAGTTAAATCCTGCAGGGCCCTGGTCTCATGGGACAGAGCATTCCACTAGGTCGGAGCCATCACTGAGAAGGCCCTGGCCCTGGGGGAGGATAGTCTGACTTCCTTAGGGCCTGGGACCTCTAAACTATGCTTATTCATGGACCTTAAGGTCCTCTGCGGGGCAGACCAGGAGAGGCGGTCCCTTAGGACAAATGCTAAAATGCAATGCAATACAATAAAGAATAATAAAACGCAGGTAGTGGAAACAAGACTGTGTGGGCCTGGACTGTGCAAACCAGCCTTGTTCTGGAGTTGGGGCTGACAGGTAGCTCAAACATCTGGAGGGCACCACGTCGGGGAAGGCTGGTTTATACAGTCACCCCAAACATTTGCTTACGTGGGATTACAAAACTCAGCAAGGTGGTGCAGTGGTTAGAGTACTGGACTAGGACCTGGAGGAGACCAGGGTTCACTCGTCCATGAAGCTTACTGGGGGACGTTGGGCCAGTCAGAGCCTCTCGGCCTTACTGAGAGTGGTGCATGCTCTAGTTATCTCCTGCCTGGACTACTGCAATGTGCTCTATGTGGGGCTACCTTTGAAGGTGACCCGAAAACTGGTCACCAGCTAGACTGGTGACTGGGAGTGGCCGCCGGGACCACATAACACCGGTCCTGAGAGATCTGCATTGGCTCCCAGTACGTTTCCAAGCACAATTCAAAGTGTTGGTGCTGACCTTGAAAGCTCTAAACAGCCTCGGTCCAGGATACCTGAAGGAGCGTCTCCACCCCGATCGTTCAGCCCGGACACTGAGATCCAGCGCCAAGGGCCTACTGGCAGTTCCCTCATTGTGAGAAGTGAGGTTACAGGGAACCAGACAGAGGGCCTTCTCGGTAGTGGCGCCCACCCTGTGGAATGCCTTCCCACCAGATGTGAAGGAAATAAGCAGCTATCCTATCTTTAAAAGACATCTGAAGGCAGCCCTGTTCAGGGAAGTTTTTAATATTTAACGCTGTACTGTTTTTAACACTTGATTGGGAGCTGCCCAGAGTGCCTGGGGAAACTCAGCCAGATGGGTGGTGTATAAATTATTATTATTATTATTATTATTATTATTATTATTATTATACCTCGCAGGGTTGTTGTAAGGATAAAAACAGAGAGGAGGGGAACCTTGTATGCCCTCTTCAGCTCCTTGGAAGAAAAGCAGCATATAGATAATAGCTCTACTCTTTTCGGCGCCTGCTAAAACCATTCTTGCTTAAGTAAGTCTACCCAGATGTTTCGAGAGTTGATGAGAGTTTTAATTTTTTAAAAAATCTTTTTTTGTAAACCGCTTTGAGGCTGTTTTCATTTTTACAGTCATGTGGTGCACAAATTTTCTGAAATAAAAATGAATAAATAGAATTAAGAAGCAGGGTTGACTCTAAAATGGCTCACCAGTCTCTCTCTCTCTCCTTCCTCTATGCCGATTTGCAGAAGCATGTCGACAGCAAACATATAAACTGGGCCCAAGTCTGATTAAATGCTTTTAAGAAAAGAGCGTTTTCAGTGCTCTATGCTTAGGAATGCAAAAAAAAGGAGGAGGAAAAGATCTCAAACCATACTGCATTTTTTTAAGAACGAAATTGAGCTGCGCCCGTCATTTTAAAGGAACACACAGCTAGGATGTCCCATGGATTTTTTTGGGAAGGAGCCCACAATGGAACCACAGAGTGGGGAATTAGAAAGGACTTCCTTCCTTTTATCATCTCTGCGTGCAGATGTTACCATTTTCTGCTCTGGCAGCTGAAACCAAAACAGAGACGTCTCAACCAGCCCCATCCCAAACAACTCGTTGGAGAAGAAAGCCCATGGCAATCGTAGATGCCTTTTCTGGCAGCCGCGGCCACAAAGCCTAAGGGGGGGGGTTGTGAAGCATTTCCTCCCCTCCACAAAGAGGGTGCTATTTCTACAGCCAGTCCGGGCGCTGGGAGGTGGAATTATCCAAGGTCCGTATAGTAAAAGCTCTGGTTTTCCCAGTAGTGATGTATGGAAGTGAGAGCTGGACCATAAAGAAGGCTGATCGCCAAAGAATTGATGCTTTTGAATTATGGTGCTGGAGGAGACTCTGGAGAGTCCCATGGACTGCAAGAAGATCAAACCGATCCATTCTGAAGGAAATCAGCCCTGAGTGCTCACTGGAAGGACAGATCCTGAAGCTGAGGCTCCAAGACTTTGGCCACCTCATGAGAAGAGAAGACTCCCTGGAAAAGACCCTGATGTTGGGAAAGATGGAGGGCACAAGGAGAAGGGGACGACAGAGGACGAGATGGTTGGACAGTGTTCTCGAAGGTATGAACATGAGTTTGACCAAACTGCGGGAGGCAGTGGAAGACAATGGAAGGAATGTGGTGGAGTCTCCTTCTTTGGAGGTCTTTAAGCAGAGGCTTGACGACCATATGTCAGGAGTACTCTGATGGTGTTTCCTGCTTGGCAGGGGGTTGGACTCGATGGCCCTTGTGGTCTCTTCCAACTCTATGATTCTATGATTCTATGATTCTATGACAGGAGTGCCTGGCGTGCTCTGGTCCAGGGGGTCACGAAGAGTCGGACATGACTAAACAACAACAAATTTAATGGGTGCGATTCGCCACTGCCACAAACCTGGCGACACACCAATGGAGTTGGTTGGTGGAGACTGATCTCCATTGTCAGGAAAAAAAGGAATCGCCTTGCTCAGTCATACCAAAAGGTCGGTCTTGTCCATCTGCTGCATCCCATGTACTCTAGGGACATGGTTCTCAAACTTTTAGAGGCCGCTGCCCAGCGTTCGGAATTAGTCAGGCACCAAAATGCAACTGGCAACCGGCCTTTTGCAACTGGATAGAGTTGCCCAGGTGTCTTCCTTGATGCCTAGCATCTCCACCTGCCTGGCTGCAGTCAGCTGGCCTGCCGGGCGCCATGACAGCAAAAGGTGTGCGTCTTTTGCTGCCCCGCTGCCCCGCAAAACAACTGATTTGCCTGGCAGCGCAGCAGCAAAAGACATTGTGCTGGTCCCGAGGGTTAACTGTGCGGCGAGATCCGAGTCCAGTCCGAGGTCGAGGGTGTGGTATGGAGGCTGTCCGTCAAGGCTGAAGCTGGGTCCAAGGCAGGGAGTTGGGTGAGGTCAGGAACTCTGGCAGAAGAGCAGGACAGGGTGCAGGCAGGAACAGGCTACCAACAATGTTGCTCCCGCAACCTGGGACTGGGGCTGACTGGCTTTTATCTGCCCCGAGGCATAGGGCGGCCCCGATCCTCTGATGACTTGCCTCTCCTGGCCTGGAGGCGAGCACTCCTCCTGCGGGAACTTAGTTCCCTCCGCCTCTCTGTCCTCTGCAGCTCAGGAGAGGCTGGAGGGTTATCGGACCCAGAGGCAAACTCCTCTTCCTCTGACGGGGCTGAGAGTGGAGCACCTGCAGGCAATGGGTCCTCCATCACCTCAGGAGCCAGAGCAGACTCAGCTGATGCCTGCACCTGAGGATCCAGCACAGGTGAGGACCCTTCAGGCTGAAGCCCCAGCCCCGGTTCAGCTGGTTCTGGAGGCAAGGACTCCTGTGCAGGCTGGGATTCCTCAGGTTCAGCCTCCGAGTCTGAATCCCAGGCCGTCACAGACATTTGTTTTTGTTTTTGTTTTGCTACTGCTGCTGCTGCTGTGCTGCCGGGTGAATCAGGTGTTCTGTGTGATAGCAAAAGACATGACTTCTGCTGCCATACTCCCCTGCAGAACCCAATTCACCCAGCAGGAATGTTGTTGTTGTTGTTGCGTTTGGAGATTGCACCTAAAGCCAAAATACCGTATAGTCAAAACACTTTGGGTTCAATAGCGGGTGGGGTGGCCAGTCTTTTTCCCCAGACAGAAACTTTCCGCCCCCTATTTAATTCTTTTACGTTTTTATGCCAAAATTCTAAAGCTGAAGGCATACAAGTTAAATGTGCGCAAACTGCGGGCTTGCTGTGCAACTTTTAGATAGTAAATTCAACAAAACTGATGAACTTGATTCAGTGATGCCAGCTTTTCGGTTTCTGATAGTAATTTACACCTCCAGTGCCCCTCACCGCCACCCCTTGCTTCTTAGTGCCCCCCTAGGTAATCCCTTAGGGATCCCTTAAAACTCTACGATTTTATGAAAACCTCCGGAGGATACCAGCCTGGGAAAAGCTGGTCTATGACTGGCAGGAGAGCCTTAGATGTGTGTATGGAATATCTCTCTCCTTCTCTCCTTCCTTCCTTCCTTCCTTCCTTCCTTCCTTCCTTCCTCAGAAGAGCTCCTTCACGGAGACTTTGTCCTTTAATCACCCTACTGAAAGCTGGCCAGAGGTGGGAAAATATTGTAATTCCCTCAGATTAGAAAACCCTCCCAATTCTATGATTCCACACACAAAAAGCAGGAATCCCTTAAAAGGCTTTAAAATATATATCACTGCATGTTAACTACTGGAGAATTGTGAAGGCTAACAACCTGAGGCTGAAACAGTTGTATCTGGAAAATATGAATCAGAGGCAGCATAAAACGTGAACTTTTCCGTCCTGCCGTATAAACAGTGGCTGTGTGTGGTGTTTCGAGGCCTTTGAGAGGGGCGGGGGGGGGGGGGCAGGAAGAGAATTTGCAGAAGCAAAACCCAAAAACCTTGGCAAGCAAAAGTGAGTTTCCATTATTTAAATAGTGGGGGGTGATTTAAGCGTGGAAAACAGTAAGCGGAGCTAAGATGCAGCTGGAGAGATTGCTGCCGCCACGACATTCAACCCCGTCCACCTTTGCCAAGTCGATGCCCTCCAGGGTCTTTGGACTATAATTCCCATCAGCCTCAGCTGCCACTATCCCTGCACTTGCTAAGGCTTATGGGAGTTGTAGTCCAGAAGTCCTGGAGGGCACATGGTTGGGGGAAAGCTGGATTGGACGGCGCAGTGCCATAATCATCATCATCATCATCATTTATTTATACTCCGCCCATCTGGCTGAATTTCCCCAGGCACTCTGGGTGGCTTCCAATCAAGTG
Organism: Podarcis erhardii; assembly: GCF_964252035.2. NCBI lineage: Eukaryota > Metazoa > Chordata > Lepidosauria > Squamata > Lacertidae > Podarcis > Podarcis erhardii. Next base: position 5,791,852 of record NC_138497.1, on the reverse strand, counting down.
TTAAAAACAATACACCATTAAATATTAAAAACTTCCCTAGACAGGGCTGCCTTCAGATGTCTTTTAAAGAGAAAATAGCTGCTTATTTCCTTCACATCTGAAGGGAGAGCGTTCAACAGGGTGGACGCCACTACCAAGAAGGCCCTCTGTCTGGTTCCCTGTAACTTCACTTCTCGCAATGAGGGAACTGCCAGAAGGCCCTCAACGCTGGATCTCAGTGTCCAGGCAGAACGATGGGGGTGGAGACGCTCCTTCAGGTATACTGGACCGAGGCCGTTTAGGGCTTTCAAGGTCAGCACCAACACTTTGAATTGTGCTTGGAAACGTACTGGGAGCTAATGTAGGTCTTTCAAGACCGGTGTTATATGGTCTCGGTGGCCACTCCCAGTCCCCAGTCTAGCTGCCGCATTCTGGATTAGTTGTAGTTTCCGGGTCACCTTCAAAGGTAGCCCCATGTAGAGCGCATTGCAGTAGTCCAAGCGGGAGATAACCAGAGCATGCACCACTCTGGCGAGACAGTCCGCGGGGAGGTAGGGTCTCAGCCTGCGTACCAGATGGAGCTGGTAAACAGCTGCCCTGGACACAGAATTGGCCTGCGCCTCCATGGACAGCTGTGAGTCCAAAATGACTCCCAGGCTGCGCACCTGGTCCTTCAGGGGCACAGTGACCCCATTCAGGACCAGGGAATCCTCCACACCTGCCCGCCTCCTGTCCCCCCAAAACAGTACTTCTTGTCTTGTCAGGATTCAACCTCAATCTGTTAGCCGCCATCCATCCTCCAACCGCTTCCAGGCACTCACACAGGACCTTCACCGCCTTCACTGGTTCTGATTTAAAAGAGAGGTAGAGCTGGGTGTCATCTGCATACTGATGAACACCGAGTCCAAATCCCCTGATGATCTCTCCCAGCGGCTTCATATAGATATTAAAAAGCATGACCACAAGAATTGCACGCATAGGCTGGGGTCACCCGTGCATAGCTGTCCCTCAGTGGTGCATGGCTGGCATGTAGCAAATGTGGATCTCGTAGGCAGTTCTATGAATGGGATTCCTGCATTCCACTTTGAACACAGAACTTTCCCGTGGAGATCCATTCACACGTTCAGCTGCGCATCATCCAGAGATGAGCCACATGTTTGTGTCTCCAAACAGCTAAGATTCACCTAAACCTGAATCATGCACCCAGGGCAGGGCAGACTCTTAAGGCACCCCCATGCCCTGGGACCCCAATGCCTGTTCAACTCACCTGCCCAACAGCTCACCTGGATGTCAGTGGCTGAGAAGTCACCCGCCATCTTATCACTTCCCACAGGGCCCCTAAGCACTTGACAGAGCGTTGGAGCACCCTAAATAAAATTTATTTTTTTAAAAAAGGCAAACTACACTACCCAGAATTCTTTGAGGGAAAGAATGCGCTTTAAAGCTGGCCCAGAAATGGAAGCAAGAAGAAATACCAACGAAAGAAGAATGGTGGACGAATTTAATGGACTATGCAGAATTGGATAAAATGACAGGAAGGATTCGAAACCTGCGGGAGACTCACAGAAGATTGGAGGAAACTTACAAATTATTTGAAGAGCAACTGTAATCAACAAATTATGCTAGTAGGACCACATGAAGTTTTGTAAGGAGGAATATATGAAACATTGCAAAGAAGAGAAAAAAAGAGAGATATTAGTTACGATATTTATGTAATAGTGAAAGTAAGAAATGTAAATTAAGTGGAAAAGATTGGAAAATGTTCAGATGTGATTGATGGAAATAAAAAAAAATATATAAAAGTTTGTTTAATAATTGTTGAAAATGATATCTTAAAAAACCAATGTGCTTTAAAGGTATAGCAATCTATTAGATTGCAAACTGCCCTGTGATCCTCAAGTGAAACTTAATAAATAATATTAACGACAATACATATACACAGCCACAGAACGCCTCCTGTAACTGAGGGTGTTTGTCAAGGTTACAGATCAGTTGGAGGGCTCTACAGTGGTGCCTCGCAAGACAAAATTAATCCGTTCCGCGAGTCTCTTCGTCTTGCGGTTTTTTTGTCTTGCGAAGCATGGCTATTAGCGGCTTAGTGGCTATTAGCGGCTATTAACGGCTTAGCGGCTATTAACGGCTTAGCGGCTTTAAGAAAAAGGAAACAAACTCGCAAGAACTCGCAAGATGTTTCGTCTTGCGAAGCAAGCCCATAGGGAAATTTGACTTGCGAAGCACCTCAAAAAACGGAAAACTCTTTCGTCTAGCGAGTTTTTCGTCTTGCGAGGCATTCATCTTGCGGGGCACCACTGTACTTGCATTGAAGTGAACACGGGTAGAAGACCCCCACCCACCCATGCAAGACCTCCCCTGCTCAGCACAAGGAAGCTCAGAGAGGGACCGGGGAGGGGGACCCACACATTTCAGGCCTTGAATGCTGAAGGCAAATGCCTGAACTTCTGGAATATTGTGTTCAGTTCTGGTAAAATATTGCAGAGCTGGAAAAGGTTCAGAAAACAGCAGGGGAAACCATAAAGGAGCTGCTAAACCTACCCAGCTCCTTCAACCTCATAAGGCTTGGTTTCCAGAGCCTTGATCATCTTGGTTGCCCACATGTTCAAGCTGGTCAACATCCTTCTTTAATTGTGGCACCCAGAACTGGACACAGGACTCCAGGTGTGGTCTGACCAAGGCAGAAGAGAGTGGGGTACAAAGAAGGGTACCCTGATGCCAGGGTAAGAGACAGTATGATTTGGAGGTGAGAGTTCTGCTGTGCTCATGGGCTTTCTCCCGAGTGAAGTGCAGAGTTTTTGAGGACTGGGACATTCGCAAGGAAACCAAAATGCTTGTTTACAAAGCTATTGTACTGCCAACCTTACTATATGCTTGTGAAACATGGACCACTTATGAACGCCAACTCCAACTCCTCGAAAGATTCCATCAACGGTGTCTCCGAAAAATTTTACACATCACTTGGGAAGATAGGCGAATTAATATCAGTGTACTGGCGAAAGCAAAGATCACCAGTGTGGAAGCAATGATTTTTCAACATCAACTTCATTGGACTGGTCATGTTGTGCGGATGCCTGATGATCGTCTTCCAAAGCAACTACTCTATTCCAAACTTAAAAATGGAAAGCGTAATGCTGGTGGTCAACAAAAGAGGTTTAAAAACTGTCTCAAGGCAAATCTTTAAAAATGTAGTATAGACACTGACAACTGGGAAACACTGGCCTGGGGGCGCTCCAATTGGAGAACAGCCTTCACCAAAGGTGTCATGGGCTTTGAAGACACTCAAACTCAGGACGCAAGGGAGAAACGTGCTAGGAGGAAGGCACACTTGGCAAATCCACACCATGATCAACTCCCACCCGGAAACCATTGTCCCCACTGTGGAAGGGCGTGTGGGTCCAGAATTGGCCTCCACAGTCACTTACGGACTCATTGTTAAAACCGTGTTTATGGAAGACAATCTTACTCGGCTAGGAGGGATTGCCAAAGAAAAAGAAGCACACTAAACAGGATATACCAAGAGCTCTGGCCAAAAGTTTCAATACAAGGAATAATTCCTACTCGAGAGTAGAGAAGAAAAACGTGTATATTCTGCTAAGAATACCAGTGTTAAACTAATAGTAAATTTAAACACGACGTATAAGTGCGATAGTTTTAAAATAATAGTAAATTTAAACACAACGTTTAAGTACAGAAATAGTGTAGTTTCAAATATGCAATGGTATAGTATAAAGGTACATAAAATACCAGTACACAACAATAGTTTTATACAAGTCTCAATGGCAGTCAAAAAGAGTCCATATTATATAAAGTCAGAATGAAGAATCAAATAGGGCCAAAAAGAAGTATCCGTGGTATGAATCAGATGTACGACTCAGTAGTGGTGACCAGGACAGGGCCCTGTTTCGGAGTAAATGCCTTCTTCAGCTCAGTTTTTTAAGGAATATAAATCTGTTGGAAGTTTGTATCATTCAATTCTTTTGTGTTTCTTTTTCCAACATGCGTCTCAGTTGAATGAATCCAAACGCACAGAGAAACGCAAGAAAATTTGGATTCATTCTTAGCAGAATATACACGTTTTTCTTCTCTACTCTCGAGTAGGAATTATTCCTTGTATTGAAACTTTTGGCCAGAGCTCTTGGTATATCCTGTTTAGTGTACTTTCAACAAGAACTCCAATTTCTTTAAAGAAAAAGAAGCAGCATCTCATGGGCTTTGGCCTGATCCTGCTGGGCTCGTCGTGAGTCCTTAAATGTTTTTTTAAGAATGCATCAGCCACACTGGGCCAACTACTTTGTCCCTTGCCAGCTGGACCACTGGAAGGAATAGAGGGGAAGATTACAACATTCAAATCGGCTGCAAGCATCAAGCGAGCAAACACCCCCTCACACCGACATCATCGTTTTTTCCAACAATGTCCGACAAGCTGCTTCATTCTCTTGTTGGAACTACCTCATTCCAGTTGCCTCGTCCAAGGAGGAGAAGTGTGTTTCTGTTATTACTTGAAACACAGCTTGGTTTTTTAAAAGATGCTCCTTGCACCAACGACAGCAGAGAAGGCAAGTCCCTCTTCTGACTCCCCTCAACATTTAAAAGGGTTTGATTCTCCACCAGGGAATCAGAGGGGGGAACATTCCTTCGGAACCGTGAGCCCTCACTTTTGAAAGAGACGGTTTTGTCGCTGCCCAAAACACACAAAGCGAAGTATGCTACAGCAGCAGCAAGAATGCTTATCGCAAAATAAGAAGACACAAGATCTACCCACTCTGGAAGAATGGCAGATGAAGGTGATGGACTATATGGAGTTGGCGGAGATGACTGGCAGAATCCGAGACCTGGGAGAGGAGCTGGTGGAAGAGGACTGGAAGAAATTTAAAGACTATCTACAGAAACAGTGTAAAATTTATGAATGCTAAAATGATGTTGGATTAAAAATAAGTGGCATTAGTGATAAAGTTAGAAAAAGTATGAAAAAAATGAATTGATGGATGAAAATATTTGAGTTGTGATATGTTAAGATACAAAGTTAAAGATGATAAATTGAAAGAGGGCAAGGATTTGCTGATTTGATTATGTAAATGGGAATACAAAAAGGGGAGGTGTGAGGAGGTCAAGGAAACAAGGTAATGAGCTTTAAAGTTAGAAAAGGAAAGATGGATTTTTTCTTTTTTCTTTCTATTTTTATCTATTTTTTGTTTTTTGTATCTTGTATTTTTCTGTTTCCTTTTTTCTCTTTTTTCCGCTGTATTTTGTTATGATTTTGTAGAATCTCAATAAATATTTATTAAAAAACACACACACACACACACACACACAAAGCGAAAAAGTACAGAGACCCCTGGGGCGTTCAGGGGTAGCTATGGAAAGGAAGACAAGCCCAGATCCGCTATTATCTTTGGATGGTGAGAGAAGCGAGCGAGCGAGAAATAAGAGGCGCTTCACGCCTGCCAAGGCAAGGGGTGCCTTTTCTTTCGGAGAAATTGAAACAGAAAACACCATATGAAACTCTGCATGGGGCTTTTTAAAAAATTCAAAAGAGGCTGGGCCGGTTTTATTATTGGCACCCCGGAGCCAGCACAGAAATATCCACCCTGCGATAATCTAGCTCAAGTGTTGCTATTTAAAAATCCAAACAGGAAATCTAAGAGATGGAAAGCACTGGACTTCTTTGCCTGGAGGTCGCAGCGCCTTCAAAATAAGTCTCAACTGTCAAATATTCTCTGGACTCAAAAGACTCCCTCCCATTCCCCTTTTGCAATCTGGTGACTAGAGTCAAACCAAAGCAGAATGCTCACCAAGCATTGGCAGAAACAGGGAGAGAGGTGGGAACGGTGGTCTCTGCAGCCAATAATAATAATAATAATAATATGCTGCCCATCTGGCCATGGGGTCACGAAGAGTCGGACACGACTAAACGACTAAACAACAACAACAACAACAGTACAGGAACCCTTGACAGTTAAGTCCAGTTACAAACAACTCTGGGGTTGCGGCGCTCATTTCGCTTTACTGGCCAAGGGAGCTGGCGTTTGTCCGCAGTTAGTTTTTCCAGGTCGTGTGGCCAGCATGACTAAGCCGCTTCTGGCGAACCAGAGCAGTGCACGGAAACACCGTTTACCTTCCTGCCGGAGTGGTACCTATTTATCTACTTGCACTTTGAAGTGCTTTTGAACAGTTGGCAGGAGCAGGGACCGAGCAACAGGAGCTCACCCCGTCGCGGGGATTCGAACCGCTGACCTTCTGATCGGCAAGTCCCAAGCTCTGTGGTTTAACCCACAGCGCCACCCGCATCCCTACAACAATATAATGTGCATTAAAAATACACAGGTAAAGGTGTCACAATTATCAACTATGTAAAACCATTCCAAATGGATCAGGACAGTAAAAATTCTGGAAGGTTTACCTGTGGATTTACCTGCCGGAAACAACTATGGCAAGTGGCTTGAATCCTACTGTCTTGGGAGCAGATGCTGTTGTTCTATCTCTCCTGCATCTGTCTTCAGAAGACGAAAAAGCTAAGGAGTAAACCAGGGGTAGGCAAACTAAGGCCCAGGGGCCGGATGCGGGCCAATTGCCTTCTAATCCAGCCCACGGACAGTCCAGGAATCAGTGTGTTTCTACATGAGCAGAATGTGTCCTTTTATTTAAAATGCATCTCTGGGTTATTTGTGGGACATAGGAATTCGTTCAGGTATTTTTTCCAAAATATAGTCCGGCCCACCACCAAGGTCTGAGGGACAGCTGAAAAAGCTTGCTAACCCCTGGAGTAAACCTCCAGACACACTGCCCAGGCTTGCACCCTGGAGAGGTCACTTCTGTGTTGCAAACACAGCGTTGACCGCTGGGAGGAGCGCAGAGAAAATAAACGCCATGGTGTGTCTGCAGCAGAACAACCAGACACCTTCCTCTGCCCCAGCTGCAACAAAACATGTCTCTCCCATATCAGTCTCTACAGCCACAGCAGGCGCTGTAATTCTCCAGCGATTTAACTTCAGCCCCGAAGGCGCACTCCTCCATTGTCTCCCAAGACAGATGGATGCCAAGAACAGGAGCTTGTGTACATTTCTATACAATTTCTGGTTGGTGGAGCAAGCTTGTTTCCTGAGCTCTTACCAGGGGCTTCTAGATGCAAAAAAAATTGCACCTGGAGAGTCAAAGTCATGAACTTTATGGATCTCCGTGACCTTTGGTTCGTCCAGCTCTGAGAGACTCAGCTCCTTGAGCAGACAGAAGGACGTAAGCATTTACTTGCGCCTGTGATGGAAATCTGGGAGGCGGTTGCCGATAGAGCTCAGCCCTAACTAGAGGCAAGGTAACTGCTAAGGTCAAAAGATGGACATTCCGATTCTGTTCCAGAGCAAGGCCAGATAAGAGACAACGGAGTGAACTGCCTGCTGAATTCAAAACAGCTGAGACACAGAATCTTTGAAGCAGATGCCAGCAATCTCAACTTTAAACAAATGCCGGTGGAAGGAGTGGCTGAATCGAAACTCTTTCTCTTGTTTCTTTTCGCAGCGGGGCGGGGCGCAGGGAATACAGATGCAGAGCGACATTGGGACTACAACTCCCATCAGGCCAAGCGCTTCCGACTGTGTTGGGCGGGGCTGATGGGAATTGTAGTCCAAAACATCTGGAGGGCACCTGGTTGGCTGAGCATAATGAAATCCACATGGCCTGTCACCTTTTTATCACAGTACGGGGAAGGACACTCAGACGTTAAGAGAGCGTTATTGCTAAATAACTGCTTAGGAAGTGGTCGTGAGGCACTACCCAATGGCAGCAAAGTAAGATGGAAATGAGAGACAGGCTGCTGGCCCATTGCTTGCCTTCCACACAGGTGGTCCTGAGTTCAAATCCTTGGCACCTGCACCTTAAGAAAAGGTGACGGTGTGATAGGAATTTTATGGTCTTAGATATACAGTGGTGCCTCGCAAGACGAAATTAATCCGTTCTGCGAGTCTCTTCGTATAGCAGTTTTTTTGTCTTGCGAAGCAAGCCCATTGACAGCTTAGCGGATTAGCGCTATTAGCAGTTTAGCTGCTTAGAAAAAGGGGGGGAGGGGAAAAAACCCGCAGGAACTCGCAAGACATTTTCATCTTGTGAAGCAAGCCCATAGGGAAATTCGTTTTGCGAAGCGCCTCCAAAACGGAAAACCCTTTCGTCTAGCGGGTTTTCCGTCTTGCGAGGCGTTCGTCTTGCGGGGCACCACTGTATGGTAAGTGTACCAACCAAGCACATACATAGATCAGCACAGGAAGGCCAAACTGGAACCATTTTGATTCCTAAACTGAGCAAATGTTTTCTCTGCAAGGTCAAAGTAGAAAAGCCTCCCCATTGTCTTTTCCTTCACAAATCCTGTCTTAAGGGTATGTCTGTGTTTGAATAGGCTGTGAGCCTGTGACCTGGCCCAGGAACTAAGTATTTATCATTACAAAAGACTGGCCAGGCTCCCCAGGCAATCCAGTCAAGTAACCTGCCAGACAGGAGATAAACAATGACAGGAGAAAAACAATATTCAAATTTCTGTTTTAGACCACCTTTTCTGTGATGTAGGTGTGATGTATCTGAGGGGTGGTCTTAGGTTACACCCCTTCTGTGATGTATGTATGATGTTTCTGGGGGTGGTCTTGATCTACAGGGTGGCAACTTCAAATGTCTTTATAAGGCCTTGCACACCATTTTTCTGGGTCCTTCCTCTCTCCTGCGGCTGAGGGGAGCACCCTGTTGCAACAGATCAATAAAGGCCAAGCCTACAGGATGCTGTTTTGCTCCAAGTTATCCTGGTTGGTGTCTTTGTTTTTGTCCAAGGGAGCCCTCGGATTTTTCCGTTAACAGACGGGAACCACTCTTCTCTGCCTGAAACCTTGGGAACGCCACTGCCAGTCAGTGTAGGCAACACCGGTCTAGATCAGGGATGCGCATTTTCTTCTAAGGTAGCCTTTTGAGGGCCACTTTCGGGGGCGTGGCCAAAGGCAAAAGTGGGTGGAGCAACCTATTTAAATGATACCCTATTTAAATGATACCTGGTTCAGAAAAGGGCAACCCAAGGTTGAAGCCATTGGGGAGTGTTTGGCCTAGAAAAGGAGAGTAAGAGGAGAAACGATAAAGGTGTATAAAATTATACATGGCAAAATTATACAGTGGTACCTCGGGTGGTACCTCGGGTGGCGCTGTGGGTTAAACCACAGAGCCTAGGACTTGCCAATCAGAAGGTTGGCATTCCGAATCCCCACGATAGTTAGCTCCCATTGCTCATTCCCTGCTCCTGCCAACCTGGCAATTTGAAAGCACGTCAAAATGCAAGTAGATAAATAGGTACCATTCCGGTGGGAAGGTAAACGACATTTCTGTGCACTGCTCTGGTTCGCCAGAAGCGGCTTAGTCATGCTGGCCACGTGACCTGGAAGCTGTACGCCGGCTCCCTCGGCCAATAAAGCGAGATGAGCACCACAACCCCAGAGTCGGCCACGACTGGACCGAATGGTCAGGGGTCCCTTTACCTTTAACTACCTCGGGTTAAGAACTTAATTCATTCTGGAGGTCCGTACTTAACCTGAAACTGTTCTTAACCTGAAGCACCACTTTAGCTAATGGGGCCTCCCGTTGCAGTCGGAGCACGATTTCTGTTCTCATCCAGAAGCAAAGTTCTGAACCCGAGGTACTATTTCTGGGTTAGCGTAGCCCGTACCTGAAGCATCTGTAACCTGAAGTGTCTGTAACCCGAGGTACCACTGTACATCCCTTTCTCCTAACGCTAGAACCTGTAGACACGAGGACCTGAAGCTGAATTTTAGGATGGCTTTGCTCTGCCTTCCCAGTTGGGGCTGCAACGCTTCGGAGTCGCAGTTGCTGGAAGCCACAGGAAGGGAGAGGGTCCCTGTGCTTGGATCCTGGTTCCAGGTTTCCCGCAGGCATCCGACCGGGCCCTGGGAGAAGAGGATGGTGGGCCGCTGCCCTGGCCCAGCAGAGTCTCTTCTCATGTTCACGGCAGGACAGAAAGGACTGTACTGGGACATCTCTCCCGATACCCATTGCCTGCTTTCACCCACCAGCTTCCCACTGTTGTGACCTTTCCGCGAAGGGCAGGAGGGAAGGCAGGGAAACCCCAGCTGGGAGGCAGAGAAGCAGGGATCAGAGGCGGAGGGAGGAAACCTCCGCAGTTTGCCAGCCAATTACATAAGGCTAAATGCGGAGCAGCGGCTTTCAGCTGCCGTTTGTGCACCATCTGAACGCTTCCAAGGAACTGCATGCAGTGGCGTAGTGTGGGTTGTCAGCACCCGGGGCAAGGCAAGTAATTTGCGCTCCCTAACCCGTGGATTTGCGCCCCCTAACCCTAACCCCCAGATGTTGCGCCCGGTGCGGCCGGGCCCCCCCCGCACCCCCCACGCTACGCCACTGGGCAGAGGTAACTTTCCGGTTTTCAAGTCTCCTCGTTTTGTTGGTTTGTCCGTCCCTCTGAAGGCAGACGGCCCCCAGCAAACAGGGGCAAGTGTGGAATTGTTTCCATGGGGCCTGCATGCCTTCCTCCAAAGGGAGGAGCCCCCACTAAAATGCAGTGGTACCTCGGGTTAAGTACATAATTCGTTCCGGAGGTCTGTTCTTAACCTGAAACTGTTCTTAACCTGAAGCACCACTTTAGCTAATGGGGCCTCCTGCTGCTGCTGCGCTGCCGGAGCACGATTTCTGTTCTCATCCTGAAGCAAAGTTCTTAACCTGAAGCACTATTTCTGTGTTAGCGGAGTCTGTAACCTGAAGCGTATGTAACCTGAAGCATATGTAACCTGAGGTACCACTGTAAAGGAGGGTTCAAAAATTTATGGAAAAGTGGGATAGATATAAAACATACGTTCAAAAATACAGTAAAGGTTCACTATCTATGCTAGCATTTGATTGACGTTGGAGTAAGACTGAGTTGAGAAAGAAGACTAAGAGCACATATTGATATAGGAATGTATTAGATAATATGTAAAGAAATATGCAATAATAAGAGTACATTCATTTGTTAAAAAGGAATATACAATGAGAAAGACAGGCAGTCTAGTGTGTTGGTATGTATATGATTTTGGGGGGGGGGATTTGTTTTTGTTTTTTCTCTTTATTTTTTTTGTTTCATTTTCTTTCTAGGTATATAAAATTTGTAAATAATTTTTGTTTACATGTTGGAAATTATATTATAGTAAGTCCTGTGATGTAATATGACAATGTTTACTGATGTGCTAAGCCGCTAATAGCTGTGCTTCGCAAGACGAAAAAACCGCAAGACGAAGAGACTCACGGAACGGATTAATTTCGTCTTGCGAGGCACCACTGTAATATAAGAATGTTAACAAATAAATAAAATGCAAATTAAAAAAAAGAAATAAATAAAGGAGGGTCCCCCTTTGGTGGTAGGTTTGGGGCGTTCTCTTTGGAGATACATTTGGTCAATCGCTCTCAGGTTTCAACTTATCTTGGCCATCAGGGTTTGAACACAAGAGAGCTCTCCCCTTCTTGGTGCAAAATCTGGGTTACCCTGAAATATATTAGTATATAGGAGCATGGGTTTGGTGGGAGAAGATATTAAGAAGACAGACCAAAGATTATACCTGTATGCAACAACAGCAGCTAGAGTTTTGATAGCACAAAAGTGGAAGTTACAGGAGATTCCGACTGTAAGGGAATGGCAGATAAAGCTGGTTGAATACGCTGAAATGGCAAAATTGACACGCAGAATTCGCAATCAGGAGGAGACAAAGTACCAAAAAGAATGGAGTAAATTGATGGTTTATATAAGTGAGAACTGTAGAAATATGAAAACGTTGGCAGGATTGAATTAAATCTTATGTCATGGTGTAATTCTTAACCAATGAAACTGTGAATTATAGATTGGAATAAGAAAACTTGCGGAAGGGAAAGATGGAAGTCAATGGCTCTATGGAGCATAAAGTAGGATATATGTACCGTATTTTTCGCTCTATAGGACGCACTTTTTCCCCTCCAAAAATGAAGGGGAAATGGACTTCCGGGTTGGCGCCATCGCCGAATGGCGGACTCCCTCCGAGCTCCGGAGGGAGCCTGCTCGGCAGGGGCTGGGTCCTACCGCGCCGGCGACGCGGGGACCCTCAAAAACCATGGGCGCTGAAACCCATGGACATGGTGACTCGGCTGGCACCTTTTGCGCCCCCCCGACCCGCGAAGGAGCCTTTTTAAAGGCTGCGGAACGGGTGACAGGGGGGGGGGTGCTTTGAGTCCTCCGCTTCCCCTGCCGAGCGAAGCCGCATGCCATTCGACGGAGAGCGCTGACTTCTTCTATTGAAAATTTGGACTTAAAAGAATAACCCGTGAGTAATTGGAACCTGGATTAAAAAAGGGGGATAATTTTTTTAAAAAAATTCGGAGCAAGCGGGGGAGGCGCAAAAAGGAAGTCAGCCCCCCCCCCCCGTCGTAGAGGAGTTAAAGTAAAGGATTTGACAACTAAGATCGAGCGCAACCCTATTTTGACAAAGTTACTAACTTCGCGATGGAAAATTATAAGACTGAGCTGGAGGAGAAAAGTGGAATTGAATTAAAAAGCAACCCCCCCCCCCCCGGAATCCTGGGAGCGATTTGTGAGAGCGCCGGGAGAAGAGAAAGAGAGGTTTTGACAGCTGTCAAAGAGCTGTCAAAGCGGAAGAACAAAAATGAGAACTTTGTTACGAGGACTTTGCCGGTTACATTTGTTATAAATTGGATACAAATTGTTTAAAACAAGGAATAACAAGTTATTTTGACTGGTGGGCGTGATCTGGAAGGGAATTGAGTTATTGCAATCCACCTAGAGGAGCTGAGGGATATTACAAGTATTGTTGGCTTGGAACTTGAATAGAACTTTTTATCTCCTGGGAAACTGCAGAAATGGAACACTATTTTGTCTACAGAGGTCTACACACTAAAGGAGACAATAGATTTAAGAATGGAAGGGACTTGGCATAATGTTTTGTTCCTGAATAACAGAGCCTCTGCAGAGGAATTAGAAGCTTTTGGAATTAGAACATTTGTGCAGGAGAGCAGGAAAAAAAAAAAGGAGGAGAGAGATTAACAAGAACAACAAGAACAACAAGAATTGGATAAAGTTGGAAGTGGGAACATTTGGGACATCCAGATTTGAAAAGTCTAAAGAAATAAAATTGGAGTTTTTACTCCTAAATATAAAAATCTGGATGGAAGAAATGGGCCTTTTTGAGATAGACTCCTTCTAAGATTGGACATTCGAAATTAAAGATGACTGGTAAAGGACTATGGCCTAGATAGATGTGGGAGCTCCAGGAAGACATCAGGCGTTGATGAACATTGGGAACGCAACCGGGAAAGGGGGGAGGGAAATTTGGAATCCAAAGGGTGTAAAATTATATTTGATTATCTTAATTATATTTTACAATTTTATTTTAATTAATTACATTTGATTATTTTAATCTGTATTGTATATTAAAGGAGGGAACGCGCGGAAGGGAATAGGTCGATTTTAGGGGATGGGAAAATATTTTTAAAATTGGGCTAATGATAATAAGTTCAAAATCTGGGATAAGAATTTGCTGAATTTATTTGTAAGAATTGGAATACAAGAGGGGGAGGGGAGGGGAAGTCCTGGAAAGATGTTATTGAAAATAAGATTTTAAATTGGGATGTTTTGTTCTTTTTATTTTTTTTTTGCAATTGGAAATTTCTAATAAATATTATTTTTTTAAAAAAAACTGAAGGGGAAATGTGTGTGCGTCCTATGGAGTGAATGCAGGCTTTCGCTGAAGCCTGGAGAGCGAGGGGGCTTCAGGAGAGCTGCAGCGCCAGCCCCACAAGGGGGGGGGGACAGCGGGGAGGCGGAACGCCGCCATCCCTCTGTCTCCCGATGTGGTCTGCAGGTGGGCGGTGGGGAGAAGAGCGCTTCTCCCCGCTGCCTGCCCCGCAAGCTCCAGGGACAGCTGGGAGGCGCAGCGCGTCTTCTCGCTGTCCCCGGACCTGGTCTGCAGTCGGGCAGTGGGGGGAAGAGCGCTTCTCCCCGCTGCCTGCCCCGCAAGCTCCAGGGACAGCTGGGAGGCGCAGCGCGTCTTCCCGCTGTCCCCGGACCTGGTCTGCAGGCGGGCGGCCCTTCAGTAGAATGTGCATATGCCACCTTAAGGTCAGAAAGGGTAAGCACCACAGCTTGAGAAGTAATCAAGTGTAGGCTTGCAAGCTTGCATAGCGCAAGAGCCGCTGAACCATCATGCCTCAGCAAAGTTTACAACCAGGAATATTTTCCAAGCACAGCTTTAGGCCTGTTTGTACTCTATAGATCAGGCATCCCCAACCTGCGGCCCTCCAGATGTTTTGGCCTACAACTCCCATGATCCCTAGCTAACAGGACCAGTGGTCAGGGATGATGGGAATTGTAGTCCAAAACATCTGGAGGGCCGAAGGTTGGGGATGCCTGCTCTAGATATTTGCTTTATCAACCCTTCCTCCCCATACTCAATGTTTCTGTGAGTTTATAGCTCAGTCCATAGAGCACGAGACTCTTAATCTCAGGGTTGTGGGTTCGAGCCCCACACTGGGCAAAGGATTTCTGCATCGCAAGAGGGTTGGACTAGATGACCCTCGCAGTCTCTTCCAACTCTACGATTCTGTGACTCTAAATACCGTATTTTTTTGCTCTATAAGACTCACTTTTTCCCTCCTAAAAAGTAAGGGGAAATGTGTGTGCATCTTATGGAGCGAATGCAGGCTGCGCAGCAATCCCAGAAGCCAGAACAGGAAGAGGGAGCGCTGCTTTCGCTGCGCAGCGATCCCTCTTGCTGTTCTGGCTTCTGAGATTCAGAATATATATTTTTTCTTATTTTCCTCCTCCAAAAACTAAGTGCGTCTTATGGTCTGATGCATCTTATAGAGCGAAAAATGCGGTACTTTTGGCTTTTGTTGTGTGGCAAGGGAGGAGGAGAGACCCTTTGGAGATTCAGGTATCAATCAATTGAAAGCCCCGAGGGGGAGGAATTTTCCAGACAACCCACAGCCATGCACATCCACCTCTCGCTTCCTTTCCTCCGTAAGGAGAAAGTTCGTCATGGAGGTTTTCCTTGTTTCGTGGCTCTGCTCCCTCCTCGCTTTGCCGTCCTCCCAGCCCTACCTACTGCCGAGAGAGGAAAGCGAAGGAATGCACACATTCTTTTGGAGAGGCCTCGACTAGCCGCTGGAAAAGGAATTTTCCCCTCCAACGTCTGGCCCTATTGTTCATGGACATAAATAGATCTGTTTGCGGTACATGCCAGAATCTTTCTGTGTAACCGAGGGAAGGAACCCCCCAGTTCCTCCTCGGCTGGGAAAAGGAAAATTTTGCCTGCTCAAAACTAACCAGCTTACAAACCTAGGGTGGCACAGTCATTACCATCTCTGAGAGGGGACGGGGCAAGAAACATGCACCACCACTAGAGCTGCCATATTTAAAAAAGCAGGGATGCAGGTGGTGCTGTGGTCTAAACCACTGAGCCTCTTGGGTTTGCTGATCAGAAGGTCGGTAGTTCGAATCCCTGCGGCGGAGTGAGCTCCCGTTGCACTGTCCCAGCTCCTGCCAACCTAGCAGTTCAAAAGCACGCCAGTGCAAGGAGATAAATAGGTGCCACTGCGGCGGGAAGGTAAACAGCGTTTCCGTGCACTTTGGTTTCCGTCACACAGTGTCCTGTTGCGCCTGAAGAATTTTAGTCCTGCTGGCTACATGACTCGGACAAACTCCGGCTCCCTTGACCTAAAAGCAAGACGATGGGACAAGCGGAAAACCGCTCAGACCCCTGGTTTTGGGTGCAAGTGGGGAAGAGAGATGAGCGGTTCCCCAGCCAAGTTAACGCGTACAAAAGAGGCATTAAAATGTGGATAAAAATGCAAGTATTCGCAAGCACAACATACAAATAATGCATTGTATTATGGAAAGCTATTTGCAAAAAGAGGCATATATTAGACTGCATACATCTATGTTGGAATGGTGTCACAGTCCGCAATCTGGGCTGGAACTATTTCTAACTATTTCTATGTGTGGAATTGTTTTTAAATGGTTTGTTTTTGCTTTGATACAGGGAACTATTTTGGTTGGTCTGTATTTGGAATGGTTTTCCATTGTTTTTGCCCTTTTCGTTTTCAGTTGTAAAAGATTCGTTTTGTCATTGTATACATCATTGTTGCAATGATTTTACAGAAAAGGGGAATACGGGGCTTGTGTATAAGAAAACTAACTATGTACATTGGGGGTGAGGGGTGGGTTTGCATCAAAATGCTTAGTTTTCAAAAAAAAATTCCATTTTGGGGTGTGTGTGTGTTATTGGGTTAATTTTTTTATTTTTATTTTATATTGCAATCTTTTCTTTGAACCGCCCTGAGACTTCTGGGTATAGGGCAGTATATACTGTAGTTTTCTGTGTAGAAGATGATGTTTTTTTAATTATAAAATAATGTTAAAAAATGCGGGTTGACTTATACTGGGATAGTGCAGAGGGGGGACGGGCGATTGGTTGAAGGCACGAGCAGATTGTCAGCGGCGATTGGTGGCTGCGGCAAGGGCGGCTGTCGATTGGCTGCCACTGCGGCCATTGGGCAGGCAATTGGTGGCTTCAACGACACATGTAATTGCCAGCATTGGACAGGCGGGTAGGCGATTTTGGGAAATCCCCCCCCCCAAAAAAAGCTTAACAACTCTGGGCGATCTCCCCCCATTTTCTTAATTTGGAGTCCCCCAAATAGGGGTCGTCTTATACAGAGTGTTATACCCAGAAAAAGACAGTAAATTCAATAAATAAATAATAATAATAATGATTTTGTTTTTAAGGGAAATTCTCAAACTCATGCAGAATTGCTGAGATCTGATCAAATGAGAAACCTTGGCAGGTTATAACTGAGGGGCTGTACGCTCTTGCAGGTTTCTCCTATTGCCACAAAAGTCCCCCTTCCAGTTGCCAGCTGGGGCCATATAATAAGCCTTGGTGGTTTATTTTGGCCCAAGGAAGAAGGGTTACCATCATATCAGTAACTCAACCCCCCCCCCATGTAAGTACCGTATTTTTTGCTCTATAAGACTCACTTTTTCCCTCCTAAAAAATAAGGGGAGATGTTTGTGCGTCTTATAGAGCGAATGCAGGCTGCGCAGCTATCCCAGAAGCCAGAACAGCAAGAGGGATCGCTGCTTTCACTGCACAGTGATCCCTCTTGCTGTTCTGGCTTCTGAGATTAAGAATTTTTTTTCTTCTTGTTTTCCTCCTCCAAAAACTAGGTGCGTCTTGTGGTCTGGTGCGTCTTATAGAGCAAAAAATACGGTAACTCAAAGGTAGATTTGTATGCAAGTCACCATACTGCTGCGGTTAGGATTTCATTGCCTTCTTAAAAACAGAACCTATAAATTAGGGCTCTTTGCAGATGACCTAATGGTCACAACACCAGACCCCAAAAACACAGCAACATCTCTAATCAGAGAACTCAACACATTTGCAATGGTGTCGGGCCTACAGGTAAATTTTGCAAAGTCAGAAGCTATGTGCTTCAACACGCCCCCACCCAAAAAGAATTCGCTAACGTCACCAAGATAAAACTTTGCCACACCAAGGTCAGATACAGTGGTGCCTCGCAAGACGAAAAGAATCCGTTCCGCGAGTCTCTTCGTCTAGCGGTTTTTCCGTCTTGCGAAGCAAGCCCATTGACGGCTTAGCGGATTAGCGCTATTAGTGGCTTTTAGTGGCTTTTAGCGGCTTTTAGCGGCTTATCGGCTTAGCGGATAAGCAGATAAGCGGCTTAGAAAAAGGGAGGGGGAAGGAAAAAAACCCTGCAGGAACTCGCAAGACATTTTCGTCTTGCGAAGCAAGCCCATAGGAAATTCGTTTTGCGAAGCACCTCCAAAACGGAAAACTCTTTCGTCTAGCGAGTTTTCCGTCTTGCGAGGCATTCGTCTTGCGGGGCACGACTGTACCTAGGGGTACCAGAAACCTCAACAAATTATACCTCCACAACTACAACACCTTGTGGAGACAAATTAACAAAGACCTAAAGAGATGGAACAACACAAAACTTCACTCTCTCGGACAAAATAGCCATGATCAAAATGATCACCCTCCCGAAACCTATTCCAAACCCTCCCCATCTGGATTCCCCTAGCCCAAATGGGAGAAAAAAACTACACTTATTTATCTTCTCACATGAAAAAACCAAGAATAAGCCCCAAATATCTGCACCTCCCCTCCTCAGAGGGAGGATGGGGAATCCCCAACATAGAAGAATATTACATCGCCAACCAAGTACACCACATAATCCCATATATAGAAACTAAAGGTAAAGGTACCCCTGACCATTAGGTCCAGTCGCGGACAACCCTGGGGTTGTGCGCTCATCTCGCTCTATAGGCCGAGGGAGACGGTGTTTGTCCACAGACAGCTTCTGGGTCATGTGGCCAGCATGACTAAGCCGCTTCTGGAGAACCAGAGCAGCACATGGAAACGCCGTTTACCTTCTCACTGGAGCGGTACCTATTTATCTACTTGCACTTTGACGTGCTTCCAAACTGCTAGGTTGGTAGGAGCAGGGACTGAACAACGGGAGCTTACCCCATCGCGGGGATTCGAACTGCCAACCTCCCGATTGGCAAGCCCTAGGCTCTGTGGTTTAGACCACACCGCCACCCACGTCCCTATATATAGCAGAAGATGAGACAAAACAATGGGTACACCTGGAGAGGAACACAACTGAAATTACTGCACCACAGCATACCCATTCCGCCCAAACAAACTAAGGAAAATTCCCACAACACTAAACAGTTACACAGAGACCATCCTTAAAGCATGGAAAGCAGAAATATGAGGAACGGCTAAGGGAGCTGGGCATGTTTAGCCTGGAGAAGAGGAGGTTAAGGGGTGATATGATAGCCATGTTCAAATATATAAAAGGATGTCACATAGAGGAGGGAGAAAGGTTGTTTTCTGCTGCTCCAGAGAAGCGGACACGGAGCAATGGTTCCAAACTACAAGAAAGAAGATTCCACCTAAACATTAGGAAGAACTTCCTGACAGTAAGAGCTGTTTGACAGTGGAATTTGCTGCCAAGGAGTGTGGTGGAGTCTCCTTCTTTGGAGGTCTTTAAGCAGAGGCTTGACAACCATATGTCAGGAGTGCTCTGATGGTGTTTCCTGCTTGGCAGGGGGTTGGACTCGATGGCCCTTGTGGTCTCTTCCAACTCTATGATTCTATGATTCTATGAAATAGGAAAACTGTCCCTGACTCCATCCCCACTAATTCCCCTGGCACATCACCCATTTTTCCTTCTGCACAAAACCTCCAGATAAAAACCTGGCAAACCAAAGGCTTATATCGCCTAGAAGATTTCTACAAAAATAACAAATCCTTATCAATACAAGAAAAACAGTGTCGCCAGGATGCTAGCAGTGCATCCTTCATCAAGCTGATGTTGCATCAAGGAGAGGAAGTGACAGCTTCTTCTTCTCCTGATAGCTGGGCGCCTCTCTGCAGGTTTTGGAATGCGATACCCACCTGTGCTTGGAGGAGAAGCGCCTTCAGCAAAGAGGAGGACGAGAGAAACAGCTGTTGGGATTTTGAGGAGGGTGGCAGAGACGCAGCTGCGAGGCGACTGACATTTCCTGCGGGATGCAGTTGCTCGCTTTGGGGGACCGACGCAGGGTCCGGTAGTTTGGCTCTCTGCTTGCGGGAGCGCATTGGCCTCCGCTATGCTCTGCTCGCACATTTGGCGAGGCAGGCGCAAGAAAAGACGCCGCGAATCCCTGGGTCAAAGGAGCTGCAAGCTTCGTCCCCTAGAACTTCCCACCACTGACAACAATGGAACAAGGTTGCTTTTCAAGTCCTGAGGACTTCTGGAGTGGCTTTTGCCATTTAGCGCTTTTAAGAAGTTTATAAATATTCTTTTCAGCAGCTGGGGGCCTATCGAGAAAAATGGAGAAAGCACCATGCAGCTTAAGTAGCAATTAATTTTTCCATGGTGAAACTTGAGGTTTATCAAGCACTGCAGCATTGGAAAGCAAAAAATAACTTGTTGGATGCTATAATAATAATAATAATAATAATAATGATGATGATGATGATGTTAATGCAGTAAAACAGGCACACAGCCCTTGCAAACCACTGCCAGGAACCCTGAATCATCAGTTTTGAAATTCTGTATATTAGGATGCTCATTCATGCCCAATTTACACATGCTGTTCACTGCCTGCTGAGTTTAATGTGCTCTTTTAGGAAGTGGGAAGTAGCCGTGCTGCTTCCCCACAGAAAGGAACTACAGGTCCAGGTTTTTGTATCCAGCAGACCAATCCCCTTAAATCCTCCATGCTGGGGACGGGTTTTAATTCTTGCATCCGACATCCATGCAAGGAACTGGAACATCAGTTTCTTACAACGCAGAGTAGACACAGGTCTACTCTGAAGCAATTCCCATTGAGGGGATTGAGTTTAGGAATACAGAGGAGCAGCAACATGAGGTCCGTTTTCTAGACGTCCTTTTGGGTTGTGCATTCAGCATGACTTGTGCTCAAGATGCTATTGGGGCAGTTATAGGAAATGTTAACAGTATCATGCGAACCAGGCCACTGTAACCACGGTTATGGCCATGGTTAAGCACCACGGCTTGGTAAACCATGGTTAAGCATGGGGAAAGAGAGCAAGGAGGAGCTTCCACCAGACTACATCCCGTACTGTAATTATATCCAGAACACTTTACTTCTTCATAAATGTACAATATCGTGCGAACCTGGCCACTATAACCACGGTTATGGACATGGTTAAGTACCATGGCTTGGTAAACCATGGTTAAGCATGGGGAAAGAGAGCAAGGAGAGGAGGGAGGAGCTTCCACCAGACTACACCCCGTACTTCAATTATATCCAGAACATTTTACTTCTTCATAAAAGCGCAATATCGTGCGAACCGGGCCACTATAACCACGGTTGTGGCCATGGTTAAGCACCACAGCTTGGTAAACCATGGTTAAGCCTGGGGAAAGAAACCAAGGAGAGGAGGGAGGAGCTTCCACCAGACTACATCCTGTACTGCAATTATATCCAGAACATTTTACTTCTTCATAAATGTACAATAGTCAGTAATTAACGGGAAGGTGTGTTGTCCCTCTACATTATGGGGAAGATTTCATTCACTTCTCCCTTCTCTATGTTTGATTTCGGATGCAGCAGAGAAAAGGTTAATCCAGTTCTCAAACCAAGCGCATAGCAGAGCGGAACAATGGCCCCTCTGTGATAAAATTCCACCGAGAAAGCCGGTTCCTTCAGCTGCTGTACACTAGCCTCCCGGGAGACCACTCGGGATTTCTGTTGCCCCTCACCACACACAACACAGTCCTCCCGTGTGCTCCTCACTCCTTGGGGAAACCGGGGATAACCCGGTTGGAAGAGACAGGGGAAGGGATGAAAGCTGTCTTTTAAAAGCACCAGGACCAGGCATTGTTTACTTTCCGATTCCTCGCCTCCAAATGCTGCGTTGAAGCTTTCCGGGGAACAGCGGCCTGCCTCTTCCCCCCTGGCCACCTGTTCCTGGGGCACAGAGCGGACTTTGAGAAGCTCCCGGACAGAGCAGCCCTTTAAGCTGCCCTGCGCCCGTCCTTTGCGCAACCTACAACTGGCGAACTAGGTTAAGCCTCCCTGGCCGAGGGACGGATCCTTCACCACCCTCTCGCGGAATGAGGAGGCAACAAAGGGTGGTCTTTTAAAATGCGACAGCTGCACGGCGCAGTCGGACCAGGGAACCAGCAGCAGATTTTTTTGTGGGGATGGAGAATTGTTTCCATGCTTGGATGTGGTGTTAAAGCGCATGATTATTTTTTTACAAGTACTTTTAGTTCTGGTTATATTAAGGTTTTTTTGTTTTTAACACACGCACAAGTGAAAACACAGGATGCAATTCCAGGGAAATCCACTAATCTGCGTTTGGCTTCCTGAAGGTTTGTTGGGTTAAAGGTAAAGGTAAAGGGACCCCTGAGCATTAGGTCCAGTCATGGCTGACTCTGGGGTTGCGCCGCTCATCTCGCTTTATTGGCTGAGGGAGCCGGCGTACAGCTTCCGGGTCATGTGGCCAGCATGACTAAGCGGCTTCTGGCGAACCAGAGCAGCGCACGGAAACGCCGTTTACCTTCCTGTTGCACTTTGATGTGCTTTTGAACTGCTAGGTTGGCAGGAGCTGGGACCGAGCAATGGGAGCTCACCCCGTCGCAGGGATTCGAACCGCCGACCTTCTGATCGGCAAGCCCTAGGCTCTGTGGTTTAACCCACAGCGCCACCCGCATCCCTTTCTATTGGGTTGTTTTTGTTTATATTTACATTATGTATTTTGTGGTTTTATATTGCAGTTTTATGTTATAACTGCCCTGAGACCTGCGGGTACAGGGCGGTGTACAGATTTCATCATCATCATCATCATCAACAACAACAACAGGAAAGCGCAAGACTCCTAAGGTATCTTACTTTCAAATAAAGAGCCAGAGCATCAGAGGATGAGAACCAGGGTGCTGGACTAGATGAGCCAATGGTCGGATCCAGCCTGCTGGTCATATGATCTTGAAGTGCAATCCTCAAGCTCATATAACGCACAGTAATTCTGAGAAGCCAAGCTCTTGTGACCTGCAATAATATACTGAGAACTCATTTCATCCCACTAGGGTTATTCCTCAGTAGTCAACATACGAATCTTAATGGTGTCACCAAAGGTGAATCGTCTGAGTGTGGATAACACTAACCGACCTCTCTTATCCATAGAATTCTTGTGCACATAGAAGTCTGGAGATATATAGGTGTCCGTGACTTGGCCATGTCCCCAGAATGGAAGATGGCTGGATCCCCAAGGACGTGCTCTGCAGGCAGCAACCCCGCCATGTGGGAATCCCTTGCAGGAGACCGCAGTAACTGGAGACAGACAATCAGGTTGTGCATCTATAGCAATGACCAGAGGAGGAATGAGCACTGGGAGGAGAGCAGAGAGACAAAACGCCCTGGTCCATCTGCAGCAGCACAACAGGACGCCTTCCTCTGCCCCAGCTGCAACAAAACATGTCTCTCCCGTATCGGTCTCTACAGCCACAGCAGGCACTGTAATTCTCCAGCGATTTAAACTTTACCCCTGAAGGCGCACTCCTCCATTGTCTCCCGAGACAGATGGATGCCAAGAACAGCAGCTTGTGTACATTTCTATACAATTTCTGGTTGGTGGAGCAAGCTTGTCTCCTGAGCTCTACCCAGAGGCTTCTAGATGCAAAAAATTGCACCTGGAGAGTCAAATTCATGAACTTTCTGGATCTCCGTGACCTTTGGTTCGTCCGGCCCTAAGAGACTCAGCTCCTTGAGTAGACAGAAGGATGTCTTCCTCTGCCCCGGCTGCAACAAAACATGTCTCTCCTGTATCAGTCTCTATAGCCACAGCAGGCGCCGTAATTCTCCAACGGTTTGAGCTTAACTTCACTCCTCCATTGTCTCCCGAGACAGACAGATGTGCCAACAACAAGATAGGTGGGACAGGAAGGTTGTGTCTCTCTAGAGCTTTCTCCAGGTTACCTGTTATCAAAGGCCAACCTTCCAACTTTCAGCATGACTGGACCATCTCACTGGCTTGACTGCCTCAATCACGGTTTGCAAGCTCACTTCAAAAATCTAGGAAAAACCCCTGATTAGCGCGCCTTCACATGTGTGGCCAAAACCTCAGGAAGTCAACCCAGGCTGGTAAATTTGGGAACTTGTAACGTTCTGCCCACTTGAGCCCTCACCTACTGCCACATCATGGGCCCAGTTCTAATTAAAAGAATCGTGGAAGAAATTAAAAAGACAAAAGACATCAGCTCTGAAACATTTGGGCTCACAACCACAACAGTTTATATAAGTGTCCACCAAATGCCTTTTCTCTTAAGAGCTCGCCATGTCAGAGCTCTGGAATTTGGCATCGGGGATATTCGGTGATCTAATCAATTATTACATAAAAAGGAAGCAGAGGCAACTGCAGATTCTTACTCCCTGTGAATCAGAAGATGCTTTTCTAGGTACTCTGACAAGATGAGGCTTGGAAATTGCCGTTCTGTTGGGAGTGGGGGCAGGAAGGGTCAGAGAAAATGAAGGCAAAGGTCCTAATAAATGAATTGTGTTTAGTAGGACAGCAAATCTACATGAGGGGGGGTTGTTTTCTCCAAAGGTACAGAGGCATCTCCTGGTAAGCAAGCAACACTTTTTTAAAAAAGAAGTACATTAACAGAATTACTTATTAAAAACTGCGGATGTCAGGCACCGTCGAAGCAATCTCCTGCCACTCACACGAATGCCTCTTCCGTAACACGGTCTGCTACAACCCCTGCCTGCTCTTCCTAAAAATAAAAAGAGATTGCTATTTTTAACTTCGCTTTTTTTCACTCCTATGCAAATTCATGCAGAGATTTAACGTTATTAAAATCTAAGTTGATTAATCAAATCAATTTCAGTCTGGTGACAGTTCTAATATTTTGCTGTTTTTTTTCAGAGAGAGAGAGAGAACTATTCCCCAGTTTTCAAAGCACTGTTGCAGATGGGAGAAGAGAGGCACTGAGACGATGGTTGTTATTAAGCTTAGCTTACATCAGTAGCTCCCAATTTTTTTCAGGCAACCTCCCCCTCGGGTCCATAAACTCCTCCCCTTTAGTGCCCCCTACCCCTATCCTATCCTGTTCTGTAGAAAGCATCCCCGTGATGGGGTGAGCTCCCGTTGCTCAGTCCCTGCTCCTACCAACCTAGCAGTTCGAAAGGACGTCAAAGTGCAAGTAGATAAATAGGTACCACTCTGGCGGGAAGGTAAACGGCGTTTCCGTGCGCTGCTCTGGTTCGCCAGAAGCGGCTTAGTCATGCTAGCCACATGACCCGGAAGCTGTACGCCGGCTCCCTCGGCCAATAAAGCGAGATGAGCGCCGCAACCCCTGAGTCGGTCACGAGTGGACCTAACGGTCAGGGGTCCCTTTACCTTTACCTTTACCCCTATCCTATCCTGTTCTGTAGGAAGCATTGTTCAGAACAGCGCTTTTCACGGTCCACTAAGGAAGATGACGGAACAATAAAATTCAAAACAGCAACAATTTATTGCACACTTAAAATCCAATTTAAACTATTCAGTTTAATTAGTGCGACAAAGCTTGTGAATGTGATCCAGTGATACCAGCTTTTCGAAGTCTGAGAGCCACTTACAGCCCTGCTGCCCCCTTGCCTTGCAGTTCTTATGTTCTTTGTATATTGTCTTAGTTTCATGATGTTAGCCGCCCTGAGCCCAGCTCCAGCCGGGGAGGGTGGGGCACAAATAAAAAATTATTATTATTATTATTATTACTACTACCCCCCCTTAAGTAACTCCACCCACTTTGGGAACCAAAGATATATACTATGGCCTGCATTCAGTGTTCTCTGGCCTCTATTATTATTCTTGTTATTATTGTTATTGTTGCTGTTGTTGTTGTTGTTAATAATATTATTATTATTAATTTATTTATACCCCGCCCATCTGGCTGAGTTTCCCCAGCCACTCTGGGCGGCTTCCAATCAAGTATTAAAAACAATACAGCATTAAATATTAAAAACTTCCCTAAACAGATGTCTTTTAAAGAGAAGATAGCTGTTTATTTCCTTCACATCTGAAGGGAGGGCGTTTCACAGGGAGGGCGCCACTACCGAGAAGGCCCTCTGTCTGGTTCCCTGTAACCTCACTGAGGGAACCGCCAGAAGGCCCTGTAACCTCCAATGAGGGAACCGCCAGAAGGCCCTCGGTGCTGGATCTCAGTGTCTGGGCTGAACGATGGAGGTGGAGACGCTCCTTCAGGTATACAGGACTGAGGCCGTTTAGGGCTTTAATGGTCAGCACCAACACTTTGAATTGTGCTTGGAAACGTACTGGGAGCCAATGCAGATCTCTCAGAACCGGTGTTATATGGTCTCGTCGGCCGCTCCCAGTCACCAGTCTAGCTGCCGCATTCTGGATTAATTGCAGTTTCCGGGTCACCTTCAAAGGTAGCCCCACGTAAAGCGCATTGCAGTAGTCCAAGCGGGAGATAACTAGAGCATGCACCACTCTGGCGAGACAGTCTGCGGGCAGGGAGGGTCTCAGATGGAGCTGGTAAACAGCCGCCCTGGACACAGAATTAACCTGCGCCTCCATGGACAGCTGTGGGTCCAAAATGACTCTCAGGCTGCGCACCTGGTCCTTCAGGGGGCACAGTTGTCCCATTCAGGACCAGGGAGTCCCTCACACCTGCCCGCCCCTGTCCCCCCAAAACAGTACTTCTGTCTTGTCAGGATTCAACCTCAACCGCAATCAACCTCAATCTCTAGGGCAAGAGCTGCTGTAAAGGTGAGAATAATGGCCACTTTGGAGCAGGAGAAAACAAGCTTGTTCCCTCTTCCATATGACAGCCCTTGAGATATTTGAAGATGGCTCTCCTATCTCCTCTCAGTCTCCTCTTTCCCAGGCTAAATATATCCAGCTCCTTCAACCGTTCCTCATCAGGCTTGGTCTCCAGACCCTTGATCATCTTGGTCTCCCTCCTCTGCCCACGTTCCATCTGGTCAATATCCTGACCTCTCCTTGCCTTACCTCCATCCCACTTTAAGAACCCTGGGCTTGCTGATACCCTTGCTTGGGTCCATCACATTCCCTTGTTGATGGGCATGAACAAGGATACCTTCCCAGCTAGCCAGCCCAGAAGAGCATGAGTTTGACCAAAGTGCGGGAGGCAGTGCGGGAGGCAGTGGAAGACAGGAGTGCCTGGCGTGCTCTGGTCCATGGGGTCACGAAGAGTCTGACACAACTAAATGACTAAACAACAACACGGATATTCAGTGCGATGGAAGTGCCAAATCTTTCCATCTTGAAATCCACAGACAACCTGTGAGCCACATGAAAGCAAAAATGGTAAACCACCGGTGATGCATGGATTTCAGAACCGCTGATCTACACAATCACTTTCATCTGGGGTTTTCGTAAACAGCTTACATTCAAGAGGTGTACAAATTTTGCTAAGTATATAAATAAAATAAATGCATCCAACGTGATCTGGAGTCAGCTTGTCAACAAGCAGTCAAAACACCTTGCCTCCTAAAATGTAACATTTATGCAACTCACCAAACACCCACTACCCAAAGAGCGATCTCATGGCAGCCTCCTTTGTGAGCTGAATCATCTTTTCCTTAATGCAGCAGTTGTATTCTCTCATCGCTTTGCCCCGATTCAAGGAGCCGGACGGGCCAAGATGCAAACGCTGGGAAGGATCTCACCTCTGCAGAGATCTTGCCCGCATCCTCGGGTCACAAAACCTGATGCATCCGTAAAACAACCGCAACCGATGACTGGAGCAGCCTCCCAGGGCCGGTTCTTAAGGAACTACAGTGTCTGAATCAAAACAGGTAAAGGCTACAAGGCGAGATTGCGGCCCAGGTGAGACATGAATTGGGGGCTGCTCTGATTGCCGTGCAGGGTGATAAACGCCACCCCTTCGGAACAGAAGTGTTTCAGCTGGCAAGAGCAATTCGGGAGAAGCAAAAGCGCTGACTAACGTGGCCTAAAAATAGAGCAAAGCATTCAGACTAATTATTATTTCAGTTACTCAGGCTGATTGCAAGACGCAGTGCAATTCCTGGCGGGAAACAAATGTCAAATTCACCTTGGAGGACCACGAAAGATAGCGGGGAGGGAGGTAGTGGAAGGTGGCAATGACTTTGGGGGTGGGATTAAGGCAGAGTTTGTAACCGGGAGGCAGGAAACGCAGTAGAAGTCCAAGCCAGAGGTCCAGCTAGTCCAAAACAGCAGATCTGGTCCAGCAACCCACAAACAGAACCTGAGCATTGTTGCCTCCAGCTGTGAAGGCATAGCATAGCCATTGGGGCTTGTAGCCAGGGTTAGAAACTCAAATATATAAGCCAGCCGCCAATGGCTCTTCAAACCAGGGTTACAGTGGCCAAAACAGAACACCTGCTTGCCATCTTTGGGCCAGGCGGCCCAGAAGTCATCTTTTTTCAATACGACCTTTTGGTTCCTGAAATTCGCTCCGATTGCGCAGATAAAACATTGCAGGCAGAATTCCACATGGCATGTCGCTAGGACCCACGTACCTACGGGACCGCCTCTCCTGGTATGCCCCGCGGAAGACCTTAAGGTGCACAAATGGCAACATTTTGGAGGTCCCAAGTTGCAAGGTGGTTAGATGGGTCAATTCAGTACTGGCCCCGACTTGGTGGAACAATCTGTCCCAAGAGACCAGGGCCCTGCGGGACTTGACATCTTTCTGCAGGGCCTGCAAGACAGAGCTGTTCCGCCTGGCCTTTGGTTTGGACTCAGTCTGACCCTTATGTTTCCTTCCCCTTATGGTCTTGATTTATTGGCTACTTTAAAATGAGGCTGCATTTTAAATTGCATTTTAACCTGTATTTTAAATTGGTTCCCCCCTCTCTTTTCCCCCTATTATGTTTTTACTGTAATTTTATTGGTGTTAGCCGCCCTGAACCCAGCTCTGGCCAGGGAGGGCGGGGTATAAATGAAATTTATTATTAGTAGTACATAAAAACTGTCAAGATCCAAGGATCCCCAAGCATGCAACTCCAGATGGTGGAGACACCAGGCGCCAAGAATCAGGCATCTCCACTTGGTCGCAAGTGGCAAACAGCCAGGTGCAAAATGCGCCCGGCGCTTGGCTAATTTCGAACACAGCTAGTTGCCACTGATGGCTTTTAAAGTCATCCCATAGCTAGGCTCCAACCCGTGTTTACCGTATTTTTCGCCCTATAGGACGCACTGTCCCATAAGGCGCACCTAGTATTTTGGGGGGGGGGGAAATAAAGGGAAAAAAATTATTTCCCCCCCAGGCGCAGGGCCCCCAGAACAGGCAACTCTCCGCAAGCTGTGGGAGCCCAGCGCCGGGCTCCCGCACCTTGTGGAGAGCTGCGCGAAGCCTGGAGAGCGAGAGGGGTCAGTGCGCAGCGAAAGCCTGCATTCGCCCCATAGGATGCACACACATTTCCCCTTCATTTTTGGAGGGGGGAAAGTGCGTCCTATGGGGCGAAAAATACGGTAACTCCTTTTTAATTATTGAGGTTTTTATTTGCTATGTTTTTAGCTGTTCCTATTATATCTGTAAGCTGTCTGTCTGGGGGAAAGGCCAGGATATGAATGAATATAATAATAAAGCAAGCATGCTAGCTTGCTGGTCATTGCTGCCGTCTGTGCACTGCATAAAGAAGTTCTTCCTTCTATGTGTCCTGAATTTTCCAACAGCAAGTTCAAGCTGGGACAGAATACATCACTCCAGGGACCCTGGCTGGATGGCAGCTTTCTCCTGAAGGACATGTCAGCTCCCAGAGGGCGTAACTCAGAGCAAAACCAGGGAAGAGGAAACTTCACCAAGGAAAACTGCAGCCTCACACTTCAAAAGACAAGCAATTAAATGTAGCGGAAGCTCTGGTGATCCAAAGCCCAAAATGAACGTGTTGGTGGATTTTTAAAGATATACATTCACCAGGCATCCCCAAACTCGGCCCTCCAGATTTTTTTGGGACTACAACTCCCATCATCCCTAGCTAACAGGACCAGTGGTTAGGGATGATGGGAATTGTAGTCCCAAAACATCTGGAGGGCCGAGTTTGGGGGTGCCTGATATTCATGATACACATGCACGGGGATGCACAGACAGACATAGCGAGGCACAGCAAGGAAAGAGTTAATGACGCACACCACTGCACCGCAGGTGAGGAATCTTTGGTCCTCCAGGTGCTGCTGAACTACAACTCCCATCAGCCCCAGCAAGCAGGGCCAGTGGTGATGATGTAGTCCAACAACCATCAAGAGGCCTGCAAAGGTTACCCACACGTGCATTGGCGGCCGGCACAGTCATGGGAGCCAAGCGCAGAGTGCGCAATCCATCCCTAATCTGCAACAGAATGGACAAATACAGTGGTGCCCCGCAAGACGAACGCCTCGCAAGACGGAAAACCCGCTAGACGAAAGGGTTTTCCGTTTTGGAGGCGCTTCGCAAAACGAATTTCCCTATGGGCTTGCTTCGCAAGACGAAAATGTCTTGCGAGTTCCTGCGGGTTTTTTCCCCTTTCCCCCCTTTTCCTAAGCCGCTAAGCCGCTTATCAGCTGATCGCTAAAAGCCGCTAAACCGCTAATAGCGCTAATCTGCTAAGCTGTCAATGGGCTTGCTTCCCAAGACGAAAAAACTGCTATACGAAGAGCCTCACGGAACGGATTAATTTCGTCTTGCGAGGCACCACTGTAAAAAGAAGATTGTGCACCTACACACAGACTAAAGAAGAATGCTTTCCCCGCAGAGCAAGCCAGCCTTTATGCAGGCCCAAGTCTCTGTGTCTCAAATCTTCTTAGGAAACCCAACGTCATTGCTGGTTCTGTCTACTAGGCAGTGCAATGCTACACAGTGGTACCTCGGGTTACAGACGCTTCAGGTTACAGACGCTTCAGGTTACAGGCTCCGCTAACCCAGAAGCAGTACCTCGGGTTAAGAACTTTGCTTCAGGATGAGAACAGAAATCGTGCGGCAGCAGTGGGAGGCCCCATTAGCTAAAGTGGTGCTTCAGGTTAAGAACAGTTTCAGGTTAAGAACAGACCTCCAGAACGGATTAAGTTCTTAACCAGAGGTACCACTGTACAGTCGTACCTTGGCTCCTGAACACCTTGGGTGTTGAACGTTCCGGCTCCCAAACAACCAAAAACTGGAAGTGAGTGTTCTGGTTTTTGAATGTTCTTTCGGAAGCCAAATGTCCGATGGGGCTTCTGATTGGCTGCAGGAGCTTTGGAAGTCAAACGTTTCGGAATTCCAACAGACTGACTTCAGAGGTATGACTGTACCTGCAAGTCTCCCTCAGCAAAATGGGACCTACTCTCAGGCAGGTGCAAACTGGGTCACAGCCTCAGCCGGGACTCTACCGTCTAGGGCGTGCCAGCAACGGTCAGATGTTCAATTGATTGACAGGATATATATTCCACCCTTTGGAGAGAAGGAGCCCAGGGCGGCAAAGATGGCAAACAATCTCTTTTGTTTTCTTTTTAAGAAAAATAAGCATTTTGAAAACAGTTACCGTTAAAAGCATTATTTCATCCAGCAATCTCATGGTTGCCAGGGTTGGTATTCTTCAGCCAAATGGGGAGATTTGCCTAAGAGAAGACAGCCAACAGTCCTATGTGCCAAAACTCTTACCTGTGGTTAAAGACAGCTGCCAGCTTTATTTGTGAAACAGCTATGGCCACAACCACCTTATTAATTTTATCACATACTGAAAGCACATGGCTTCTCCCAGGGAATCCTGGGAACTGTAGTTTACTCCCAGAAAGCTACAATTCCCAGCATCCTCAAACTACAGTTCTCAGGATTATTTGGCGGCGACGCGAGAGGGGGGGAGGGACCATGTGCTTTAAATGTGCATCCAGTGTGCTTCACTGGATTGTTAGCCGCTCTGAGCCCGGCTTTGGCTGGAGAAAGCAGGATATAAATAAAATTTATTATTATTATTATTATTATTATTATTATTATTATTATTATTATTATTATTGGCATGGCAGGAGGAGGCTTGCCTGGTGCTTGACAACCTGGGAAGGGAGCCCATCTTGGAGAAGGAAAACTCTAATCCTAAATCTCCACTGCTTTGCGAGACATCTTTGAGAGAAGTAAAGGCTACACAGATCTGGAGCGGAGTCCCTAAGGCGGTTCGGTGGCGCCTTGTACGCCTCCTTCCGGCAACTCCTGCAGCCAAACTGGTGCCAAATGTCTTGCTCTGCTTTCCTTTGGACCCTGTCAGCGAGACCGAGGGGGGGGGTCTTGTCATCTGGGCAGCCCAGGACCTCCAGGAACACTGCCCAGGCTTGCGCCCCAAGGAAGTCACTTTGATGCAGTGGTTTGACTTCATTGTCTGTCAAGACCATGGGTTGGCAAACTAAGGCCCGGGGGCCGGATTCGGCCCAACTGCCTTCTGGATCCGGCCTGCGGACGGTCCGGGAATCGTCACGTGGATCGGCGTGGGGATTCTGATTGTTCGGGCTGCGCCATTTCCTGCCCCCCTCTCACACACACCGTAGCAGCTCCTCCCCCTCCCTCCTCCTGGCTTCTCCCTGCCCTGCCTATGGGAGGAAGGGGGCTGGGCTAAGCTGGCTGAGCGCCATTTTAAGCAGCCCCTCTCTGGAGCCAGCCCTTTTGTGCCGCTCATCGTCCCTCCACCGTCACTCACAAGGCACAGGTAAGCAGCCACCAGGGCTTGTTTGGTGCTGTGGAGAAGGGAAGGGAGAGTCTGGGGGGGGGATTTCACCTCCCCCCAAAATACCATATTTTTCGCTCTATAAGATGCACCAGACCACAAGACGCACCTAGTTTTTGGAGGAGGAAAACAATAAAAAAAAATTCTGAATCTCAGAAGCCAGAACAGCAAGAGGGATTGCTGCGCAGTGAAAGGCTTCTGGGATAGCTGCACAGCCTGCATTCGCTCCATAAGACGCACACACATTTCCCCTTATTTTTAGGCGGGGGAAAGTGCGTCTTATAGAGCAAAAAATACAGTAGTTCTGCCCCCCACAAGATCTGAAGGACAGTGGACTGGACCCCTGCGGAAAAAGTTTGCTGACTCCTGCTCAAGACAGACAGATGCCCGCCCCCCCCAAAGGAAATGTACCCAGTCTCCCCCCCCCCCCGCAATTGCTTCTCTGGGGTGGCCCACCAGATAAGTTTCGGAGACACCAACTTCAGCACAGCCTCTGAGCAGCCAACCGGCTGGAAGCTGCTCTCGGAGGGAACAGCTGCCAAAGGAACTTTGCAAGCTCCGTGTTCCAACGCGAACTGGAAGGACACGCCGAGTTCTTCCCTCTGAGTAAACACTGGGGGCTCTGTTCGGGATCCTGATGCAGCTGGGCCTCCTGCGAAAGGAGGACAGAAAGACAGAGGCCTCCCCCAAAACGGGGACCGGCCCATGCATTTCCGTCCCCCAGCCCGCCCGCCCCCAAGACAAGCCACGTGCAAACCGCAGGGTGCAAACATTTCATCCTCAGCCAGCATCAGTCCGGCTCCCTCTCCTTCAACAAATAGCAAAGGTAGGAAAAGAGCTGGGAAAAGAGGGTTCCCCTCTCTCTGGCAAAAAAGCCGAAACAGAGTGCAACCTCCCATTGACAAGGAATTGTCCCAGGGGCGGGGGGGAGACCCTCCTTCCACAGAGTTTTTAAGCAGAAACACAAAGCAGAAACAAAGCATATCTCATTCATATGCCAGGGTTGGCATGCCGGTCAGCTGCCTGGCTATTATTTGACTGCATTAAAATATTCTAAGAATACCACAGCATTGATGACGGCTTTAAAAAATAAATAAACACCACAATAGCGTCACCTGTGTGAACAAGGGCGGGAACGAGATTAGATTGCGCCCCTCACCTCGCAGCATTCAGGAGGGAACCTAGAAGCAGAGCTAAGTTTGCTCCCCTCAATACCTGCAAGAAATCTCCAAACAGGAACAAGCAGCGGGTGCAACCGCCAACCAGGCGTCCTCCAGATGTTTTGGACTACAACTCCCATCAGCCTCACGCAGCAACTCCCAGAGCTGATAGAAACTGCAATGGTCTTTGACGGAGCATCCATTTGTATCAGGGCTGTGCCTGAAAAGGCAGGCAGAATCCTGCGATAGGATGAAGAGTGCCTCTGAGTATATGCAGAGAGCCTTTGCCTCCAGTGCAAATAAACAGCCACACACTTAGGATTATGTCAGGGAGGAGAGATGCCAGCCAGGCTCAAATCCTGACACTTCCCTGCCCAGGTGGGCCCTGCAGTAAAATATTGTTGTACTGGATATAGGTAAAGGGATCCCTGACCATTAGGTCCAGTCGTGACCGACTCTGGGGTTGCGGCGCTCATCTTGCTTTATTGGCCGAGGGAGCCGGCGTACAGCTTCCGGGTCATGTGGCCAGCATGACTAAGCCGCTTCTGGAGAACCAGAGCAGCGCACGGAAACGCTGTTTACCCTCCCGCCGGAGTGGTACCTATTTATCTACTTGCACTTTGATGTGCTTTCGAACTGCTAGGTTGGCAGGAGCAGGGCCAGAGCAATGGGAGCTCACCTCGTCACAGGGATTCAAACTGCCGACCTTCTGATTGGCAAGTCCTAGGCTCTGTGGTTTAACTCACAGCGCCACCTGCGTCCCATGTTGTACAGTGCTTCTATTCAGTGGTCTTGCCAGCCAGCCAGCCCTTCCTCTGGGACACTCTATTCCACCACCACTCCAATCCTCCCCTGGTTTTCCATCCCCCGCACTCCGCTAAACAAATATTCGGCATTCTGCAGTCTCTGAGCATGCTCAGTCCTCCTTTGAGCTGTTTTCCACTTCTGCAAGCAGCTTCAGACATCACCATGTACAGTAAGGCAGTATCACCTCCCCCATGTTCCAGTGCATGACCATTTGAGAGCCAGTGTGGTGTTGAGAGCCAGTGTGGTGTAGTGGTTAAGAGCTGTAGTCTCGTAATCTGGTGAACTGGGTTCGCGTCTCCGCTCCTCCACATGCAGCTGCTGGGAGACCTTGGGCCAGTCACACTTCTCTGAAGTCTCTCAGCCCCACTCACCTCACAGAGTGTTTGTTTGTGGGGGAGGAAGGGAAAGGAGAATGTTAGCCACTTTGAGACTCCTTCGGGTAGTGATAAAGCGGGATATCAAATCCAAACTCTTCTTCTCTTCTTCTTCTTCATGTCAGGATGTGAGCTGCATGCCCCTGAGAGCCGACCTAGCAAGTTCGTGGTGCAGATGTCTTGCAAACTGGGCACTTCCCAGTTTAATGTAGCACAGCGGCTCTTACTTCTGCACTAACCTCTGAGCATACATAGAATGTCCTTACCTCGCAGGTCAGGAATTTGAAAGCAAGGATCAAATACACAAAGTTCGGTCGATTTTAATCATCTGGCTCTTATATTGCGAGTGTTTTTTCCCTTTTTAAAAAATGAAACACACAACAGCTTCTGACTGTAACTGCAGAATTTAAAAAAGGAATAGAAAATCGCTTATATATTGGTCAGTTTTATGATCTATGTTCAAGGCAAATTAAAATCAAAGCATTTCTTCCCCTACCCCTCAAGACACATTTTATTTGCAACACAAGAATCTGAAGATGAACACACACAAACACACACATACAGTGGTGCCCCGCAAGACGAACGCCTCGCAAGACGGAAAACCGCTAGACGAAAGGGTTTTCCGTTTTGGAGGCGCTTCGCAAAACGAATTTCCCTATGGGCTTGCTTCGCAAGACGAAATGTCTTGCAAGTCCCTGCGGGTTTCCCCCTTTTTTTCCTCTTTTCCTAAGCCGCTAAGCCGCTTATCAGCTGATCTGCTAAAAGCCGCTAATCCGCTAAGCTGTCAATGGGCTTGCTTCGCAAGACGAAAAAACCGCTATACGAAGAGCCTCACGGAACGGATTAATTTCGTCTTGCGAGGCACCACTGTACACACAAACTCCAAAGTTGGATAGAGTTCAACCTAAGTACAGATCATTGAACAAAGAGCCTCTGAGCAGAAGCAGAGAGCGCCTTTCCCCAACAGCTACACACTTCTAATATTAGAAGGAAAACTTAGCAAGTGACATGTACACAAGCATCTCCAACAAGACAGCTTGTCACTCATTTTCACCATTTGCTTCCAACTGACTGCTAGCCATGACTCCTTAGATCTGGGAGAGGAGTTAAATCAACTGTGGGGATAGCTCAGTTGGTCAAGAGGACGGGGCTGATAACACCAAGGTTGCGGGTTTGATCCCTATATGGGACACCTACATATTCCTGCATTGCGGGGGTTGGACTTAGAGAGTCCTCAGGCTCTTTTCAAACTCTACAATTCAGTGATTCGGCTCCAAAACCAAGATCAAGCACGCACAACAAGGGGTCCCTAGAGAAGCCAGAATTAACATTGGAAGGGGTGCCCCCACAAGGTGGGATGCCGTTCCCTCCAAGGTGCACCCGGGCTCATTTTGACATCAATTCAAAACACATCTTTCTGCATAGACCTTTGAGAGTGGGAGATCTTGCATAGCTTAACTCAGGGGTCAGCAGCCTTTTTCAGCTGTGGGCCGGTCCACTGTCCCTCAGACCATGTGGGGGGCCGGACTATATTTTTTGGGGGGGGGGATGAACGAATTCCTATGCCCCACAAATAACCCAAAGATGCATTTTAAATAAAAGCACTCATTCTACTCATGTAAAAACACCAGGCAGGCCCCACAAATAACCCAGAGATGCATTTTAAATAAAAGCGCTCATTCTACTCATGTAAAAACACACTGATTCCCAGACTATCTGTGGGCCGGATTGAGAAGGCAATTGGGCCGCATTCGGCCCCCGAGCCTTAGTTTGCCTACCCATGGCTTAACTGGATGGAGCTATATGCAACCTGTCCTGAGATTGCAATGTGAAGGGCGGGTTATAAATGCCTATAAACAAACAAGCAAGCAAACAAACAGAACAGAACAGTTAGTGGACCTGGGCTTGCATTTGCAAAACCAGCGCAGCGTCAAAGCAGAGAGACAAGCCCACAAGCCCTTCTCCCCACTCAAGAGACTCCTTTGCCTTTTGCATTCCTGTGACGTGACTACTCATGAGCAGCTGTTACGCACCATGTTCAGCTGCATTTTTTTTAAAGGGCTACTATGAGACATTCTTAAAACCAGCAGCTGCTGGTCCAAAGATGTGCCCTTTTCTGGTGGCTAATACTACTGAGCATTTATATAGAATGCTTTCCAGTGTTCAAAGCACCTTGCATACGATATCGCCATACATTACAACAACCCAGTAAGGTAGGCCACTAGGCTGAGACTGGCTTGTCTAAGGGCATCTGATGAGTTCATGGCAGATTCAGCATTTGAAGCACACTGTTATTATGATGATTATTTTACTACAGTGGTACCTTGGTTCTCAAATGCCTTGGTACTCAAACAACATGCAAGCCAAACACTGCAAACCTGGAAGTAAGTGTTCCAGTTTGCCAACTTTATTCAGAAGCCAAACGTGCTCCATTTTGAGCGCCACACTTCCGTTTTGAGTGTTATGCTGAGGTCTGTCTGTATTTGGTATTTATTTTGCGTTTCTGTTTTTGCGGCTCTTTTTGTTTTGTTTTTGTGACTGTGTGGAACCCAGTTCAGCTACTGATTGATTAATTGTGTGACAATAGTACATTGTTTATTTCTTTCATTTTATGGATCAATGGTCTCTTTAGATAGTAAAATTCATGTTAAACTGCTGTTTTAGGGGTTGTTTTTAAAAGTCTGGAACGGATTAATGCGTTTTGCATTACTTTCTATGGGAAAGCACGGCTTGGTTTTGGAACGCTTTGGTTTGGGAATGGACTTCCGGAACAGATTAAGTTTGAGAACCAAAGTACCACTGTATTCAGCTGTCTGTCAGAATGCTTTCTACTATGTTTTTATCACTGATGTTTTGTAATGTGTTTCTAACATTCTACACCGCCCTGAGATCTTTTGATAAAGGGTGGTATATAAAATGAATAAATCATCATCACCATCTTTACTTTCTTGGGTTCCATGGTCAAAACAAAATAAAAAAATTCCTTCCAGTAGCACCTTAAAGACCAACTGAGTTAGTTCTAGGTATGAGCTTTCGTGTGCATGCACACTACTTCAGATACACACGGCTACCTATCTGTAATTGGGTTCCATGATCACTGCAGATGGTGACAGCAGTCACAAAATTAAAAGACGCCTGCTTCTTGGGAGAAAAGCAATGACAAACCTAGACAGCATCTTAAAAAGCAGAGACATCACCTTGCCAACAAAGGTCTGTATAGTTAAAGCTACGGTTTTCCCAGTAGTGATGTATGGAAGTGAGAGCTGGACCATAAAGAAGGCTGATCAATGAAGAATAGGTTCTTTTGAATTATGGAGCTGGAGGAGACTCTTGAGAGTCCCATGGACTGCAAGAAGATCAAACCTCTCCATTCTGAAGGGAATCATCCCTGAGTGCTCACTGGAAGGACAGATCCTGAAGCTGAGGCTCCAAGACTTTGGCCACCTCATGAGAAGAGAAGACTCCCTGGAAAAGACCCTGATGTTGGGAAAGATGGAGGGCACAAGGAGAAGGGGAGGACAGAGGACGAGATGGTGGGACGGGGTTCTTGAAGCTACCAGCATGAGTTTGACCAAACTGCGGGAGGCAGTGGAAGACAGGAGGGCCTGGCGTGATCTGGTCCAGGGGGTCACGAAGAGTCAGACACGACTAAATGACTAAACTACAACAATTTTGTTGCTACAGTGCAATCTGATGCCCTCTCAAAAGCTAGCCTCGCAACATCCGAAATTGTAACGAACACTGAGCATTTCTTAACTATCTTTTTTTCCACCAGAAGCATGTTGATCTTCAAAGATCAGCCCCATGCAACGAGAAACAAACATGCAAAAAAGTCTCTATCTGCCAGCAGCAAACTCTCTGGCACCTGGCAGACCAGGTGTCTGGAATTTATCTTGCTCTAACCCAAGCAATGAGCAAATCTTTGCACTCATTTCCTTCATGCCACTGCCAGTTTACCACCGACACCGAGAAAGAAGCTACTATGCAGCACACAAGGGAGAATACAGTGGTACCTTGGGTTACAGACACTTCAGGTTACAGACGCTTCAGGTTACATACACTTCAGGTTACAGACTCCACTAACCCAGAAATAGTACCTCGGGTTAAGAACTTTGCTTCAGGATGAGAACAGAAATCGTGCAGCAGAGGGAGGCCCCATTAGCTAAAGTGGTACCTCGGGTTAAGAACAGTTTCAGGTTAAGAATGGACCTCCGGAACAAATTAAGTTCTTAACCCAAAGTACCACTGTCCCAAAATTAAAACCAAGCC
This sequence comes from Podarcis erhardii, assembly GCF_964252035.2. NCBI lineage: Eukaryota > Metazoa > Chordata > Lepidosauria > Squamata > Lacertidae > Podarcis > Podarcis erhardii. Next base: position 5,753,015 of record NC_138497.1, on the reverse strand, counting down.
TGCCCATTTAACCATGCATCTAATTTTATGAGGCAAAACACAGCACTTTCCAATGAAATGACATTATTTCCTCACTGAAACGTTTCCGGTAAAGATTTCTCACGAAGCGGCACGAACTGCTAAAATTGACCTATATTAGGAATACTGCATATATGAAAACAGCAATTGCCATTCACACACACACACACACACACACGGAATTAAGATATCTCTCACTGGCTCCCGGATCCTCCCAAATTGGAAGTGGGTGGGTGGGAGAATTATCTAGCAACCTGCACAAGGCCACCCTCGGCTGCTTCTGCTTCTTCATGCTGCTGAAGAGGCAGAGCGAAGCAGCAACATTGCCCAAAAGGAGCCTAGGAAATCCAGACTCTACGTGACCTGAGTTACTTATGTGACAGGAAGTTCTGTGCAAGGGAGGGAGGAGGAGTATCAATCATTCATGCTACCGGAGTTACACCAAAGCTTTTTCTGCTTGCAGCAAAAGACAGGAGAGGAAAGGGGGGGGGGGACGAGAAAATCCCAGCAGCGCTTAAGTTTTTGCTGCCACGCCTTGTGCGGAACCAGGGTGATTTCTATGGGGTGCCCCCCACAACTCCCTCCAAGTGCAAGCGTTGTGCACCAGCCCATTATAGCCGTCACTCAAGAGAACAATGTGGCATTCAAGACGATTGGATACACCAAGCGGTGAAGGGGAGGGCGGAGAGGGAGGGAGGGACAGAGAGAGAAGGATCTTACCAGGATTGTTGGCCTCGTTCTCAAGGATGTGGAGTTCGGTGCAGTCCGCCAGGGAATGCTCAAGGCAGAGCTGCAGGAAACGGGCTTGACTCCGGCTCACCCTCTTCAGCAAGGAGAGCAACGCAACAGTTTGCTCGCACTCGTTCCAGCCCTTGAACCAGCCTGCCAACACTCCGACCTGATCTCGAAACATCATGGTTGGCGTGTTTGTGTGTGTGTGCGAATGCGCTTGTGTGCATGCAATGCTAAGAGGAAGGGGGAAATGTGTGCATATACAGGGACGGAAAAAACTGCAGGAAGAAAACCCTCCTTAGGAGTCTTTTCTTCTTCTTCTCCGCCCCCCACCCCCACCAAAGTCTACTTTACGATGGTGTTGTTATTGCAGAAATAAGACAGATGTTTGCAGACGGATCTTGATGTGCAATTGCTTTCCTCGTGCTCCCAGGCTCCCTCTTTCTCTCGTTCGCTCTCTTTCCAGGCCGAGATGCCGGTGGCTGCCTCTTAATTCTTCCCAAGACGACGACATGCAGCGTAGAAAGCCAAGGGGACTTCTATAGCTCTACTTCTCAACAAGGCACAGCAATGTGTGTGGAGATCATGCAGGTCCCTGCGTCGTGCAGCCGCCACCCGTCACTCTCCCTTTCCCAGTCTGGTTATTTTAGCCCAGTCGTCGCTGGCTCCTGGCTCCTTCCACGGGAAAGCTTTCTGGACCATCCACAGCCGCAGCATTCCTTGCCGAGGAGGGGTAAAAAAAGAAAAAAGAAAGAGGAGGAGAAGGAGAAGAAGCATTCACAACTGTTGGAGAGAGAGGGAGGGAGGGAGGGAGAGAAAGAAGAATTTTGCTGTGATGGTAACGATGACACACTTTGCAAGGCAGTGCTATGATTCAGCATGACAGAACCCTCGGCTCACTTCCTAATATGACAGAGGGAAAATTTGGGATCTGCGATAACCAGGAGGGAGGGGGAGCTCGCTCCTTCTTCATTTTACGAGGGGAAGCGGCAGTGTGATGTTTTGCAAGGTTTTTAAAAAATCCTTCCCCTCCAAAAAAAAAATTACAGGTCAGGCAACTGAGGGTGCGGGGAGAAGGGGAGAGACAGCAGACACTAAATATGCAGCCCACACACAGCGGCAGGTGTGGGTTTTGCATCCTCCAGAGGTTTAGAAGGAACCTCCCTCCCACACAGTGCGGAGGAGGAGGAGAAAGTAGGGAGCTCCCCCTGTTGCTTCTACAGCCCATGAGCAGATTCTCCCAAGGTAGGAATGTTACCTGGATTGGGCCAGAGGGGGAAGAGGAGCAAGGGACTGCAATCCCATCACTCATGGCAGGGAGGGCAGAAGAGGGGAAAGTGGGGGGGGGGGGAGAGAGAGAGGAAAGCACACACACTTCAACACTGCGGCTACAGAGAGCTGGTGCAAACCAGCCCCAAGCCCTGGTCCTCTGCTATCCTCTCTCCTGGAGCAGGAAACAGTGGAAGAACCACTGCAGCTCTCTCGACAGGATCCGAGCATCTCCTAAGCAGCCGGCTAGCCAGCCAGACCCTCCCCACTCCTGGATTTAGGCCCCACTGGCAGCTCCAGCGGGCAGGCAGGAGACAAAAATAAACTCTACCAGTCAGTGTGCGCCCCCCTCCCCTTTCCCAAGACCACAGGCGCACACAGTTCAACAGAGGAGGCGGCGCTCTGCCTGGATCCCTTTCCAGGCTGCTAAAATAAAATTCGAAAAAAAGCAGGCTCCAGTCGCCGTGCCGCCCCCCTTCCTTCTCCGATCAGCTGTTCGAGCCCACAGGGGGCCACCCTGCGTGTGCGCGCACAAGCACAACTCTCACTTCGCACAAACTAAGGCGCGCACGCGAATATTCGGGGGGGTCCGCCTGCCCAAGCTCTCTCTCTCTCTCGCAAGCGTTCACAAGAAACGAAACAGCTCACTTTTATTTTAGACTTGGGGGGGGGGGGGAGAGAAGCCTTTAATTATCCAAGCACCGTTTGTAGGTGCTGGGAAAGGGGAGAAAAAGTTTCCCAAAGGCAGGTGCGATTCCTGAACTGAACTCGGGATTAGAAAGGGGGGGGGAAAGGGAGGGGGGAGAAGGGTTTTCTGTCCGGGGTTGGGCTCCCGACCCCCCAACACCGCCGGAGAAACCGCAGCGGCGCGACGGGCTGCGCCCACCCGCCCCTCTGCGGTCGGGCGCTTGCTTGGGTGGGGGGCGCCTGGGGACCTGAGATGGGGACCCCAGCATAGGAGCCAGCTCCTAGGGGGCTGAGGGCCTTTTGGGGGCCCCAATAAAACATTTGAGGGCCCCCAAGTTGATGGGCAATGGCACTGAAATGGTGTGCCCCCCCCAAAAAAAATTCGAGTTGGCACCCTTGAATCCCACAAGAAGTGGAGTCCCCCTCCACTAGTTCCTACAACCCCTGCGCCCTCGGAAGGGTCGCGAGTCAGGGCTTGGACCCCCCAGAAAAGTCTCCCACACTTCAGGAGACCCTCTCCAAAGGGACTCCAGGGAAGACGTCGGGCTACACTCTCAGGACACCCTCCGACGCCGCCCGTCCGCCCGCCCGTCGGAAGCGCCCGCGCCCCTCGTGCCACGGGCGCCCCGTCCCAGCCCTGCCCGGGATGCCCACCTGGCTGCTGTCCGCTCTTGGCTCCCGCTGGACGGGAGGGGGCGCCGCTGCTGGTGGCGTCGGCGGCGCCTGGCAGTGCCCGGGCTGGGCCATGGCGTGCAGCCCGCGCAGCGCCCCCGGCAGCGCCCCCCAGCCCACCCTCCCCGGCTCCGGCTGCGGCTGCTGCGCTGCGTCCCCTCGTGGCGCCCGCTTCGCCTCCTCGGCGCGACTGAGCCGCGCGCCCCGCGGAGCCCCCGCTCCCCACCGGTGGGTCATTTGCATAGGCCATGACGTCATGGCCGCCGAGAGGCGCAACGCCCCCTCCCCCGAGGAGCGGCCGGGGGGGGGCGGCGCCTCCTGCTCGCCCTCCCCCTCGCATTCCTCCGCCGCTGACTCAGCCGCAGGCGAGGCGCACGGCGCACGGGGCGCGCTGCAAAGATGCCTGCTTGCATGCAATGGGTGGTTTGGGGGGGGGGGGCTGGTGCAAAAATACAATAAAATAAGGCAGCAAGGCGGCCCCTTTGCAACGTCTCCAAAGGCATCTCCGCCCTGCCTGCGTGCCTACAGGTTGGGGGGTGTCTCTGAGCTGGAAAGGGGTGGGGTGTTCCTTATTTTTTGGCAACCGACTTGGCCTTGCGAGCAGGCGCGACCTGGCGGCCGGGGTTTGCTGCGCGTCCGCGGAAAGGCTCTGGAGGAGACTTGCACGCGCGCACACACTCCCCGCCGCCCGTTTAACGCTGCTGCATTGCAGATCGAGGCTTCTCCTCGGCGGCGGCGAGTAGGTGGGGAGAATGGCGTTGCAACCGAGGTCCCCCAACCTACGCGCCCCGGAGAGCAAACGCCGTCCAGGTTTTTGGCACGGCGCGCCAGGGAAATGCCTGCCGCCGAGTCTCCTGCGTAGGGTCGTTCCCCACTTCTCCGAGCAAGGGGAACTTCGTCGGCAGCGGTAGGAGGGGAGGGAACGCCTCCCCTTTCTGTTGTTTAGTCGTGTCCGACTCTTCGTGACCCCCTGGACCAGAGCACGCCAGGCACTCCTGTCTTCCACTGCCTCCCGCAGTTTGGTCAAACTCATGCTGGTAGCTTCCAGAACACTGTCCAACCATCTCATCCTCTGTCGTCCCCTTCTCCTTGTGCCCTCCATCTTTCCCAGCATCAGGGTCTTTTCTAGGGAGTCTTCTCTTCTCATGAGGTGGCCAAAGTATTGGAGTCTCAGCTTCAGGATCTGTCCTTCCAGTGAGCACTCAGGGCTGATTTTCTTCAGAATGGAGAGGTTGGATCTTCTTGCAATCCATGGGACTCTCAAGAGTCTTCTCCAGCACCATAATTCAAAAGCATCCATTCTTCGGAGATCAGCCTTCTTTATGGTCCAGCTCTCACTTCCATACATCACTACCCACCCCTTTCTAACAGCTGTGAAAACCCAGATGGCTGCATGGTATGGCACTACAGCACCCCAGGGTGCTTTCCCCTTCAGCCTAGCTCTCAGGGTCTCTCCAAGTCCCCAGATGCAGACTCCCTGCAAACTTTTCCCTTTGTGCCCCTCCCTCTAGCTTTGATGGGGGTCGCATTCCAAAGGCGGAGAGAGAGATTCCAGGCCATTAAGGGATGTTATTTGCTCCAGCCATGGGGGACCTCCAGATGTGGTTGGATGGCAACCATCAGCGCCAGCCAGCCTAGCCAGTGGTGAGGGACGGTGGGGGTTGGAATCCATCAACATCTGGAGGGCCACAGGGTTCTTCACCTCCTCTGATAGATGCCTTCAAATATCTGAAGGGCTGCCCATGGAAGATGGAGCAAGCTTGTTTTCTGCCTCTCCAGAGAGCAGGACCTGAAGGAATGGACAATGGCGGACCTATGCAACGCCAAAATTTGTTTGTTTCCTCCTCCCCAAAGATCTTTATTGAAACTTAACATATATACATAAGAACCAAAATTCCCAATGATTCCCTCACATAAAATATAATATCTAAATTACAACAGCTGCATAATTATACATTTAATTATAAAACCCACCAGTCACCCTCTTCTTCCTTCCACAGCAATTCAACTTCTTTATATTTCTACCTTTCCCCCCTTGCATCCTATAATAAATTATTTTTTTGTTAAATTCTGATTTTTCCTTCTTTCTTTACTGGTTTTGTTATTGCTTACATTTTTTTTTATTCTAAGCCTATTAGCTTGTCATTTTTAGAACAAAATTTTGACATATAATCTTCGAAATACTTCCGCTCCATTCTTAACTTTTGATTTGATTGATATCTTATAATTGAAGTTAATTTTGCCAATTCTATACACTCACTTAATTTACAAATCCACTCTTCCTTTCTTGGTGTGTCCTGAGATTTTCATTTAGTGGCAGCCACTACCCTGGCAGCACTTGTTTATGCGATGCCAAAATTTGGTGCCACCCGCCTCTCGCCTTCCATTCTGCATCATAGTCGCAGTGCCCCTGAGGCTCTGTGCCCAGTGTGGTGTAGTGGTTAAGAGCGATAGTCTCCCAATCTGGGGAACCGGGTTCGCGTCTCCGCTCCTCCACATGCAGCTGCTGGGTGACCTTGGGCCAGTCACACTTCTCTGAAGTCTCTCAGCCCCACTCACCTCACAGAGTGTTTGTTGTGGGGCAGGAAGGGAAAGGAGAATGTTAACCGCTTTGAGACTCCTTAAAGGGAGTGAAAGGCAGGATATCAAATCCAAACTCTTCTTCTTCTTCTGTGCCCAGTGTGACGAAACAGCTCATGCTTCTCTAAATCCGTATTTGCAATGGATTCAAATGACAAGAAATGAGATTCTGACCAAACACCAGGAAGAACTTTCTGACAGTAAGAGCTGTTCAACAGTGGAACGGACTCCCTTGGAAGCTGGTAGACTCTCCTTCCTTGGAGATTTCTAAGCAGAGCTTCTATGCCCGTTTACCAGGGATTATTTATCTGTGATTCCTACATTGCAAGAATAGTAGAGCTGGAAGGGACCTGAGGGTCATCTAGTCCAACCCCCTGCAATGCAGGAATCTTTTTGCCCAACATGGGGCTCAAACCCACAACCCTGAGATTAAGAGACTCATGCTCTACCTACTGAGCCATTGTTAACAAGTAGCCTTTGGTTTTCTAATTTTTATCTTTCATTCCAAACTGTATTACAAAAGTGATATGGATTACAATTTAAATATATACATCAATTACCCCCTCCCCCATGAATTCAGAATGCCTTTCTTTAAAACACAATCTATTCTAGAAGTAGGATTAAGAAACTTCTATTTAACCCAATACTGTATTTGATCTTCTATTATTTCCCACTCCCCACTTATTTCCTTTACGGTGCCCATTGTTTTATATAACCGAACCAAAGCAGTAGTAACAGTCCCACTCTATTCTGCCTTGGTCAGACCACACCTAGAATACTGTGTCCAGTTCTGGGCACCACAATTTAAGAAGGATGTTGACAAGCTGGAAGGTGTGCAGACAAGGGCGACCAATAATAATAATAATAATAATTTATTATTTATGCCCCGCCCATCTGGCTGGGTCCCCCCAGCCACTGGGCAGCTTCCAACAAAACACTAAAATACAATAACCTATTAAACAGGGCTGCCTTCAGATGTCTTCTAAAAGTTTGGTAGTTATTTTTCTCTTTGACATCTGGTGGGAGGGCGTTCCACAGGGCGGGCGCCACTACCGAGTAGGCCCTCTGCCTGGTTCCCTGTAACTTGGCTTCTCGCAGGGAGGTAACCACCAGAAGGCCCTCGGTGCTGGACCTCAGTGTCCTGGTGGAAAGATGTGGGTGGAGATGCTCCTTCAGGTATACTGGACCAAGATGATCAAGGGTCTGGAAACCAAGCCTTATGAGGAGTGCTTGAAGGAGCTGGGTATGTTTAGCCTGGAAAAGAGGAGACTGAGAGGAGAGATGATAGCCATCTTCAAACATCTCAAGGGCTCTCACATGGAAGACGGAGAAAGCTTGTTTTCTCCTGCTCTGGAGGGTCAGACCCAAAACAATGGCCTCAAGTTACAAGAAAGGAGACTCCGACTAAACACCAGGAAGAACTTTCTGACAGCAAGACTTGTTTGACAGTGGAATGGTCTCCCCCAGGAGCTGGTGGACTCTCCTCCCTTGGAGGTTTTCAAGCAGAGGTTGGATGGCCACCTGCCATGGATGCTTGAGCTGAGTTTCCTGCATTGCAGTGGGTTGGACTAGATGACCAGTAAGATGAACAGTAAGAGCTGTTCGACAGTGGAATTTGCTGCCAAGGAGTGTGGTGGAGTCTCCTTCTTTGGAGGTCTTTAAGCAGAGGCTTGACAACCATATGTCAGGAGTGCTCTGATGGCGTTTCCTGCTTGGCAGGGGGTTGGACTCGATGGCCCTTGTGGTCTCTTCCAACTCTATGATTCTATGATTCTATGACCCCTGGGTCCCTTCCGACTCTATGATTCTGTGATTCCATGACTCCACTGATTAGGTAGACATTTTGTTTTTCTCAGTTCCCAGAACTGTAGAGTTGGATTCATCTAACTCATAAACAGTGGATCATATTTTCACTTTGAAAGGTCCAGACCAGTAGGCTAGCTAACCTTATCCTCCTTGCTTTGCATGCTGAAGGCCCCAGGTTCAATTCACAGAATTTCCAGGGAGAGCTGGGAATGTCTCCCTTTGCCAGAAACCCTGGAGAGCTGCTCCCAGTCAGTGCAGACAGCGCTGAGCCAGATGGACCAATGGTTTGCATCCCTATGCAGCCTTCAGTTCCTTGAATGAGAGCTGCTGTTAAGTGTGACCCGACTGTTGCAGCAAAGCTGATTCTTCAAAAACAGGCATCCTGCATGCTCAGTTCCAATGTCCAATACCAAGATGAAGGTCTACCAGGCTTGCACGTTGAGAACGCTGCTTTATGGAAGTGATAGGTAGGTAGCTGTGTTGGTCTGTCATAGTCAAAACAAAATAAAAAATCCTTCCACTAGCACCTTAGAGACCAACTAAGTTTGTTATTGGCATGAGCTTTCGTGTGCATGCACACTTCTTCAGATACCATGCACATGAAAGCTCATACCAATAACTAACTTAGTACAGTAAAGGTAAAGGGACGCCTGCCCATTAGGTCCAGTCGTGGCCGACTCTGAAGTTGCGGCGCTCATCTCGCTTTATTGGCCAAGAGAGCCGGCGTACAGCTTCCGGGTCATGTGGCCAGCATGACTAAGCCGCTTCTGGCAAACCAGAGCAGCGTACGGAAATGCCGTTTACCTTCCCGCCAGAGTGGTACCTATTTATCTACTTGCACTTTGATGTGCTTTTGAACTGCTAGGTTGGCAGGAGCAGGGACCGAGCAATGGGAGCTCACCCCGTTGCGGGGATTCAAACCGCTGACCTTCTGATCAGCAAGTCCTAGGCTCTATGGTTTAACCCACAGCGCCACCCATGTCCCATTGCCGCCCGTGTCCCGTAACTAACTTAGTTGGTATCTAAAGTGCTACTGGAAGGATTTTTTTAATGGAAGTGAGTCGTGGCCAACTCACAGCTGCCAGGAGCGACGCCTCAAGGCCTTCCATATGTTCTGCGTCAGGACGATTTGGGGTATCACATGGCGGGAGAGTCTCAAAAGATGTGCTCTTCGAAGCCCACATTCCCAGTGAGTTCGCACTTCTGTCTCAGCGATATCTGGATTGCTTGTGTCCACAGAATGGAAGATGGCAGGATTCCCAAGCACCAGGCCCACTCGCAGACCAACAACAATAATAATAATGTTTTTTTATTTGTATCCCGCCCTCCCCAGCCAAAGCCAGGCTCAGAGCGGCTAACAACAGGACGCCTTCATCTGCCCAAGCTGCAACAAAGCATGTCTCTCCTACACTGGTTTCTGCAGCCACAGCAGGTGCTGTAACTCTCCAACAGTTCGACTTCACCCCTAAAGGCTTCACCCTCCATCGTCTCCCAAGGCAGGCGGATGCCAGCAACTAAATGGGGTTGTCTTAAATTGGGAGGTGGCTGCAAGGCGGGGAAAAGCCTAGAGGAACCTCACAAGGTGAAGCAGACAGATCGAGCTCTTTTGAAACTTTGTGCCCTTTTGGTTGCAGATGTCAAGTGCAGCAGTAGATGAGCACTGTTTGGAAAAAAAACCGTGCACATTTGAAACTATGGCCGCTCTCCTAAGAGGAAAGTGCCATCTAGTGGGCAGCTATCAGAATCACAGTGCCGTATTTGAGAATTCCTGCAGGATACCTTAGGCTGCCAAATTCTATGGCCAAGTTGGGACCTGAACCTCGGTCACACTCTGTCTCTAATTTTATAAATATTTTTTTGACAAAACATCCATCTTACATATAATATACAAGGACATCTTGGCCTAAGACTTCCCTCCTCCTCAACTAATGGTTTTCCTAATTATGCTCTGATATAGCATTTTGTTGTTGTTGTTATTATTATTACCCTTAAATCCAAATCTTAAATACAACATTTAAACATCATATTGATATTAACTGATATTTCTAACCTTAAAAAGCTTCTTGTAGCCCTACTAACAATGTCAATTGTTTACAGTTGTCTCTCAAATACAACGTAAATTCATTCCAGTCTTTCAAAAAGGTCTGGTCCCGCTGGTTCCAAATTTTCCCGGTTAGTTTTGCCAACTTGGCATAATCCATTAACTTCATCCGCCACTCTTCTTTTGTTGGGATCTCTTCCTGTTTCCATTATTGGGCCAATAATATTCTTGCTGCAGTTGTTGCATACAAAAACAATGTTTTAACTTGCTTATGTATTCCTCTACCTGCAATACCCAATAGGAAGGCTTCTGGTTTCTTGGACCTGGATCACTCTTGTCCTTGTCTGGCACTCTTGGCCCTTGCAAAATACAGGTTGTGGAATGAGATCATAGAATCATAGAGTTGGAAGAGACCACAAGGGCCATCGAGTCCAACCCCCTGCCAAGCAGGAAACACCATCAGAGCACTCCTGACATATGGTTGTCAAGCCTCTGCTTGAAGACCTCCAAAGAAGGAGACTCCACCACACTCCTTGGCAGCAAATTCCACTGTTGAACAGCTCTTACTGAGATGGCAACTGGCTCAGTGGTAGAGCAAATGTTTCCATCTCCGATATCTCCTGATAGGGCTGGGATGTCCCTAGTCTGAAATCCTGGAGGGTGTAGACGGTAATGAGGAAACTGGACCAATTTCACAGTCCTGTCCCCATTACCAGTTGCTGACCTGACTAAGGCCTTCAACACTATAAATCACACTGCCCTGTGGACTGTCCTTCTGAAAATCGGCTGCCCAGATCCATTGGTGAACATCCTTCGGCTCCTCCATGATAATATGACAGCAACAATCGCAGAAAAGAATGGCTCTCAAAGTGAACCATTCACACCGGGATCAGGTGTTAAACAGGGACGTGTTATCACCCCAACTCTATTATTTTCATCGCCATGATACTACACTTTGTCGATAGGAAGCTCCCCACTGGAGTAGAAATCATATATCGAACAAATTGAAAGCTCTTTAATCAGTGTAGGTTGAAAGCAAAGAGTAAGGTTACTATAAATTCTATCATAGAGCTTCAATATGCTGATGACAACGTAGTGTGTGCACACTCAGAGGATGACCTCCAAACCATCCTAAATATCTTTGCAGAAACTTACAAAAATTCAACTCAATGGAGTAGCATTGGAAAGTGTTGATCACTTCTCCTACCTGGGCATTTATCTTGCCACAATGGGCAACATTGATGCTGAAATCCAGCATTGCCTGAGCTCTGTGAGTGCAGCTTTCTCCCGATTGAAGTGCTGAGTGTTTGAGGCCCATGAGATTTGCAGGGAAACAAAAATGCTTGTTTACCAAGCTATTTTACTACCAACCTTACTGTATGCTTGTGAAACATGGACCACTTATAAATGCCATCTCCAACTCCTTGAAAGATTCCATCCATGGTGCCTGAGAAAAATGTTACATATCACTTGGGAAGACAGGTTTCTTGGGAGAAAAGCAATGACAAACCTAGACAGTATCTTAAAAAGCAGAGACATCACCTTGCCGTCCATATAGTTAAAGCTATGGTTTTCCCAGTAGTGATGTATGGAAGTGGGAACTGGACCATAAAGAAGACTGATTGCTGGAGAATGGATGCTTTTGAATTCTGGTGCTGGAGGAGACTCTTGAGAGTCCCATGGACTGCAAAAAGATCCAACCGATCCATTCTGAAGGAAATCAGCCCTGAGTGCTCACTGGAAGGACAGATCCTGAAGCTGAGGCTCCAAGACATTGGCCACCACATGAGAAGAGAAGACTCCCTGGAAAAGACCCTGATGTTTGGAAAGATGGAGGGCATAAGGAGAAGGGGATGATAGAGGACGAGATAGTGGGACAGTGTTCTCAAAGCTACAGCATGAGTTTAACCAAACTGTGGGAGGCAGTGGAAGACCGGAGTGCCTGGCGTGCTCTGGTCAGGGGGTCATGAAGAGTCAGACATGACTAAACCACAAGAAGCGAGCTTTGGTGGCATATCCCAGAAAAAGAACTCCCCTGTGAATGCCTCCCTCTCTTAGAATGGCAATGGCGCCCACCTGAGAGGTGCTGGCAGTAGCTATCTAGGCATTCTTGCAGAAGTCTTCTGCTTCACCCTTTTAACTGGAGATCCGACAGTATACTGCACCTGGGAAACATGTGCTCTGCTACTGAGCCATGTCCCCAAGTGCTGTCTTATTCCGAGGGGACGGCAAGGTGTCACTGGAACATCTTGAAGGTCCCAGGCCACAGAGGAGTTAGGCTGGCCTCAACTAGAGCCAGGGCTTTTTCGGCTGTGGCTCCAATCTGGTGGAGCACTCTGTCACAAGAGACTAGGGCCCGGCAGGACTTGACATCTTTCTGCAGGGCCTGCAAGACAGAGCTGTTCCACCAGGCCTTTGGCCAGGGCACAGCCTGACTCCTTCCTTTGGCAATCTTCACAGAACTTTAGCCTAATGGTTGCCATCAATTTGAGTTGAATTAATTTTATAATGAACTGATTTTAGAATGTTGTACTATTTTATTGTTGTTAGCCGCCCTGAGCCCTGCTTCTGCTGGGGAGGGCGGGATATAAAGAAAAAATATTATTATTATTGGAAGCCTATCATATAAACCTCCATGATGGGAGCGCGACTGACAACTTCTTGCCACCTTATTTCCTGAAAGCAGCTATGTTTAGGGAAGTTTTTAATGTCTGATGTTTTAATGTATTTTTAATCTTTCGTTGGAAGCCGCCCAGAGTGGCTGGGGAAACCCAGCCAGATGGGCGGGGAATGAATGAATAAATAATAATTATTATTATTCTTAGCCCTGTCGACATTTGTTTCAAGAGCAACTAGAAAGAGGCTGCGTCTCCCCCAAACAAGTTTGCCTCTTAACTCCAAGAACCATGCGAAGGTCTCTCGCATGCAAACAGGCCTTCCCTTTCAATATGACATGCGACTAATTACGCAAACATGAAACCTTGCCTTGCCAACATGACGGGAGCCATCTGTTGGAGGAGCTGCAGCTCATTCTCTCATGCCATGTTGCAAGCAAGGAGCCGTTTCCTGAGCCTAGACGTCGACAGCTCAGGTGCAGCCCCAAGAGGCTGCTGAAACGGCAGACGGATAGGGCTGTATCAGCAGCTGGTGACACCCGACATGTGGGCATTCTACCAGGGGCAAGGAACTACAAGTCAAACACACACACACACAATGATGATGATGATGATTTCTGCCTCACTGAAGAATCATAATAGCAGATTTGTACGCCTTGCAGTCGTACGCAGTTCCTGTCCAATATGGTGATTGTCTCCCAATTCAGTCTCTGCTTTTGTCTTTAAAGCAGGTGTGAAGAGCATTTTCTGCCAGATTTCCTCGTGTGCAATCTTCCAGCTACCACATACTGGGGAGGTGGGCAGTGGCACAATGCAAATAAATAAAAATTTTATTATTTATACCCTGCCCATCTGGCTGGGTTTCCCCAGCCACTTTGGGCGGCTCCCAACCGAATGTTAAAAACACAATACAGCATTAAACATTAAAAACGTCCCTAAACAGGGCTGCCTTCAGATGTCTTTTAGAACAGTGTTTCCCAACCTTGGGTCTTCAACTGTTTTTGGACTACAATTCCCATCACCCCTGGCCACTGATCTTGCTAGCTAGGGATGATGGGAGTTGGAGTCCAGAAATAGGTGGAGACCCAAGGTTGGGAAACACTATTTTAGAAGATAGTTGTTTATCTCCTTAACATCTGATGGGAAGGCATTCCACAGGGCGGGTGCCACCACCGAGAAGGCCCTCTGCCTGGTTCCCTGTAACCTCACATCTCACAGTGAGGGAACCGCCAGAAGGCCAACTCCTGGCGCAAAGCTGGTGCCAAACGTCTTGCTCTGCTTTCCTTTGGACCACTTCAGCAAGGCCGGGAGGGGGATCTCGTTGTCTGGGCATCCCAGGACTTCCAGACCCACTGCCCAGGCTTGTGCCCCAAGGAGGTCACTTCAGTGCTACCACAGCTGTTTGACTTCACTCCCAGAGATACATTCCACTGTCTCTCGAGGCAGAAGAAGAGTTTGGATTTGATATCCTGCCTTTCACTCCCTTTAAGGAGTCTCAAAGCGGCTAACATTCTCCTTTCCCTTCCTCCCCCATAACAAACACTCTGTGAGGTGAGTGGGGCTGAGAGACTTCAAAGAAGTGTGACTGGCCCAAGGTCACCCAGCAGCTGCATGTGGAGGAGCGGAGACGCGAACCCGGTTCCCCAGATAACGAGACTACCGCTCTTAACCACACCACCACACTGGCTCTCTGTATGTGGGCAGACGGATGCCCACAACAGCATGGCTTAAAGTAGAAATAGAAGTCTTGGATAAAGTGTAGAGCTAGCAGCCCTGGACTGAAGGTTACAAAAAGCCCCCGGAAGCACATCGTTTTAAGTCCTAAGGGATCTGGCAGTATGGTTAAAAGGATGTTTTCTAGGGTACTGATTTTATTACTTGAAAACAGAGGTGAAGAACTGCAAGCACGGAAACTAAATGCGCCCCTATTTAGCCTTTGGGACTAAGGTCCCAGGGCAGCTCACAGCATTTTGAAATGCAACATAAAAAATGGTGGGCAGCCAAACTGCAAAGATGATGCTTGCAAGGAAGATGGAAAGGGGACACATGGTGGAAACTGCCATCTTCTTCATGGTTAGACTGCAACCCACTATATACAAAGGCTGGAGTCACATCCTTGGGGCTCTGCACATACTGGCATTGTGCCACTGCCCCCACCCCCAGTATGTGGTACCAAGAATATGGCCAACGAGGGAATGCAGCCCTTTTAAGACCTATGAAACCTTTTAAGACCTATGCAGGGACTGTGACTTGGGAAACAATAATCATATTGGACAGGAACTCCATAACATCTTTAATCTTTAAAGCGGATCTGATCTGCAGTTGTCCAGGCAACCTAATCTGTGCTCAAAAACAAACAAAAACGGGATCCCATCTTCAACCAATGTCACCTTTGTGTCATTACTGCCCTCTGGAGACTTTTCGTTCACATTTGGCACGACGCATGAATTAACAAATCTCAGCACATAAAGTCTTGCGTGCTCCCAAGCATTTTGCAATTCCTGCCAGTGACTCCCGAGTCTTGACTGCCCAGCTTACGCCAGACGCATGGAGATACGGTACACAAAATATATGTGGACCTACTGAACAGTTGCAAGGAAAACTCTTTCTATATTTTATTTCTTTGCTTCTGTCCTGTCCCCCCCACTTGCTGCAACTGAAAAGAGCAGCATTACTATCAAGTAGAAAACCAGGCTGACAACACTTTTAAAAACACACACAAGAACATAAATACAAATTAATTGTTCCCAGGGGCTATTTCCTCTTTCTCCACATCAGTCTGTCGAGAGAAACTTCTTGGTGAAAAGTTCCATGAAAATACCCAATAAATTTATGCACACATACAAAGAGATATCCTTTATGCAGAGTTCAAAAGCACTGTTTCTGCCTGTAATGCGCACAGGCATTACACTGTTTGCGCCGTTGCGGGAGGCAAAGGCAGCAGCGCAATCCAAGCCTTAGCATCACCGTTGCTTCCAAATCAAATTCACTGCGAAGGGGAAGGTGGCAGCCTTGCTTTTGAGCTGGCCAGGCAACCAGCCACCAAAGTTCAAGTGGAAGGGAAGGTCTTCGGTACTATTCCAGAAGGTCCAAACTCATCTTGTCAACTCTTTACATGAAATTCTCCTCTCTCTCCCTGCCTGGATAAAAGTACACACCGCTCTGTCCTCCCCGCTCCCCCAGTTCTTCACTCCTTTCGGCCGCACAGGGGAAAGGACTCCCAAACAAACTGCCGACACATTGGGCACTGCTTGAAATATTTCACGCATTCGTCGCACAGGCAGGTGTGCCGGCAAGGGAGGAGCACCCAGTTGACAGCCCTGTTCTGGCAGACGATGCAGTCCTTGCTGTTTTCATCTGGCAGGTCCGCCTCGTCCTCAGCCAGCCCGGCTTTCTCCAGGAGGACGCGGTCCTCTGTCCTGTCACCCGAGGGAGGGCTGCTTAGAGATGAGGCGTTGCTGTTGGCAGACATGAAAAGTTGCTAGGGGTTGGGAACATGAAGAGGCAGGGAGAAAAGAGATAAACGTTTAGGTATAATACAGTGGTACCTCGGGTTACAGATGCTTCAGGTTACATACGCTTCAGGTTCACTAACCCAGAAATAGTACCTCGGCTTAAGAACTTTGTTTCAGGATGAGAACAGAAATTGTGCAGCAGCGGGAGGCCCCATTAGCTAAAGTGATGCTTCAGGTTAAGAACAGTTTCAGGTTAAGAACCGACCTCCAGAACGAATTAAGTTCTTCACCCAAGGTACCACTGTACAGGGGTCAGCAAACTTTTTCAGCAGGGGGCTGGTTCACTGTCCTTCAGACCTTGTGGGAGGCCAGACTATATATATATATTTTGGGGGGGGGGAATGAAGGAATTCCTATGCCCCACAAATAACCCAGAGATACATTTTAAATAAAAGGACACATTCTACTCATGTAAAAACATGCTGATTCCCGGACCGTCCGCGGGCCGGATTGAGAAGGCGACTGGGCCGGATCCGGCCCCTGGACCTTAGTTTGCCTACCCATGGCACAATATGTTAAGAATACTGAAAGCATGCACACAAACACAGAGGGTGCTTCAGTGCCCAGGAGTCAGGAGTGGTCTGAAGACAAGGACTGGGGAATGTATTCTATGGCAGACCAGCTTCTCTCTGATGGAGAGCTGGAAGGGGAATAGTCGCCCCCATTCACAGCGTGATCAGAAACAGAGAGAGAGACAGAAGCTGAGCAGCTTAGGAAGGAGTTACCCAGTTATGAGATAATGACAACAGAACCAGGAGGGAGGGAGCAGCTAGTTGAGACGTCCCTTGAGCGTGGGGGATCCCCCCCCCCTCACCACGGACTCGGAGGTCTGAACGTATCAGAGAGCAAAGGAGTCAGAGGGAGGGAGGAACTTCCTACTGGTGCCTAAAACGCTGCAGAAGTCGGAAGGAGGATTAGACTAGCCAACTGCCCTCCTTGCAGAGAGCTGTGTGCTTGTGCTTGCAACATGACGCTGTAATAAAAGGACTATTAATCTATCAACTGCTCGTTAATTCTTATCTGTGAAGTTACCGAAGGGAGGGGAGGACTCTCCATGCCTGACACCAGGTCTTCCATGTTTTGCAGCCCATGGGCATTTTCAAAATATGCCATGGGGAGACTCTGCTATGAAACTTAAGCTTCAGGGCCCGTAACCTAGAGAGGTCCCAGAAGAGGATTTAGTGCACACTGCTTACAAAATTGTGCTTTAAAAAACTGCATCATGCATGTGTATAACATTTCCCAAATTTTCCCGGGTTTCTAGCAAGAGAAATGTAACTTGGCCTCCAAGCAGAGTAGGATTAGGTAATAGAAACAGCTTGCACCACTTCAGATTGCATGTCGGCAATACTATTTTTTAGGTGTTCCCCTATGCAGAAAGGATCGTGCAAGTGGAAAACTACAAACAAGAAGCAAGGGAGACCAAGGGTAAAATCTTCTTAATGAGATTATAATTTTATTTTATTAATAATAAAACAGCTTCCCATCAGATGTCAAGGAGACAGAGAACTACACAATTTTCAGAAGACAACTGAAGGCAGTTCCGTATTGGGAAGTTTTTAACATTCGACGTTTTATTGTGATTTTCTGTTTTACTGGAAGCCTCCCAGAGTGGCTGAGGAATAAATAATAAAATTATTATGATTATTTTATATTTTTTACTTGCAGGTAGTGTTTTACAAAGGGGGAGAATTCAAAAATGTGACGAGTCACCTACGGTCCATTATCTCATCTCGTTCTGCTCCATACCTGGGTTGCAACCAACTGCATTTGCAAAAATGCGTTTTGATCACTCTGCAGTTGCGGAATTGGCATTTCTGGGTTGCAGAAGTAAACTAGAGGAAAATGCACAGATCGGTGACCCAGGGGCACCCTGCTCTACACCCAAGCCTAAGCATCTCCAGGTTAAAAGAACGGTGTTAGCGGTCCTAGGAAATGATCTGCCTAAGTCTCTGGAGAGTTGCTGCTACTCAATATTGTTAATATTGGACAGGATGGGCAACTGGCCTGATGCAAACCGAGGCAGTTATTTCCAGCCACTTTTGAGATCCCAAAGCTTACCTTTAGATCATGAAATTGACCCTGGGCCATGAGGAGATACTGATACAGGATTCGACAGGAAAGCCTGTAACTGTCATCAGTAACGTGAATTATAGATACCATAGAAATCTATGAAAAGAAAAGAAAACATTTGAATTCTATGCTGCTTATTGTTCAAACAACATCCAACCCGACTGCAAAGAACAAGGCATTGTAGGCGATGAAATAATCAAACAGTCCTTAATAGTCATTTCCAAGGAGCTAATACCCATAGCTTGTTTAGAATTGCCTTGATCACTTTGGGTTCAGATTCCAATATTCATCCTGCCACACAGCCATCGATTTTTACTAATATATTACACCGAAACAGAGCATTGAAATTTATACACGGTCTTTCATATTACATCATTTTAAGCGAAGGGGCAAAATTCCTTCCTCAATTTTAATGTCTGGTCTTAATTATTGATTTTATTTGCTGCTACAGGTCTTTGTTTAGGTTGCCTGTTTTTATGGGCTAGTGATAAATCTCAAAAGATTTATTAACCACTAGTAAGATTTTAACATAAAGTCCCAGAAATGGTTACAATGATATACGATAGTTACAGAAATGAATAAAATCATTACGATTATAAAAGCGTTCCAAATAGAATACAACTGTATCTAAAGGTTTGTTTTTTTATAAAAGCACCTCAGAGTGGATGCTTTTAAAAGTGAACTATGCAACCTTCATTTTATTTCTTCATATAGAAATCATTGCAGTCATCAGGTTTCCTACTCTGAGTCTAGTGAAATCCCTGAGGGTAGTAATTCTGCCTTATACTAAGGCCAATTAAGTAAACCAGTTCAACTTCATTAATCGCCTACCCAAATTTCAGGTCCAGCCAGGTAAAACTTATGCATGTGAAGTGATTGGTAATGAACTCTGTGACTATTTCCAGCAGACTAAAACAGACCTGGCTTCTCAATCTGTGGGATATGGCAAGCTCTCTAATAACTATTTTTCTAATCCAAGGATCCAGGATGAGATGTCATTTTAAAGAAGGAATAATATTAGCACACACCAATAGCTATGACAAAAAGCAAAAGCAAGTCCCCTGCCAACTCTGTTTGATGGCAATTTTTCACAGACAATTCAAAGCAAACTCCTGTCCCAGTTCCTTTTCTCAAGAAAGAGGTTACCTACAATGTCATATATTTCTCTGTTGCCTTCATCCTCCAGCGTCAGCAGTGCAACTAGCGGGTACCGAGATCTGGGCACGGGGCCAAAGTCAATGATTTGTGTCTCTTTGGGTACCTGGCAGTGCTTCCCCGCTTTGTCAGATGTCTTGACGCTTTGTTTGTGTCAAGGAACAGAACCGCAAATAAAGAAAAATGCAATGTTTGGGCCACAGATGTTCTTGGACGGGGCTCAAGATGCACTCATGTATCCAGCATCAAACTTGGCTTTGCCCGGCACAGATGAACTGTGTTGCGTTCCATCTGTTACAAGCACGGAACAGTGGTGCCTCGCAAGACGAAATTAATCCGTTCCGTGAGGCTCTTCGTATAGCGTTTTTTTCGTCTTGCGAAGCAAGCCCATTGACAGCTTAGCGGATTAGCGCTATTAGCGGTTTAGCGGCTTTTAGCGATCAGCTGTTAAGCGGCTTATCAGCGGATCAGCTGATAAGCGGCTTAGGGCTTAGGAAAAGGAGGGAAAAAGGGGAAAAACCCCGCAGGAACTCGCAAGACATTTTCGTCTTGCGAAGCAAGCCCATAGGGAAATTCGTTTTGCGAAGCGCCTCCAAAACGGAAAACCCTTTCGTCTAGCGGGTTTTCCGTCTTGCGAGGCGTTCGTCTTGCGGGGCACCACTGAATTTAGCATTTGTTACAAAGTTTGGCCTCTGTCAGGGCAATCCTACACATGTATATTTCAAAGTCTCACTGGCTTCAGAGAAACTTGCTGCATGGAGAGTAGGGATCAGATTATACCTGATTAATCTCAAGGGTTTGGGACCCCCCGCCACACTTTTTAAGATTTCCAGTAGCCACAGGGAGGTGGCCTCAGTGCTCTGCATGACTGCCACTCCCTGTGGTTAGCATGGAGAGAATAAATTATGCAGAAACCAAGAACGAATTATGGAAGATTAGCAAATGCAGGCAAATCTACTTTATTTACAAAATTGGGCCCAATCACAATTTGCCTTTTCTTAGTGCAAGATCTAAGTTACTATGGACTAGAATTTATATTTGTTATGGCAAAGGCAAAGGTAAAGGTAAAGAGCCCTGGGACGGTTAAGTCCAGTCAAAGGCGACTACAGGGTTGTGGCGCTCATCTCGCTTTCAGGTCGAGGGAGCCAGCGTTTGTCCACAGACAGCTTTCCAGGTCATGTGGCCAGCAGGACTAAACCGCTTCTGGCACAATGGGACACTGTGATGGAAACCAGAGCACACGGAAACGTTGTTTACCTTCCCGCTGCAGCAGTACCTATTTATCTACTTGCACTGGCATGCTTTCGAACTGCTAGGTTGGCAGGAGCTGGGAAAGAGCAACGGGAGCTCACTCCATCGCGGGGATTCGAACTGCCAACCTTCTGATCGGCAAGCCCAAGAGGCTCAGTGGTTTAGACCACATTTGTTATGGCAGACAACCATCAGCATCCAAGGGCTGACAAAAGAATGAGGAGTTATCGATTTCCTGCTCCTTTGATTGTGCAACTGCTACAAAGGAAGCTGTCTTGCATCAAACCAAACCATTGGTCCATCTAGTCCTGTGCTGTTGACAATGATTGGCAGCTGGATATGGCATGGATTGAACCTGGGACTTTTTGCATGCAAGGCAGACCCTCTACCACTGAGCTATGTATCTTCCCCAAAGCAAACCAAGAGAATGCAATGGTTAAGCATGCCCACTGGCTTTCCATGATAGTGAAGCAGTGCATGTAGGAGCAGAGCAAATGGCCAAAGAGGCTGTTTTATCTTCTGCTGATCAGCTGTTTAGTGGCAGCCAAGCAGCGAGTTAAGAGGAAAGAGAGCTACAGCAGACAGCTTCCAAAGAATTAAGTACCTAGAGCCAAAAGGTATTCTGCGTTTAAGTTAATTCTCCAATTTACACATTCATTTCTATGTGCAGCAAAAAGGAAGACTTCCAAACTGTAGCCCACTCTTGTCCTCACCCCGTAAAGAGGTGAAAGGAGAAACAATCCTCAAAACCTTTCAATAATGAGGTTTATATTCTAAATAATGAGGCTGTTGATTTTAAATAGACTAAGTACAGTGGTGCCTCGCAAAACGAAATTAATTCGTTCCGCAAGTTTTTTCTTCTTGCGAGTTTTTCGTCTTGCGAAGCACGGTTTCCCATAGGAATGCATTGAAAATCAATCAATGCGTTCCTATGGAGACCGTCCGGGGACAGAGGGGAAGCGCCGCGCGCCTTCCCCTCTGTCCCCGGACCTGTTTTAAAGCAAGGGAAGGGGCAGCGGGGAGAAGATCGCTTCTCCCCGTTGCCGCCCCTTGGTTCAAAAGGGGTCCGGGGAGAGACCTCTGTCCCCGGAGATTGCGGGGCTGGCAACGGGGAGAAGCAATCTTCTCCCCGCCACCCCTTGCTTCAAAAGAGGTCCGGGGAAAGCGGGGAAGACGCGCTGCGCTTCCCCGCTATCCCTGGAGCTTGCGGGGCAAGCTTCGTTTTGCGAAGCAAGCCCATAGGGAAATGCGTCTTGCAAAGCGGCTAAGAAAATGAAAAACTCCTTCGTCTAGCGAGTTTTTCGTCTTCCGAGGCGTTCGTCTTGCGGGGTACCACTGTACAAGGAAGACTGATGGGCAGTAAGGGCACTAGACACCCATTCTCTGGAATCTTCTCTCCTGGCTTTCTCAACTTTTTGCTAGATCCATTGGGGCTAGAAACCTGCTTTAGATGATTTGCTTAGAAGCAGAGCTGTTCCAAGATTCTGAAACTCTACAAAGCCAAAGAGACGCAACTCTGATCAAAGGATACCAATACTGCTGGCGGTAGAGGTACTCGTCATACACTGCATCCTCAAAGGCCTGTGGAGTTTTTATTCGAAAGCAGTAAGCGTGTTTCTGCAGAGCTTCGTGGATCTTCTGCACGCTGCAGCCCCAGTAGCACGTTAGGAGGCAGTCTTCCAGGCAATCAGGCACCAGCGTTATGCCATCTTATGGGGAGAAAGAAAAGAACATGGAGTCACAAACAGGAGTTTTGAAAACTGAAAGGTCCAAAGGTTGGGGGGAAATCCATTACACTTGTGCCCCGCAAGACGAATGCCTCGCAAAACGAAAAACGCGCAAGACGAAAGGGTTTTTCGGTTTTTGCGTCGCTTCGCTAGACGAATTTCCCTATGGGTTTGCTTCGCAAGACGAAACGTCTTGCGAGTTCTTGCGAGTTTTTTTCCTTTTTCTTAAAGCCGTTAAGGTGTTAATAGCCGCTAAGCCGCTAACAGCCGTGCTTCGCAAGACGAAAAAACCGCAAGACGAAGAGACTCGCAGAACGGATTAATTTTGTCTTGCGAGGCACCACTGTATGTCAATTCCAAATACTGTAACTATGTAGCAGGGAAAGCATCGTTTTTGATGAAAATCACCAAGTCCCTAAATCTTTCATGCTTGACACCTCTTCTTCAGGCGATGAAAGGGCTTTTCCAGACAACTGATGAATTTGCCACCAGGTTTTTGAAATGTAACACACAAGTCATCACCAATGGATTAATTTTTTTTTCTTTTTTTTACTGGATTTCCCCCGTGAACAGTAAATCCAGATTAGATGGGGGAAATAAACTGTCTGCCATTTGGCTGCCAGTGACACGGTGAGGCCACCAGAGAAAACTTGCATGTGTGAGGAGCACCCAAAATCTTATTTCATAGAAACGAACGCCATAAAGGGGGACGCGGGTGGCGCTGTGATCTAAACAACAGCGCCTAGGTCAGCGGTTTGAATCCCCGTGACAGGGTGAGCTCCCGTTGTTCGGTCCTAGCTTCTACCCACCTAGCAGTTCGAAAGCACGTCAAAGTGCAAGTAGATAAATAGGTACCGCTCCAGCGGGAGGGTAAACGGTGTTTCCGTGCGCTGCTCTGGTTCGCCAGAAGCAGCTTAGTCATGCTGGCCACATGACCTGGAAGCTGTACGCCGGCTCCCTCGGCCAATAAAGCGAGATGAGCACCGCAACCCCAGAGTCGGCCACGACTGGACCTAATGGTCAGGGGTACCTTTACCTTTTTAACTTCAGAAAACATGCAACTTCTTTGAGCGAGACTAAGTTTGAAGCACATTTAGATTGTTTGTCTCCTGGAGAAGAACGATCAAGCCCAAAACGCGTTGCTATTGTCACCTGGTGGCAGCTATCTAACAATTCACTAGGGAAGCTCCTCTGCACAGCTGTGACACTCAGACCCTGGCTGGTCACTGTGAGAATAGGATGCTGGAGTAAATGAGCCTTTGTTCTGATCCAGCAGGGCTGCTCCTATGGTTCCCTGTTAATGTGTTTGCGTCCTGTCATCCCTCTGGCACAGAGCACAGGTATCCATGAGATTAGTGGCGTTTTCATGCTGCCACGTTCATACTGACAGTGTAAAACCTACATTAGCAAGGATGCCAGTTGACAGTACACGGTGTATGTCCTCTGCATGACCATATGCTAGAAGAAATAAATATAGTCAAGCAGATCAAGGAAGCTATAATCTCTTTGCAGGGACCAGCTTAAACTGGGTCAGCTCATTTCTGTTAAAAGGGTCTAACAGGGATAGTTGCTACGGGTAAATCGATAGCCAGCGCTTGGCATAGAAGGGAAGGGGGAGGGGGAGAAAATTTGAACAGCAACCAAAACACACAATCTACTGACTTGCAACTGAAGCCGTTTCCAGGTTTTTTATTTCCAAGCTGAATGGGTTTTTCACTTGCCGCATCTGTTTCTGGGACACTTTCACAGTCGATTCAGCTTCGTCTGAATTTCTCAGAATCACGGGAACGTCCCACCCAAACCTAAGCAGCATGAAATGAAATCAACAGAAATGCTTAATATTAACAACAGTCAAATCTGGTGATGGTACAGCCAAAAGGCAACAACTGTCTTAGAATCATAGAATCCTAGAGTTGGAAGAGACCACAAGGGCCATCGAGTCCAACCCCCTCCCAAGCAGGAAACACCATCAGAGCACTCCTGACATATGGTTGTCAAGCCTCTGCTTAAAGACCTCCAAAGAAGGAGACTCCACCACACTCCTTGGCAGCAAATTCCACTGTCAAACAGCTCTTACTGTCAGGAAGTTCTTCCTAATGTTTAGGTGGAATCTTCTTTCTTGTAGTTTGGATCCATTGCTCCGTGTCCACTTCTCTGGAGCAGCTGAAAACAACCTTTCTCCCTCCTCTATGTGACATCCTTTTATATATTTGAACATGGCTATCATATCACCCCTTAACCTCCTCTTCTCCAGGCTAAACATGCCCTGCTCCCTTAGCCGTTCTTCATAAGGCATCGTTTCCAGGCCTTTGACCATTTTGGTTGCCCTCCTCTGGACCCGTTCCAGTTTGTCAGTGTCCTTCTTGAACTGTGGTGCCCAGAACTGGACACAGTACTCCAGGTGAGGTCTGACCAGAGCAGAATACAGTGGCACTATTACTTCCCTTGATCTAGATGCTATACTCCTATCTTTTGGGCACCACAGTTGGGCACCACATTTACTTCTCGCAATGAGGGAACTGCCAGGAGGCCCTTGGCGCTGGACCTCAGCGTCCGGGCAGAATGATGGGGGTGGAGACGCTCCTTCAGGTATACAGGACCGAGGCTGTTTAGGGCTTTCAAGGTCAGCACCAACACTTTGAATTGTGCTCAGAAACGTACTGGGGGCCAATGTAGGTCTTTCAAGACCGGTGTTATGTGGTCTTGGCAGCCGCCCCCAGTCACCAGTCTAGCTGCCGCATTCTGGATTAGTTGTATTATAGCAGCATCCTCCCCCCCCCACACTTTCCCAGATGTAGCCCCCCCTCACCTCCTTAGAGCTTTATTACGTCTCTAACGACTATCTTTCTATACGTTTTATGGCTTTCCCCATTTGATCTGTGTTTGTTTTCAATTTGTCAAAGCCGCCTTGCGTCTCTGTCTGGGAGGAGATAAATTAATAATCATAATATTAATAATAATAATAAATAATATGCCTCCCTCCCTCCCAATCATCATCATAATAATATGCCTCCCCCCCTCCACAGCTCCCCATCTCCCGCTTGCCCCCCTTCATTCACTGGATTTCTCTCTTTCCCCCCCCCCAGCCAAGCCCCCTCCCCTCCCTGGACCCCCCTCCTCCTTGCTTCCCCCTCCCCCCGTGACCTCTGACCCCCCTCCCCCCCGCTCCCCACTGACCAGCCCATGACCAGGCCGCTGGTAACCAGGAAGCAGATGAAGACGACGGAGATGTAGAAGAGGGGCGAGTATTCGTACAGCGCGACCAGGAACGCGGCAGCCATCGGGGAGAAAGAGGCGCCGCCGCCGCCTCAGCACCTCTTTGTTGTTGGCCCACGGCGCCTGCGCGAACGAAGCCCGCGCATGCCCGCCAGGGGCCAACGAAGCCTCCGCGGCTGCCCTTTCTTCCCTTCCTCTTTGCCCTTCGTTCTCCGCTCGCCCGTCAAACGCGGCGCGGTACGTGAGGGGCGGAGCCTCGGCCCCTTCACAAACTACAACTCCCAGAATTCCAAGGGGGGAAGCCGGGGCAGGTGGAATGTGTGTGAACAGGGAAAAGAGGTAGACGAAAAACCCGGGACTCCACGTCGCCATCTGGTGGCAATACTAATAATGATAATAATAATCATAATAATTAATTTTAATATTTAATGATGTATTGTTTTAAACACTCGATTGGGAGCCGCCCAGAGTGGCTGGGGAAACTCAGCCAGATGGGCGGGGTATAAATAATAAATTATTATTGTTGTTGTTGTTGTTATTATTATTTATTTATACCCCGCCCATCTGGCTGGGTTTCCCCAGTTACTCTGGGTGGCTTTCAACAGAATATTATAATACAATAGTCTATTAAACATTAAAAGCTTCCCTAAACAGGGCTGCCTTCAGATGTCTTCTAAAAGTCAGATAGTTGTTGGCACAATGTTATACAGTGGTACCTCGCAAGACGAAATTAATTCGTTCTGCGAGTTTTTTCGTCTTGCGATTTTTTTCGTCTTGCTAAGCACAGATTTTGGAAAAGCTTCAAAAATCACCAAAGTCTTCAAAAACCTCAAAAAAGGCTACCACACCGCGTGCTATGAGTTGCTCCTCGAAGTGAATGCACGGTTTTAAGAAAAAGGAAACAAACTTGCAAGACAAAGGAAACAAACTTGCAAGACGTTTTCGTCTTGCGAAGCAAGCCCATAGGGAAATTCGTCTTACGAAGCAACTCAAAAAACGAAAAACTCTTTCGTCTTGCGAGTTTTTCGTCTTACGAAGCATTCGTCTTGCGAGGTACCACTGTATTGCATATATAAGTCATATACGTAAATCGCTTTTTCTTTAGCAGTCGAGCTGAGTCCTGTGCATGAGAGAGAGAGAGAAAGAAAGAAGCATAGAATCATAGAATCGTAGAGTTGGAAGGGACCCTGAGCACCATCCAATTAGACCAATTAAACTTTTTATTCCACTAGCCATAGGCCTTGGCATCATTCAGAAGGAGAACCGAGCGTCATCCAGTCCAAGCCTCTGCCATTCAGGAATATGCATCTGTCCCATGTGGGGATCGAACCTGCAACCTTGGAATTACCAGCACCAGCCTCTAACCTAATCAGTACTATCAACTGATATTTTATTGGGGGGGGGGGTATATGCATATGTGTGAGTGTCAAGGAAAGAGGAGTGATGTAAATATAATGGTAATTATTGTTATTAGCTTCTTCTTCTTCTTTGGCGATTACTTGTAGCCGAGTAAGATTGTCTTCCATAAACACAGTTTTAAATGAGAGTCTGTAAGTGACTGTGGAGGCCAATTCTGGATCTAAACGTCCTTCCACAGTGAGGACATAGGTTTCTGTGTAGGGTTTGCCAGGCGTGCCTTCCTCTTAGCACATTTCTCCCTTGCATCCTGAGTTTGAGTGTCTTCAAAGCCCATGACACCTTTGGTCAAGGCTGTTCTCCAACTGAAGACCTCGCAGGCCAGTGTTTCCCAGTTATCGGTGTTTATACTACATTTTTTTAGATTTGCCTTGAGATCGTCTTTGAACCTCTTTTGTTGACCACCAGCATTACGCTTTCCATTTTTAAGTTTGGAATAGAGTAGTTGCTTTGAAAGATGATCATCTGGCATCTGCACAACATGACCAGTCCAACGAAGTTGATGTTGAAGAATCATTGCTTCAAGATGGGCGACTGTTATGTACTGAGTTGCTTTGCTTCTTCCAGTACACTGGCATTAGTTCACCTGTTTTCCCAACTGATGTATAAAATTAACACGTGTGCTTGTGGGAGATGAGCGCCACACCCCATAGTCTCTTCTTTGACTGAACTTCACCTTCCAGGGGTTCTTTGACCTTTCACCTTGGGGAGGTGTGTAATAGGTTTATTTTATTATTGTTTTTATTATGTGTTTCAGGTTTCCAGCTTGCATTTTTATACTGCAAACCGCCCTGAGATTTATGGGTGAAGGGCGGTATGTATGTATGTATAGTATGTATGAAAGTATATATAAATAAAATAAAATAAAATAAAAAGTGCAAAATATGGTCTGAAGCTCAACATCAAAAAAACGAAAATCATAGCCACTGGTCCCATCACCCACTGGCAAATATAAGGGGAAGAAATGGAGACAGTGAGATATTTTACTTTCTTGGGCTCCATGATCACTGCAGATGGTGACAGCAGTCACGAAATTAAAAGACGCCTGCTTTTTGGCAGAAAAGCCATGACAAATCTAGACAGCATCTTAAAAAGCAGAGACATCACCTTGCCAACAAAGGTCCATATAGTTAAAGCTATGGTTTTCCCAGTAGTGGTGTATGGAAGTGAAAGCTGGAAAGCTAGTGGGAGGGGCAAAAGGGGGGAGGTCCCCATGGCTGGAGCAAAGAACATCCCTTAATGGCCTGGAATCTCTCTCTCTCCGCCTTTGGAATGTGACCCCCATCAAAGCTAGTGGGAGCGGGGGGGGGGGGAGTTTGCAGGGAGTCTGCATCTGGGGACTTGGAGAGACCCTGAGAGCTAGGCTGAAGGGGAAAGCACCCTGGGGAGCTGTAGTGCTATTCGATGCAGCCATCTGGGTGTTGACAGCTGTTAGAAAGGGGAGAGTAGTGATGTACAGTGGTACCTCGCAAGACGAAATTAATCCGTTCCGCGAGTCTCTTTGTCTTGCGGTTTTTTCGTCTTGCGAAGCACGGCTATTAGTGGCTTAGCAGCTTAGTGGCTATTAGCGGCTTAGCGGCTATTAATGGCTTAGCGGCTTTAAGAAAAAGGAAACAAACTCGCAAGAACTCGCAAGACGTTTCGTCTTGCGAAGCAAGCCCATAGGGAAATTCGTCTTGCGGAACGACTCAAGAAACGAAAAACCCTTTCGTCTTGCAAGGCATTCGTCTTGTGGGGCACCACTGTATGGAAGTGAGAGCTGGACCGTAAAGAAGGCTGATCGCCGAAGAATGGATGCTTTTGAATTCTGGTGCTGGAGGAGACTCTTGAGAGTCCCATGGGCTGCAAGAAGATCAAACCTCTCCATTCTGAAGGAAATCAGCCCTGAGTGCTCACTGGAAGGACAGATCGTGAAGCTGAGGCTCCAATACTTTGGCCACCTCATGAGAAGAGAAGACTCCCTGGAAAAGACCCTGATGCTGGGAAAGATGGAGGGCGCAAGAAGAAGGGGACAGCAGAGGACGAGATGGTGGGGCAGTGTTCTTGAAGCTACTAAAAATGAGTTTGACCAAACTGCGGGAGGCAGTGGAAGACAGGAGTGCCTGGCGTGCTCTGGTCCAGGGGGTCACGAAGAGTCGGACATGACTAAACAACTCAACAACAACAAAATAAAATAAAATAAAATAAAATAAAATAAAATAAAATAAAATAAAATAAAATAAAATAAAATAAAATAAAATTTGTTCGATTGCAGCAAACCTGCTGCCAATAAACACGCGGCTGTCGCTTTTCAATTTCTCATGCCTTTTATTATTTGTCAGCCACCTGGGCGTTTTAAATTTATCAACGTCTCTTTCTCAGCCCCCCTCTGGTTGCCATGGCAACGTCGCTTCCTGGCGGGCCAGGCGGGAGGGGGCAGGAAGTAGAATCCCCGCCCCCGGGCTATCGAGAGAGGCCGGGGACGCCGCGGGGGCGCCTTCAGTCTCGGGCCTCTCTAGGCGTGGGCGGCTGGACGGATGCCTGCCTTGGAGCAGGATAATCACATGAGAGAGGTGGCGGGGGGGGGCGGGGAGAGAGAAAAGGAAAACGCTAACTAGGACTGGCACTTTCCGCTCGCCGTAGCTCCGGCGACGTCTCCGAACCCTGCCCAGCTGCTCCTCTGATTGGCTCGGGGGCCGGGATGGACATGCGCGCTGAGCGGTTCTGAGGCCGGATTGAAAGTGAGCCGGGGAGGGCACTCGGGGGCTCTTAAAGGGGCCGCGCTGCCGAAGGGACTTGAGGGAAAGGCTGTTGCGGGAGCAAGATGGTGAGTAAGGGGGGGTCGCTGGGGCGGCGAGGGGAGGCCCCGGCTGGCTCCTCCGCCGCTTCCACATCCCCGGGAAGGTTTGCGCCCTTAGAGTTCGTGGTGGGGTGTCTCAAAACCCCTCCCATGTCCCTGTTGGGGGTCTCCGTCGTGCGGGGGGGGGGGAGGGAGAGGGAGACATGGCATTTGGAGCAATAAATGTGACTTTTGACAAACAAAAAAGATATGGCGATGGCCTCCCGCTGCAGGGATGGTTTGGTATTTGTTTAAACCATGTTCCTGTTCGTATTTTTTTTTGGGGGGGGGTGTTGTTGTTGTTACAGGTTTGTTTTGTTTTTGTTTTTGTTCTCATCTTTATTTTCTGTTGTTTTTTTTAATACGGCGAACTGCCCTGAGATCTTGGCAGGAAGGGCGGTGTGCAAATTTAATAAATAAAACAAACACACAATAACTTAAAACTTAAAACAATACATTTCCCCAGACTTCTGGGAAGGCTAGAAAAGACTCCTGTCCCTCCAAGGAAAAACAAAACAAAACTGTGATGCTTCGTTGCAAAGAAAGGGCCAGATTTTAGTGTTTTGATGTTGTATTTTAATCTTGTTTTTAAGTTGTATTCATTTAACTTATTTTTATTTGTACCGCCCCGAGCCTGGCCTTGGCTGGGGAGGGTGGGGTATAAATAAAATTTATTATTATTATTTTACCCACTTTGCATTTAGTGGGACTGGGCTTGGAAAAGGCGCTGGCGAGGCTGCCTCCCTTATTTTTAGTGCCCCACCCTGATCCACTCACCCTCTGGAAATGGCAGGATCGGGGGGGGGGGGGCATTCCAAAGACTGATCTGGATTTGTTTCTCTTTGCCACACTTAAGTGCCATGCACAAGTGTGTTTTCCTGTACTCCCTAATCCAGGACGAGTATACTTTATGTCTGTACTCACACCAGGAATGTGGATTAAATTTCCCCTGGTCACTCACTGCAAGCATGAATGGAGAGGGTGTGGAGACAAGTGGCTGAAAAATGCTTCACCAGGGATAAATCCACATTTATGGAAAGTGCAGTCCTGTGTATGCCTACTTTGAAGTAAGCCCTACTGAACTCACTCCCACATAGGTCCTCATGAGGGGTTGATCGTAGGACTCTTCCGCCTTAATACATGTTTATTCCTAAAGTGGAGAATGTAATCTGCATTGTCCCAGGATACTTCAACCCTGTTCCCACTAATGGACTCACAGCTGTCCATTGAGTCGCAGGTCAATTCTGTGCCCAGGGCAGCTGTCTACCAGCTCCATCCAGTACGCAGGATGAGACCCTACCTGCCCGCAGACTGTCTCGCCAGAGTGGTGCATGCTCTGGTTATCTCTCGCTTGGACTACTGCAATGCGCTCTATGTGGGGCTACCTTTGAAGGTGACCCGGAAACTACAACTAATCCAGAATTCGGCAGCTAGACTGGTGACTGGGAGTGGCCGCCGAGACCACATAACACCGGTCTTGAAAGACCTACATTGACTCCCAGTACGTTTCCGGGCACAATTCAAAGTGTTGGTACTGACCTTTAAAGCCCTAAACGGTCTTGGCCCAGAAGCGTCTCCACCCCCATCGTTCTGCCTGGACACTGAGGTCCAGCTACGAGGGCCTTCTGGCGGTTCCCTCACTGCGAGAAGCCAAGTTACAGGGAACCAAACAGAGGGCCTTCTCGGTAGTGGCGCCCGCCTTGTGGAATGCCCTCCCACCAGATGTCAAAGAAATAAACAATATCGGACTTTTAGAAGACATCTGAAAGCAGCCCTGTTTAGGGAAGCTTTTAATATTTGATGAATCATTGTATTTTTCCTGCTTGGCAGGGGGTTGGACTCGATGGCCCTTGTGGTCTCTTCCAACTCTGTGATTCTATGATTCTATGATTTTAATATTCTGCTGGATTTTAATATTCTGCTGAATAATAATAAATTATTATTATTATTATTATTATTATTATTATTATTATTATTATGGTTACTTGGAAGCTACAGTAGTTCTCTTGCGGTCAATGGGACTCCTTCATTTTAAGTACGATCTGGATCAACACCAATTGTGATTTTTGCCTGTGTGTCATTATGCACTTTAGCCACCCTGGAAAAAAATAACATAAAGAGCTGTGAGAGGATGGAATTTTTACTTGGTATCTCTTCCAAGGCACACCCTTGCCTAGTCATTCTAATCTGCTTTTGTTAATGGTAAATTTGGAACAGGGCTGGCTGTTGTGTTTGGCTAATCTGGTGTAAATGGTGGTGGTTGTGTATGCATACATCTTAAGTTCCCTTTTGGCTCCTACTGTCCATCTAATTGATGTCTTGGCGAAAGCTAAAGTAGAACAGTTGCACTTTTCCAAAATGGGATGCCTTTGCATTTGGAAATCATTGAGGTAAGGGTGCCCACCCCACCCACGACTGCCTTCTTTCCCCTCTTCCCCAAAACCCACTCATGGAGTCCAGAAAGGGCTGAATCTGCTATCTGCCACTAGTCTATTTGGAAAGTTCACACCAGTATAAACATCCTCTTGTTCCTTTTCTGCCCTCCACCACTGCTGCTTATGTTTAACTCTCTGTTCACCTTCCAACCATCATCATGTCTTTGTTACTGTTCTTATTATGAATTTTGTGTTTTTATTTTGTACAGTGGTACTTCGGGTTAAGTACTTAATACGTTCCGGAGGTCCGTACTTAACCTGAAACTGTTCTTAACCTGAAGCACCACTTTAGCTAATGGGGCCTCCTGCTGCCGCCATGCTGCTGGAGCGTGATTTCTGTTCTTATCCTGAAGCACTATTTCTGGCTTAGTGGAGTGTGTAACCTGAAGCGTATGTAACCTGAAGTGTATGTAACCTGAGGTACCACTGTATTTTTATGGCGTGAACTGCCCTGAGATCTATGGACGAAGAAGGGCAGTATGCACATTTATAATAATAATAATAAAAATAATAATGAGCATTCTTTGGAAGCAATCAGTGTCAGCTGGTGGGAGGGGGCTGGTGCTTGTGCAGGGAGGGCAGTTCGGTTAGATGGCCTTGGGTCTTGGTCTTGGCACTTTGGAAGCAAAGGAATCTGCTTTCTCCTGTGTCAAGCCGATTGGTCCATCCAGCTCAGCATTGTCTACCCTGACTGGCAGCTGCTCTCCAGGTTTTCAGGCAGGGGTCTCTCCCAGCTACACCTGCATTTGCTGGGGAGTGAACCTGGACCTTTCTGTGTGCAAAGCAGATTCTCTGCCAGCTGAGCCACGGCCACATCCCCTTTAAGTTTTTCGCTCGCCCTGCCCAACCTCTCTTAAATTCTTAACTCCTTGCGATGCTCAAAAGGCTAGTTCTCTAGGAAATTGGCTTGTGTGCTGAAAGCCTCTTTCAACAGGCTTCGGTTAGACTTTAGAGGCCTTGAGCTGTTTTGTTTGTGAGAGCTCTTAGCCTTAAGTCTGGCTGTGAGTAAAAAAAAAGAGAGAAAAGTAGGGCATGTCTGTCTTGCAAAACCTAATCCAGTTTTACTGTCAAGATTTCTGCCTCCTCCCCACCCCAGGAATTATGTGCTTTGTGGGTTTGCACAGCAGCTGAAGCTCCTCTACTAGATTCCTCTGAATAAAAATTATTTTTATTTCCAGCAAAAGAAGCAATGAGTTGGTCCCTGCCCCAAACAGCTTACAATTGAAACAGCAGGGGCAGAAGTGGAGTCCCTCTGTTCCCCACCCCAAAAAACCCTCTGGCATTTAAACAGGTTTAAACCAATGCACAGAAGTCATTCCAGATCCCCACACGGCAGGGAGATGTAAGCTACAGACTCTCGCAAATGCCTTTCCTTCTCTTTTCCTTGGCAACAGGGCTGCAGTAAGCTGTTCTGGTGCTTACGGGTGCCTTGCTGGCTCAGGGCCTCCTATGATGAGCAAATGATTTCTGGGTGGTGCAAGTACCTGGAGGCAGCCTATTCAGGGAACTGGGCTGTGCCTCCGCCTGACACAATCGCTGAGCTGCATTTATCTGTGAGTGTAACCGCCAGGAGTACATTTTCGCAAAGCTACTTGTAGGAGCAGAGAAGCTCAGGCTGGAATAACGAAGGACGTCTTTTGCGGCAATGATTTGCCTCTTCTCTCCTGTTTCTGCTCTTTGCGGTCCTTCCACTTGCATCAGCTTGGCCTTTCCATGCTGGAAATGACTATCTGAGATGCATTTCACTGCAGAGAGCAAAGGAATTTGCAGGATAGGTTTTGTTTTGTCTTATCTGTATAGTGTAAGATGAACATTGAGGCAGTGATGTATATCCAGAAACACTCTGGTGTGGTCTAAGTCCTGGCGGGGGGATAACTTCATCTTGTCCCTTTATTTGCTTATTTTTATATCCCAACTTTCTTCCATGGAGGCATACACGATTCTCCCCTTCTCATTTTATCCTTGTAGAAACCTTGTGAGTTGTGGTTCAGCAACACTTGGAGAGCCAAATGTTCCCTATACCTGGCTTATCTCATCCACCATCAGTGGCCAACCAGATCACCTCTATTTTTGGACTTTCCCAGTGGCATGAGCAGAAAAGTCCTTTTCCTCAAGTTCTCCACTTGCAGCAGGAATAGGGAGGCGTGCCTGGACTCCCGACTCCCGCCAGCCAGCATGACCAATGGTTAAGGGAAAAGGGAGCTGCAGCAAGCCTGGCAATATCTAGAGGGGGCACAGCTTCCCTATCCCTGGTCTGCAGTAACCTTCCTCATACTGGGGCTACAACTCCCATCAGCCCCCGGTCCCACGTTGGGGAAGGCTGGTGTTGGCAATACAGTGGTACCTCTGGTTGCAAACGGGATGCGTTCTGGAGGTGCGTTCGCAACCTGAAATCTGTGGATCGCCGCTTCTGCGCATGCACGCGACGTCATTTTGCGCGTCTGCGCATGCACGAGCTGCGAAACCCGGAGGTAACCCATTCCGTTACTTCCGGGTCGCCGCGGAACGCGCAACCTGAAGCAAACGTAACATGATGTATGACTGTACTGAGCAGACAGACCAATGT
Source organism: Podarcis erhardii (assembly GCF_964252035.2). Taxonomy (NCBI): domain Eukaryota; kingdom Metazoa; phylum Chordata; class Lepidosauria; order Squamata; family Lacertidae; genus Podarcis; species Podarcis erhardii. The sequence goes on along the minus strand of NC_138497.1, from coordinate 5,718,423 downwards.
TTGGACTTTGTGCAAGGCTGCTTCCTCTGTTCCCACTGCAGGATCACAGAGCTATGTCCCCACAAAGCATTTCAGAATACAGTGGTACCTCGGGTTAAGAACTTAATTCGTTCTGGAGGTCCGTTCTTAACCTGAAACTGTTCTTAACCTGAAGCACCACTTTAGCTAATGGGGCCTCCTGCTGCCACCATGCCACTGCCGCGTGATTTCTGTTCTCATCCTAAGCAAAGTTCTTAACCCGAGGTACAATTTCTGGGTTAGCGGAGTCTGTAACCTGAAGCGTCTGTAACCCGAGGTACCACCGTAGTTACTTGTTTCCTCTTATTACTTTCTGGGGCTTTGCGCCTGCTCCAGACCTTCCAACAGCTGTGGATCAGAGAGCTGCGGCTGACTTAAATCTCTTAATAAGAATGTCTTATTCATCTCCCTCCTCGTCTCTCCTTCCCTGCCCCCCCCCCCCCGCAGAGTGAATCCCTCGTGGTTTGTGACGTGGCCGAAGACCTTGTGGAGAAGCTGAGAAAATTCCGTTTCCGCAAAGAGACGAACAATGCTGCAATTATCAGTAAGATGTCTGCCCACCAGGGTTTCAAGGCCTTGTGCTGGGTTGGGGCGTAGAAGGATCCGCTGAGTAAGAGCAGAGGGCATTGCGGACTCTGCATTTGGCCCGAGGCTCCTTGCACTTTGCTCTCTGAGAGCAGAGTTGAAAGAACTTTTGCATTTGGGTGCCAGCAAAAAAACGAACACAAACCCCCCTGTCCTAGGCAATTTGGAGAGCTGGTTGAGTGGCAACCTTTGTGTCTGCCACAGGTTACCAGTTGCTTGAAACCGCCGGATGGGAGAGAACTCTTGTGCTCGAATCCTGCTTGCTAGTTTCCCGCAGGCCACTGTGAGAACAGGGTGATGGACTAGAGGGGACCATTGCCCTGATCCAGCATTGCTCTCCTTGTGGATTTGTGAGTCTGCTGAGTGGCCGGAGGTAAGATGCAGGCGCTCAGTCCCAACTTTGTATAGCGGGAGAAATGTTGTTGGAAGGTAGTGATCAGTGTTAGAAACTCAAATATATAAGCTAGGCGGCAAATGGCTCCTTAAACCAAGGTTACGATTGCCAAAGCAGAATGCCTAGATGCCATTTTGGGGCCAGGCGGCTCGAAATTGGCCCCTGAAATTCATTCTGGTTGTGCAGATAAAATACACAATTCTACAGGACGTGGCATTAGTGTGTGAAAACAGCCAAGATTCAAGGATCCCCAGGCAGGTGCTTTCAGGTGGTGGAGAGATCAGGCGCTATATTGGCGCCCGGTCATCTTCACTTGGTCGCAAGTGGCCGATAGCCAGGTGCAAAATGCGCCCGGTGCCTGCCTAATTTCGAATGCTGGCAGTGAGAAGTATTGAGGTGGGAAGGGGAAGGCACAAGCCAGTAGTGGGCGGAGCAATGGCCGTTGCGATTGCCTTTGTTCAGTCGGCCAGATTCCAGCCGTTCAAAGATAAGGGGGCTCTCTCACATTTGGTCTGCACACAAACACACATTGTGTATACAGTGGTACCTCTGGATGCGAACGGGATCCGTTCCGGAGCCCCGTTCGCATCCTGAACAGAACATAAGACGCGTCTGCGCATGCACGTGACGTCATTTTGAGCGCCTGCGCGTGCGTGAGCAGCAAAACCCGGAAGTAACCCGTTCCATTACTTCCGGGTCGCCGCGGCACACAGCCTGAAAATGCTCAACCTGGAGCATATTTAACCCGAGGTATCACTGTATATAAGCCTCATTCCATTCAAGCAAAAGGTATTCTTGGTTGGAGGACACAAGCCAGCCAAATAGGTTTGGGGACAGGGGGAGGAGCTTGAGGAGAGGGGGTGTGGCTTAGAGGGAGGCCTGAGGGTTGCCTCTAGCCCTGGGGTTCCCCACTTCTGCTGTAGCAAAGCAGTAGGGTATTAAATGGCCAACAGAATCTTGGAGGCAGTTTCTCCAAGTTGTCCCAAATTATGTCAACACCGTAATTAAGCTTCAGGTCTGTCTGTCCAGAGCTGACCTTGTTGGCTTCAGTGGCTCCTCCGTGGAGCCTCTTTTATCATCCTGAGGATCCCTTTAAAAAGAAGAAATCGAAAGAGATTACTGTCCTCATGGTTACAAAGATAAGTGGATTTATCACGGCTTACGTTCTTTTCCAAATGTTTCTTCTTTCTCCTGATTCTCCTTCCCTGCCCTGGTTGAGCAAACATCTCTTAACTACAAGAAACTGCCATCGTGGCATTTGCTATGGGTGGTTTGGTGACATTGGGCAGTATTTATGTGTGTGCATGTGGATGAACTATTTATATCCCACCATAATAAAACACAAGTTACAAGCTAGCTAGCAAAAAAGAAAAGGGGATAAAATTGCTCAATAGCCACCAGGCAAAAACACATCTAAAAGCACCGTTTTCATCTGGTTCCAAACAGCAAGAATATCTTCCTGAAAAAAAGCAAGTTCTGTAACTTGGGGGTGCTGTGGCTGAGAAGGCCCTGTCCCTGCAGAAGTGTCCCCCATCTTAAATTTATGCACCTGGTTCTTCTTGCCTAAGTGCAGAACCTTACATTTGTCCCTATTGAAATTCGTTTTGTAACCTTGGGCCAACTTTCCCCTTTTCTTGTGAGGAGTTCTATTTGGAATAAGGGAATTTCCCTTAAAAAAAGGGAAACGTTGACAGCTATGTATTGAATCCTGATTCTATGGCATTAGCTCCCCCTCCCAGTTTGGTGTCATCCTCAGATTTGATGAGCAATCCCCTCTTTTACTTCATCGCAAGTCATTTATAAAGACGTTGAACCACAACTGGCCCAGGACAGAACCCTGTGGGCACCCCACTTGCCACCTTTTTTTCAAGGATGGTGAGAAACCTTCCCTTGTGGTAAAACAACAGAGCAAAGTCTTAAGAAAAGCTTTTATTTTTATGTTTTTAAAAGCATGTTGCTAATAGCACACAGTGAGTGCAGGTGGGTCGCCAGTGAGGAGTCAGTGTTACCTGGTAATCACCCTCTGCCATAAAGACACTCCTTTTTTTGAGTGTATTTGTGGCAGAAGGTGATGCTCAACAGCAGGGATGGGAAACCTCAGACCCAGGGGCCACATTCAGCCCTCTAGACCAGTGTTTCCCAACCTTGGGCCTCCAGATGTTTTTGGCCTACAATTCCCATCATCCCTGACCACTGGTCTTGCTAGCTAGGGATGATGGGAGTTGTAGTCCAAAAACAGCTGGAGGCCCAAGGTTGGGAAACACTGGTCTAGACCTCTCTCTCTGGCCCTTGGAACTCTTCCCTGGGCCTCATCCCTCGCCAGCCTTGCTTTGCACCCTCCTTGAGTGTTTTTGCCTGGCTGGGATTTGCCCTTGAACTTTGACAGTTTCCCTTGCTTGTCTGCATGGAGGACAGAGAAGGGTTTCCAAATGGGTGTGGAAAATAGCCTCTTGTACAAAGGAAAACATACGCACCTGTCGCTCCTCCCCCTTTTGCCTCTGGCCCTGCCAACATCTAGCATTCAGCCCTTGGAACAGTGTCCAGAATCCTCCTGGTGGGTCAGCTGAGAGATGCTCCGAACACTGGCCTGTTGTACTACTGTTAATTGAATGAATTTATTATTTTGGTCCCAGACCAGTTCCAGCTCACATACAAAATCAGGGAAGTCATGAAACACAACAGGGATGCATTTAAATTTGCAGTTCGGTATAACAGGGACAGTACAGATATAGCAGCAATTAAAATAAATAAATTAGATCTTACTCACTAAAATATAACCTGAAGTTGTCATTCAAAACCTTAATCGTGATGGTATCACAGCTTGTTCCCTAAGTTTTACGGCAATCACACAGAATTTGGCCACTTTTAACGTGATCTCTGGATCTTTGTCCTCTACCAGAGATTTTAAACATTGGAATTCGGACCCATTTGGAGATTTTTACTGTTAATTGGCTACAGCCAGAGAGTAAGGCAGGGCGAGCAGCCCTCTAAAAAAAGAAAGCAGTAGAACCATTGACATCAGTCGTCCCAGCTGAGTCGTGTTCATTAATTTCAGTGGGTTCATTTCAATTTCTTTCTCCCTTTTATTATAGTGAAGATCGACAAGGATAAGCAGCTGGTGGTTCTGGATGAAGAACATGAGGTTTGTGGATGGTCTATTTATATGGTGTGGATTTTGTTTCTTCGCCTCCAGCTACAAACTGCTTCAAAGCTGGGGCTGCAACTTCTCGCAGCAAAGATTTTCTTATTGCTGGATTCCGAAAGTGAACCGCTGCGCCATTTGGAAAATCGTTTCTTTGTCTGTTTTCCACGCCACGCCACCTCTGCCCTTTGCAGCGCTGGTTCCTGCAGGATGCTCTGAAACCACGCCTGGGTGGTCTAGGCAGAAGTAGAATCATAGAATCATAGAGTTGGAAGAGACCACAAGGGCCATCGAGTCCAACCCCCTGCCAAGCAGGAAACACCATCAGAGCACTCCTGACATATGGTTGTCAAGCCTCTGCTTAAAGACCTCCAAAGAAGGAGACTCCACCACACTCCTTGGCAGCAAATTCCACTGTCAAACAGCTCTCACTGTCAGGAAGTTCTTCCTACTGTTTAGGTGGAATCTTCTTTCTTGTAGTTTGGAACCATTGCTCCATGTCCGCTTCTCTGGAGCAGCAGAAAACAACCTTTCTCCCTCCTCTATGTGACATCCTTTTATATATTTGAACATGGCTATCATATCACCCCTTAACCTCCTCTTCTCCAGGCTAAACATGCCCAGCTCCCTTAACCGTTCCTCATAAGGCATCGTTTCCAGGCCTTTGACCATTTTGGTTGCCCTCCTCTGGACACTTTCCAGTTTGTCAGTGTCCTTCTTGAACTGTGGTGCCCAGAACTGGACACAGTACTCCAGGTGAGGTCTGACCAGAGCAGAATACAGTGGCACTATTACTTCCCTTGATCTAGGCAGCAACGTCGCGCTTGGCATGTGTGTTCAGAACAAACCCCACTGAGTTTAGTGGGCTTTATTTCCTAGCTTTTGCCAACCTGGTGCTGTCCAGATGTTTTGGACTACAACTCCCATCAGCCACAGTATGAGTCATCCCTGCTGGGTGGAGCTGATGGGAGTTATAGTCCGAAATATCTGAACAGCACCTGGTGGTGGTGATGATTTATTAGATTTATATACCAGCCTTCTTCATAAGATATCAGGGTGGTTCACAGAATTAAATGGGCAAAGGCTCTTTAAGGGAACATGCTTCAAATAATAATAATAATAATAATAATAATAATAATAATAATAATAATAATATATTTATACCACGCCCATCTGGCTGGGCTTCCCCAGCCACTCTGGGCGGCTTCCAAACAAATATTAAAATACAGTAATACATCAAACATTAAAAGCTTCCCAAATGTCTTCTAAAAGTTTGGTAGTTGTTGTTCTCTTTGACATCTGGTGGGAGGGCGTTCCACAGGACGGGTGCCGCTACTGAGAAGGCCCTCTGCCTGGTTCCATGTAACTTGGCTTCTCGCAGCAAGGGAACCGCCAGAAGGCCCTCGGAGCTGGACCTCAGTGTCCGGGTAGAATGATGAGGGTGGAGACGCTCCTTCAGATATACTGGACCAAGGCTGTTTAGGGCTTTAAAGGTCAGCACCAACACTTTGAATTGTGCTCGGAAATGTACTGGGAGCCAGTGTAGCTTAGATAACTTAGTTACTGTTATGTATACCATTTTATACAGCTGTTGGATATCTCTGTGGATTCCTGTGTGCACAACCCTGTCTCTTGTTCTATTTTTAATGCTACCAGGGCATTTCTCCAGATGAGCTAAAAGACGAGCTGCCAGAGAGGCAACCTCGATATCCTTTTTTTGGCGGCGGCAATATTTTGCTTTAGAAGAACCCATTTCCGGTCTGCATATTGGTGCTTGCAAAAGCCTCAAGCTAGCACACCCAGCTCTGCCTGGGCATGTGGGTTGGGCCACGAAACAGGTGTACAAATCGATGGGTCACTGGTGGCGATTCCAGGTTCAATCCCCACATGGGAACAGCCCCTGCCTGAAACCTTGGAGAGTGGTCCGCAGCATGTCTGTAAAAGTGCAATTAAAAACCCTACAGTGTCTAGCATGGCACATTAGGTAAAGGTAAAGGACCCCTGGATGGTTAAGTCCAGTCAAAGGCGTCTGTGGGGTTGTGGTGCTCATATCACTTTCAGGCCGAGGGAACCAGCATTTATCCACAGACAGCTTTCCAGGTCATGTGGCCAGCAGGACTAAATTGCTTCTGGCACAACGGGACACAATGCGCTTCTGGCACAACGGGACACAATGACAGAAACCAGAGTGCACGGAAACACCATTTACCTTCCCGCTGCAGCGGTACCTATTTATCTACTTGCACTAGTGTGCTTTCAGACTGCTATGTTGGCAGGAGCTGAGACAGAGCAACGGGAGCTCACCCTGTCGTGGGGATTCAAACCACCGACCTTCTGATTGGCAAGCCCAAGAGGCTCAGTGGTTTAGACCACAGCGCCCCCCGTGTCCCTATTGCGTATTACAATTGCTACAGTAGGCAGAAAAGCAGTTAAGTGGTCTGCCAAGAACCTCGGCCATTTTCAAGTGGTCCATGGTGTAAATAGTTTGGGAGCCACTGGCGTAGACAATTTTAAGATAGGTGGGCCAATGGTCTGGCTTGGTACAAGGCCCCTTTTTACAACTCTTGCCCACTAGGGGTGAGAGGCTGTCTTTAGAGGGCCCATTATAAGCTAGGTAAGAGCTGGGGCCTCAATGGACAAGCAGGATTCGGATGGAAACTGTTGGTGACAAAGGCCAATGGTCAGGATTAGGGGCGGCGCTGTGGGTTAAACCACAGAGCCTAGGACTTGCCGATCAGAAGGTCGGAAGTTCGAATCCCCATGACGGGGTGAGCTCCCGTTGCTCGGTCCCTGCTCCTGCCAACCTAGCAGTTCGAAAGCATGCCAGTGCAAGTAGATAAATAGGTACCGCTCCAGCGGGAAGGTAAACGGCGTTTCTGTGTGCTGCTCTGGTTCGCCAGAAGCGGCTTAGTCCTGCTGGCCACATGACCCGGAAGCTGTATGCCGGCTCCCTCGGCCAATAAAGTGAGATAAGCGCCGCAACCCCAGAGTCAGTCATGACTGGACCTAATGCTCAGGGGTCCCTTTACCTTTACCTAATGCGGTTTTAAACAACCGCAGCCTCACCCCAAGAATCTTGGGAAGTGTAGTTTGTTAAGCATGCTGAGCATTGTTAAGGGGACCCCTCACAGCGCTACAGTTCCCAGAGTGGCTTAACAATGCATCTCTCTTCCAAGGGAACTCTGGGAATTGTAGCTCTATGGAGGGTAATAGGAGGCCGCCTAACAGATCTCAGCACCTTTAAACTTAACAAATCTTAAATTTGCAGAGGAAAATATTCTCTTGACTTATATACCTAATAAAGAGAAAATATGAATGGACTGTCCATGCCCTTACCAAGGCAAAAACATAGATATTGGTGAACTGGAAAGATTTAAATGCAGCTCTCTTCAATGAGTGGATAGAATATATGTACAAACCTGCAACACATGAACAAGCTGTGTACAAATGTGGACTCGCCATGGACAAATTTAACGATATTTGGAATTTGGGTGGCACTGTGGGTTAAACCACAGAGCCTAGGACTTGCCAGTTAGGTCGGCAGTTCGAATCCCCGCAATGGGGTGAGCTCCCGTTGCTCAGTCCCTGCTCCTGCCAACCTAGCAGTTCGAAAGCATGCCAGTGCAAGTAGATAAATAGGTACCGCTCCAGCGGAAAGGTAAACGGCGTTTCCATGCGCTGCTCTGGTTCGCCAGAAGCGGCTTAGTCCTGCTGGCCACATGACCCGGAAGCTGTACGCCGGCTCCCTTGGCCAATAAAGCGAGATGAGCGGCGCAACCCCAGAGTCAGCCACGACTGGACCTAATGGTAAGGGGTCCCTTTATCTTTACCTTTATTAGGTTAAGTTTTAGGTTAACTACTGTAACAATCATGTAATGTTTATAGTTTTTTGTTTTTTACACGGGTGTTATTTTGTTTTATTTTCACATTTTCGTTTAACTGGTGCACTTAAAATTTTGTACTTCTTATTTTTCCGTAAAGAATATAACAAGCAAAACTGCATTTCCCAGCGTTCCTTAGGGAGAAGATGTGACTGTTTCAAGTGGGATGATTCTGCTTTAAATGCATAGTGCGAATGGGACCTCGGGGTGGAAAGCAGGGGGGGCGGGTGGGGAGGCACTGCTCAGACCCAACAAGGGTCCCTAGGAAGTGCTTTCAACTGTCTGATACTATCATGGCCGCCTTTAGCTCATTTTAGCATTTCATTGATCCAAACATAGCAGCCCCAGGTATAAACTGCCCCCCTCACCTGTAAACTCTGCTTAAAAACTCAGCTACACTGAACACATTGCAACGGGCAGGTTTCAAGATCCTATTACCCAGCCCTCCTTCTCCCATTTTCCTTAACTCTGAGAAAACGTTCATCGTCTATAGCTACAAGTACCAGCACGACGACGGGAGAGTCTCTTACCCGCTCTGCTTCATCTTCTCCAGCCCAGTCGGTAAGTCAAGCTCCGGCTGGATGATGGGGGCAGTTTCTCCCGTACAAATTCCTGCTCTGCAGGGGGTTGGACTGGATGACCTTTTGAGGGCCCTTCCAGCTCTCTACAGTTCTGCGAAGCAAAATGCAGCTGCCTGCTGGGCTTCAAGATGGAAACGGCTGATTGCCATAAGGAACAGCAAGTTTCGCTGGGAGCCATGTTTTGATCGGACGGGACACAAACATGTCTTAGGATAGCTCTAAGAACACCACATGGGGGCAAGGTGGTGTTGGTGAAGCTTGTGAATTGCCCTTTTCAGGACCCCCAGGCTCTCAATTTTAAGTGTTTACACTCGCCTTCGTTGTCCTGGCGCCCTCCGGAAATTGTTGTTGGACTACAACTCCCATTGTGCACTGGCAGGGGCTGATGGGAGTTGTAGTCCAACACCCTCTGGAGGGTGGCAGGCCAACAAAGCCTGGCTTAGATTTTGGAGCCCATGAGGTGCAACGCTTAAGAGTGTCATGCTAGCACCTGGTTCAAATCCCCACTGGGCCACAAAGCTCATTGGGTGTGGCCTTAGGCCAGTCATTGCCTTCTCTCAGCCCAGCCTGGAGGAATGGGTTTCTGTGTAGTCAGTTTGAAACGGGACCTAAAACCCCCCTTTTCTTCTTTCTCCAAGGGAGCATTTCTAAAATGCATTAACTTGAGCTGTTGAGCAAATGCATAACAAGAACACAGCTGTATAAACAAAGCTCTCTCCTTTATCAGTCACGGCAAAGGATGACCTTGGCTGTTCCAGTGGAGTAGGGATGACATGTCTGGGTCTTATCTTACCATACTCTGACGCACAGACCTAGTCTGGGAACAGTGCCAGAGTGTGTTCTTGGAGTTGGTGACTTCTTGCTCCAAGATAAGAGCATAGGAACAGGAATACCCTTTTATGGTCAGGAGTACAGGAAGGAAAACCCTTTTTTGGTTAAGAGTACCGGAGCAGGAACATCTGTGATGTCAACCTGCATGTACAAGCTGATGTGACTGGATTCCTGGGGAAGGGAGAGAGGGTGCCTGTGTCAGCATCGCCCTTGAGCCAGTGTCACCAACTGGACTCATGCACTTCAACCCCGACTGGGCTAGGCGAGCTGGTTAGCACTTCCAGAGACCACCTGGTCAAAGTGCTGTGGACTCACAGCTTAAAGTTGTGAGCACCGGATTCACTTCCACAATACAGTCGTCGCACAGCAGAGTATAGCAGAGTCTAGCAGTGTATGCACGACTCGGAGAGCAGCTCTGTAGAATATCTTCTTTTATTCTATAACTACAACTATAATACAAAACTATATACAGAGCTAAATAGGTCTAAGCATAAATGAATGCTGCACTGAGTGTCTGCAGCTGCTCTTAGCAGCAACCTTATCTCTACACACAATCTCTAACACTCAGTCTCTCTCTCTCTCTCTCTCTGACACACTGACTGACTGACTTGGTGCTGGAGCTGAATAAGTAGAAAGCAGAACACTGCTCCTCCTCTCTGGAGAATCAGCAGACTCGTCAGGAGATTCTTGGATATGGGAGGGGTGAAATCTCCTCAGCCTGGAGGATATATATATACTGCATGAAATCTCTCATTTCTTTGGACTTGCTGTGGACTGACCACACAAGTGCCTCACAGTGTCGTCGTGGGGATTAAATTGGGGGGCGGAAATGGCGTACACCACCTTGAGCTCCTTAGAGGAAATGGTGGGATATAAATGCAATCAATTAATGAATGGAAAGGGGCAACTTGTAAGGGACGAGACTCTGGTGGAGCAGCTTTTGCCAACCAGGTGCCCTCCAGAACTACAATTCCCATCAGCCCAATGGGAGTTGCAGTCCAGAGCATCTGACGGGTGACAGGTTTAGCAGAGCAAGGAGCTGGTAGCGAGTGGGGATTAAAAAGCAGGCAGGCAGTAGAATGGCTGGCCTGTTCCATCTGTATCCCTGCCCCGTTCCTCCTGAACAGACTGCCTTAATGCTGGTCTTGCTTTGCTCCTTATCCCGATTCCCTCCCGATAATTGCAGGGTGCAAGCCTGAGCAACAGATGATGTACGCCGGCAGCAAAAATAAGCTCGTACAGACGGCGGAACTTACAAAGGTAAGAGTGGAAGGCGCCCAGAATTTGCTGGGTACGAACTTCTGGCATTGTGGGGAAGGGTTGTGGCTTAATGGAAGGGGGAAGGGAGGCTGCTGACTGACTCCAGCTGCAAAAGCTGAGGTTGCTGAACAGAATCTTGAGCTGGGGTGTTGTTTTGGATTCTTTCTTGGGTGCGGGTGCTGCTGTTGTTTTGTATCATTTTCAATCATGTTGTGATATATATACACAAATTGCTCCTTTTGGTTGCATACTTTAAATGATTTACTGTTCACGGCTACTTTTGTTACGTTGCAGTGACATGTTTTTCCCCCCATGTTGTAAGCTGCCTTGAGCATGGTTTGAACTGTGGAAAGGTGGCGTACAAATGAATTTATGTATGTATGTATGTGTTGACGAGCATCTGCCTTGCGTGCAGAGGGGTCCTTGGTTCAATTCCCGACTCTGGAGAGCTGCTGCCGGTTGGTGTAGCCAGCACTGAGCTAGATGGACCAATGGTCTGATTCGTCATAAGGCAGCTTCCTATGCTAACTTGATGCTTTCCCCATTGCCTAAACTCTTCTGTCAGTTTTAAATACCGTATTTTTCGCTGTATAGGACGCACCCGACCATAGGACGCACCTTGTTTTAGAGGGGGAGAGCAAGAAAAGTTCTCCCCCTCTCTGCGCAGCGCCCCTTCTGCGAAGCGGCAGGAGAAACGGAGCCCCTTCCATTTCTCCTGCCACTTCGCTGAAGGGGCATTGCGCAGAGAGGGGGAGTTTTTTTTTGTTTGTTCTCCCCCTCTAAAACAAGGTGCGTTCAAGGTGCGTTCATTCGCCTTCAGTGAAGGCATCCCGAAGCCTCCGGAGTGCAGCAGGAGTTCCCGCTGTGCTCTGGAGGCTTCAGGTGGCTACCTTGGAAGCCTGGAGAGCGAGAGGGGTCAGTGCGCACCGACCCCTCTTGCTCTCCAGGCTTCAGTGAAGGCAACCCAAAGCCTCCGGAGCGTGGCAGGAGTTCCCACTGCGCTCTGGAGGCTTCGGGTTCTTTCGACCTGCTCTTTGGGGCTGGCGGTGGGGGAAGCCCGGCTTTCCCCCACCGGCAGTCCCAAAGAGCAGGTTGGGGAGCAGCGGAAAGGCTGCGCATAGCCTTCCCGCTGCTCCCCGAGCTTGTGGGGCTGGCGGGGGAAGCCCAGGTCCCCCCCCCAGCCCCAGGGACAACACACTCGCTTCATAAGACACACAGACATTACCCCTTAGATTTTAAGAGGAAAAAAGTGTGTCTTATGGAGCAAAAAGTACGGCGCTTCTATTATCAGGGCATGTGTGTGTGTTTGTGTGTAATGTGCCCATAAAATTCTGTGCTAAGGGGAAAACTGAACTTTGTAGCCTGTGCGCAGTATACAGATCTGCCCCTATAAATTAGACAAAATTACTCTACTCTGCTAGTTGTGCAGAGAGGCAGAGAACTGGCACTGCATCACTGTCTCTTTTTGCGCAAGAGATCCTCTGGCATGTGGGGGGAAAGGCATCCTGTGACTAGCTTCAGACTTCACTGGGCTTCCATTTCCTTTTTTCAATGTTATTGGAGTTTATAAAGAAAAATACAAAGATTATTGTCAAATATCTCCTTTTCTTTTGTCCAAACTAAACCATGGATCCCCCGGCAAAAAAAGAGATGGAGAAGAGGGGTGGGGGAACTAGAGAGAAAGAAAGAGAGAAGGAGGGAGGGAGGAATAGAAAATGAATTAAAAGACCAAGTGGAAGGAGAAGAAAGAGAGAAAAAAGTTAAGAAGTTGGATTTCCATTTCCAGTTTCATAAGGGCTGGTCGCTGAGCTAACATGCGCATGAATGCACAGGTGTGTCGGGATGCTGTGTGCTTTGTGGTTTGAGGGATGGGGACACCCAGGCATGCACACGGGCAGCACTGGCCGATGGCATCCTTTCACCTCTGGATAACCCTTGTAAGTTTCAGATGGGTTGGGAAGGCGGGCAAGAGAGGGGCGCCCGCTCTCGCCTGCCTTCACGCCTATTCAGGGCGGACAGGGACCAGCGCAAGCTGTCTGGCTCACAGTCTTGCAGAGTAAATCTGGTGTGGATTTCTAACTGTGTGCTCCAGCTTCCAAGGGAGACAAGAATTAGATCAGCCTTCTCTAACCTGGTGCCATCCACATGGTTTGGACCACAGCTCCCCTCTGCCCCAGGCATCTAGGGCAGGGCGAACTAGACTTCCAGCTTATTGTACCCTTCAGCTTCCTACTGTGCCCTTAATCCTCTGAGCTGGCCTGTCTCAGGCAGGGTTGTGTTCTCCTGCCTGGTCCTTCCATCGCTCCCCTGAGGAGACTCTTCCTTCCACCCCACCATGTTTTCCATAATCGTCCTACTGTGGTTTTGAGTGCAGTAACTAATCTGTACTGTGTGATGGAGCTCGCTCCCCCCCCCATCTTTCCGTTTTACATCAATGCACGAATCAATAGTGGTCTGAGCTGACATCTCTGCCTGCATTCAGAGGAAGCATTAAATAACACCACTGTGACTAATGCACCCCTCTTCTGCTCCCCTCTTCCTCAGGCAATTTCTAGGGCAGGGCAGCAGCTGCAGCTCTTCTTTTTCTGCCCCTCTGAGAGATCCTGCAGATCAGGGGTGGGGGACTCTCAGGCCAGCGGGTCAGTCTTGACCCACCCACAGGGTCCAAGTTGACCTGGGAGGCTGTATCCTCCAAACCACACTGCCCAACAGCAGACGTCTCTGGATTAAGTATCAGGGATGTGCTCGGTATTTCTTGTTGGCCTCCCTCTGTCTCGAGAGACAATGGAGTGTGCCTCCGAGGGTGAAGTCGAACCTCTGTGTTAGCAGCACCGAAGTGACGTCCTTGGGGCACAAGCCTGGGCAGGGTTCATGGAGGTCCTGGGCTGACCAGATAAAGAGGAGAAGAAGAGTTTGGATTTGATATCCCGCTTTATCACTATCCTAAGGAGTTTAGGGAAGATAGACTAAAGGATTCCGCCCAAGGCCTGATACCGCCAAAGTTGTGACGTTTTGCTACGGGAAAAGGCAAACCTGCCAATGCAGGGGAATTCCTTTCCGGCCCTTCAATAGCGACCTTGACGTAGCAGCGCCTTCGTACCTGTGGAGAAAAGGTTAACCTGCAAAAGAAGTCTTAACTGAGGGTGGGTAGGGTGGGAGAAGCTCTGGAGCCAACTAACGGTTCCCAGGTAAGATCCTCTCCCTATTGTGTGGGCAGGTAGTCCCTCCCCCTACCTGGCCTGATTACCTTGACAACGCCTCCCCAGGCAGGATTGGGTAACTGGCTGAGGTAGGCGGAGACCTCCAGGTATCCCACCTGGGGGGAGGCGAAGCCAAGCCTGTGCTAATGGTGCCATATAGGGTCCCGGGGGCTGCACATAATCACGCAAAGGGTGCCCCCATTTAATGTGGGGAGCAGTCACTACATAAACAAGACACGAAGAAGGAGAAGAAGAAAAAGAAGAAGAAGAGGAGGAGGAGGAAGAGTTTGGATTTGATATCCCGCTTTATCACTACCCTAAGGAGTCTCAAAGTGGCTAACATTCTCCTTTCCCTTCCTCCCCCACAACAAACACTCTGTGAGGTGAGTGAGGCTAAGAGACTTCAGAGAAGTGTGACTGGCCCAAGGTCACCCAGCAGCTGCATGTGGAGGAGCGGAGACGCGAACCCGATTCCCCAGATTACGAGTCCCCCGCTCTTAACCACTACACCACACTGGCTCTCACTGATGGGGTCCAAAGGAAAGCAGCGCAAGACATTTGGCACCAGCTTGGCTGCAGGAGTTGCCAGAAGGAGGCACTCTACTCCAGATTTACTCCTGAGCCTTTTTAGTCTCCTGAAGCGAAGCCAGGTTTAGGATCAGTGTTTTCCTTCTCTTATATGGGCTGCTTTCCCAGGTTTATGAACCCCACCTGACCCTCACTTCCCTCTGCAGCATGACAGGAATTGCCTTCTTGGAACAACTCTTGGTCTCGTCTGCTCAATCCTGTCTTTGCATGCAGGTGAAGTCCCAAGTCACCGAGTGTTTGAGGCCCATTGGCTTCCCTCACCCGGTTTAGCAGGCCAGTCAAATCTGTTCCTGGGTTGTGTCATCGCATGCTGACAGCTTACCAAAGCGTTCTACCTGTGCAAAGGTTTCACTGTTGTTTAGTCGTTTAGTCGTGTCCGACTCTTCGTGACCCCCTGGACCAGAGCACGCCAGGCACTCCTGTCTTCCACTGCCTCCCGCAGTTGGGTCAGACTCATGCTGGTAGCTTCGAGAACACTGTCCCACCATCTCGTCCTCTGTCGTCCCCTTCTCCTTGTGCCCTCCATCTTTCCCAATATCAGGGTCTTTTCCAGGGAGTCTTCTCTTCTCATGAGGTGGCCAAAGTCTTGGAGCCTCAGCTTCTTGATCTGTCTTTCCAGTGAGCACTCAGGGCTGATTTCCTTCAGAATGGATACGTTTGATCTTCTTGCAGTCCATGGGACTCTCCAGAGTCTCCTCCAGCACCATAATTCAAAAGCATCAATTATTTGGCGATCAGCCTTCTTTATGGTCCAGCTCTCACTTCCATACATCACTACTGGGAAAACCATAGCTTTAACTATACGGACCTTTGTTGGCAAGGTGATGTCTCTTCTTTTTAAGGTGCTGTCTAGGTTTGCCATCGCCTTTCTCCGAAGGAGCAGGCGTCTTTTAATTTCGTGACTGCTGTCACCATCTGCAGTGATCATGGAGCCCAAGAAAGTAAAATCTCTCACTGCCTCACATGGAGGCAGTTTCACTGTTAGGAAAACATAATTTAAGACACAGATAAAAGTTCCTGGAAGCTTTAAAGAGGGTTCCAGATTTTTTTTCTTTAGTGTGTAGGAGTGCCACTCTAGGTGTCAGCTGGAGGTGGAAATAAAGGGAGGAAGTTGCAGGCTGCAATTTCCGCATGAGGAAAGCGCGCGCGCGCGCGCACACACACACACACACTCAGCACGCACGCTGACAACAAGGTTGGAAGTAAGACAATGTGTGCTGCTGATACTGTGAGTTTTGCTGTGTCGGGATTGTTAATTACTGGACTCATATTATACCGTGCTGGAGAGAGAAAGAGGGTATGTACCGTATTTTTCGCTCTATAAGACGCACTTTTTCCCTTCTAAAAAGTAAGGGAAAATGTGTGTGCGTCTTATGGAGCGAATGCAGGCTGCGCGGCTAAAGAAGCCAGAACAGGGAGAGGGAGCGCTGCGCAGCGCTCCGTCTCGCTGTTCTAGCTTTGGGGTTAGCTGCGCAAAGCCTCCGGAAGGCAGCAGGATGAAGGCACCCCACTGCCCTCTGGAGGCTTCGCGCAAAGCTAGACCAGCTATCCCAGTGGCTATCCCAGAAGCCAGATCCCTCTTGCTGTTCTTGCTTCTGGGATTCAGAATCCCCCCCTTATTTCCCCCCCCCCAAAAAAAACTAGGTGCGTCCTATCATCTGGTGCGTCCTATAGAGTGAAAAATACGGTAAATAGCCTGTATATGATAGTAACAGAAATGCCTGTGCAACCAGTCAAGCAATAAAGAAGCTCTTGACTGTGACTTTGAGTATGACTCCTGTTTTTGTCCTCTGCCTCCGGGAAAAACTCTGCTACAAACAGTAAGAAGTGGTTTTACTGAGGTGCCACCAAACAAGCAGAAAAGCGCAGCAGAATTGTGTGGGTGGTAACCTCTAATATTATCTTATGTTGTATTGGCCAAGATCATAGTTGCTAACACAATACTTTTTCTTTCTCTCTCCCCCCCCCCCTTTTTTTATACTTAAAGGTATTTGAAATCAGGAATACAGAAGACCTCACTGAGGAGTGGCTGCATGAGAAGCTTGGCTTCTTCCATTGAAAGACTCTTTAAGCATTCCATCCTGGTGTGAACTGGAACCAGACACGACAACTCCTCCTCCTCCTCCTCCTCCTTTTTAGACCCACAAAGGATACACTGTATTTATAGTCGTTTCCTGCAGTGTGTGTATGTATGTACATATATATTTTTGTGCGTGCAAAGTTTATACAAGCATGGGGAGAAGTGGCAGTTCCTGCGTAACCAAACTTTGCCCAAGGGGTCGTTTTCCCTTCCCTCTCTTTATTAACTGTTTTAAAAGGGAACAGCTCTCCTGCAGGGACAATTCCACCTCCCCTCCCTCTTGTGACTAATATTTCTATATGGCTTAATCTGGAACTCGTAACTGTGACAGGTAATGTGGCACAGTCTCCCTCCCAGGAATGCTTCCTGCGCAAGCCCCGCTTAAGATGAATGGGACCCTCTGTATCGCTCTTGCTTGTGTCCGTGGGCTCTGTTTGCAGGATGCTCCCAGTCAAATGTGTAGCCTTTTCTTTCCCCCTCAGCTGAGCGGCAGAGGCATCCTTGTTGGACAGAAACTGGACACTTAATGGCTTGTATGTGAAAACAGCATTTTCTTAAGTGACTTGAATCTTCTAGACATAAAAAGGTTTAGAACCAATCTCAAATGCAATTTTTCTGAAGTATTAATCACACCCTCGCTTCTTCAGTTTTTCAGAATGGACCGCTTCCTTTCCTCTTTAAAATTCCAACGATATTCTCAGTTGATCTTGCGTAAACATATTTCCATTTCGGGTCAAAAGTTTGACCCGTCTATTTTTCTTCTCTCTGTGTGTAGTAAATAGTCCCTCTTTTTTCTTTTACTAATCCAAAGGGAAGTAGATTTCTTAAAAATAATAATCAAAAAATCGGTAAGGGCTCAGTAACACTCTGGTGAACATCCATTCCTTAAGTCTTTATACGCAGTTTTTATTAACTGTTCTCTTGTCTTTTTTATACAAGCACTTCTCTGTGTGCCTTTCTTTTCTTTTTTACATTTCTTTATCTCTCCATTGATTGTAAGAGAATCTTATGCTGCCAGTTTTTAAACACTAGACTTGATACACACAGGCCGACTCTGCCTAAAAGAAGAGGCCACACAGTGTCTGATCAATTTCATCTGCAGGGGCAGATTCTGCGGCTGCTATTGCCACGATTTAAAGCGGGGCTGCTGAAAACCCCAAAAGATCCACGAAAACAAACCCTGCTCCTTAGTATTTGAATGTCCAGCACAGCTCTGCTCTGGGCTCCGTGACCCACGGACAGGACTGTGTAATACATGCTGTGTTTCTGCAGGTAGCACACATTCAGAATTCCTGACTTGTTCCTCTTTCAAGCTAGTCTCTATCCCACCTTGGTGCTCTCCAAATGTTTCGGCCTATTTGCTCCCCTTAAGCCTAAAACCGGCTAACTCGGCAGTCAGGGATGATTGGAGTGGCAGTCCCAACAGCACTTGGTGGGCACCACGTTGGGGAAGGAATGCCCCTAGCTCCTTGCAGCTGCAAAGGCGAGCATGTCAGAAGCATGTGGGGCAGTGCTGGCTTGCCTCTTTGAGAACAGCGAGCGAGGGAGAGGCAGGGTATTGGTCCCCTGCATATTTCCTTCCTTTCCTCCTAGGGTTGAGTCAATTGTGTGCAGGTCACAGCAGCCCACCTTTCTCGGCGCACAACTTGAATTGCCTGGGTGCAGGACTCGGCGCTTGAACTTTTAATCGCCCTGCCTGCGGGAGGGGTTGGCAACAGAGAACACAGGCCTGCTGGGGCGTTTTCCCTGTCTGTGCTGTACAGCCTTGACCTGCTCTTCTTAAGCTCTGGGATGAGCAACCATTCTCAGGCCACTGACTGGAGGTATATCAGCTCCCTCCCAGCTGATCCAGCTCTATACCTGGGAGCAGGTGTTGCTGAACGCAAATCAGCGCTTGCTTTAAGGCTGTCCCCGCTACCCTGTCTGCGCTTGGGGACTAGCTTCAAGTGCTTCCCTTTGCAGCAAGCAATGGGTGGGTAGGAGGGAAAGAATCTACATTGTACAGGTTCCTTTAAGCTTTTTTACTCTTGCTCACTTGAAGGAGAAGGCCCTGCCCATCAGCTGACATCACCAGCTATGTCATCGGATGGGTAAATTGGGGACTGTTTGGGGAAAATGAGCTCATCAGCCAGTGTCACCTTGCCGGCTGGAGGTTCTTCACCCCTTGACTACAATTCCCATCATCCCCTCCCCGTTGGCCACATTGGCTGGGGCCGAGTCCCGGCAACACCTTCAGGGCCACAGGCTTGCCATCTCTGTTCCCCTCGGTGCCACTCCCCTGCAAGCGCTTCGCATCATTTCTGGAGCAACGTTCTCCTGCATGGCAAAGGGCATCTATAGATCTCTCTTGGTGACACAAAAATGTGAAAATCTCTTGTTGACTTCTGGGAGCAAACTGGCTTTTCACCTTTGGATTGAGACGGCAGGAAACTCTTTTGCCTAGTGTTGCTTAAATCTAGGCAGGGTCACGAGTAGATGGATCTGGGTTGGGGGTTGCCAGGCAGCAATCTCCTCTGTTTCCTGGGGCAGCAGGAAACTCAATAGTCTTGGATTTAGCCCACTGGCCATAAAACTGCATGCCCCCCTGCCTTGGAGAATGGAGGAGCTGTCCTTCTCTTGCACCTTCCTGGAACCTTGCCCAGCTTGGCAAGATAATCAGGCAGTTAAATTGTTGGGCTTTAGGCCCTTCTGGGCTGCCTAATCCTACAAGTTTTTGAGTTTGTGCAGCAGCTGATGCTATATCTGGGCTGTTAAAGCACTTAAGAGACACTGGTGACACTGGTGATAAAAACAAAGCTTGGTATTTTCCTTTCTCTTAATGTTTAGGAGACCTTATTGTCCTTTTCGTAAATGGCATTATTCTAAAATGTTGTGCTGAGCATCATTCTTTCCTTCTTCTTTTTTTACTTTTAGACTAAATGACAATCGTCTAACTTTGTTCAATTTGGAATATTCATTCCAGCCTTGGATTTTTGGTTTTTGCATACCTATTATCAACCGTGTTAAGAAAGACCAACACACAAACACACAATTGGGGCGGTGCGGTGAAAACAGTCGACATTCCCATAAGAAAACTATAATTTTTCTAACGGAGTAAATAAATTAACCTTTCTATTGACAGCGTGCCCTTTTTAATACGGTAGTAGTTTAGGATTCCTCTTTGCTAGAGATTAACCGAGTCTGCAAAAATTACACTTTTTAATAGTATTTCGATTTATAACTTGGAAAAGATTTATTGAGGAAGCATTGCCTAAAGTTGCCCTGAGTTCCCCTGGTGGAAGAGCATGGTATAAATGCAAATAAATAATAAAGAGAAGTTTCCATGGGGAAAAAACAAAATGTGCCATGGAAGTTCTCATTCTCAAATTGAAAAGCAGGCTGTAAATACCTGAAATAAATCTTGTATGCTCTGAAGGAGTGATACGCTGGTTTTCTTTATTTGATGATGTGAAGCGAACACAAAGGATGGTTAAGCTTGTATTTGCAGAATGCAAAAGTCCTCTGCAAAATTATTGGTGGGTCAGTGGGGCCCTGGTGTGGGTTTTCCGCTTGAGGGAATTTGCAAAAGAGGCGTCCCCAGCAGACCGAGGTTGGGGGCTTCACACAAGCACATTTAGTACCAGAAACTTGGAGCTAAACTGGCCATTTCCAAGTGGATTCTGCTTTTCGGCCTTGTGAGGCAGCTGGCCTCTGATCGTCTTGGGTCTCCACAATCCATGTCCTAACTGCTCATTTATCTTAAAAAGCAGAGACATCACCTTGCCAACAAAGGTCCATATAGTTAAATCTATGGTTTTGCCAGTAGTGATGTATGGAAGTGAGAGCTGGACCATAAAGAAGGCTGATCACCGAAGAATGGATGCTTTTGAATTATGGTGCTGGAGGAGACTCTTGAGAGCCCCATGGACTGCAAGAAGATCAAATCTCTCCATTCCGAAGGAAATCAGCCCTGAGTGCTCACTGGAAGGACAGATCCTGAAGCTGAGGCTCCAAGACTTTGGCCACCTCATGAGAAGAGAAGACTCTCTGGAAAAGAGCCTGATGTTGGGAAAGATGGAGGGCACAAGGAGAGGGGGACGGCAGAGGACGAGATGGTTCGACAGTGTTCTCGAAGTTACCAGCATGAGTTTGACCAAACTGTGGAAGGCGGTGGAAGACAGGAGTGCCGGGCGTGCTCTGGTCCATGAGGTCACGAAGAGTTGGACATGATTAAATGACTAAACAACAACAAACTGCTCATTTTAATCTACCATTTAGATTTCCTGCTTTGGACTGGACATCTCTCAGGAGTCCTCTGTGCAAGAAAGGCTGGGCATTTGTCCTTTGCTTAACTGGAGAATCCGTTCTCTGATAACCTTTGTCAAATTCCTTCCACACACACCCCTTTGGTTTTTTGCTAGGTAGCAAGAAGTACCATATTTTTCCGTGTATAAGACTATATATTTTTTAGTTTAAAATTGGGGGTCATCTTACACACGGATAGTGCATATGGGGGATTTCTTTATTTGGAGCCCCCCAAAATAGGGGTCATGTTATACATGGGGGAGTGTTATACATAGAAAATATGGTACATTTTGTTACTGGTACCAAATCTTGGGTTTAGTTTGCAGTGACTTTTTCATGGGGCAACAACCCCAGTTCTTCCTTAAACCTTGGGCTGTTTTCTGTAATTCAAAGCTGAAGAGCGTCTGTAAAAAGAAATGAAAATATAACCTTCCAATGGCCTGAGAAAGTTTGGCAAGAGGTGTCTGTTGTGCTGCTGAGAGCTCTTTGGATCTGCATTTTTTGTGGAATGGGGTTGTTTTGGGAAGTAACTGAGGGATGCTGTAGACTTTCATCTTAACCTTTGGCTTGGAATCAACTTGATCCCCTCCCCTCTTTCCTTTTTCCTTTCTCCTTCTGTGTTGGAACTCCTATTTGGGGACTTCCCTGGCTTTTTTCTGGCCCACGTAGGACCAGTCTGGATAGTTGGCCTTGATGAAGACTTGACATTTTCATTCCCCAAAAAGTTTTTGATTGAGTTCCACTGAAATGAGGCTGCATTTTAATGTTTTAATGTTGTATTTTAATTTTGTTTTTTAAGCTGTATTCCAATCAATTGTTTTTATATTGGTTGTTAGCCGCCCTGAGCCCAGTCTTGGCTGGGGAGGACGGGGTATAAATTATTATTATTATTATTATTATTATTATTATTATTATTAAGCCCGTTTCTAAGATCAGGAGTAATGT
Organism: Podarcis erhardii; assembly: GCF_964252035.2. Classification (NCBI taxonomy): domain Eukaryota; kingdom Metazoa; phylum Chordata; class Lepidosauria; order Squamata; family Lacertidae; genus Podarcis; species Podarcis erhardii. The sequence continues at coordinate 5,696,634 of NC_138497.1, read as the reverse complement.
GGAGGATTGCAGTCTCCTCCTGCCCTACTTTTCTTTCCCTTAAATTAATTAATTTCCATCCATTCCCAGTGCAACCTTAACCATTCTTTGAAAGGTGTGAGGGTTTTTGTTTGTTTGTTTGTTTTGCTATGATGAGAAACCATAGAATCATAGACTTGTAGAGTTGGAAGGGACCCTGAGGGTCATCTAGTCCAACCCCCTGAGATGCAAGAATCTCAACTAGATCATCCATGACAGATGGCCATCCAACTTCTGCCTACAAAACCTCCAAGGACGCAGTCTGCCACCCCAGACTGCCAAACAGCTCTTACCACCAGAAAGTTCTTCCTGATGTTTAGTTGGAATCTCCTTGTAACTTGAAGCCATGGGTTCGAGTCCTACCCTCCAGAGCCTCTCTCTTTTTTTTATAAGATATTTATTGAAATTTTCCAGAATAATACATTGTAAAACAACAAAAAAGAAACAACAAAAATACACAAAAAAATATAAAAACAACTAAAAACACATAAAATTTCCCTTTACCTATTTTCTTTTAACTTATTTTCCGGACCTCCTCATACCTCCCTTTCTTATATTCCAATTCAAATTATAAATTCAGCAAATCCTCACCATTAGTTTTTGCTTTTTTCAGAACCTTATTTTCCATATCTCTTAAGGCATTACAGCTGGAAACCACTTAATTTCTGTCCAACATCATTCTAACATTCATTAATTTTACAATATTTCTGCGAATAGTCTTTAAACTTCTTCCAATCTTCTTCCGCCGACTCTTTCCCCTGGTCTCGGATTCTGCCGGTCATTTCTGCCAAAGGCTAAGTGGAATTCTTAACCTGGGTTTGAATGTGTGGAATCCTACTTAAAATTGCTGTTTTCCATTGCTTCCTCCGCCTCCCGTTCACTGATCCCCAGTTAGCCTTGTTTCCCACCCTGCTCAGAAAACGTTTCGACCTAGAAACATTAAAGTTGGCTCTCGCATGTGATGCAGATCAATAGACAGCATCGAATGACTGGCACGTTGCAAATGAAGTGTGGTGTGCAAACTGGCTACTTGCAGTGCGGTTGTGCTAGTTTTCGAAAGCCTGTTTAGGGCAGGCTTTTGAGTTCATGTACTAGGGATATTGCATAGCATATATTTTAAGGGTTTGTACATAAAAGGGGCGGGGTTCCTCTCCCACAGGGGTTATTCAATTTATACATTGCTCCCCTCTTTGAAAAAAGAAGTCCCAAAGTGATTTACAACCAACATGAAACAAAGTCAATAAAAATACACATGAATGTTATCAAAAATAAAATTTAACCATATCATATCATTGGTGCTGAAATGAGGGCAAGGGCTGGTGCCAGTCAGGTCTCCTTGGGGAGAACATTCCTTAAATGGGCTATTGCAGAGGAGGCCATAGCTCTGTGGCAGAGGGTCTGACTCTGTATACGACAGCATCCTGTGGCTCATTCTCTAATCACCACCTTCTGGACCTGCGGAAGAAGCAGGTGGTTTGGGGCCTCGAGTGATGGTATGGTATGGTATGGTATGGGGAAGAGACTGCATAGTCCAACCCCCTGAGATGCAGGAATCTCAACTAGATACGTGAAGCTGACCCAGAAACTACAACTAATCCAGAATGTGGAAGCTAGACTGGTGACTGGGAGTGGCTGCCGAGACCATATAACATCGGTCTTGAAAGACCTACACTGGCTCCCAGTACGTTTCTGGGCACAATTCAAAGTGTTGGTGTTGACCTTGAAAGCCCTAAACGGCCCTCGGTCCAGTATACCTGAAGGAGCGTCTCCACCTCCAATGTTCTGCCCGGACACTGAGGTCCAGCGCCGAGGGCCTTCTGGCAGTTCCCTCGCTGTGAGAAGCCAAGTTACAGGGAACCAGGCAGAGGGCCTTTTCGGTAGTGGCACCTGCCCTCTCACCAGATGTCAAAGAGAAAAATAACTACCTGACTTTTAGAAGACATCTGAAGGCAGCCCTCTTTAGGGAAGCTTTTAATGTTTAATAGACTATTGTATTTTAATATTCTGTTATAGGTTATTGTATTTTAGTGTTTTGTTGGAAGCCACCCAGAGTGGCTGGGGAAACCCAGCCAGATGGGTGGGGTATAAATAATTTTTATTTATTTATTTATTTACTTACTTACTTACTTACTTACTTACTTACTTACTTACTTACTTACAAGACCTAGACTTTTGAGATTCCAGGATGAGGCCATCTCTGCTGTGACTCATGCTGGCATCTGATTTCTCCCTTGGCATTTGCAAGTCCTTTGATCCAGGGCTCAGTTTGACACAGCTGCCTGTGCCGGCAGTCAACTTTCTTTAGAAAAATTCTAGGTGAAGTCCAAATTGGCTGTCACTTTCCCAGGAAAGAAAGCTTGGGAGTCACACTGGGAAGGGGGAAGTCGTCCCTGTGTGCTGGGGGAGTGAAAAAGGCAGTGCTCCTGCCTTGCTTTCCTGCAAGCATCTGGTTGGCTCCTGTAAGAACAGGATGCTGGACCCAGGGCCAGATTTAGGTTTGAGCTAAATCTCAATGCGGTTGACGCTGTGGGTTAAACCACAGAGCCTAGGACTTGCCGATCAGAAGGTTGGCGGTTCGAATCCCTGCAACAGGATGAGCTCCCGTTGCTCAGTCCCTGCTCCTATCAACCTAGCAGTTTGAAAGCACGTCAAAGTTCAAGTAGATAAATAGGTACCGCTCTGGCGGGAAGGTAAACGGCATTTCCGTGCGCTGCTCTGGTTCGCCAGAAGCGGCTTAGTCATGCTGGCCACATGACCCAGAAGCTGTACGCCGGCTCCCTCAGTCAGTAAAGCGAGATGAGCGCTGCAACGCCAGAGTCGTCCGCGACTGGAACTAACAGTCAGGGGTCCCTTTTCCTTTTAAGCTACTGAAGGTAATGAGGCCCTTGATATGTCCACCTATGTCAACAACAACATCAAATTGTTGCTGTTTTTTGTATTGAATATATGCAATATGGTAAAACCTAATAGGTATCTCAAGCCATTTGTCCATGTTGCCATGCAATTTGGGGGGGGGGAATCCCTGGATGTACATTTCCAAAATATAAGATAAAAAACAAATAAAATGAAACCTACATACAGTAACTGTGTTTTGTGTTGTGTAGGCTCCTGTGATGTAAGTCATGGGCCCCGCCCGCTAGCCTGGTCCCTCAAAAAACACTGGTTTGATCCTTTCTATATACAGTGTTATGGTAAAATCTGGGTGCAAGGCTGCTCTGCCACCCAGCTCGTTGGACTAAGTCCGCGGGTCCCTGCGGAGGAAAATGAGCTCAGCCGGAGACAGGAGCAAGCTGCAGAAGATCCAAGTTTATTGCGCAACAGGTTCATAGAATCATAGAATCATAGAGTTGGAAGAAACCACAAGGGCCATCGAGTCCAACCCCCTGCCAAGCAGGAAACACCATCAGAGCACTCCTGCCATATGGTTGTCAAGCCTCTGCTAAAAGACTTCCAAAGAAGGAGACTCCACCACACTCCTTGGCAGCAAATTCCACTGTCGAACAGCTCTCACTGTCAGGAAGTTCCTCCTAATGTTTAGGTGGAATCTTTTTTCTTGTAGTTTGGAGCCATTGCTCCGTGTCCGCTTCTCTGGAGCAGCAGAAAACAACCTTTCTTCCTCCTCTATGTGACATCCTTTTATATATTTGAACATGGCTATCATATCACCCCTTAACCTCCTCTTCTCCAGGCTAAACATGCCCAGCTCCCTTAGCCGTTCTTCATAAGGCATCGTTTCCAGGCCTTTGACCATTTTGGTTGCCCTCCTCTGGACACGTTCCAGTTTGTCAGTGTCCTTCTTGAACTGTGGTGCCCAGAACTGGACACAGTACTCCAGGTGAGGTCTGACCAGAGCAGAATACAGTGGCACTATTACTTCCCTTGATCTAGGTTCAAGGCGAGATTGAACAGCGAGAAAGGGGTGACATGAACTTTTGAAGCTTCCCTCCATGTCCCAGGATACAGTGCAAAATACATCCCAGTTACATCATGAATACATGAAGAAGAGGTTGGGTTACCCAGGATTCACATATGGAGGAGGGAGGGGGGAATATGCAGAGCTGGAGATATGCGCAGATAAGCACATCCTGAGTACCAGTGATGAGAAGACAATGGTCCATGTACTGGCATTGCCCAGAGGAAAGGCTTGGCAGAGTGATTTGACAGGATTAGGGTCTTGACACCTTGCTCGAGGGATTATGGAGGACAGGGGAGGTGTGATGGAGTCCTAGAGAAATTGAGCAAATTGGCATGTTGATTTTCTATGGATTTTATAGATTTTAGTCCCTTTTGACATTGACAATTGGAAATCAATGGACATATTGTAGCGAAGAAGAAGGTGAAGAAGACATGCCCCCCCCCTTCCGTATCAACAGGGTGCCTGCATTCTGCATGGACTGGTCGCATGGCAACTTGTGCAAATGGCTTGAGAGATCCCTATTAGGTCCATCAGTTACCATACACAGCATATATTCAACACAAAAGACAACGACAATTTGTTGTTGACAAAGGACAGCTGGACATAGAAAGGGCCCCGTTACTTCCAGTAGCTTAGGGTGGCATTCAACCTCCATCCGGCCCTGGTCGTGAGAAACGGGGACAAGCAGAACAAAAGCGTGTCCGGGCGGCGCTGCAGTTCCGGCGCCGGCCGCGAGGGGCCGCTGCGGGGCGCCTTGGAGGGAGGGGCGGGGAGGCGCCGGGCGCTGTCCCCGTGGCCCGCGCGTGCGCAGTGGCGCTCCCCTCTCGGCCTCGCCGTCGCTGCCGCCCGGGCTCTTGGCGGCCGCCCTGAATGATCCGGCCCGGCATCCCCCGCGCGCCGCTCGGCCGGGGCCTCGTCTTCCGCCGCCGCCATGGCCTTCACGTTCGCCGCCTTCTGCTACATGCTGGCGCTGCTCCTCACCGCCGCCCTCATCTTCTTCGCCATCTGGCATGTGAGTGGGCGGGGGGGGAGGGGGAGGGGGGTCCGTGGGGGGAGAGGGGGGGGCTGTGGGGGGGCAGCCATGGGGGAAAAGGGGGCTGGGGGTGTTTGCATGGGAGGGGGTCCATGGGGTGAGGGGGACTCCTCATGCAGGTTGGGAAACGGGGCTGTGAAGGTTAGGGGGGTCTGTGGGGAGAGAGGGGGGGTCTCCTCCTGAGGGAAGAGAGGGAGGGGTTGTGTTAGGGGGCAGCCATGGGGGTGTTTGCATGGGGGGGTCCATGGGTCGAGGGGGCTCATGAGGGGAGGGAGGGAGGGGCTGTGTTAGGGGGTAGCCATGGGGAATGGGGGGCTGGGGTGGTTGCATGGGGGGAGGGGGCTGTGGAGGTGGGGGGGGCCGGGGGAGAGAGGGGGGGCTGTGTGAGGGGGCAGCCATGGGGGAAAGGGGAGCTGGGGGTGTTTGCATGGGAGGGGGTCCATGGGTCGAGGGGGCTCATGAGGGGAGGGAGGGGGCTGTGTTAGGGGGTAGCCATGGGGAATGGGGTGCTGGGGTGGTTGCATGGGGGGGAGGGGGCTGTGGAGGTGGGGGGGTCCGCGGGGAGAGAGGGGGGGCTGTGTGAGGGGGCAGCCATGGGGAAAAGGGGGCTGGGGGTGTTTGCATGGGAGGGGGTCCATGGGTCGAGGGGGCTCATGAGGGGAGGGAGGGAGGGGCTGTGTTAGGGGGTAGCCATGGGGAATGGGGGGCTGGGGTGGTTGCATGGGGGGGAGGGGGCTGTGGAGGTGGGGGGTGTCCGTGGGCAGAGAGGGGGGGCTGTGTGAGGGGACAGCCATGGGGGAAAAGGGGGCTGGAGTTTTTTTGCATGAGGGGTCCATGGGGTGAGGGGGACTCCTCATGCAGGTTGGGAAACGGGGCTGTGAAGGTTAGGGGGGTCTGTGGGGAGAGAGGGGGGGTCTCCTCCTGAGGGAAGAGAGGGAGGGGTTGTGTTAGGGGGCAGCCATGGGGAATGGGGGGCTGGGGTGGTTGCATGGGGGCTCTATGGGTCGAGGGGGGCAGGGAAATGGGGCTGTGAAGGTTAGGGGGTCCGTGGGGAGAGAAGTGGGCTGTGTTAGGGGCAGCCGTGGGGGTGTTTGCATGGGGGGTCTCTGGGTCGAGGGGGCAGGGAAATGGGGCTGTGGAAGTTAGGGAAGTTGGGCTGGGGTCCGTGGGGGGAGAGGGGGGCTCCTCATGAGGGGGCAGTCATGGGGGGAAAGGGGGCTGGAGTTTTTTTGCATGAGGGGTCCATGGGGTGAGGGGGACTCCTCATGCGGGCAGGGAAATGGGGCTGTGAAGGTTAGGGGGGTCCGTGGGGAGAGAGGGAAGGGTTGTGTTAGGGGGCAGCCATGGGGGAAAAGGGAGCTGGGGGTGTTTGCATGGGAGGGGGTCCATGGGTCGAGGGGGCTCATGAGGGGAGGGAGGGAGGGGCTGTGTTAGGGGGTAGCCATGGGGAATGGGGGGCTGGGGTGGTTGCATGGGGGGTCTGTGTTAGGGGTCCATGGGGGGAGAGGGGGGAGAGGGGGGCTTCTCATGAGGGGGCTGGGGGTTTTTTTGCATGAGGGGTCCATAGGGTGAGGGGGACTCCTCATGCGGGTAGGGAAATGGGGCTGTGAAGGTTAGGGGGGTCCGTGGGGAGAGAGGGAGGGGTTGTGTTAGGGGGCAGCCATGGGGGTGTTTGCATGGGAGGGGGTCTATGGGTCAAGGGGGGCAGGGAAATGGGGCTGTGGAGGTTAGGGCAGTTGGGGAGGGGTCTGTGAGGAGAGAGAGGGGCTGTGTTAGGAGGCAGCCATGGGGGAAAAGGGGGCTGGAGTTTTTTTGCATGAGGGGGTCCATGGGGTGAGGGGGACTCCTCATGCGGGCAGGGAAATGGGGCTGTGAAGGTTAGGGGGTCCATGGGGAGAGAGAGGGGGGCTCCTCATGAGGGGAGGGATGGGGCTGTGTTAGGGGGCAGCCATGGGGAATGGGGGGCTGGGGGTGGTTGCATGGGGGTGTATGGGGTTAGGGGGGCTCCTCATAAAGGGAGGGAGGGTGCTGTGGGGTTGAGGAGGAGCAAAGTGGGGTCCTCACAGGATAGAGCTTGGTGTGTGTTGGGGGAAGTAAACGGGTCTATGATCCATGGGGTGAGGGAGACGGGGGGGACGCAGCTTGGGTTTGGGGGTGAAGTGGGAAGGAGGAAGGGCATTCCGGGTGTTTGCATTAGTGGTTGACCCATGGCATTGCATAGGCAATCCGTGGGGCTTGCAGGTGAGAGCTGCGTGTGTGTGGGGGGGGAATAGGTGCTCCTCCCAGGGAGGGAGAAGGCAAGTGGACTTATAAGTGGTATGTATTTGGGGGTGAGGAGATAAGAGAGGGAAAAGTGGGGTGCATGGGTGATTGCATGAACTTATGAAGTGATTTCAGGGGGGTTCTGGGTGGGGAGAGAGTGCCAGAGATGGATGCATATTTGGTGGGAGGGGGGAGATAGGACCTGTTCGCAGGTGGTCAAAGGAAGGAGTTGTTGTGGGGCACTGAACTGGTGGGTTCGAGGTATTTGGGTCAACCAGGAGTTGCCAAACCAGAATCTTGTGGCAATTTGCTGTTCTATTTCTCTCCTAATACTCCAGCCCTGGGGCGAATTAACGTAACTTTGCCCAGGTATTAGCAAAAGGGAGATGGCTTTTTTTGTTGCCCATCAGAAGTGAGCTTGCAGCCTGGTAGAACAAAGGGCACTTTCCTCCCAGACCTCCCCCCCCCCCCCCTTCTTCCAGTTACTGCCAACTTCTTGACACGACTGCAAAATCTGCTTCCCTTCAGCAAATGTTTGGCTGGGGTTACACTGTGCAGAACTGGGAAGCGTTCACTAAGTAGCATCAGGATAAAATGTGTCCATGTGGCTGGGTCATGAGAGTGCTACGAAATAGCCGTACTGTTTTTAGCAATCTTTTGCCTATAGAATAGAGGTCATTATCATATTTCACTGGACTAGCTAATTGTGTCAAGGAGCGTTGCCTGCTTCCAAGTTAAAGGAGAGCTTGTGCTTTCCCTCTACTCTTTAGCCCCAGAAACCGGATGAAGAAACCTGTAAACTGAGCTGTCTTGCGCAGGTCAGGGAGTGTTTTTGTGGCGACAGGAAATGTCTTTTGAGTTCTTTAACATTGTGTCCAGACTCTGTCTAGCTGTTCCATACATTTTAAGAGACTAGTTGGCTGGGATCTAACCCTTGGGAGCGTTTCCTCTGAACTTGAAACTAGGATTTTGTCTCTTCAGGGCGTGGTGCTTTTGAACAGGGCTACACATTCCATTTGAGCTGTTCTCACCCTACTGTCCAACTGTTCTAATTTTATTTTAGATTATAGCTTTTGATGAGCTGAAGACTGACTACAAGAATCCCATAGACCAGTGTAATACACTCAATCCTGTAAGTTTACGTGAGAGAGATCTCCTTGCATTCATTCTTAGCCAGGTTTTTCGTAATTAATATTGACTTACGATGCATTAGTAAAATGTTACTTGATAATATGTAATAGATCTAAGATTTCTTGGCAGATTTCTTTCTCTTTTCCTCTAAGCTTGAAGTTCTGACTTGCTTGTCTGCTGGTGATCTTGTCAGCTGTCATACTAACATTCTTTCAATCTGCTTTTTACATTTTCGGTACAAAGACAGTTGAAAAGGTTAAAAAGATTAAGAGAGTCAAAATTGCATTAAAGGTGTGTACTGCTTTTTAGTTTAATGTTTTAATGCCACTCTCTACTTTTCATTTTGTTAGGAACATCTGTATTATTTCTGTTGACTTCTTTTTGTTCGGTGTGCTTGCTCATTTGCCTGTCTTTTGTCTATTCAGGGGTTGTAATAACTTCATGGACTTTGTGCGTTGTGAGTTGGCTTGCTTAATAAGAGATGGGGAAAACTGTTACATGCTTAAATTCTTCTATAACTAAGCCAGGCTGGCAAGAATCCAACAGATTTGACACTTGTTGTTTAACGAGGAAAATGCCAGGTTTCCTCTCAACCAGAGTTTGCAAATCTAGTTCAAAACAAGGCTTCAAACTCTGGTTCTGATGTGAACCCTGCTTAGTGTTGGTGCAGATCACAAAACCATAATTATGGGAATTCATGTTGGGGAGTTGGGGGACTTGGATACAGGAACGTGTTATTCCAAGTCTGGCCCCTTGATATATTTTTTTATATACATGGGGTTGTGTCCAGTGCCAGTCCTCCTCAGAGTAAACCCACTGAAATTAAGACAAGACTAATTTATGTCCATTAAGCTCAGTGGGTGTCCTCTCAGTGGGGCTTGCATCGGATACAGCCCAGGGTTTGTAGGTAGCTGCTGTTACATTTGCACCAGACCTTAGTGAGAGGCGTAGTCCATGTTCTTTAAAAGATTTTCAGTTTAAACCAGAACTGGGTAACCTGCAGTCTGCGGACTCCTAATTTCAGGTGGCCCTTCCTGGTGGGGGATTTAATCCCTACATTTTGTGATTTAGGAGAAATTGTTGCCACAGCCTCAGGAGATGTTACTGACACTGCTGTTAGCTGTTGGAACAGGTTGCACTGTTTAAATAGAGAGCAAAAGATGGCAGACTCTCATTTTATATATGTAGCATTTCAATTGTACATGTACTTGCTTAGCAGATTGGAGAGCTAAAATAAATGAAACAACTTCTCAGGTGTTAACCTCTGCCTTCACTCGAAGTGTTTCCCTTTTGCCTTCAGCTACTCCATTAATCGGGACATGGGTGGCGCTGTGGGTTAAACCACAGAGCCTAGGACTTGCCGATCAGAAGGTCGGCGGTTCGAATCCCCATGACGGGGTGAGCTCCCGTTGCTCGGTCCCTGCTCCTGCCAACCTAGCAGTTCAAAAGCATGTCAAAGTGCTAGTAGATAAATAGGTCCCGCTTTAGCGGGAAGGTAAACAGTGTTTCTTTGCATTGCTCTGGTTCGCCAGAAGTGGCTTAGTCATGCTGGCCACATGACTTGGAAGCTGTACGCCGGCTCCCTCGGCCAATAAAGCAAGATGAGCGCCACAACCCCAGAGTCAGTTACAACTGGACCTAATGGTCAGGGGTTCCTTTACCTTTACTCCATTAATCAGGGGTACAGTGGTGCCCCACAAGACGAACGCCTCGCAAGACGGAAAACCCGCTAGACGAAAGTTTTCTGTTTTGGAGGCGCTTCGCAAAACGAATTCCCCTATGGGCTTGCTTCGCAAGACGAAATGTCTTGCGAGTTCCTGCGGGTTCCCCCCCTTTCCCCCCCTTTTCCTAAGTCGCTAAGCCGCTTATCAGCTGATCCGCTGATAAGCCGCTTAACAGCTGATCGCTAAAAGCCACTAAACCGCTAATAGTGCTAATCCGCTAAGCTGTCAATGGGCTTGCTTCGCAAGACGAAAAAACCGCTATACGAAGAGCCTCACGGAACGGATTAACTTCGTCTTGCGAGGCACCACTGTACTTGAGAAAGTTGGGGGGGAAACAAAATTCAGCGAGAGCAGGAATGGAGAACCTCTGGCCCTCCTGATGTGTTTGGGCTCCATCTCCTATCAGCCCCAGTCAGAATGGCCATTGGGCAAGGGATCCTGATGTGAGCTGAAGTCAAGCAGCACCTGGAGGGCAATGGGTTTTACACCTCCAGCTAGATGATTTTCCAGTATTGCCCTGCTAACATTGAGCCAGTGGGTGTCAGTGCTGAATGTGAACTGATCAGCTAGAAGCAGGTCACGGGCTGTATGGGTACAACTGCTAGAAGCTGCTTCCACAAAGCAGATACGTGGAATTGAGAGAATGTCGCAAGCTTGGATAGTGGTTGCGCATGGAACAGTTTTACCCTGCTCGTCATCTCTCATGTGATTTGGGAGGGTGAGAAAATGTTCACTACATATATGCATTCCCTTATCACAGACTTTTAATCAAAAAGATTCTACCATATGCATGTTGGACGACTATGTTTTAAATATACAGGTGAGAGTCTGCAGACTTTCTTGTGACTAAAGAGCGCACTTAAAAATGCTTTCCTCCCAGTAGGGATGCAATGGGTTTAAAAGAAGTGCAGGACTCTTAAAAGCAGGATTAACGTGCAAGATTAGGAAATGGCCAGCAAGTTGACAATAATTTTAGCCACAAGCTGGTCTAGTTTTTAATGCTTTGTGGCTGAATGCTTGTAATAACTTTCGTGTTTAGGTCTCCTATTGCTTAGCAGACACACAGCTGGAATCTCAACCTGTATTTGGGGACATGCAGATTTGAATAGTCTGTGTTAACTGCAGTGCTTCCTCCTTTCATACTGGATACAACAATGACTGCAAGTTCAGACAGAGTGAGGAATATCAGATCAACAGCAGTTTATGTTACCATCTGTGGTTGATGGTTTCCAGTTTTTGTTGGCTACAAACTGCTGTCTTTGATAACAGGCTCCCATATAAACAGGGTACACTGTCTTCGTAGGTTTTCACTGGAAAGCATGATGGTTAAGAAGTGAATATATTAGAAATGTAAATTGCTTTTCGTAGAACGTAAGAAATGGGCCTCCTATTAAGTTGATTCTAGGCACTGTTTGTTCCCTTCTGCACAGCAGGATTTGTGCTGTTTATATTTGTGTACATTGTTTATGTTAGAGTATTGGTCCTATCTCTGCACAATTATTTGTAAAGGAAAAAAATGCTTTTTAAAGAAAACATTTGGTCTATAACAACCACAGCATTTTAGAGTTCCAGGATTTAGACAACCAGTAGTACACAGCTTCAGCTGAATAGTTTGGGACATCCAAAATTGTAGAAATGGAGCAATAGAAGGTTAGCAAGGAACTGTGCAGTTGTTGAGTCTTGGTTTAAATACAGAAATTCTCAGGATTTTATGTAAGTTTCTAGTCCTCATAATTTGGAGATGTAACTGAGGGAGCCTGAAAGTGAAATTTTCTAAAACCACAGAGTGCAGAAAGCAGAATTGCTTTTAAATCTGCTAAATTGATTTTGAAGGGAGAAGTAAGTTCATTGATGGATTTCAAGGAAATAAAACTTAGTTGAGTGAGTGTCTACCTTACTTGATTAAACAATGCAGTGGGCAAGACTTGAGATCTCTGTGTCCACTCCAAATAAAATATAAAAGAAATACCAAACATCCTCCTCTTTTGCTGTATGTGTAGACTTGCACAGTTTCCACCATTCCCGACAATTGGGTTGATGGGAGTTATCTCAAACAGTTGGAGGGCACCTGGTTAGGTAGCTGAAATCCCAGCTGTAAATTGTGGTTTGGATGTAGCTCACTAGAGGTAAGCAGAAATCGTTTGGAGGGTTGCTGTAAGGCCATCTTCCAGTCTAATATGAAGACAGATGGGCATTGCCTGTGGAAAATCTAACTTTCCCTGGGATGTAAGTTGTAAAATGGAAGATATATACGAGTCCTCAGTTTAAGTGATGTCCCTCTCCAAAATATGCAAACTTGCCTTTTTTATTCTCATACCGCAGATTGTATAAATGGTATTCAATGTGAGCAATGACCAGTTTTATGCAAATTGTACTAAGTATTGTTTGCACGTTTTACACACTCATGACACAGTACGTTGAAACTATTATGTTGGCTTCTCTTGTCTAATGCTGGCTTTGCTTATTGCCCCTTACTTTTTCTTTTGATGCAGTACACCCCCTGTCACTGTAATGCAAGTAAAATACACTAAATGTGGAAGCAGAACTGCCTTGACTTGTGTGTCTTCCTTTGCAGCTTGTGCTTCCGGAGTACCTCATCCACGCTTTCTTCTGTGTTATGTTTCTGTGTGCAACAGAATGGCTCACGCTGGGTCTCAATATGCCGTTGTTGGCTTACCATATTTGGAGGTAATGCTGGGCATGGTTCAGTCTCAATTTATTCATGGAAAAGCACTTCTTACTGTACAGTTTGATGTAGACTTCCTGTGGAAATTAAGCCTGCGGAGGAATTGGGTTAACGATGCAGCTGAAGCCTTTTTCACGTATGATTGTCGAAGAATGAATAATACAACAGCCAAAGCTGTTCAGTGTGTATGTTGCACATCGATTGGGCTCTGGAAGTCTTGGCCTTAATCTAAAGCAAAAGAAGTTTCCACTTCTTATTTTTGGGAGAGAGGAAATCAAAAAAGGAGGCACGCTTGGATCTAAATTAAATCTTCAGTGTCCTACATGGTTGTCTGCCATTTCCATGACTTCCGTTTGCAAAGTAGAGGGAGATTCCTTTTTCTGATACTTAAAGCACATGGGTAAGGCCTTAACTTAAAAAGATAAACTCCGTAGTTCTGCCTTGAGTCTGCTTTCGCCTTCATAAATGTGTAAAGAGCTGTCCAAGAATTCATCTAGTCCAGTGCTCTGTCTGCAATGGTAGGCAGTTGGATACAGAGTAGGATGGAGATAACCCATCTGCTGCTTGTCCCTACTATCTAGTAATCATAGGTATGTTGTACTTAGCTGTTGCAGATGAATGCAGTGTACAGTCATACCTCGGGTTGAATATGCTTCCCGTTGAGCACATTCGAGTTGCGCTCCGTGGCAACCCGGAAGTAACGGAGCGTGTTACTTCCGGGTTTCGCTGCTCGCGCATGCGCAGATGCTCAAAATGACGTCATGCGCAGAAGCGGCGAAAAGCAGTGCATGCATGCGCAGACGTGCCATCGCTAGTTACGTTTCCTTCTGGATGCGAACGGGGCTCCGGAACGGATCCCGTTCGCATCCCGAGGTACCACTGTATATACTGTTAGTATCCCGGGTTTTTTTGCCCCAAACACCTTGCTTCATGAAATCATTGCAAGGGACATTTTAGTTTTCACTGTGAAACCAATAACAAAAACAAGTCAAGATCAGAGGAATCAGGTCAGTAGCTAGTTGTTGAAGCTGAAATATCTGGCACCACCTCCTTCAGTGCGATCTAGGTATGTCAGCGTTGCAGTGGATCACAGGGAATGTTTTGTTTAGGTTGGATTTTGTCATGCACTTCACTAAACTGGTGCAATTCCTTTAGGCTTAGGCTTCTTATAGGCTGCCTTGGGCTCCATACTGGAGTAAAAGTGGAATGCAAGTCTAATAAATCAATACATTTTGATAAGTCGGAAACCTTGAAAGGTGGAAGGAGGTGACGAGAGATCTTCCAATTCCATGAGTGCAGCTGCATTTTTATTTCTTCTCATTGCTGAATGTCTGAATACCAAAATTTCTTTCCTTGTACCTTTTAAAAATGCAAATTCGTTTTTCCAGGTATATGAGCAGGCCTGTAATGAGCGGCCCAGGACTCTATGATCCTACAACCATCATGAACGCAGATATTTTAGCATATTGCCAGAAGGAAGGATGGTGCAAACTAGCATTTTACCTTCTATCTTTTTTTTACTACCTATATGGGTAAGTCACAAATTGCATTTTTATTTGTTGCAGAACTTTTCATACTGTCTTTCCAGCAACTCAAGGGGGCTGATGATTTAGGAAAGTAAGATAAGCATTATACAGAATTTGTTATTAAGTTTCAGTAGTTGGGTTTTTAAAAATTACTAAAAGCCCAGGCATCTCATACGTGTCTCAAGGTTATCCAGAATTCATCTCATGATCTGCCTCCTTTTCAGCAGGGGGCGGGTGGAGTTCCATAATTGGATTAGTGTGACTGAGAAAGCCTTGCCCAGAGACTGCATGAGAGATGTCTCTTAATAAGCTGTGGCCTGCAACAGGGCCTTGCCACTGGATCCTAAAAGGCAAAGCAGCTCTTAACTAGAAAGCAAATCCCTACCATTTAGATGCATTTTCTGAAGTTGCTATCTGATGTGGAATTTGAGTTGTACGAAACTTCATTCTTTAAAAAAATGTGCCATGCTCTTCAGATAGTTTGTTGCTTTAAAATGTAAGCAAAGTAAAGTTGTGCACAACTGTTGCTTGAATTGCCAGGAAAGCATGTTTTTGCTACTGCCACTTGAGTTTGTCTCTTAGAACTGTGCTAGACCCCAACAAAAGAGACAAGTTTGCCAACCAGAGGCACCAAGTTGTGAACTTCTGTGATGCTTTTGCTGGGGGATATGCATGTTTTTGTGTTGAGGGCACCAGGCAATAAATAACCTGCAAGCACTCCGTTTATAATAAGAGTGAGTGCCAGCAGCAGTAACAACTGTGTGCAGATACCTACTTCCCTTGTGGTTGCACCAGTGAGTATCTGGCTTATGGTGGTACATAATGAGCTCATTGGTAAAGGCTGGACACAGAAAGTACTCCTAGTATGCAACAAAGCAGAAATATTTCTGCTAAATTTAATAGATATGTATATGTTACTCTGTTTATCCTTCTTCCAACAGCATGATTTATGTCTTGGTGAGCTCTTAAAAGATGGCATCCGGCAGACTTGGTTCCAGCGAAGTGCATGCAGAAAAGCCACAAGACGGAAGGATTGTTTTCAAAGAAGAATCTAGTATCAAGATTTAGCAGTGGAATCTGACGATCACAGTTGCAACTGGTGGGGGGAAAGACGACTCCCACATCTTCTTTTCCTGCCCCTTTAAATTGTGCCCATACTTTAATACTCATGGAAAGATGGTTTCATTTTCTAAATTTTACTGGGATGTTTAAAAGTGATGAAAATCACATATAAATTAATGTAAAGCGGTTACCTCTGGCTTTGGACAGTTTTGACCCTGCACTCCATATAAGGAACAGCCCATTCCCTCAATTATAATAGTATTAATTGCTGTCCTTAGTATAATAGAATTTTGTTTTTGTTCAATTGACTTCGTAGTGGATCATTTGGGTTGTGGACTGCCATCTAGCTGTCACCTGTAGGTACCAAGTGCTCCTGAAAGACTGAATGCTTTTCTGTATGTTATCTCTTAGGTAACCTCTGTGTGTCTTATAGATGAATACATGACAACAACTGCAGGAAGAATTGTAGTTCTATTTTTTACCGTTTGGATATTACCTCCCTATAATGTGCATGGCTCAAACTTCCCATATTTAGGGCAAACATTGAATGCCCCTTGCTTTAATTTTCTACACTAAGTGGATATGGTAGGGGACGAGGGAATTACTGGTGAAGAGTACATATTAAAACCACCCTATAAAAAAAAATACCTTGTGTAGCGGTCTCAAATTACCATACAACCTGGGTCAAGCGTGGTAATAAAAATAGTTTGTGAGTCTGCAGGTAGAATTGCATACAATTTGAGACACTTGTTCAACGAGTTTTGGTGAATATCCCTGCTGTTCCTTAGTGCAATACAATAAAAACTTCAAAGACGGATGAAACTTTATTTTCTTCTACTGCTTTGGCTTTTTCGAAGAGCTTTGGAACTGCTGACTTTAGCCAGCCGCTACTAGATAATATTGTTCCAGTTTTAAAGGTAAAGCGATAGCTTGAAAAAGGACACCTTCTGCTAAACAGCAGGGCTGCCTTTAGAGCAAAGGTAATTAGAAGCTAGACCAATGTCCTTCAAGGGGCAGCAGGTCAGTTTTGAATGGATTCTTGCAAAGCCAGACTTCTGGCCTGATCCTGGAAAATACTGCGTCTGTTCTTAGGCAGGAGCAAGGACAAGCTAGGCTTTCACGCTATAAGAGATTCCAAGTATGGAGTCTTGGTTTGTAAATCAAAACACTTTGGAGCTTTAGAGGGGAAGTCAATCACATCAGACTGAAATTGGTGACTTCTTCTGCCTTTTTTTTTTTTAAAAAAAAAAATTTATTAAGGATTTTCTTGTTTTACAGAAGTAAGTGTAATGCCTCGTATTTCCCCCCCCCCCATGTAACATTTTTACAAATCCGTTTCATTTGTTGAGGCATTAGGGGGAGAAGAAAAAGAAAGAAAGAAAAAAGAAAGGGGGTGGAGGGAGGGAAGATGGATGGAGGTGGGGTCGGGTGGCGATGTTTCTATTATGCTTAATGTATGTAGAGTTTAGTGTCAGCGTTGCTTGTGTTGTTCACTTGTGTTCCTTTGGTGGTGAGAGAGGTTGGGGTTGGCCTAGGGTGTGATTGTTTGTTTGTGATTGGCTGTGGTGATCTTTGTTTTCGTGTGTGAGGTGGGTGGGTGTTTTGGATCAGGTTAGCCTTCTGTCGAGCATCTTATGCCCATTGCTGGTGGAAGTCAACTTCTGCCTCAAGAGCTGCTGAGACGTTCATGGTCCTTGGAACAAAGGACTTCAAGAGCACAACGGAGCTGCTTTTTATTCACAAACAGGCCGGTTCGATACCTATTATAGGTGCAAGGAAGACAGCCATGAGCATTGCCGACCTAAGTCCATAGGGGTGGATGAAATAAGAATGGAAATGAAGAAATTTCAGCCAGTCCTTACCTCATATTCCAAGTTTTCAAGATCCTGTAAAACATTTTCTGATTGTGTTGTACAGCTATGAAACTTGATTTTAAAATGAATTCAGTGCATCAGGATACCAAGAAGCTGCAAGTCCTTATTCTGACAGCTGTGCAGTTTTAAAAATAGGTATTCATCTCATTTGGCATATTCAAAACCATCATCTATTGGCGACGAGTGTCACATGCTAGGGTAGATTATGTTCACTTGATCCTGCATCTCTAGCTTTAGTATTTGCTGAAGGATCTGAAATTGTGCCTGTCATCGCTTTAATGGCATGGCAGTGTCCAAAGCAGTATGTTCACGTAAAAAAGATTACCTATTACTTTCTGTGTTGTGACTGATATTTTACACGATCTTTATACAGCTGGCAGCCATATTAGCTCCTTCTAGTATGTGTGCTTTTAAAACAGCAAACAAGGTTTTTGCCCATGATGTGTGCATAGCATTTGTTTTCTTCAACTTCCTCTAGGAGAGAAACATTAAATTTGTATGTAAGATACTGGTGCTGTCACCAAACTGCCTCTGCCTCTCTTAAAATATGTCAGCTTTAATTCAAAGCTTGCTTTGTGGTCCTCTCTTTTTTTTACATATAAGGTACTGGGGTGTGAGTGTAGGAGAAACTGAAGAAACTGCAGAGAGGTGTGAATCTCCTTATAATATACAGGTATCTCCTGAGAAATCTCTATGTGGGACAAGAAGCTACAGTTCGAACTGGATATGGAACAACTGATTGGTTCAAAATTGGGAAAGGAGTACGACAAGGCTGTATATTGTCTCCCTGCTTATTTAACATATGCAGAATTCATCATGCGAAAGGCTGGGCTGGATGAATCCCAAGCCGGAATTAAGATCGCCGGAAGAAATATCAACAACCTCAGATATGCAGATGACATCCTTGATGATATCCTTAGAATCATAGAATCATAGAATCATAGAATCACAGAGTTGGAAGAGATCACAAGGGCCGTCGAGTCCAACCCCCTGCCAAGCAGGAAACACCATCAGAGCACTCCTGACATATGGTTGTCAAGCCTCTGCTTAAAGACCTCCAAAGAAGGAGACTCCACCACACTCCTTGGCAGCAAATTCCACTGTCGAACAGCTCTTACTGTCAGGAAGTTCTTCCTAATGTTTAGGTGGAATCTTTTTTCTTGTAGTTTGGAATCATTGCTCCGTGTCCGCTTCTCTGGAGCAGCAGAAAACAACCTTTCTCCCTCTTTGATGGCAGAAAGTGAGGAGGAATTAAAGAACCTTTTAATGAGGGTGAAAGAGGAGAGCGCAAAATATGGTCTGAAGCTCAACATCAAAAAAATGAAGATCATGGCCACTGGGCCCATCACCTCCTGGCAAATAGAAGGGGAAGAAATGGAGGCAGTGAGAGATTTTACTTTCTTGGGCTCCATGATCACTGCAGATGGTGACAGCAGTCACAAAATTAAAAGACGCCTGCTCCTTGGGAGAAAGGCAATGGCAAACCTAGACAGCATCTTAAAAAGCATCACCTTGCCAACAAAGGTCCATATAGTTAAAGCCATGGTTTTCCCAGTAGTGATGTATGGAAGCGAGAGCTGGACCATAAAGAAGGCTGATCGCTGAAGAATTGATGCTTTTGAATTATGGTGCTGGAGGAGACTCTTGAGAGTCCCATGGACTGCAAGAAGATCCAACCTATCCATTCTGAAGGAAATCAGCCCTGAGTGCTCACTGGAAGGACAGATCGTGAAGCTGAGGCTCCAATACTTTGGCCACCTGATGAGAAGAGAAGACTCCCTGGAAAAGACCCTGATGTTGGGAAAGATGGAGGGCACAAGGAGAAGGGACGACAGAGGACGAGATGGTTGGACAGTGTTCTCGAAGCTACAAACATGAGTTTGACCCAACTGCGGGAGGCAGTGGAAGAGAGGAGTGCCTGGCGTGCTCTGGTCCATGGGGTCATGAAGAGTCGGACACGACTGAACGACTAAACAACAACAACATCCCATAAACATGGGATAGAGATAATGGCTCCTCAACTCTTGATATGTCCTGGGGGTTTTTTATTGGGTTGGCTTTTGTTTTTTGTTGTTTTTTTGAAGGTCAGGTAGCAGTTTATGGGAAAGAACTCTTGAGACCCTCGAGATCGACTGCCAATCAGAGTAGACAGCAGTGGACCAGATGGATATACAGTATGACCTGCATATGTAGGTATCTCTGAGGCTGAAATAAAACAAAAAGCACTTCCACTTCTACTGAGCCTTCCAAAGGCGCTAAACAAGCAGCCCACCCAAGCTAACATCAACCAGGGTTGCTGCCTAAGCTTACCTTTGATATGGCTGGCTACATCAAATAGATCAATATTGCCCTTGATGATTTTAGACTGGGGGAAATTCAAATGGAACAGGAGGTACTTCTGGTTTGACAGGTACCAGCTGGTTTTTAGAAAGCCTCCTGTCAGGGAACTGCCATCGGAGACAGAGGAGGAGAGAGGGCTCCAGAGGGATGGTGGAGAGGGTCCCTGCATGAAGAGGGACAGCCCATCTGCTGGGGAAGGAAATCAGCGCAACAGCAGTGGAGAAGGGGGGCAGAGGGGGGGAATCGGTGAGGGGGCTCCAGGACTCCTCGCCAGAGACCAGCGGGGAGAGCACGGGTCCTCCGCTGCCCACACCCTCCTTGTGCAGAAGACTTCCGCGCAGGGAGAGTAGGCGGAGACTTGGCGTCAAAGAACTTCTTTGCTGGAAGAAGTTCAAGAAACGCCCACTGACGGATTCTGCCAGCGATTGAGACAGCCACGGATGGGTGGCTGTCCGGACAGAAAGGGTTCACCCAGGTAACTCAGCCAGGTGTGGCGACGACTTACGCATGAGCAACCCCCTAGAACCATTACACCTCCATAGCAGTAAATTGTTTCAGGATAGGAGATCACTGGGGGTCAAGTCAGATTAGGCAATCATGCAAGCTTGGAGGGCAATCACTTTAATACACACTGTTTCCTAGCAGTTACGGGAACAGCCCATAGGTTTCTAGAGAAGTGAACAGGAAAGCAAGGTGCAAGCTTGCAGGGGCAGTATTTTGTGCAATATTTGTTCAAACTTCATGGGAGAGAGACATTTGGAAAGGCAGCCCATGTTAAAGACATCATCCAGAATGCCAGCTGTTGCGGGTGTGTCCTAGGACATAACTTAGCAGGATACCTTGCAACGCACCCTAAAGCTTAAAAATGCCAGATTCTGTTTTCTTCTGTAGGGCTTCCCACAAATCAGGGAGATGCAAGAACAGAGAATAAACACATGTCGCACCAAAGCACAGAAAACAAGACGTGGGATGGAGAGTTAAAAATATGAACAGAAGGTTTGAAACTAATCATATTTATTGTGAATTCAACCACGTATTGAGAATGTTACGTTTCAGGAATCCATCGACAAATGTACCCTTTAAAACGTGAATTTATGCTGTGGAAACATTATAGTATTGCTCTTGCTCACAGCTTACATTTGTTGTATTTTGCATCAGACAGTTTGCCAGGGAGATAGTGCCAGGGTAACTTGACTAATTAAGTTCCAATGAGATGTTGGAGACAGGTGCGTTTTCACCTGCATGCGCCAAGCAAAGGCAATTGCAGCATTGTCACGTAAGAAGCAGCTCAGTTCCACTGCCGCTGTTTTATCGTGATACTGATCTTGCTGTAGCACCTTCTGTTGCTAGATGGACAGCCAGAGTCTCTTGAAAATCATGCAGGTAGTTGTATTGCTGCAAGGGAAAGCAGGGTGGATAAGCTGCAGCACCTGTTCTCTAATCACAGATGCTAAAATGAGTAGAGGACAGTTGTGAGAGGTGGTTGTGAGTATAGATTTCTGAAAGCCCAAAGGAAGTACTCCTGACTCCCGACCAATCCACTTTTTAGCTGTCAAGCAGAACCCCTTCCTTTCTCAGGTTCTTCAAAGTGTTGTCTGTTGGGAGTGCAGGTTCCTATAGTCTCTTTCAATTTCTCCTCCCTCCCAGCTGAATTTGCTTAGAGAGGCCAGGCCCAGGATCCTCCTAATCTGCTCACATGTCCTTGATTTTTTGCAGTCCATTAAATGGCAAGCTCCCTGAATAAGAGGACAATGGGAGATGCTGGGTAGGATTCACTAAACCAGCACCATCAGCAGAAGCCTGGTGCAAGGACTTCCACTTGTGCAACAGGGATTTCCTGCCCTCTCCTCACCTTGAAATTGGCTTCAAGGGGGTCCAGTGAACAACCCACAGAACAGCACATGGGGGAGGATAGGAAAGGGGGGGGGGTTGTTCCATCTAGGAAGCTGCAAGGCTTGCACAGATGGAATGACTGGAAGAGCACAATGTTGAATTCCACCCAATAATAATAATAATGTTCTGTAAATATTCAGGGCTTATCCACACTTTCGCTTGTCTCGTGTCTAGAAAGCCTGTTTTCTGTAAGGGCAATGCAGGATTCTGGTATGGCCTTGTGGTCAAGAGCAGAAATGGTGAATTATGGATACTGTCACCATATCCTGCTTTAACTCTCAGAAAGCCGGGAAAGATTTTCAGTGCCAAACAAAACACTGCCTTAAGTCGGCTGTTGTCCTTTAACTTGTCCTCCCACTACCAAGCCGGCCCATCATGGCCTTCCCTCATACCTTTATGGTTTGTATAGCTCCTGAACCTCTCAAGTCTCGCAGGCTGTCTATGGCCTGCTGTGGGCCTATTGTGTTAGATATCTGAAGCAGGAGACAAGCTGCTACTGTAAAAAAAGAAAAAAGCCCAAGAGATTTTCTGCTTAAGGAAACCAGTTGTATTTTAGTGAGGAGGCAGAACCTGCTTGAAAGCCTGAGTGAATAATAATAATAGTAATAGTAACGATGATGATGTTATAATTTCTACCTTGCCCATCTACCTGGGTTGCCCCAGCCACTCTGGGCAGCATCCAAAATATAAAAAGACAGTGAGACATCAAGCATTTTAAACTTCCGTATACAGGGCTGCCTTCAGATGTCTTCTAATAGTCATGTAGTTGTTTATCTCCTTTTCATCTGATGGGAGGGCATTCCACAGGGCAGGCTCCCTCTGCCTGGTTCCCTGTAACTCCACATTAATATGTTTTAAGATTGCAAATCCTATATGCGTTTACCTGGGAGCAAGTCCAACTGAACTCAGGGGAGATTACTTCTGATTATATATGCCAGGGATTATGCTGCATGTGAAGGATGAGCAACATCTGGCTGTCCAGATGTGGCCAATTGTTAGGAATGAAGGGAGTTGTAGTCCCAACATCTGGAGAGCTGTAAGTTCTCCATTCCTGCTGTACATGCTCAGAGCACATTTTCTCGTGAAGCATTCATTACACTTGTTGAGGCTGAAGCTAAGAGAGTGGCTTGCTTAAGGAACCCCAGGGAAGTCACAGCTACAGAAATATATTATGCCTTCTGCATTTCATGACCTTTGTCACCAATGGGTATATAACCTGTGAGTTGAGAATAACTGGTTATGAAAGCTTCTGCTATAATACATCTGTGAGTATTTCAGGTGCCACAACAATCTTTGAGCTTTAAAACAAGGATTTCTAGCTCCAATCTCATACTGTTCACCATGACACAGGTCTTGCAAGGAAGTTCCACTTTCCTTTTTATATTGCCCATCTTGGCTTTTCATGGGCACCTTGGTAATAAAAATAAAAGATTAATAGTTCTCGCAACTTGCAGGAAAAAAATTGCACTCTGCCAGTGGTGCTCTTCTTCCAGAGTTGTTGTTATACCTAGGGAGTAGAAGGCATGGAGAATTCCTCCAACTCAGCTGTGAAAGAGCTTCCGCCTTTTACATCTGCAAAGATGAGTCTGAGATTATTGGTGGAGAAAATTGTGTAACATACTAAAGGGCATACCGTTTTTTTCGCCCCATAGGGCGCACCTAGGTTTTTTTTTTGGGGGGGGGGGAATAAAGAAAAAAAAAATTATTCCCCCCCCCCAGGTGCGGGGCTGGGGTGGGGGAAGCCCGAGCTTCCCCCGACCCCAGCTCCCAGAACAGGCTGCTATCCGCAAGCCTAGGGAGCCCGACGGGAAGTTGCGCTGGTCTCCCCAGGCTTGCGGATATCTGCCTGAAGCCATGCAGGATGCAGGCAGCTCTCCGCAAGCCGTGGGAGCCTGGCACGACTCAGCGCGCCCCAGCCCCCATCACAGGTAGGCTCATGGCTGGTGGGTTAGTACTTGTGGCTGGTGTGAAAAGAGAACACACTCCGCACATGTTCAAAGGCACTCTTGGAGCTCCACAGACCGAAGCTCCCTGAAAACTTCAGAAAGGGCTGAAGTCCTGGCGAGGACTCTTCTCTTGCTGAGTGGGGACATTTGTGAGGGATGGAGAGAAAGAATGGCCGGTGCCAGCGCCCCCACTGTGCTTAAATGCCTTTAGTTGGCAGGGTGAGGTCGGCGGCAGCCTCTCTGTGCGTGGGTTTGTGTTTGAGTGAGATGGTAACAAGCGCGCGGGGGGAGCGCACTGCCCCCCCCCGCCCCAGACGGCAGCGAATGCAGCACTCGCTAATCAGGGTCTTTTGCCGGACCGTGGAAAAGTGGGCAAGGAAAGGAAGCTGATCTACACACGCGTACACCTTCGAGGCGAAGAGGACGGAACAATATACCACGCTGCGCATGCACCTTACGCGGCTCTTCGCCTCAGCCATTCCCCTCTTCCCCCGCCCCCCATGTTGGTTGAAGCGGGCAGAGCTAGTTGCGCACTCGCGCCTGAGGTGACAACTGAGGCGGCTGCGCTGTGAAAGGGGACCTGGGCAGGCGAGCGCGCCAGACGGAGGCACAGGGGACGCGCACGCACAAACACACGCACAGCCTGGGCCTGAGTGAAAGGCAGCAAGCGGCAGTGGCCGCAGCGCGGATACGCACATTTACAGTCTCCTCTCTCTGGCACCGTCCACTCGGTCCTGGGGCCAAGAAGACGCACGTGCGCGCACATCCCCCAACACAGAGACATGCGCGACAGAGCGTGGAGAAGGGGGAGGAAGAGGAGGCGGAGGCGGGTGGGGGGGAGGAGGAGTAGGAATAAGAGGCGCTCCCGGTTCCGCCGAGGCGGCCGCGGGCTGTTAGTGAGGCGGGGACACCCCCTTCCCTTGCCTCCTGCTCTCCTCCCGTTCCCGGTACTGACCCTCACACCAGAGCTAATATTCCCGAAATTAAGAGGAATAATTTCTCAACACGACTTCACGCCGGGCTCCCACGGCTTGCGGAGAGCTTCACTGAAGCCTGGAGAGGGAGAGGGGTTGGTACGCACTGACCTCTCTCGCGTTCCAGGCTTCAGCAAGAGCCTGCATTCGCCCCATAGGATGAACACACATTTCTCCTTCATTTTTGGAGGGGAAAAAGTGCGTCCTATAGGGCGAAAAATACGGTAGGTTCACGATCAGATGGGTTTATGTAGGAAAATGCCAATATTAAACTAATTAATGCTTTTAGAAAAAGTATTTACTTACTGAGACAGGATCTTCCAAGCCCTCCATAACAGCTGAAAGGGGGGGAAAAAGGATTGGGCATTTTTTTTTCAAAAACAGAACAAGTACAGTGGTACCTCAGGTTACGTACGCTTCAGGTTACATACACTTCAGGTTACAGACTCCGCTAACCCAGAAATAGTGCTTCAGGTTAATAACTTTGCTTCAGGATGAGAACAGAAATTGTGCTCCGGCGGCATGGCAGCAGCGGGAGGCCCCATTAGCTAAAGTGGTGCTTCAGGTTAAGAACAGTTTCAGGTTAAGAACGGACCTCCGGAACGAATTAAGTACTTAACCCGAGGTACCACTGTACATTGTGATAGTATCAAGAGTCACAACGAACCAGCTCTGTCTTGTTCCAGAAAAAGGTTTCCAATCTGACATTGAGAGGTAGTATCCTTAACACAGCCACCCCAAACCTGGTACAGTTCAGATGTTTGGGCATTTGACTTTCATCAGTGTCAGGTTGGGGAAAGCTGCCCTGACATAGGCTTGTTCAGGGCTCCGGGTAGCTCTGTGTTTCTTGAGCTCCCCTTCAAAAACCCAGTCCTAGCCTATGATGACTGTGTATAAGGACTCTCCAGTTTTCTTATAATGAACCCTTATTGTTGCATAGGATATGAAATTAACTGAGCCTCCCCCCGCACTCAATCTCATTGGACTCTGTGTGCTTGTCGCACAACACACCAACCCCAAAAGTCAGTTTCTGTTCAGCAGCCTAACAGTCCATGGATAGATAACTTTTTTTTAGCCTGTTGGTACGACTGATTATACTTCTATATCTCCTGCCCGAGGGTAGAAGATTAAAGAGGTGCTGGCCGGGATGTGAATCGTCCCTGAGAATTCTTCCTGCACTTTTCCCTAAAGCAGGGGTCAGCAAACTGTACCTTAGACCTTGTGGGGGGCCAGACTATATTTTTTTTGGGGGGGGGGGAATGAACGAATTCCTATGCCCTACAACTAACCCAGGGATGTATTTGAAATGAAAGCACACATTCTACTCATGTAAAAACACCAGGCAGGCCCCACAAATAACCCAGAGATGCATTTTAAATAAAAGGACACATTCTACTCATGTCAAAACACGCTGATTCCTGGACCATCCACGGGCTGGATTTAGAAGGTGATTGGGCCGGATCCAGACCCCGGGCCTTAGTTTGCCTACCCATGCCCTAAAGCATTCAATTGTAGGATTTTCTTGATTTAGGAAGATTCTCTAGGATGCGGCACATCTGCATTTTATTTTGTCCTACCTACACAGGAATGGTGGCAGCATTCAAGGGGGTGGCAGAAGCTGGGAGGCAAATTTCTGAACTGTGGTGTTAGCAGGAAACTAAGGTGGGTATATGCAGGTTGTGATCATCTTTACTTGTGGAGAGAGGACAAAAGACCTGGCACACTGGAACTCACTGTATTAAGGTTTTCCGGTCGCCTTCGAGGCAGCTCCTCAGTTCCTTTAGAATCAGGCAGCATTTGGCTATGTCTGGAGTGTCTCCATCAGGAATAGGGTGATGGTGCACAGCAATCCCTTGGCTCTGATATGCCTCTAGGAGGTGTGGGACACGGTACTTTGAAAGCTCTCCTCTTGTACAGAGGACAAAGACATCCTGAACCCCGTAGCTCTTCAGTTCATCTGCAAAGGAACGAAGCTGTTCGCCTTGTTAAAATGCTACACGAGGCCAATTGGTGTCAAAGAAGGACAGAACTTTCTTTATGTACGCCACAACAGCAGCAAGAATACTTATTGCAAAGTATTGGAAGACACAAGATTTACCCACCCGGGAAGAATGGCAGATGAAGGTGATGGACTATATGGAACTGGCGGAAATGACTGGCAGAATCCGAGACCAGGGAGAAGAGTCGGTGGAAGAAGATTGGAAGAAATTTAAAGTTTATCTACGGAAACATTGTAAAATTAAGGAATGTTAGAAGGATGTTGGAATGAAGTAATGTGGTTTTAGCAGAAATGATATAAAGGATTAAGTAAAAATGGATTGTTAATTGGTGAAAGAACAGAATGTAAAATTATAGTATATTAAGATAAATCATTAGGATAAAAATAAAGATGGAAAGGATTTGCTGAAATATCTAATTGAATTAGAATACAAAAAAGGGAGGTGTGAGGAGGTCAAGGAAATAAGCAAAGGAAAGAAAGTTATCTAAAGGATTGATTTGTTGTTTTTTATTATTAATTATCTGCATCTTTTTTTCGTGGTTTTTTTTCTTTGTTCTTGTATTGTACTTTTTTTTTCTTTTTGTAACCTTTAAAATCTCAATAAAAATCTATTGGAAAAAAGGGGGGGGGGGAATGCTACACGAAACCATAAAAGCCTTGTGAATCCTAATT
Source organism: Podarcis erhardii (assembly GCF_964252035.2). Classification (NCBI taxonomy): domain Eukaryota; kingdom Metazoa; phylum Chordata; class Lepidosauria; order Squamata; family Lacertidae; genus Podarcis; species Podarcis erhardii. The sequence goes on along the minus strand of NC_138497.1, from coordinate 5,669,578 downwards.
CAGAAAACAATTCAAACTGACTTTACAACAAGGAATTTGTGCGTTCCATGACCTGATTATTAGGCAAACCACGGTTGCTCGCCTAATTTTAGCAACTGAAATTGCAGCACTGCCCTGGAATTTGATACTATGGCAGGGTGGAATTAGTGCTCGGCTCAGGATACAAGGAAAATAAATGTTCCAAGGAGAGCAGCAACATTTAATAATTTTTTGATTAACAATTTTTTTTAAATGATCAGTAAAAAGGTGTCCCCCAATTAGACACTAAATTCTTAAAATGCTTAAATCATTTTTTTAATTGTAATTTTTTAAAATTAAAATGTAAAAACAATTCATTTAAAATAAAAATCTTAAATCATTCTTAAAGCAATGACATTATACAAACTGCAGGTGGCAAATGCCATCTTAAGAGCTATTCTCTCAAGTGAAAGGGAAGAGGAAATGTCTCTTCTGGAACCTTTTATCGGGAAAGATGTTACACAAAGAAAGGGAAAAGGAAAATTAAGAACACCAAAAGTGCTTATCCCAGAATCCTATGCCAGTTGCAAGGCATAAGAAAAGGTAAACATGGAGCAACCAGGCGTTGAAGGAAGGCTGAAAGTTCCCCAGGGCACTGATATATAATTACCTATATCTTTCTGAAGGCTTCTTCTAATACTTTTGAATCGGCAACCTAAAATGATGCAGTGTGGATGCATGAAAGAACATATCAAGTACTGCTAGAAATATAACAAGTATTTGTTAAATACAAGGCATCTATGTCTATTTACCACCAACAGTTGTGTTTCATTTTACCTCACATGTAGTGACACAGGCAGATTAATGTGGTGTGGGGTAAGTTAAGATTCCCCCCCCCCCATCAAATGAATGAGCTTTTAAATCAGTTTTTAAACTGTTGCTGCATACCTGGTAGTGAGCAAATTCCCAGAAATTGGGAATAGGTTGGTGATAGGGCTAACCTACAGAAAGAAAGAAAGTTAAAAACCTTTACAATGGCATTTAAATTTGCAAATTTGCAATCAGCAAGCTCTCTTTACAGCTACAGGTCTGCTACATCGTCAGCAGGAAAAGAGTTTAAAATCTAGCTCACAACTTCTCTAGATGTCCTTTTCATTGCACATGCATAGTTTGTGCTCATGATGCTATCGGGGTGGTTACATGTGACCCCATTTTCAACACTGTTTGAGCCTGCAACAGTTCTGGGGACAGTCACACTACTTCATTTCCAGCCTATCACACAACATCCTGCTGAAAACCTGTAACGGTTTATATCCCAGAAGTTTTAGCTGATCTTTGTCCCAGTATTGTTGTGCAATAATGTGGAAGGATTGGGGAAGGCAGGTTGACAAGAGGAGGAATGACCGCGGGGAGGAATGCTGCGAGAAGAAACGCCATGCTGCATCTGCAGCAGTGAACCGGCTGCCTTCCTCTGCCCCAGCTGCAACAAAACATGTCTCTCCCGCATCAGTCTCTACAGCCACAGCAGGTGCTGTAACTCTCCAACCATTTGACTTCACCCTCAAAGGCGCACTCCTCCATTGTCTCCTGAGACAGATGAATGCCAACAACAAATTGAGGAAGCACCACAGAACAAGCTAAAGCAGAGTAATACAACCACTCCATGCATTATTATTGTGCAAAGAACATGTTGCAGAACACACCCACAATATAAAAAGACTAGTCTGGAAAGGCCTTCAGAGATTCTTCAGATGAAAGGATTTATGATCCTGACCTGTGGAGGGACATTCAAGTTGCAAAACATAGGGGTATACAAGAAGGTATGTTTAACACAATCTGGAAATTACAAGGTTGTGGCTGATCAATTAGTATGAAATAATTTTGGAAGTGAGAGAACCTTGTGCAGCCACCCAGGTGAACTGTGGGTAACATCTGGGGTACTGCCTATGCTACTGAATAGCTTAAAAGAGGGGAAGCTCCCCTTACGATCCAAGGGTATAACGGATTTCCACTAAACCCATTGATGGTGTACTACCGCAGTTTTCTTGATTTTATTTTCTGTTACAAATAATCTCTGCAGCCAAAAGGAGAAATGTAAAGTATGCTTTGGATGGTTATAAACACAGGGTAAAAAGGTAAAGGTAAAGGTGCCCCTGCCCGTACGGGCCAGTCTTGACAGACTCTAGGGTTGTGCGCTCATCTCACTCTAGAGGCCGGGAGCCAGCACTGTCCGCAGACACTTCCGGGTCACATGGCCAGCGTGACAAGCTGCATCTGGCGAACCAGCACCAGCGCAGCACACGGAAATGCCGTTTACCTTCCCGCTATAAAGCGGTACCTATTTATCTACTTGCACTTAATGGTGCTTTCGAACTGCTAGGTGGGCAGGAGCTGGGGCCGAACGACGGAAGCTCACCGCGCTGTGGGGATTCGAACCGCCGACCATGCGATCGGCAAGTCCTAGGTGCTGAGGTTTTACCCACAGTGCCACCCGTGTCCCTATAAACACAGGGTACCTGCATTCAATGCAAAATGGTAAAGCTGCTATGACATGGGTCGGCAAACTAAGGCTCGCAGACCGGATCAGGCCCAATTGCCTTCTTTATCCAGCCTGTGGACGGTCCGGGAATTGGCACGTGGATTGCCAGTGCGTGCATTCTTTCTCCTTCCCTCTCCCTCACACAGTGGCGCTTTTCTCCTCAGGGATGGAACAATCTTGTCCCATGCCAGGCGCTGTCGATGGTGGGAGTTGGCTCGCCCGCCTCAGCAGGGTGGCGCTGTGAAGGGGGCGGATGACACCGGCTGCCGGCTGCATTTTCCTCCTGCTCCCCCAGTCCGCCCTTCCTTTTTTCCTTCTCCAAGCCCCTTTTCCACGCCGCTTCCTCATGTGCTTTCTTTGTCGCCACCTGCCTCCCTCCTTCACGCACCTACGGGACCACCTCTCCTGGTATGCCCCGCAGAGGACCTTAAGGTCCACAAATAACAACACTTTGGAGGTCTCGAGCCTCAAGGTTAGATTGGTCTCAACTAGGGCCAGGGCCTTTTCAGCACTGGCCCCGACGTGGTGGAATGCTCTGTCACAAGAGACTAGGGCTCTGCGGGACTTGACATCTTTCCGCAGGGCCTGCAAGACAGAGCTGTTCCGCCTGGCCTTTGGTTTGGACTCAGTCTGACCCTTACGTTTCCCTCCCCTTTTGGTTTTGATCTATGGGCTACTTTTAAAATGAGGCTGCATTTTAAATTGCATTTTAACCTGTATTTTAAATTGGTTTTCCCCCCTGTTATTTCTGTAATTTTACTGGTGTTAGCCGCCCTGAGCCCGGCTTTGGCAGGGGTATAAATAAAATTTATTATTATTATTATTATTATTATTATTATTATTATTCCTCCCATGGCGTTCAGGCAGATTGTTGCGGTGACCGTGGATTGACGGGCGGCTCTATCTTCTCCGCGGTGCCTCTTGGGAAGCAGCAGCAGCAGCAGCAGGTGGTGGTTAAAAGCCCCAGCGATGCCCCAGTTCCCCTCCCTCTGTCTGTGGCTCCTCCGCCAACGCAGCCTCCTACCCTGCCACAGCGCCTGCCTAGCTGGAGAAGCCCAACTGCAGCTATTGGGGCGACAACTGGGACAAGTAAAGCGAAGCATCTTCAGGCCTCTTTGCGGGTGGGCGAAAATCGTTCACCCCCCCCCCCAATATAGTCCGGCCCCCAACAAGGTCTGAGGGACAGTGGACTGGCCCCCTGCTGAAAAAGTTTGCTGACACCTGTGCTATGACTTAGCAACTTGTTTGGCAGAATGTGCTGAAAAGTGGCCATATTATACCCATCACAAGGTAGGTTATCCCTGCCCCTTGACAAGGCAGATTCAGAGGGTAGGTGTTTCTTCTAGATTCAGCACACAGCAGAAGTGACCTCTGTAGCACAGAATGCCTTTTATCAGCTATAGCCAGTTCACCACCTGTGGCTACTTTTGGACAAAAATAGCCAAGTCGCAGTCCATCTACACTCATACAATGTTCTGATTGTATTACTGCAATGTGTTGTTGTGGAACTGCCCTTGAAGACAGCTCAGAAGTTTCAAATAGTACAAACTTGTTGTTGGCATCTGTCTGTCTCAAGAGACAATGGTGTGTGGCTCGGGGTGAATTCATTAGCAGCACCGGTGTGGATGGAGGTCCTGAGCTGCCCAGACGACAAGACACACATCCCAGACTCATTGATGTGGTCCAAAGGAGAACAGAGCAAAATGTTTGGTACCAGCTTGGCTGCAGGAGTTGCTGGAAGGAGACGTACAAGGTTTCCTGGGGACTCCACTCTGGGTTTGTGTAGGGTTTACTCCTTAGCCTTTTCTTCTCCCGAAGATATCCCGTAAGGCAGAAGAGGTTTAGGACGAGCATTTTCCTTATCTTATATGGCCTACTTTCACAGATTAATGAACCCCATCTGCCCCTCACTTCCCTCTGCAGCATGTGCAGAAACCCACTCCTGGTCGCGTCCGCTCAATCCGCCAGAGCCTGTCTTCGCATGCAGGGGAAGTCCCTAACTCAGTGTGGGTTTGAGACGCATAGGCTACCATCACCTGGTTTAGCTGGCCAGTCAAAGCTGTTCCTGGTGTGTGGCCGCTGTTGCATACTGCCAGGAGCCACAGGCAAGAGCCGAGTGCAGGGGATCCAAGGTGGACAAACTGCCCCAGAATGAGCACAACTACCCCTTCCCTAACACCCCATATGAAGAAAATTAAGCAAGCTGTGAAATGTGGCTAGTGGCCAGAATACTAAGCTGCTCCAAAGGAATTCTGGAAGGGGTCCCCTGAGGAAATTTGGACCTACCAGGATACTTGAAAGGGTACCTGTTCTTCCTCCGAGGATTCTTCGTCTGATGAGTCGAACTCGTTTGCCTGCATTGCAAGATTTTACAGCATCAGCCCACTTACTGCACACACGACACCTCGGGGTACAAATCAACTTCTCCATCCCACACGTCTAATAAATTGTCGATACCTGTATAGCTGCTTCATGACTATTGTTCATTCTGGCTGCCAGGAAATGTATCATGAAAGACTACAGATAACTGGCTGCCATCCACTAAAATTAGGATTGCAACCTGTCCACCTAATGCCTCGAGCAGAATTGTGGGTTGTTGTTTTTTACATATCTACCTTTATTGTGACATTTAGTCTAGTGACATGTCCTCCAGCATTTAAGCTGAAAATAAGGACACAGTGTCATCACAGGGTGGTGGGTGAGGCAGTTCCAGGCGTCAGAGGGTGATGGAGCAAAGATTTAGGGTGGCCATGGGGTCTACTTTACAGAGAACTGTCCTCTATATCGGTTTTAATGTATCTATGTGGGGTTTATTGCCTGCTTGGTTGTAAGTTACTTTGGGTTGCCCTGGGCTAAAGCAATTAAGAAATTTAATTAATAATAATAATAATATATGAAACACTGTTTGGTTTAAAGCTGGTAAAATGCGGTCTTGACTATGCTACCACTCAGTGGATTTGTAACTGGCTGACTGACCGAACCCAAAGGGTGCTCATCAATGGTTCCTCTTCATCCTGGAGAAGAGTGACTAGTGGGGTGCCACAGGGTTCTGTCTTGGGCCCGGTCTTATTCAACATCTTTATCAACGACTTGGATGATGGACTCAAGGGCATCCTGATCAAATTTGCAGATGACACAAAACTGGGAGGGGTGGCTAACACCCCAGAGGACAGGATCACACTTCAAAACGACCTTGACAGATTAGAGAACTGGGCCAAAACAAACAAGATGAATTTTAACAGGGAGAAATGTAAAGTATTGCACTTGGGCAAAAAAAAATGAGAGGCACAAATACAAGATGGGTGACACCTGGCTTGAGAGCAGTACATGTGAAAAGGATCTAGGAGTCTTGGTTGACCACAAACCTGACATGAGCCAACAGTGTGACGCGGCAGCTAAAAAAGCCAATGCAATTCTGGGCTGCATCAATAGGAGTATAGCATCTAGATCAAGGGAAGTAATAGTGCCACTGTATTCTGCTCTGGTCAGACCTCACCTGGAGCACTGTGTCCAGTTCTGGGCACCACAGTTCAAGAAGGACACTGACAAACTGGAACGGGTCCAGAGGAGGGCAACCAAAATGGTCAAAGGCCTGGAAACGATGCCTTATGAGGAACGGCTAAGGGAGCTGGGCATGTTTAGCCTGGAGAAGAGGAGGTTAAGGGGTGATATGATAGCCATGTTCAAATATATAAAAGGATGTCACATAGAGGAGGGAGAAAGGTTGTTTTCTGCTGCTCCAGAGAAGCGGACACGGAGCAATGGTTCCAAACTACAAGAAAGAAGATTCCACCTAAACATTAGGAAGAACTTCCTGACAGTAAGAGCTGTTTGACAGTGGAATTTGCTGCCAAGGAGTGTGGTGGAGTCTCCTTCTTTGGAGGTCTTTAAGCAGAGGCTTGACAACCATATGTCAGGAGTGCTCTGATGGTGTTTCCTGCTTGGCAGGGGGTTGGTCTCGATGGCCCTTGTGGTCTCTTCCAACTCTATGATTCTATGATTCTATGATAAAGCAGGCATGTCCAGACTTGGTCCTCCAGCTGTTTTGGGACTACAGCTCCCATCATCCCTAGCTAATAGGACCAGTGGTCAGGGATGATGGGAATTGTAGTCCCAAAACAGCTGGAGGGCCAAGTTTGGCCATGCCTGGTAAAGATAAAGAACCCTAAGAAGGAAGATCACCATGTGCCTTGAAGTTGCAGACACCTGGACAGCAGAACAAACAGGTTCCTTGGGTCACTCACCCAGTTTGCCCCCACTAGGATAAAAGGTTACAGTTTCTCCATTTAATTATACTGTCGACTTTCAGATGTTGCAACTATACATTTAAATGGCCATGTGCAAATGTTACGCGTGCCCTCGTCCTATTTTTATTTGGCATTGCGTAAGTGGCCACCCTCCAAATGTAATTGGTGGCACTGCAAGGGGATATAAGAGCGGAGAGACGAGGCCACGAAGGGCTGGGATATATCCAGCCTCATATAACCAACATTTGTTGTTGTTGTTTAGTCGTGTCCGACTCTTCGTGACCCCATGGACCAGAGCACGCCCGGCACTCCTGTCTTCCACTGCCTCCCGCAGTTTGGTCAGACTCATGCTGGTAGCTTCGAGAACACTGTCCGACCATCTTGTCCTCTGTCGTCCCCTTCTCCTTGTGCCCTCCATCTTTCCCAACATCAGGGTCTTTTCCAGGGAGTCTTCTCTTCTCATGAGGTGGACTCTCATGAAGGAGTCTCGGCTTCAGGATCTGTCCTTCCAGGGAGCACTCAGGGCTGATTTCCTTAAGAATGGATACGTTTGATCTTCTTGCAGTCCATGGGACTCTCAAGAGTCTCCTCCAGCACCAGAATTCAAAAGCATCAATTCTTTGGCGATCGGCCTTCTTTATGGTCTAGCTCTCACTTCCATACATCACTACTGGGAAAACCATAGCTTTTACTATACGGACCTTTGTTGGCAAGGTGATGTCTTTACTTTTTAAGATGCTGTCTAGGTTTGTCATTGCTTTTCTCCCAAGGAGCAGGCGTCTTTTAATTTCGTGGCTGCTGTCACCATCTGCAGTGATCATGGAGCCCAAGAAAGTAAAATCTCTCACTGCCTCCATTTCTTCCCCTTCTATTTGCCAGGTGGTGATGGGACCAGTGGCCATGATCTTCGTTTTTTTTGATGTTGAGCTTCACGCTTAAGGCTAATTAATGGATGATGGGGTTAAGACCATGGAATAAGCTATCCTGCCAGCTTTCGCTAGATCACTTCCCCTCACCTTGAAAGAAATAAAGCTCTTGGGTCTCCCACTTTCCACCTTTGTATGCTTTATTATTATTATTAGGGATTGAGTATTTCCCCTGATTATTCCTCCTGCACGAGCCATAAATCTGTGTTGAAGGCATGGAGTGGATTGTGTTAATGATATATAAAACTGAACACCTGTATACTGTATCATGCATTTCATATAACTACCCCAACCCTGACTTTAATATTAAATGCTTTAATTGTTTTTTGTGGGTTTGCTCTTTCACATGTAAACCTCCCTGGAGAATTCTACCCAAGAGCACAATAGAAAATGCTGCAATAATAAGAATTAATAATACAGTAATAGCAGTTCCCGCAGAAATGGTTATAGCAGAAATAAATCCCTTTACCAAAGGTTTTTGGGGGTTTTTTTTGCCACCATCCTCCTGGAGGTCATGCCTTGGGCACCCGCCTTAGTTTCCAATAATTTGTGGGTCTTGGGAGCTACAATCTTATAAATTGGGTAGAGTGGTTTTAATGCATCCCCAACTTGGGTTTTTTTTAGGCTCCTTACGTGGGTTTTTGTTTACCTGTTTACTTGCAAATCACTCTGGGTCGCCTTGGACAATATAAAGCGACCGACAAATGTAATAAATAAATAAATTATATATATGCATTATATATATACATATATACATATATACATATACATATATACATACAAATTTATATTAATATTATACACACTATTTATTTATTCCATATAAATATAGGTCCCACAAGCCTGTGAGGGGCGCATTAACACTGAATAATTTTTGCCTTCTGTTTCCTTTCCCTCCCTGTCCCCCTTAATTTCCAATGTGCCGGGTAACGCTGAGGTAAATTCGCTCTGCACATGCTCAGAGGCACCCTTAAAGCGAACGGCGTGGAAAAACGAGATTGGTACGGGGAGGCGGGGAGAGGCTGAGAAGAAAGGGATCCCATTCGCCCCGCGCTCAGTCCGTCACAGAAGAACGAGGTGGGGGCAAAACCCCCTTTTCCCGCCCAAAATGCAGAAAACGGCGCAGGATTGGCAGTTCCCCTCCCGCTCTCCTGCGTTGCTAGGATACAGCCTCCCCTCACCTCAGCTGCGCGGACTCGCGCCATCCTCTCTGCTGAAAAAACAAATAAACCGCCGCCGGCCGCCAACGGTTTCGAAAGAGAGAGCTCGCGCCGGAGCCGAGAACGCGGATTTGCCCTTTTTTCTACCGCCCCTTTGCCGGCGCCCTATCAGCCGGCGGGGAATAAACAAAGCTCCCGCCTTGCTAAGGCTTCTTGGAAGGACGCTTCTTATTGGACAGTGGCCTTGAAGAACCCGCCCCCGCCTGCTCTTGACTCAAAGCGGTTTACAAGTATAAAACAACCAAAAACGAAAAGATAACGGCACATAATTAAAATTCACAATGAAACTATTTCGGTTTTTCACATTAAGTATCAGTGAAATTTTTCTTTTCTTTAAAAGGTAGTCGCAGCATCACATTAAAATTCCATTAAAATTAAAAATATACATTTCCATATTATTTCATATATATCTATGATCTCTCATAATTCAGTTGCAGAATCAGTTGCTGTTGTGAAATACACATGATTTTACGAGACAGTTTCAGGTCCCTTGCTAGCACAGAGAACCTAACATATAAATAAAGCATTGTGTTAATTCCACGTTTTTATGAATAAGGGATTTATTCCTTGGAGTCCTTTTGTCAATGGACAACACAGCCCTATACGTGCCTACTCAGATGTAAGTCTTGCTGAGTTCAACAGAGCTGCTTCTTGTTGTTTAGTCGTTTAGTCGTGTCCGCCTCTTTGTGACCCCCTGGACCAGAGCACGCCAGGCACTCCTGTCTTTCATTGCCTCCCACAGTTTGGTCAAACTCATGCTGGTAGCTTTGAGAACACTGTCCAACCATCTCGTCCTCTGTCCTCCCCTTCTCCTTGTGCCCTCCATCTTTCCCAACATCAGGGTCTTTTCCAGGGAGTCTTCTCTTCTCATGAGGTGGCCAAAGTCTTGGAGCCTCAGCTTCAGGATCTGTCCTTCCAGTGAGCACTCAGGACTGATTTCCTTCAGAATGGAGAGGTTGGATCTTCTTGCAATCCATGGGACTCTCAAGAGTCTCCTCCAGCACCATAATTCAAAAGCATCCATTCTTCAGCGATCAGCCTTCTTGATGGTCCAACTCTCACTTCCGCACATCACTACTGGGAAAACCATAGCTTTAACTATACGGACCTTTGTCGGCAAGGTGATGTCTCTGCTTTTTAAGATGCTGTCTAGGTTTGTCATCGCTTTTCTCCCAAGAAGCAGGCGTCTTTTCATTTCGTGACTGCTGTCACCATCTGCAGTGATCACGGAGCCCAAGAAAGTAAAATCTCTCATTGCCTCCATTTCTCCCCTTTCTATTTACCAGGAGGTGATGGGACCAGTGGCCATGATCTTAGTTTTTCCCTTGTAAGTTGGTACAGGACTGTGAGGGAAAAAAAGGGAGTTTTAGTAAAACACGACTGCAGCAGTAGAGGGCACCCTTGCTTTATAAATGCAAAATGCTCTTTAAAAAAAATCTGCTTTGTAAAAATTAAGTTTGTTAGCATCACATTATGCACTTGCAAAATAATAATGTGATTGATAAAGCACCACTGATGGTTAGCCTTTTGCACATCATGTACTTGAACAGCAGGGTGTAAAAACTGAAATGCTTTATACCTACCTACATGAGCCTGTTTGTTTCCTCCTTTGTTAAAAAAATGTTACTAGAATCAGCATCTTAGAGTTTGAAGGGACCCCCAGCGGTCATCCAGTCCAACCCCCTGCAATGTAGGAAACTCAGCTAAAACATCCAGGACAGATGGCCATCAAAAAACCTCTGCTTAAAAACCTCCAAGGAAGGAGAGTCCACTACCTCCTGAGGGAGACTGGCGAACAGCCTTTCCTGTCAGAAAGCTTTTCTGTATGTTTAGTCCCCTTTCTTGCAACTTGAATAATAAATATAATAGTAATAAATCTTATTTATACCCCGCCCTCCCCGTCCAGAGCAGGGGAACACCAGTAAAATTACAGTAAAAACATAATAGGGAAAAAAACCAATTTAAAATACAGGTTAAAATGCAATCTAAAAAGCAGCCTTATTTTAGTAGTAGCCCATAAATCAAAACCAAAAGGGGAGGGAAACATAAGGGTCAGACTGAGTCCAAACCAAAGGCCAGGTGGAACAGCTCCGTCTTGCAGGCCCTGCAGAAAGATGTCAAGTCCCGCAGGGCCCTAGTCACTTGCATCCAAACAAGTCGGGGCCAGTACTGAAAAGGCCCTGGCTCTAGTTGAGACCAATCGAACCACCTTGCGACTTGGAACCTCCAGAATGTTGTCATTTGTGGACCTTAAGGTCCTCCACGGGGCATACCAGGAGAGGCGGTTCTGTAGGTACGTGGGTCCTAGGGTTTATATCACGACATTTAGCTGGTGATATAGCACAATGTTGAAAACCAGATATCGCCCACCCCTACACCACCTTAGCCCATATCCAAAGTCAGAATGGTTGCAATTATTTTAAAAAAACTTGTAGAATCAGTTGAAGCCATTGGTTCGAGTCCTACCTTCCAGATCAGGAGAAAACAAGCTTGTTCCCTCCTCCATGGGACAGCCCTTGAGATATTGGAAGATGGATATCATATCTCCTCTCAGTCACTTTTTCCCCAGGTTAAACATACCCAGCTCCCTCAACTGTTCCTCATAGGGCTAGGTTTCCAGACCCTTGACCAGGGGTCAGCAAACTTTTTCAGCAGAGGGCTGGTCCACTGTCCCTCAGATCTTGTGGAGGGCCAGACTATATTTTGAAGGGGGGAAAATGAACAAATTCCTATGCCCCACAAATAACCCAGAGATGCATTTTAAATAAAAGCACACTCATTCTACTCATGTAAAAACATGCTGATTCCCGGACCGTCCACAGGCCAGATTTAGAAGGTGATTGGGCCGGATCTGGACCCCGGGCCTTAGTTTGCTTATCCATGATCTTGACTGTCTTCCTCTGCTCACACAGAATCGGCAAAATCTCACTAAAAATTGCTGCCGATGGAGGGAGAGTTTTTCTGTCATGGTGGATGGAACAGGGCCGCACAGTGTGCTGCAGCAGCAAAAAAGGCTAATGTTATTCTAGGCTGCATCAACTGAAGTCTAGTGTCCAGATCAAGGGAAATAATAGTACCACTCTATTCTGCCTTGGTCAGACCACACCTGGAATACTGTGTCCAGTTCTGGGTGTTGTAGTTTCTGTTGTGCCTACTAGATCAATGCCACCTTCTAAAACCAAGCACTCCAGTAAAGGTGGTTCAGAGGCTTCTAGCATTAGTGTATAAACACTTGATTGATTGATTGATTGATTGATTGATTGACTGGCTTTTCTTATATGCTGTTTTTCCAGAACTTGTTGTTGTTGCTGTTTATTCGTTTAGTCGTGTCCGACTCTTCGTGACTCCCTGGACCAGAGCACGCCAGGCACTCCTGTCTTCCACTGCCTCCCGCAGTTTGGTCAAACTCATGCTGCTGGCTTCGAGAACACTGTCCCACCATCTCGTCCTCTGTGGTCCCCTTCTCCTTGGGCCCTCCATCTTTCCCAACATCAGGGTCTTTTCCAGGGAGTCTTCTCTTCTCATGAGGTGGCCAAAGTCTTGGAGCCTCAGCTTCAGGATCTGTCCTTCCAGTGAGCACTCAGGGCTGATTTCCTTCAGAATGGACAGGTTTGATCTTCTTGCAGTCCATGGGACTCTCAAGAGTCTCCTCCAGCACCATAATTCAAAAGCATCAATTCTTCGGCGATCAGCCTTCTGTATGGTCAAGCTCTCACTTCTGTACATCACTACTGGGAAAACCATAGCTATAACCAGAACTAGTTGTGTCCAAAGCAGCTTACTGCAAACATTCAAACCATTAAAAGAGAGAACATTGAAAATGCAAATATACAAAATGCAGAGCATGTCAGTAAATTAAAAGTAACAAAAAAACCCAACAACACTTGCATGCGGTCTCTCTCTTCAAGTGTCTTTGGCGCTTGCGTTGCCAGTGGAAATAGTTTGGGCTACCGAAATGGTTAACAATACCGTAATCTCAAGTCAGCAAGCATAAAATCGACTTGAGCTGTGGATGTGATTCCCCAGTTTGCAAGACTTTTCCAAAAGGAGTGAAAAAAACATCCATTCTGGCCACCCAAGGGAGGGAGGGAAGGCGAAAGAGAAACAAAAAAACGATAGGATGATCTGAAGTGTTTTTAAGGACACGTGCTTTAAGAATCTGTTTGAAATAGTTGAGCTTTAATGTGCTTAAACCTAGGGCTGAAAATTGTGTGCAAAGTTATTTTCAGAGAAGAGACGAGTGAAGTATTTGGAAACAGAAAGGCTTTAAAATGATACCCTCCGCAAATATCAGAGATCACAAATAATGCACAAAAGACATGTTGTAAAGAAAGCTCAGAGAAGGCACTGGCAGGTTCTGCTTTGTGACTCATAAATCACAATCCTATTCTCCATCCTTCTTGCCTCTGATGTCAGCTTTGATTCCCAAGCCCCAAATCCCAAAGGATGGCCAATCCTTCTGTTGGCAAGTCTGCATCTTCATTCCCCCAGGCTGACTCTGCCAGTCCTGCTGTCACCATGACCCATTCTTATCTTAATCTCTTTTACTGCCTTAGGTTGCTTCTTCCTGGAGCCATAGGGAAATATAGAGCCAGGGCTGAGATGGGGGGGGGGGAAGGCAGGGGGTGCCCCAGAGAAGACAATTGCAAGCAGATTAATTCCCAGAGATGCTTATCAAGCAAGGTCATCTGCAGTAATGGCTCTTCCACCTTCACAGGGACCCCACTGGCTTTGTACATTCATCAGCAGGTGAGACATTAGACCCCCTTTCAAATACAAATCGTATGTTCCAAAATCTGGTTACAGATAGGTAGCCGTGTTGGTCTGCCATGGTCAAAACAAAATAAAAAAAATCCTTCCAGTAGCACCTTAAAGACCAACTGAGTTAGTTCTAGGTATGAGCTTTCGTGTGCATGCACACTTCTTCAGATACACTGAAACAGAAGTCACCGGACCTTTCTATATAGTGAGAAGGTGGGGAGGGGTATTACTCAGAAGGGTGGTGGGAATGGGTGATTGGCAGATAGCTGCGATGAGCCTGTTGACGACTCTTAACGACTGCAATAGGTCTAACAGGAAAAAGCAAGGGGTGAGAAGGTGAAAAATGGCTTTGTCATGTATAATGAGATAAGAATCCAATGTCTTTGTTCAATCCAGGTCTCTCCATAGTTTTAAGTTTGGTGATAAGTTGCAATTCAGCAGCTTCTCTTTCCAGTCTATTTCTGAAATTCCTTTGTAATAGAACAGCTACTTTGAGATCTTGTATAGAATGTCCTGGGAGATTGAAGTGTTCTCCTACTGGTTTTTCTGTCTTGTGGTTCCTGATGTCGGATTTATGTCCGTTTATTCTTTGGCGTAAGGTCTGGCCTGTTTGTCCAATATAGAGAGATTTTGTTCCAAAATCTGTTTGTCTTTTTTTTTGGGGGGGGGGGTTGGTGGAATCATACAGCTTCCATTTGCACTATTGAAGAATACTCTCTTTCTTTCCTAAGCATGCTTCATCCCAAAGGCTGGGCTATTATTATAATTTGTTTAATATAATTATTATTCATTAGACTTCTACACCACCCTTCTTCACAAGATCTCAGGGCAGTTTGCAGGATAAAACACAAGGTAAAAACACAAGTTAATAGTTAAAAACAGAAACAACAAAACAATAACCCCCCTTCTCACAAATGCATTTAGAAGGTTCCAGAATATTCTTATATTTCTCGATTCCCACCCCAAATAATCACAACCCCAGCATTTATTCATTTCTATGCTTATCCTAAGTCTACAACAATATTAATCAGCCCAAGGTCTGGTTGAAGAGGAATGTTTTTGCCTGGCGCCTAATGATATATAATGAAGGCGCCAGGTGAGCCTTCCTGGGGAGAGAATTCCATGAACAGGGAGCCACTACAGAAAAGGCCCCGTTCTTGTGTTGTCACCCTCCGTACATCTCATGGACGAGGCACACAGAGAAGGGGCTCCGATAGTGAACACAGATTCCAGGTAGGTTCGTAGAGGGAGAGGGAGTCCTTGTGGTATTGTGGTCCTGAGTCATTTTTTCTTTTTAAAATAATTTTTAAATTAAATTTTCTGTTTAGCAATTTAAAATACTCATTTTAACATCCTTATAATATCAGTGACTTCCATTCTTCTCTTTCCATGGTTCATTTTACATATCATAAATCCCTGCGTATTTTACAAAAACGAAACCGTTCAGTATTCAATTATTACATCAATCTAAACTTATTTACACTGTTGAATTTGTCTTAATGCTGCCAGTGTTATCAGGTGTACGCAATTTCCCCCCATATATTCAATAAACATTTTCCAATCTTCTCTTAATGTATGTTCTTCCCGCTCTCTTATTCCATATGTTAAGTCTGCGGGCTGAGCATATTCTGTCAACTTAAGTTGCCATTCTTCTTTAGTTGGGACCTCGATCGTTTTCCATTTTGGGGCTAACAAAACACAGGCCGCAGTAGTAGCATACATAAATAACTTTTTGTGACACCTGGGAATTTCAGTCTGCATTATCCTCAACAAAAAGGACTCTGGTTTTTTTTGTGGTTTTCTTTTGGGGGGAGAAGTATTTTAAAAGTGAGGCATGGTGGTGGGAAAAGGAAGTATTTGTGGGATTGAGTGTGGGTATGTATGAGTATTTTTAAGGATTGTATGAAATGTATGTTTGTATATTTGTAATATGTATTAATGTTGAATTATTTTAATAATAAAATAACTGTGTTTAAAAAAATAAAAAATAAAAATAAAACTTTTTTTTCAATTCATTGTGGATTTCCCCCCAATACTCATACCTTCTTTTTTTTTTTGGTGCTGAGTCATTTAAGACTTTACAGGTCAAAATCAGCACTAGGATACAACCCCCACCCCCTGCCACAAATAAAACCCGACGGGCACTTAGCAAAACATCAGATTAAAAACATAAGATGAGCCTTCTGAATCAGGCCAATAGCCACTGGCAGAGGAAGGGGGTGCGGTGGGTGCGGTCCGCCCCGGGTGTCATCCCTGGGGTGTGGGGGTGTGTGACTCTCACTGAAGGCGACGCCCCCCTGGGATGCTTGCTTCTTGCTGCGGGCGGCACCCCCTGGGCAGCTTGCCACTCGCCACGGGCGGCACCCCCCTGGGAAGCTCGTCGCTCGTTACGGGCAGCACACTCCTGGGACTCTTATCACAGGTGGCACTCCCTGGGACGCTCGTCACGGGCAGCACCCCCTGGGATGATCACCACTTGCCACAGGCGGTGCCCCTGCAGGCAGCTAGCCCAGCCCCGGGGGTGGCTAGCTGCCCCTGGGTGCACAGCATGTGTGCCAGTCCAGGGGCCAGAGCAGCTAGCTCCACCTCTGCCAATAGCCTATCTAGTTCAATACCCCCTCCTCACAGTGGCTGAGCAGTTGCCTCTGGGAAACCAGCAAGCGGGATCTGAGCACAGGGTTCCCCAAACTAAGGCCCGCGGGCCGGATAAGACCCGAGGGACTCGTTTATCCGGCCTGCGGCGACCCCTGCCGCCTGCTGCCGCCCGCCGCTCTTCTTCTTTTTTAAATAATTTTTATTAACTGGCCAATCACATCAAATTAAATCACATCATATAAGTTCCGAATTACAAAGCCAAATTTTAAATTTTGTTGGGGGGACCCATACTTCAAGATCCAAAGGGGGATTCTGGTCATCTTCTTGCTGCTGCATTAATATCCAAATCAGTCCAAATCAGAAGAATATGAAAGAAGGGATAGATATTAGATGAAAATTAGGAAAATAAAATATGTGAAGAAAGATAATTAAGGATAAAATTTATAAGAAGGAATTTGCTAATCAATTTTAAATTGGAATACAAGAAAGGGTGTGTGTGAGGAAGTCAGGAAAATAAGTTTATGAATGCTAAGGAAGGAAGTCAGGAAAATGAATGGTAATGAAGGAAGTCAGGAAAATAAGTTTATGAATGGTAAGAAATTAAAAAGAGGGATTTTTATTTTTAACTTTTTGAATCTTTTTCTTGTCTTATTCTTTTTTTTCTTTTTCTTTTTCTTTATATGTTAATTGTTTGCATTTTTGTATCTCGATGTTCCCTGTATGTTTTTATGTTTTGTGTTTTCTTATGCAATTTTTTTCCTTTGATAAAATTTAATAAAATATCATTAAAAAAAAAACAAAAACGAATCAGTCCAGACAAAGTTCATATTTCTATCCCATCTTATCTTGCTGTTTCCACTTCACATCTTGTTCATATATTTTCTCTTTTTTCTCTTACCAGCACTGCACTGCGCGGCTGCCCACTTCTGGGCCAGAGCAGCACCGGAAATAGCTTGCGCGTTATTTCCAGTCATATCTGCGTCAGAGGAGGCCCATGCACATGCGCACAAGCTATTTCCAGTGCTCCTCTGACCTGGAAGTGTGCCATAAATAGGGTGTGTGCATGCGTATGGGCATGCACTCCCCCGTCCTCCGGCCCGCTGCGAAATTGGCGCTGGAGACACCGGCCCGAGGCGCGGTAAGTGTGCAGACCCCTACACTAGAGTAACTCACCCCTTCTGTGGTTTCCAGCAACTGATTTTCAGAAGTGTCGCTGTCTCCAACTGTGGAGACAAAGCAAAGCCATCGTGGCTGATAGCCCTTGACTGAGCTAGTTGGAATAGTAATAATAATAATAATAATAATAATAATAATAATAATAATAATTTATTATTTGTACCCCACCCATCTGGCTGGGTTTCCCCAGCCACTCTGGGCAGCTTCCACAGAGACCAAAAATACACTGAAATATCACACATTAAAAACTTCCCTGAACAGGGCTGCCTTCAGATGTCTTCTGAATGTCAGGTAGTTGTTTATTGCCTTGACATCTGATGGGAGGGCGTTCCACAGGGCGGGTGCCAACACCGAGAAGGCCCTCTGCCTGGTTCCCTGTAGCTTTGCTTCTTGCAATGAGGGAACCGCCAGAAGGCCCTCAGCGCTGGACCTCAGCGTCCGGGCTGAACGATGGGGGTGGAGACACTCCTTCAGGTATACTGGGCCGAGGCCGTTTAGGGCTTTAAAGGTCAACACCAACACTTTGAATTGTGCTTGGAAACGTACTGGGAGCCAATGTAGGTCTTTCAAGATCGGTGTTATGTGGTCTCGGCGGCTGCCCCCAGTCACCAGTAATGGCTTGACCCAGAACGAAACAGTTCTCCTATGCCTGGAGAGCTTTACTGAAAAGCCTTGACCAAAAGAGTGTGCGCACACCCCGCTACATGGTGCCCGACTCTATTCTCCGCAGCCTCATGCTGGAAGCGGGACGCATGTTCTTTGAACGTTATTGCAATTAAGCTATTGCCACCATTTCCCCCCGGGTTCCGTGTCATTCAAACCACGCTCACATAGACTGCGCAGCCCCTTTTCACTCGGCAGACACCAAACAGAAGAAGACAGGGACAGGGAGAGAGCGGCAAACAATAAACCAGCCATGATAAAAGGCCTCCTTCCATTTACAGCTTTCTAAGAAGTGGGAAACGGCTTTATGTCACTTTCCTGGCAAAAGACCCAGGAAGCCTCTTCGTTAATGAGCGAAACGCCGCTTGTCCCTTGAAGCTTGGCTCTGGTTTTGCAATGACAGAAGACAGGCCAGGGGAAACTCCGCAGGGAAATTCCACCATATTAATTCTTCTTCTTATTGCTGGTGTATTATGGGGAGTGTTCCGTCCCCCCCCAAAAAAATATATACAGTGGTAAAGGTAAAGGTAAAGGGACCCCTGACCATTAGGTCCAGTCGTGACTGACTCTGGGGTTGCGGCGCTCATCTCGCTTTATGGGCTGAGGGAGCCGGCGTACAGCTTCCGGGTCATGTGGCCAGCATGACTAAGCCGCTTCTGGCGAACCAGAGCAGCGCACAGAAACGCCGTTTACCTTCCCGCCAGAGTGGTACCTATTTATCTACTTGCACTTTGACGTGCTTTTGAACTGCTAGGTTGGCAGGAGCAGGGACCGAGCAATGGGAGCTCACCCCATCGCGGGGATTCGAACCGCCAACCTTCTGATCAGCAAGTCCTAGGCTCTGTGGTTTAACCCACAGCACCACCCGCATCCCTTTTTCAGGTTAAAAGTAAACGTAAAGGGACCCCTGACCATTTGGTTCAGTCGTGGCCAACTCTGGGGTTGCGGTGCTCATCTCGCTTTATTGGCCGAGGGAGCCGGCATACAGCTTCCGGGTCATGTGGCCAGCAGGACTAAGCCGCTTCTGGCGAACCAGAGCAGTGCACGGAAACGCCGTTTACCTTCCCGCCGGAGTGGTACCTATTTATCTACTTGCACTTTGCCGTGCTTTCGAACTGCTAGGTTGGCAGGAGCAGGGACCGAGCAACGGGAGCTCACCCTGTTGTGGGGATTCGAACCGCTGACCTTCTGATCAGCAAGTCCTAGGCTCTGTGGTTTAACCCACAGCACCACCCACATTCCATACATACAGTGGTACCTTGGGTTAAGTACTTAATTCGTTCCGCAGGTCCGTTCTTGACCTGAAACTGTTCTTAACCTGAAGCACCACATTAGCTAATGGGGCCTCCTGCTGCCGCCGCGCCGCCGAAGCACGATTTCTGTTCTTATCCTGAAGCAAAGTTCTTAACCTGAAGCACTATTTCTGGGTTAGTGGAGTCTGTAACCTGAAGCGTATGTAACCCGAGGTACCACTGTATAGCTAAGGGGCCACTTCCTAATTAATCCCCCTACAGTGCGATTGCTGAGGAAAGAGAAACCCCTAGCACTTTGCCAAAAGAGACAGCCATGGAGATTTCCGTGCGGGTGCTAAATGAGGGAAATGTAGCAGGAACACCGGATCACAGAATTGTCGGGTTGGAAAGGGTCCAAGGGGTCATCTAGTCCAACCCTCGGCAAATGCAGGATGACCTGGAAAGGAAAGGGACATGCCGGAGGAAGGAGAACACACAACTCTCGCAAGGGGGTGCAAAAGTTGCGATTGCATGGCAAGAGACACTGAAGGCCACTGACCTGGTTTTAAATTCTCTTTTGGAGGATCAAATTCATGGAGGAAAGGCTATCAATGGCTACTAGCCAGGCTGGCAATACTCTGCCTGTTATGTACTGAAGTTCTCACCCTGGGCCAGCAGGGGGATACTGTAGATAGTTATGCAAATAAGAGATCGAAAGTGACGTTCAGATTGGATAGTTTTAGAAAATTGTTACAGTTACGTTGTACTGGAGCTCTATATAAGCAGGCTGAATGAACCCTTCAGTTCAGTTCTGTTCTGGCCTGTGAATAAACAAGAGCTGTTTGAAGAATCGCTGTGTCGTCTGATATGTTCACCCACAACTTAACACTGCCCTCCACAATCGGAGGCAGCAAAGCTTCTGAATGCCTGCCTTCCGTCCTTTGTGGCTGTGGAAATGCTCACAGGAAATCTCTCTCTGCTGATATAAGTGCCCCAACCTTCAAACCAGGACCGTCTTTACCCGAGGGTGCAAGGGGTGCGGGGCACCCGGGTGTCAAATTCTGGGGGGCACCAGGCGCCCACCGCTGAAGCCGCCTAAGCTCTTAACTATCTACCTGTTAAATAATTTTGATCAAGCTAGAAAAACAAAATACATATATCCCTAAGTATTACCGAAATGTATACCTACAGTTTCACTAAAGGACTTTTGACTTTATGCGCTCATTTACCAAAGATGCGTCGCACCAGCGGCAGCGCTTGTCATTCACAACGGCACAACGCACGCGAAATTAACTCTTACATCAAAATGTTATGTTATGTTTTGGGGGCCAATTTAGGGGTGCTGGGCAGATCTTTGCACCCCGCGGCGTATATGATAAAGGCAGCACTGAGTCAAAGGGCTCTGGATAAAACAGGAAACATCCACATGATGCATTTAAAGACCTATGTTGCCACTTTAACTGCCACCAAGGAATCCTGGGAGTTGTAGTTTGTTAAAAGAGCGGCGAGAGTTCTTAGGGGACCCCTGTCTTCATGGAGCCACAGTTTCCAGAGCTGTTTAACAACCAATCCCTCTTTTCAGGGAAGTTTGGTACCGTATTTTTCGCTCTATAAGACGCACCAGACCACAAGACGCACCTAGTTTTTGGAGGAGGAAAACAAGAAAAAAAATATTCTGAATCTCAGAAGCCAGAACAGCAAGAGGGATCGCTGCACGGTGAAAGCAGTGATCCCTCTTGCTGTTCTGGTTCTGTGATAGCTGCGCAGCTCACATTCGCTCCATAAGACGCATACACATTTCCCCTTACTTTTTAGGAGGAAAAAAGTGAGTCTTATAGAGCAAAAAATACGGTAATTGTGGCTCTGTGAGGGAAACGGGGGTCTTCCACCACCAATGCTGAGCACCCTTAACAAATTACAGCTCCCAGGATTCGGGGGGGGGGGGGCAAGCCTCATTTGAAGTGGCATCATAGCGCTTTAAACGTATACCAGTGTTGGTATACATTCAACAGTGTTGCAGCAATGCTTCATCAACATCAACTTCGTTGGACTGGTCATGTTGTGCGGATGCCTGATGATCGTCTTCCAAAGCAACTACAGTGATACATCTGGTTACAAACTTAATTCGTTCCAGAGGTCCGTTCTTAACCTGAAACTGTTCTTAACCTGAAGCACCACTTTAGCTAATGGAGCCTCCCGCTGCCACTGTGCTGCCGCCGCACGATTTCTGTTCTCATCCTGAAGCAAAGTTCTTAACCTGAGGTACTATTTCTGGGTTAGTGGAGTCTGTAACCTGAAGTGTATGTAACCCGAGGTACCACTGTACTCTATTCCGAACTTTAAAATGGAACACGTAATGCTGGTGGGCAACAAAAGAGGTTTAAAGACTCTCAAGGCAAAACTAAAAAAATGTAGTATAAACACCGACAACTGGGAAACACTGGCCTGCGAGCGCTCCAGTTGGAGAACAGCCTTTACCAAAGGTGTCATGGGCTTGAAGACACTCGAACTCAGGACACAAGGGAGAAACGTGCTAAGAGGAAGGCACACCTGGCAAACGCTACCCAGAAACCTATGTCCCCACTGTGGAAGGACGTGTGGATCCAGAATTGGCCTCCACAGTCACTTACAGACTCACATTTAAAACCATGTTTATGGAAGACAATCTTACTCGGCTACAAGTGATCGCCAAAGAAGAAGAAGCTAATACAATAATTACTATTATATTTACATCACTCCTCTTCCCCTGACACACACATATGCATACACCCCCCCCCAAGTCAGTTGATAATATTGATTATGTTAGAGGCTGGTGCTGGTAATTCCAAGGTTGCAGGTTCGATCCCGACAAGGTTGCAGGCTCGAACTCAGGTCACAGGGGAGAAAGGTGCTGAGAGGAAGGCACGCTTGGCAAATCCACACCGTGATCAACTCCTGCCCGGAAACCTATGTCCCCACTGTGGAACGACATATGGATCCAGAATTGGCCTCCACAGTCACTTACAGACTCAGTGTTAAGACTGTGTTCATGGAAGACAATCTTTTTTTTTTTTTTTAATGATATTTATTAAAGTTTCCATTTATACACATAAACACATAACAACATACAAACATGCACAAACAAAAAAAACCAAGTATAATTACAGTCCCTTTTTTTCTTAAACCTTATTTCCCCGACCTCCTCACACCTCCCCCTTCTGTATTATAATTTCATTATTCTCCGCTCAACAAGTTCTTATTTTATTTCTCAACCTTAACTTAGTAGTTTAATTAAATCATGCTGTTATTTTCCTTTTCTTCTTTCTTTCATTCCTCAATTTATTTTTAGAACCTTATATCTATTTAATTTAGAAAAAACAATTTTAACTTAATCTTGAACCTTTTTCCTAAAGTCGACCCAAATTTCCCTTCCACGATTTTCCCATATTCCATAAAAATTACAAAAAATAAACATATAAACAAGATCTAAACAGATTATATTTTAACACCCTTTGGATTCCCAGATCCCACCCTCCCTTTCCCGGTTTTGATCCCATGGAAGACAATCTTACTCAGCTACGAGTGATCGCCAAAGGAGAAGAAGTTGTCTACCTCTATTGCTTTGGATATCGAACGAGAATGAGTGGAAATTGTGTGGCCTTGGGCAGAAACCGGGTCTGGCAGCCACATGTTCTTCCTCTCCTCGGGTGTGATGATTAGGATGAAAGATTTCCCGCCTGGAAACTGCAGTCGAGAGAGATACATGGACCGCATGCCGCATCTTTCAACAAAGAACATGGCTTCCAGCGTCGGCCAAGCCTTGAAACCCACCCCTTTGGAAAAAAGACATCTGCAGACTCCTAAGGGGGTGGCGGTTCAAATCTCTCTTTACCCAGCCATTTCGTGCTGTCAAACCAATGGGTGCTTTAAAAAATGAAAATAAAAATTACATTTTAATGGGATGGGTGAGCCACAGGTGTTGGCTGTTCTGTTATGGCTTAAAAGGCCGCACCTATCAAGCACTATAATTATCACAATTTCCCCTGCACAGATTGGGCTTATATCTGCCAGGGCCTCTTTGCACCTTACACAAGGGTTGTTCTGGGTAGGGTTAATATTTATACAGCACTGTCTTGGAAACACTTCGCAAGCACTCCTTTGTTATGCAGCCATGAAACAGGTGAAGGAGGCAACATGAGAGAAGTCTGATGTAGAATATTACAGAATATTATTCATTTGAGCAGCTGAAGACATTGCTAAAAAAAGGAAGATACATAGAACAAAGGCATTTGACAAGATGCCCCATGATATTCTTGTAAAGAGGCTGGTAAAATGCGGTCTTGACTATGCTACCACTCAGTGGATTTGTAACTGGCTGTCTGACCGAACCCAAAGGGTGCTCATCAATGGTTCCTCTTCATCCTGGAGAAGAGTGACTAGTGGGGTGCCACAGGGTTCTGTCTTGGGCCCGGTCTTATTCAACATCTTTATCAACGACTTGGATGATGGACTCAAGGGCATCCTGATCAAATTTGCAGATGACACCAAACTGGGAGGGGTGGCTAAAACCCCAGAGGACAGGATCACACTTCAAAACGACCTTGACAGATTAGAGAACTGGGCCAAAACAAACAAGATGAATTTTAACAGGGAGAAATGTAAAGTATTGCACTTGGGCAAAAAAAATGAGAGGCACAAATACAAGATGGGTGACACCTGGCTTGAGAGCAGTACATGTGAAAAGGATCTAGGAGTCTTGGTTGACCACAAACCTGACATGAGCCAACAGTGTGACGTGGCAGCTAAAAAAGCCAATGCAATTCTGGGCTGCATCAATAGGAGTATAGCATCTAGATCAAGGGAAATAATAGTGCCACTGTATTCTGCTCTGGTCAGACCTCACCTGGAGTACTGTGTCCAGTTCTGGGCACCACAGTTCAAGAAGGACACTGACAAACTGGAACGTGTCCAGAGGAGGGCAACCAAAATGGTCAAAGGCCTGGAAACAATGCCTTATGAGGAACGACTAAGGGAGCTGGGCATGTTTAGCCTGGAGAAGAGGAGGTTAAGGGGTGATATGATAGCCATGTTCAAATATATAAAAGGATGTCACATAGAGGAGGGAGAAAGGTTGTTTTCTGCTGCTCCAGAGAAGCGGACACAGAGCAATGGATCCAAACTACAAGAAAAAAGATTCCACCTAAACATTAGGAAGAACTTCCTGACAGTAAGAGCAGTTCGACAGTGGAATTTGCTGCCAAGGAGTGTGGTGGGGTCTCCTTCTTTGGAGGTCTTTAAGCAGAGGCTTGACAACCATATGTCAGGAGTGCTCTGATGGTATTTCCTGCCTGGCAGGGGGTTGGACTCGATGGCCCTTGTGGTCTCTTCCAACTCTATGATTCTATGATTCTATGATTCTATGAAAACAAAACACACCACACAGTTAAAGTAATTTACTGGAACCAGGCAAGAGTTTGCTTCCATGAAGAATTTGACTTAGCATCTCCACAAACTTTTCTCCTTAAAATTGCCATTCTAAAGGCAAAACAGGCCACTTTTTCAGAAGTGCAAAGAGACTTGTCCCCTGGTAAAAAGTCAATCAGATACCCAATTGGTGTCTCAGCTTGGAAATTTAAATTAAAAGAAAATTTCAAATCCTTTTTGATTCAGCACACCAGTAAGCAGTGGGGTAAAATCTTCAGGTTCATTACTTCCACTTTGGCAAACTCTCTCTAGAGGTTTATAAAACGATGTCTGGCAGGGAGAAAGTGGATCGTGAAAAGTGGCCACTGGTCCCATCACCTCCTGGCAAATAGAAGGGGAAGAAATGGAGGCAGTGAGAGATTTTACTTTCTTGGGCTCCATGATCACTGCAGATGGTGACAGCAGTCACGAAATTAAAAGACATCTGCTCCTTGGGAGAAAGGCGATGACAAACCTAGACAGCTTCTTAAAAAGCAGAGACATCACCTTGCCAACGAAGGTCCGTATAGTTAAAGCTATGGTTTTCCCCATAGTGATATATGGAAGTGAGAGCTGGACCATCAAGAAGGCTGATCGCCGAAGAATTGATGCTTTTGAATTATGGTGCTGGAGGAGACTCTGGAGAGTCCCATGGACTGCAAGAAGATCAAACCCCACAATTTTGAAGGAAATCAGCCCTGACTGCTCACTGGAAGGACAGATCCTGAAGCTGAGGCTCCAAGACTTTGGCCACCTCATGAGAAGAGAAGACTCCCTGGAAAAGACCCTGTTGCTGGGAAAGATGGAGGGCACAAGGAGAAGGGGACGACAGAGGACGAGATGGTGGGACAGTGTTCTCGAAGCTACCAGCATGAGTTTGACCAAACTGCGGGAGGCAGTGGAAGACAGGAGTGCCTGGCGTGCTCTGGTCCAGGGGGTGACGAAGAGTCGGACATGACTAAATGACTAAACAACAACAACAATTTGAGTCTAAAACATTCCAGAAGAAGTCGCCTCTGTTTCCACAGCTCTTTAGGGACTTATCTCCCCAGGAATACCCAAGAGATTGCTCTCTTAGCTCCAGAGGAGGAAGCCCCCCCCCCCCCGCCCATGACTCACATGCCACTCTCAGCAGATGAAGGCAGTGAAGGGGGAAGTGAACTCCCTGCTTCTGCCAGATCCTTTTCAGAAGAGAGCAACTTGCCAGATTCCTGGTCCTCATGGAGATAAGACCAAGTGGGCAGTTAGGTTATCGGCTGTCCAAGCTTTTCAAATAAGCGGGCTGCAATTCAAGTCAACACCAGTTGAAACCTGATTTTTAAAAAATGACTGGGAGGGTTATGCAGGGAGGAGGAGGGGATGGATGGTGGTTTGATAAAGTTTTCTGGGAAATATAGACTCACTGCCCTCCCCCAATTACTCCATCCTTCACCTCTCATTTTGCTTTCAGGGTTCAGCTGGAAACCCCCCCCCCCCATTTGACCAAGCCACCACAGTGAAACGAAAGGAGATTGTCTCTAATATTAACGGAACCCAAATGCTGCAAAATGGTTTGGACTTAGTAGGCATAGCATGAAGCATCACATGGTTAATAAGTCTGTTTCGCTAATCTACAAAGAACACACCTTTTTCCATCGTATTTTTTAAAAAATCTAAACTAAAACAAGTTTTCTTGGATTTGCTGAAAACCTTTCCAGCAGTTCCTCCTTTTTTCCAATGCAGTTTTTCTACACACAGTAAGCCTAGTCCATTTCTAGTTTCAGTTTAGTATTTTGATGGGAAGGGGCAGCTGTCCGTCCCCCCCGTCCTTCCTTGGCTATGACCATGAAAGGTTGCAGTGATGGGGACTTCTTCGTTTAGGGACAAGATGAGTAAGAGGCATCAAGATAGAAGTTAATTGAGAAAAGTTTTTCTAGAAGAGTTTTGGATTTGATATCCTGCTTTATCACTACCCTAAGGAGTCTCAAAGCGGCTGTTGTTGTATAGTCGTTTAGTCATATCCGACTCTTTGTGACCCCATGGACCAGAGCACACCAGGCACTCCTGTCTTCCACTGCCTCCCGCAGTTTGGTCAAACTCATGCTGGTAGCTTCGAGAACACTGTCCAACCATCCCGTCCTCTGCCGTCCCCTTCTCCTTGTGCCCTCCATCTTTCCCAACATCAGGGTCTTTTCCAGGGAGTCTTCTTTTCCCATGAGGTGGCCAAAGTCTTGGAGCCTCAGCTTCAGGATCTGTCTTTCCAGTGAGCACTCAGGGCTGATTTCCTTCAAAATTGTGGGGTTTGATCTTCTTGCAGTCCATGGGACTCTCAAGAGTCTCCTCCAGCAATGGCTTCCCTTCATGGATCACTGCCTTGCCTTGGTGAAGGGGCTTGAATAACTCAGAGAAGCTATGAACTATGCCGGGCAGGGCACCCAAGATATACAGGTCATAGTGGAGAGTTTTGACCAAACGTGATTCACCTGGAGCAGGAACCGGCAAGCCACTCCAGTATCCCTGCTAAGAAAACTCCATGGACAAAGACAACTCAAAGCGGCTGACAATCTCCTTTCCCTTCCTCTCCCACAACAAACACTCTGTGAGGTGAGTGGGGCTGAGAGACTTCAGAGAAGTGTGACTGGCCCAAGGTCACCCAGCAGCTGCATGTGGAGGAGCAGGGAAGTGAACCCGGTTCACCAGATTACGAGTCCACCACTCTTAACCACTACACCACATTGGCTCTCTTAATATGCTAGAACTCGTGGTCAGCCAATGAAGCTGAATGTTGGAATACTCAGGACAGATAAAACAACATACAGCACGTAGTTTGACTGTGGAACTCCCTGCCACAAGAGGCAACAGTGTCCACAAACATGGAGGATTGGGCACATTCATGGAGGAAATAATATTCTCAATGGCTATGCCCTGACTCCACAGTTCGATGCTTCTGAATTTGCTGAGAACTGCCGGAAGGGAGAGTGGCATAGCTGTCAACTTACAGATTTGAAAATAAGGGATCAGCAGCCAAAACAGAAATCCGCCACTGATGGAGCCATGCTGCTTTGGTTGCAACTGACTGTGTTTTGCAGGGGGTTGGACTAGATGATCCTAAGGGCCTACAACTCCAACCAAAGAAGAGTGGCAGACAAAACTGATGAATGATGTCGAGATGGCAAAGCTTACAGGCAGAATTAGAAACCTCTTTAATAAAGAATAGGGAAAGTTTATAATTTATTTGAAAAGCTATTGTAAAGAGTTACATACATTGGTAGGATTGACAGAAAACTTGTAGTAAAAATTTGAACTATGGATGGACAAATGATTTATAAAAATAGAGTTATGAAAGGGATGCAGAAGGGGAAATCACTACATTAAGATGCTGCACTGGTTGGAGGGGATGCTAAGCAGCACGTCGGGGCTGCCCTCGTCCTGGCGCGAGGAGTTCCATCGGTCCTTCCCCGCCCAAGAGAGAGGGAGAGAGGGAGAGACACTCTCACCCACGCCGCCCGCGAGCATAGCATGAGGCGGTTGCGGCGCTGCTGCAGCCGCTGAAGCGCCGATCTTCTGCATCCCTCCCCATCCCCTCCTCTTCCTCCTCCCTCAGGCTGCCTCCTCAGCCGCTGCTGCCGCCTCTGGCTTCTCCTGGCAGCTCAGCGGAAGTCTCGCAAGAGAGGGTCTGCCTGCCTGCCCGCCACCACCCGTCTCCTCACGACGCGCCCCTGAGGGGGAAAAGGGAGAGATGGAGACGCAGCAGCTTGTGCGCTCTCTCTCTCTCTCTCTCTTGAGGCAGAGGACCCTGAGCCATTGTTTCCCTCCCGAGCCGGGCGAGCATGAAACCCGGGAAATTTAAGGGACATCATCAATAAGGGACAACAGCGGGAAATGGTGCTGGGATAAGGGAGTTTCCCACCAAATAAGGGACAGTTGACAGCTATGGAGAGTAGCCTTGTGCCTGGACCCTGCTTGATGGTTTCCTACAAGCCTCTGTTGTAAATAAAAATTGCCCTTTTCCCTTATGGGGTATCCAAGAGCCCATATAGAGTCCTTACATAGGTTCCCTATTGGTAGGAGAGAATAACAGAGGCCAACCAGAGAATATTGAGAAGCAAAGCGGCTAGTAAGCCTGATCTTTATTGATCTGTTGCAACAGGGTGCTCCCCTCACCTGCAGGAGAGGAGGAGGAGGAACCCAGAAAAATGGCGCACAAGGCCTTATCAAGACTTTTGAAATTGCCACCCTGTAGATCAAGACCACCCCCAGAAACATCATACATACATCACAGAAGGGGTGTAACCTAAGACCACCCCTCAGATACCTCATACCTACATCACAGAAAAGGCTGTCTTAAAACAGAAATTTGAATGTTGTGTTTCTCCTGTCGTTGTTTATCTCCTGTCTGGCAGGTTACTTAATTGGATTGCCTGGGTAGCCTGGCCAGTCTTTTGTAATGATAAATACTTAGTTCCTGGGCCAGGTCACAGGCTCACACCCTATTCATATCTTAAATGTGCCCTTAAGACAGGGATGCGGGTGGCGCTGTGGGTTAAACCACAGAGCCTAGGACTTGCCAATCAGAAGGTTGGCGGTTTGAATCCCCGCAATGGGGTGAGCTCCCATTGCTCGGTCCCTGCTCCTGCCAACCTAGCAGTTTGAAAGCACGTCAAAGTGCAAGTAGATAAATACTTCTCTGGCGGGAAGATAAACGGTGTTTCCATGTGCTGCTCTGGTTCGTCAGAAGCGGCTTAGTCATGCTGGCCACATGACCCGGAACCTGTACGCCGGCTCCCTCGGCCAATAAAGCGAGATGAGCGCTGCGACTGGACTTAATGGTCCAGTCCCTTTACCTTTACCTTTAAGACAGGATTTGAGAGGAAAGAGACAATGGGGAGGTTTCCCATTTTGACCTTGCAGAGAAATGATTTGCTCAGTTTGGGAATCAAAATGGTTCCAGGTTGGTCTTCCTGTGCTGATCTATGTACGTGCTTGGTTGGTACGCTTATGAACATTACCATATATCTAAGACCATAAAATTCCCATCACACCTCTGACTGACCACAGGACATTTGGGACCAGATGAGCCATTGGCCTGATTCAGAAGCCTCTTCCTATTTCCTTCTGACCAGCCTCCTCTGATTAAGACATGGCATTGCAATGCAAATGGATGCCGGGAATGAGCTCTGAGCTCAGTGTCAAAAGGATTTCACCATTCCCAGTGGTGGTGTGATTCCGGAAAGCGCTCTGGAAAAGTGGGAAGGCGGCTTATGCCAAGTCCTTCATCACTCGCCTGCAATGCAGCTTCCTTCCTGCTTTGTGTAAATGACTTTCCCATGGCAGATCAAGGGAAAATATGTCACTCTGACAACCAAAACAGATAAGCGTACGTAGAGCAGCAAACCCAGCTGGGCTGCAAAGTTTGGCTCGCGGGAGGGAGCGTGGAAAAAAAATATTCACGGGCTCCTTTAAGTGAGTTTTCAGATCCTCCAATCAACCTCAGGACAAAGGTGACAAGTTGAGCACTTCTCGGTCAGGGCTGCCTCGAAGCAAAATACAGGAAGCCACAAGGCAAATTATCCTTCTGAGTGCATTGACTATATGGCAAAATATCGTGTTATTAGCAGGCTCTCTCGTGAAGCTAGCCTGAAGCCCTGCTCAGTTGCAACTCGCGAGGTCTAAAGTGAAATGTGCTTGATCCTGCTAACGCCCCTCTGAATTTTCATGTTGGATATTCTCCAGACAGACACTGGATGTTTGAATAGGTAAAGGTAAAGGGACCCCTGACCATTAGGTCCAGTCGTGACTGACTCTGGGGTTGCGGCGCTCATCTCGCTTTATTGGCCAAGGGAGCCGGTGTACAGCTTCTGGGTCATGTGGCCAGCATGACGAAGCCACTTCTGGCAAAGCAGAGCAGCGCACTGAAACACCATTTACCTTCCTGCCCGAGTGGTACCTATTTATCTACTTGCACTTTGACGTGCTTTCGAATTGCTGGGTTGGCAGGAGCAGGGACCGAGCAACGGGAGCTCACCCCGTCACAGGGATTAGAACCGCCAACCTTCTGATCGGCAAGTCCTAGGCTCTGCGGTTTAACCCACAGAGCCACCCGCGTCCCTGGATGTTTGAATATTTCCCCCCAAGCAGCCATCAGATATTTCACATCTTACGATTTTTTGTGCCAGTTATCTGTTGAATATTACTTCCCTTTTTTGCAATGTAAGCTCCTGGGGGCAGAGAAGTTGGTTCACATTCTTCCTCTTTACTATGAGCTGGATCCCGGATTTTGCCTTGCGCAAATGAAAAAGGCTGCTTGCATCCACAGAAGGCTTTTGATCCGGGGGAGGAATGCCACTGTTAGAATCACAGAATTGGAAGGAACCCAAAGGGTCATCTGATGAAAGAGTCAAAACTAGAGAGGGGCGTGTGACTTTTATTTATTTACTTATTATTTTAAAGAAAGCTTATTTTCTCCTGCTCTGGAGGGTAGGACTCGAACCCATGGCTTCAAGGTGCGAGAAAGGAGATTCCGACTAAACATCAATAAGGACATTCTGACAGTAAGAGCTGTTCAACAGTGGAAAAGTATCCCTCGGTAGGTTGTGGACTCTCCTTCCATGGAGGTTTTTAAGCAGAGATTGGGTGGCCATCTGTCAGGGATGCTGTAGCTGAGATTCCTGCATAGCAGGGGGTTGGACTAGATAATAATAATAATAATAATAATAATAATAATAATAATAATAATAATAATAATTTATTATTTTTACCCCGCCCATCTGGCGGCTTCCAAGAAAATATTAAAATACAGTAATGTATCAAACATTAAAAGCTTCCCTAAACAGGGCTGCTTTCAGATGTCTTCTAAAAGTCCGATATTGTTTATTTCTTTGACATCTGGTGGAAGGGTGTTCCACAGGGCGGGCGCCACTACTGAGAAGGCCCTCTGCCTGGTTCCCTGTAATTTGGCTTCTCGCAGTGAGGGAACCGCCAGAAGGCCCTTGATGCTGGACCTCAGTGTCCGGGCAGAATGATGGGGGTGGAGATGCTCCTTCAGGTATACAGGACCGAGGCCGTTTAGGGCTTTAAAGGTCAGCACCAACACTTTGAATTGTGCTCGGAAACATACTGGGAGCCAGTGTAGGTCTTTCAAGACCTGTGTTATATGGTCCCGGCGGCCACTCCCAGTCACCAGTCTGGCTGCTGCGTTCTGGATTAGTTGTAGTTTCCGGGTCACCTTCAGAGGTAGCCCCACATAGAGCACATTGCAGTAGTCCAAATGGGAGATAACCAGAGCATGCTTCACTCTGGTGAGACAGTCTGCGGGCAGGTAGGGTCTCATCCTGTGCACCAGATGGAGCTGGTAAACAGCCGCCCTGGACACAGAATAGACCTGCGCCTCCATGGACAGCTGTGAGTCCAGAATGACCCCCAGGCTGCGCACCTGGTCCTTCAGGAGCACAGTTGCCCCATTCAGGACCAGGGTGTCCCCCACACCTGCCCGCCTCCTGTCCCCCAAAATGACTCATGGTGTCCCTTCCAACTCTACGATTCTGTGATTGCCTTAATATTGTTCTTCTTAGCTGATCTTTGTTCCTTCCCCTGTGCACGAAGGAACGGCAAAAACATTTAGGAACGACGTCTCCGTCCACATTCCTCACTGGCTAATTCTTGCTCAAAGTGCCCTGTGAGATTGTTTTGTGAATAAGAAAAGGCAAATCCTTCATGTGGAATAAAATACAGGACTAAGTGGAGCTAAGCATCATATAAACGGTTGATTTCACTTCGTCTGGCGCTCTCGGAGAGAGAGCTTTGGCTCCCTGAGGGTGTTTAGAACGCTGCAGTGACCTGTGGTTTGATGGCCTCTGGCCTGAGAGGTGAGGCGAGATCGAGTTTTGCTGGCCCAATACGCATGAGCAGGTGAAGGAGGGAGTGTGGGCCAGAGCAGCTTCTTGGTCAATAAAGACTAAAAATAAATGTTTTAAAAACGCCAGAGGAAATGAATCATTTGTTACCAGTTGTTTCAGGTATTTTTAAAAAAGCTCCCTGAACCTTTTCCTAGAAAATGAGGTAGAGAATTAGAAGGCAGTATCAATTTGGCTTTCAAGGGTGGGGGTGGGGGAACCCACACAAGTGTGATGTTCATTGTTGGGAAGTAAACAAGACCCACATTTTCATTAGGGGTGGCCAGGGTGGGCAGAGTGCATACAAGCGAGGCTGGTCCAAGATGTTTTGCCGCCTGAGGCAAAGGAGAAAAGGATGCCCAGGGAATGGCAATTGAATCTTCAAATCCTTGGTTGCACCTGAGCTAAGATCAGCTTAGGAGGTGCAGAATATGCCACAAGGTGTATGCATGCACAGCTCTGTCCATTCACCACCCTCCAGTATCTGCCGCCTGAGGCAGTTACCTCACTTTGCCTCCTGGGAGGGCCGGCTCTGTCTACAAGGCCTTCTAACAAACATTTCCTCCAACCCCTTCTTTCCTCATGCAATTACTTTAGAATGCTGATTCTGCATTTAAATCTCTTATTGGTTCATCTCATGTTGGTTTGTTACTGGAAAAGAGGAGACTGAGAGGAGATATGTTGTTGTTGTTGTTGTTGAGTCGTTTAGTCGTGTCCGACTCTTCGTGACCCCATGGACCAGAGCACGCCAGGCACTCCTGTCTTCCACTGCCTCCTGCAGTTTGGTCAAAACTCATGCTGGTAGCTTTGAGAACACTGTCCAACCATCTCGTCCTCTGTCGTCCCCTTCTTCTTGTGCCCTCCATCTTTCCCAACATCAGGGTCTTTTCTAGGGAGTCTTCTCTTCTCATGAGGTGGCCAAAGTCTTGGAGCCTCAGCTTCAGGATCTGTCCTTCCAGTGAGCACTCAGGGCTGATTTCCTTCAGAATGGAGAGGTTTGATCTTCTTGCAGTCCATGGGATTCTCAAGAGTCTTCTCAAGCGACCGATATGTTAGCCATCTTCAAATATCTTAAGGGCTGTCACATGGAATCATAGAAAAATAGAAGAAGAAGAAGAGTTTGGATTTGATCTCCTGCTTTATCACTACCTGAAGGAGTCTCAAAGCGGCTCACAATCTCCTTTCCCTTCCTCTCCCACAACAAACACCCTGTGAAGTGAATGAGGCTGAGAGACTTCAGAGAAGTGTGACTGGCCCAAGGTCACCCAGCAGCTGCATGTGCAGGAGTGGGGAAGTGAACCTGGTTCACCAGATCACGAGACCACCGCTCTTAACCACTACACCACACTGGCTCTCAATAGAGTTGTAGAGTTGGAAGAGTTGTAGAGTTGGATGACCAAGAGTCATCTAGTCAAATCTCCTGCAGTGCAGGAATCTCAACTAAAGCATCTGTGACAGATGGCCACCCAACCTCTGCTTAAAAACCTTAAAAAGGTCGGATTAGATGATCCTTGGGGTCCCTTCCAAATGTACAATTCTATGATTCTGTGGTTCTATTGTTAGCAGCTGGGCTTGTTATATACAGTGGTACCTCGGGTTACATACGCTTCAGGTTACATATGCTTCAGGTTACAGACTCCGCTAACCTGGAAATAGTACCTCGGGTTAAGAACTTTGCTTCAGGATGAGAACAGAAATCGCGGGGCAGCAGCAGGAGGCCCCATTAGCTAAAGTGGTGCTTCAGGTTAAGAACAGTTTCAGGTTAAGAACGGACCTCTGGAACGAATTAAGTACTTAACCCGAGGTACCACTGTATAGCTTGGGTCCAGGCTACCGGAGACACCATGTCTCCCTATACAAACCCACCTGAGTGCTAAGATCCTCAGGTGGGCACCTTTTTTCACTCCCATTTGTTGGGGTTGAGGGTTGTATGCGCTGCAGAAGCTCAGCCAAGCGGTTAAGCTCACCACAAAAAACAGCCGTTTAGCAGAGTTGTCTCTACTAGGCCAACACCAGCACGTGCCACTAATATACCACTATTTACAGTTGTTAAAAATAGTTTTTGCTTTCTCTGATCCCAGAGAGGGTTCTTTGCGTCAAAATCCTCGCTGTGATAAAGTCCACAGCAGATTCCTAAGCTGAGCTGCTTTCAAAATCCTGCAACTGATAGAATTCTTGAAGTTTTAAATTGTTGTAGCCCACTCTGGGACCTTAGGATGAGGGGAGGATAAAGAAGAAGAAGAAGAAGAAGAAGAAGAAGAAGAAGAAGAAGAAGAGGAAGAAGAAGAAGAAGAAGAAGAAGAAGAAGAAGAAGAGGAAGAAGAAGAAGAAGAAGAAGAAGAAGAAGAAGAAGAAGAAGAATGTTGAAATGCTAACTTACTTATGCCCATTAGCTTCAATTGGTATACTTTGAGTAGAACTTAGAGCTTCGTTGAATATTACCCTTTATCCCCGAATAAGCAGCCATTACTTGTTGGGTACAGAAATGCGCTTTGCACATGCTCTAATGGCAGCCATACCCTTTCCTCACACATTCTGTGACTCAGCCCTGACACAGAAAACAGTTCCTAACCCGGAGAAAACAGGTCCTGTACTCAAATTAACATCTTTTCTCGTAGGCCTTGTTAGGAACGATTCCCTTTCCGCGTGATGCACTGATAGAAATTACTCTTCGCTGCATCATTGCCTTTGAAAACAAGGTTCCTGGACTGAGCCAAGCCTTGCATTTTAAGCCCACTGGTGCCATCCATCATTACAGTTTTGAGGAAATAAGAAAAATAAAAATCCCTGATGGTCATGGTGGGTGGCGGGCCTTTCTCAGAAAAACTCGTCACTCAGAGACGTTCGCAGACAGGCCCCAAATCCAGAAGGGCTCTCCCTTCAGCCGCTCAACTTGTTAAGTGCCTCAGCTCTGCTAATATATTTACCATCCTAACCGCAACAAAGAGCTGGAGATTTGAAAGAAACGGTGTTCTACCTTTCTCAAATGAGAAGCCCAGCGGACCAAACATTTACTCCAATCGCTCTGTATTTTCATTTTGTACTATTTTCATTTTAAAATATGTGGCCGGTCTTCCAAGTTTGGACTCAAAACTGTGCCCTCAAAAGACCTCTCTATAAAATAAAATATTTTTTAAACAAACTTAAATCACAGCACAGAGACCAAGGATCCAGCTAAGGTTCACTCAGAGTCGACCCAGTGAAATTATCGTACTTAAGTATCATGCCCATTGATTTCAATGGACCTACTCTGAGCAGGATGAACGTTTGCGGATGAACGTTTGTGGCCACCCAAAGCACCTCTCTCTTTCAACAAGAAGGGAGAATTTTGCCCCAGCCAGCCTCACTATTGGATTCGAAGTTGTTTTAATTGCATTGACATGTGAAATTGTTTTATTGTGGATGTTTTCTTATTCCTAAACTATTTATTTAATAAAATTTATACACGGCTTGAATGTAATAATAATAAAAACACCTGCTTATGGGTCTCCCGGGATGCCTGGGAATACTGAAGATTGCACAAGCTTTTGTGAATAATGTAATGCACAACATATTCAGCAGATGAGAGCAAATTTTTTTTGGGGGGGGGGCCTGACACTGGTGCAGGTGATTGTGGTGTCAACTTAAATAAAATATTGTGTAAGCCCCACCCCAGGTAAGCCCCACCCTGCAAAATCGATCACATGATACGGTGCACACACACCATTTGAATAGTAATGCCCATCAATTCTGGGGAGCCTGACCCCTTCAAATAGTTTATTGGGGGGCTGAAGACCTCTCGGACCCTAGGAGTTGGCTTGTATGCAGGTGATGTTGACTGTGTAAAAGGTAAGTTAGATAAAGGCAAAGGACCCCTGGGCAGCTAAGTCCAGTCAAAGGCGACTATGGGCTTGCGGCGCTCATCTCGCTTTCAGGCCGAGGGAACCCGTGTTTGTCCACAGACAGCTTTCCGGGCCATGTGGCCAGCAGGACTTAACTGCTTTTGGCACAACGGGACACCAACGGGGCACTTTTGGGACACCATGATGGAAGACAGAGTGCACAGAAAGCCGTTTACCTTCCCGCCGCAGTGGTACCTATTTATCTATTTGCTCTTGCGTGCTTTCGAACTGTTGGGTATAAATGTCTGACTACTCAAGGTACGATAATCTTTATTGTCATTGTCCCATACAGAACAACAAAATTGAAAAAATCTACATCAGACATTCAAAAACCAACAAGCCTGCTATCCCAGCTATCCCAGCCTGGTTAGCCCCCTAAAAACTCTAATATCCCATAATTAAATATAGTATACTCCAATAGAGACTACCTTACACTGCGTTTAAAACCAAAATTGCATTTGGATAGAAACTGTTTCTCAGGCACTAGTCCTGGTCTTTATAACCCTGGACCTTCTCCCAGAAGGCAGAAGCTGAAAGAGATCATTTCCGGGGTGCGCACTATCCTGTGCTATCTCTGCAGCTTTCTTGTGATACCTGGAAGCATAGATTTGATCCAAGGTGGGAAGAGTGCGCCCAATTATTCTCTCCGCAGTCTTTACAACCCTGGACAGCATTGCTTTTTCCCTGGCCGTGCAGCTCCCAAACCACACACACAGTCCATAAGTGAATACACTCTCAACAGTACAATGGTAAAATGCCATCAGCAGGTCCTTTGAGAGATTATTTTTCCGGAGGATTCTCAGAAATCAAGAGTCATTTTTGCAAATTTCTTTTATTTTCTTAGGTGGCTACCAAATTCAAACATATATATGGGATCTCCGAAAGCTTCTTGAAGTATTTTGATTCCATTTTATCTGCTAACAATTTTTCGATATTTTTCGATTGTATCACCTCAGTTATTATGCCACCCTTGGGGAGAAGACCATTAACTAATTTAATAAATCTGGGAGGAACAGGGAGTCTTGGTGGGCACTAAAGGGTTCCTGGTGGCACCATGTTGGGGGAAACTCAGTCACAGAGCTATTTAGCAGTCCACATCTGTGACGGAGAGCTGTCCAGGCAGGGTCATTGCGGGGCCGGACTAGGAAAACTTTCTGAAAATCCCTCGCTCACCACCAGGCTGGAAGCATGCCTGAGAACCCAGCTGGTTCCTTCTGACATTGCGCCACTGAAGTCACCAGCTGGGAGCACTGAGGCAAGACTTTTAAGGAAAACACAGGTGTGAGGTACGCCGTGATGAGAGGTCAAACTAGCTTAGATCACAGAGAAGTCTTTGGAGGCCATGTGAACATCACCTCTTTTGACTCTCTCACACATATCACCACCGGTCACACATGGGAGGTGGGGATCTAAGAGCATCTTTGACCCTTACTCGCCCAAGGTGGAGTTGCAGCCCAGAATGAGCGCGGTCAGGAGCAAATATCTCAAGTCAGGGTTGTTGGTCCCCTAGCTGCGAAACCTGAGCAATTCAACGGCTTTCACCTGCTTCACTCCAGGAAGTGGCAATATTCAATCTCGGTACAATGCGAGTATAGAATTGCTCTGCCCCAACTTTACACATAGGGATGCTGGTGGCACTGTGGGTTAAACCACAGAGCCTTGGACTTGCCGATCAGAAGGTCGGCGGTTCAAATCCCTGCCACAGGGTGAGCTCCCATTGCTTGGTCCCTGCTCCTGCCAACCTAGCAATTCGAAAGCACGTCAAATTGCAAGTAGATAAATAGGTACCGCTCCAGCGGGAAGGTAAACGGTGTTTCTGTGCGCTGCTCTGGTTCGCCAGAAGTGGCTTCGTCATGCTGGCCACATGAGCCAGAAGCTGTAGGCTGGCTCCCTCGGCCAATAAAGCGAGAGTGCCGCAACCCCAGAGTCGTCCGCGACTGGACCTAACGGTCAGGGGTCCCTTTACCTTTACCTTTACCTTTACCTTTACCTTTACCTTTACCTTTACCTTTACCTTTACCTTTACCTTTAATAATAATAATAATTGCTTGGCATTTTCAATGGGAGGACCGTGCCCTCCTCTGAGATGGATCTTTAGCGTGATCTAGCACAGTGGTTCCAAACCATTTTTTGGCCATGCCCCACCAAAGCATCTCTAAAATCCTCATGCCGCCCCCACGACATATCATTCTTATTATTCAAAAAGTGAACTCCTATTCAAGTCATAGAATCATAGAATCATAGAGTTGGAAGAGACCACAAGGGCCATTGAGTCCAACCCCCTGCCAAGCAGGAAACACCATCAGAGCACTCCTGACATATGGTTGTCAAGCCTCTGCTTAAAGACCTCCAAAAAATGAGACTCCACCACACTCCTTGGCAGCAAATTCCACTGTCAAACAGCTCTTACTGTCAGGAGGTTCTTCCTAATGTTTAGGTGGAATCTTCTTTCTTGTAGTTTGGAACCATTGCTCCGTGTCCGCTTCTCTGGAGCAGCAGAAAACAACCTTTCTCCCTCCTCTGTGTGACATCCTTTTATATATTTGAACATGGCTATCATATCACCCCTTAACCTCCTCTTCTCCAGGCTAAACATGCCCAGCTCCCTTAGCCGTTCCTCATAAGGCATCGTTTCCAGGCCTTTGACCATTTTGGTTGCCTCACGTTCCAGTTTGTCAGTGTCCTTCTTGAAGTCGAGGAAGCCTAAAAGGCTATTCACTGTTAATAACATATTCTTCAATTTGCCCCCTTAAAAATCAAATTGCCCCCCTGTGGGGTGTGTGCCCCACACTGGGAACCCTGGAACTAGCAGGTCACGCTTTCCCTCTGCTTTTCTAGGAAGCAGATCATAAATGCCACAAAACAAATAATGCATAACCATTTCTTTTGGTTTCCTTATCCCAGAAAGCCCCAGCGTATTCCCAAAGTTCTTCTCTCTGCCCTTTCGTCCTGCGGCGAACTCTCCTCCATTCCCGACTCTGGTTGAGAGGAGCAGATGATTCAGTTAACAGGGCAGAGAGAGAGAGAGAGAGAGAGAGAGAGAGAGAGAGAGAGAGAGAGAGAGATTGCCTGTTGTGACCACCTATTTTTCTGTGGTGCAGCTCCGCTGGGGGGCAATGGGGGAGAGTCGGAGGAACCCCTCACACATGTGGCTCTGTTTCCCCCTCTTATTTGGAACATGCAGGCCTAAATCAGTAACAGTTCCCTCCAGGCTCCTGAGGGGCTCTCGATAATAAGAAGGGCTGCCCTCTTTAGGGGGGTGGCAGATACATTTGCCGGTGGAGGCGCATGGGGGTGGGGGCCCACGCAAGCCAGAAAAAGGCTCTCTGGGAGAGATGCACTTGATTCCTGACCTTTGTTCAAAGGCACCTGTGTCAGCTATTAAAAGCCCACCGACAGCAATTATCCACTTTCGGCATGAAGTGTTTAAACCCCAGACCACATTAAGGGAGCTTAAGGTGTAGGCATGTCATTGCAGACTTCCTGATCGGGTGGGCGGGGGGCAAGGAGGGGCAGACAAGAGAGAGAGAGAGAGAGAGGAGAGAGAGAGATGGAGGGGGAGAAGAGAAGTCTTCTTGACACAGCTGACAGAGAGTTTGGGGATGGAACAGGAGATGAATCAGGTTCTCCAACATGACAGCTTCAGACAAAAGAGGCCTTTTGAACCACCTGGTCTGTGTCTCCTGCAGCTGCACCGAGGGTGGGGAGGGGGACGGTGACACAGGGGGCTTTGTGCTCTCTCCCCTTGATCCTTTTGTCTGCAGGTATCTGTCTGCAGCCACCCTGGGTCACTTAATAGCCCTTCAGAGGGAGACAAAAGCCGGGAGGATTCACAATGGATAATTATCTCCCCGCCTCCCCGTACACCCACTCCAACCATCCACCTGACATGAAGCGATAACCCTTTTTCTGCAGAATTACGTGGGTTTGTTTTATTGCTGGGGGTGGGAGCGAGGGGCTCCTTCGGTCTGGGATCAAGGTGATTCAAGGACCCTCCACCCGCTTGGGGATAAGAAAGACACATGGACACAGTATATTAGGCAAATGGGCTAAAAAAGGCCACAACTTTATTGATTACAGCATGTGAGAGGTATTGGCTTAGGCACTGGATAAAAAAAACAGAGCATGACTCCACCCCCTCAGGGAGGGGTGAGTCTAACAAGGGTTAACCACCAGTGGGAGGAGCCTGTTGATGCAAATACCACTGGAAGCTCCCCCTGAGGTCACCGGGGGTCGTGCCATGGGCCTAGCCACCAGCAAGGGCGTCGGGCCGGATCCACGACCTCCGGATTCCTTTACCAGAATACCCATAAAGTGGAGGGGTAGGCGTTGGCCAAACCCTGCCCTCCAATATGCAAACATATTCTAATGCCTAACTGCCAATACCTAAAAGTTGTGACGATTTGTCACAAAATTAAAAGATGCCTGCTTCTTGGGAGAAAAGCAATGACAAACCTAGACAGCATCTTAAAAAGCAGAGACATCACTTTGCCGACAAAGGTCCGTATAGTTCAAGCTATGGTTTTCCCAATAGTGATGTATGGAAGTAAGAGCTGGACCATAAAGAAGGCTGAGCGCCGAAGAATGGATGCTTTTGAATTCTGGTGCTGGAGGAGACTCTTGAGAGTCCCATGGACTGCAAGAAGATCCAACCTCTCCATTCTGAAGGAAATCAGCCCTGAGTGCTCCCTGGAAGGACAGATCCAGAAGCTGAGGCTCCAAGACTTTGGCCACCTCATGAGAAGAGAAGACTCCCTGGAAAAGACCCTGATGTTGGGAAAGATGGAGGGCACAAGGAGAAGGGGACGACAGAGGACGAGATGGTTGGACAGTGTTTTCGAAGCTGCCAGCCTGAGTTTGACCAAACTGCGGGAGGCAGTGGAAGACAGGAGTGCCTGGCGTGCTCTGGTCCACGGGGTCACGAAGAGGCGGACACGACTAAACAACTAAACAACAAAAGCGAAGATTGGAAGAAATTTAAGATGTATTTACAAAAACATTGTAACTTGGTTGAATGTTAAGAAGGATGCTAGATTATAAAAAATTGGCCACCACTAAACTAGATTTGAATTCGATGATAAGTGAGATTAAAGAAAACATAATTTTTTTGGAGAATTGCTAGATTATATTTAAATGAGTGGATATAAGACCGTAAACAAGTTGATAATTTGCTTGGGAAAACCTTTTACGATGTAAATGGGAGCGGGAGACGTGAGGGAGTCCAAAGAATTGATGAAACTACGTTGTGTTGGAAGTAAGATTGTTTATTATTTGTGTATTTGTATTCAAAAACTTTAATAAATATTTATTAAAAAAAAAAAAAGCGAAAAACCAAGTGGCCGGTGCCAATTTGCCACAGTTGGATAAAAATTCCTACCAGGCCCCTTGGACAACCAAGGCAACCAGCCACAGGTCCATAGCAATGTCAAGAAAGAAGAAGCTATTTCCTTTTATTCACACGTTAGAAAGCATACACCACTATAGCTTCCCTTCTATGCAATGGGATGAAATCCTGACCACTGCCTCCCCCCAGGCTACCACCATCACTGAAGCAGCCAGGCCCCCAGAGATGATTTGGGCAAACTCCAAGAGATATTAGCAGCTCCGACGAATTTCTCGGATCAAATTGCCAAGGCTGCTGAAAGCTTTGGCCGGCTGTTTCAAAGGGATCGACAACATCTTTCTGGATTTTTTAAAAGCGTTTCTCATGTCGAAAAACAAAACCCTCCAGCTGCCGGCCCTTACGCAATCCCCATATGCTGCGCCTCAAGGCCTGTGATGGCTAATGCATCCCAGGGCAGCCTCTCTTTCGGGGGGAACTTCGCCGGGCCTGATTCCGACAGGGAGGCAGAGAAAGCTCTGTTGACTGAGTGCCAGGAACCCCTCTCGAGCAGGCCAGCTTGTTCATACCCTCCAACATTTCTCCAGTGAAAATGGGAACATCCTATTCCACATCAGGAAGCTTCTCCCACAATGGATCTCGCCGAACACATAGACATCTTCTTCTTCTTTGGCGATCACTCGTAGCTAAGATTGTCTTCCATGAACACAGTTTTAACAATGAGTCTGTAAGTGACTGTGGAGGCCAATTCTGGATCCACACGTCCTTCCACAGTGGGGACATGGGTTTCCGGGCGGGAGTTGATCATGGTGAGGGTTTGTCAAACGTGCCTTCCTCCTAGCATGTTTCTCTCTTGCGTCCTGAGTTCAAGTGTCTTCATAGCCCATGACACCTTTGGTAAAGGCTGTTCTTCAATTGGAGTGCTTGCAGGCCAGTGTTTCCCAGTTGTCAATGTTTATACTACATTTTTAAAGATTTGCCTTGAATCTTTAAACCTCTTTTGTTGACCATCAGCATTATGCTTTCCGTTTTTAAGTTTGGAATAGACTAGTTGCTTTGGAAGACGATCATCAGGCACCCGCACAACATGACCAGTCCAATTAAGTTGATGTTGAAGGATCATCGCTTCGACACTGGTGATCTTTGCTTCTCCTAGTACACTGGCATGAGTTTGCCTGTCATCCCAAGTGATGTGTAACATTTTTCAGAGACACCGTTGATGGAATCAT
Organism: Podarcis erhardii; assembly: GCF_964252035.2. Taxonomy (NCBI): domain Eukaryota; kingdom Metazoa; phylum Chordata; class Lepidosauria; order Squamata; family Lacertidae; genus Podarcis; species Podarcis erhardii. The sequence continues at coordinate 5,626,497 of NC_138497.1, read as the reverse complement.
AGACATCACATACACATCAACATTGGTCACCTTGAGCCAATGACAACCTCTCAGCCTACCTCTCAGGGTTGTTGTGAATAAAAAAAATGTACAAGGAAAGGGATTGTGTACAACACCTTCCGCAGATAAATGGAATTAAATAAAAACTTTTTGGTAAGCTAACTTGAGTCCCTGTCAGGGAAAAAGCTGTGATGATAATAATAATAATAATAATAATAATAATAATAATAATAATAACTGTGAGAATGATCAGGAACATACCAAAGAGTAAATCCTATTGAGCTCAGTAGGACTTTCTAAGAGAAAATGCTTAGGATTACGCTATAAGGCTGCCCAGTCTTTACCCAGTTACCTGGAAGTAAGCTCTCTTGAATACATTGTGACTTACTTCTGAGTAGACATGTAAAGGCTTGCAGTGTAAGGCTCAATTTACAATACAGTGGTACCTTGGTTCTTGAACAAGCTTGGCTGCCAAACAAATCGGCTCCAGAATGCCACAAACCCGGAAGTAAGTGTTCTGGTTTGCGAATGTTTTGTGGGAGCTGAACATCTGACACAGCTTCCGATTGAGTGCAAAAAGGTCCAGCAGCCAATCGGAAGCCGCATCTTGGTTTTTGAACAGTTTCGGGAGCTGAATGGACTCCCAGAATGGATTAAGTTCGAGAACCAAGGTACCACTGTAAAGGAATAAACACTCCACACATTCCCTAAAAATGCCTGGCTGCTGAAGCTCATCAATTAAAGAATTTAAGGTGGATTGGTGACATTTTCCTGCAAAATTATAGGCAGGGCCACTTTTCCACACTTTTCCTGCAGCTGCTCAACACTCAATGGGCCAAATGTATCTGAAAACATCATCTTTCTTTTTAAATTTCCATTTCTTCTCTCTTTTTTGGTTTCCCTTTGGTGTCTTTCTAGCTCTCTGTTTTTATTTGCATTAGTTTCTTTAATCTTCTTGTATTATGAAAAAGTTTTAATGAAATCTTATTTAAACAACAACAACAACAACAACAACAACAACAATAACAACAAAACACCATAGGGATTGCATTCTACCGTAATTTTCGCTCTACAGGATGCACCAGACCATAGGACGCACCTTGTTTTAGAGGGGGAGAACAAGAAAAAAAATTCTCCCCCTCTCTGCTCAGCGCGCCTTCATCGAAGCGCAGGAGAAATGGAGCCCCTTCCATTTCTCCTCCTGCTTCGCTGAAGGGGAGCTGCGCAGCTCCCCCCCTCTGCTGAAGCCAGGAGAGTCTTGCTCTCCTGGCTTCAGCAAAAGGAACCCGAAGCCTTCGGAGCGCAGTGACCCCTCTCACTCTCCAGGCTTCAGCGAAAGCAACGCGAAGCCTCCGGAGCGTGGAGGGAGCGCTCCCTCTGCACTTCGGAGGCTTCGCGTTGCTATCGCTGAAGCCAAGGATCCTGCATTCGCTCCATAGGACGCACACACATCCCCCCTTAATTTTTGGAGGGTAAAAAGTGCATCCTATAGAGTGAAAAATACGGTAATTTCAATTCACTCAAAAACATAACCTGACAACCCAGTTTGCCAGTTGTGTTCCTATGACCGTTACCACGTTCAATACCACTGGTCTATCCAGTGCTTTTTTCTGGGGGCACATGGGGGCACACATACCCCTAAACATTTTGTGAATCTTTGTACCTTGGTCCATTTACCATATTTATTTTCCTTGATGTGAACTCTTAAAATGGTGATTTTTCTTGAGTAACCCTAAACATGTTTTAAGAAAAACAGCGCCGGCTCTATCCATCATTCAAACCCTGCAAATTCCCCCCTGCCCCCACTTGCTTTTCCTCCTCCTTCCGCAGTGCGGCGAGGTGTGCAGAGATGGAGTTTGGCGCGCCGACCCTGGGAAGGGGAGAGAAAGCAGGCTGCCAGTCCGGACGCCGAGCCAGCAGGATGAATTACAGCCAGATGAGATGCAGCTGATGCAGAAAGCTTGCCAGGAGTCGGGGAGGAGAGCTCTGCTCCTTGCAAATTAAACATCTATTATTTACAACGGGATGGAGGGATCTGCCAAAAGTTGTCTGAACAATAGCAAAGGCAGGAGGATTTCAACATTTGAAATAAGTGGTGTGTTCTTTTTATAGGGAAGGTGTGTGGGGGGAACCACCCATGCTTCTGAAGTAGGAAAACTCTTGCCATTGGAGGATGGAGGGCGGGGGGTCTACCCTAACTATTTCCCATGGTTGTTCTCAGCATGATGCCCCCTGCAGATATTTTGGACAACCTTGGAGGAGCAGGAGGAGGCTGAGGAAGCATAGGGGGTGGTTGGGGGCAGAGAAGGTGGCAGCAGGTGGCGATGGCAAGACTCTTCTTCTTTGGCGATCACTCGTAGCTGAGTAAGATTGTCTTGAAAGACCTACATTGGCTCCCAGTACGTTTCCGAGCACAATTCAAAGTGTTGGTGCTGACTTTGAAAGCCCTAAATGGCCTTGGCCCAGTATAGCTGAAGGAGCATCTCCACCTCCATCATCCTGCCTGGACACTGAGGTCCAGCACCGAGGGCCTTTTGGCGGTTCCCTCCTTGTGAGAAGCCAAGTTACAGGGAACCAGGCAGAGGGCCTTTTCGGTAGTGGCACCCGCCCTGTGGAACACCCTTCCACCAAATGTCAAAGAGAAAAATAACTACCAAACTTTTAGAAGACATCTGAAGGCAGCCCTGTTTAGGGAAGCGTTTAATGTTTAATAGGTTATTGTATTTTAGTGTTTTGTTGGAAGCTGCCCAGAGTGTCTGGGGAAACCCAGCCAGATGGGTGGGGTATAAATAATAAATTATTATTATTATAATATTCCATAAACACACTTTTAACAATGAGTCCGTAGATGACTGTGGAGGCTAATTCTGGATCCACACGTCCTTCCACAGTGGTGACATTGGTTCCTGAGCGGGAGGTGATCACGGTGTGGATTTGCCAAGCGTGCCTTCCTCTTAGCCCATTTATCCCTCGCATCCTGAGTTCAAACATCTTCAAAGCTCATGACACCTTTGGTAAAGGCTATTCTCCAACTGGAGCGCTCACAGGCAAGTGTTTCCCAATTGTTGGTGTTTATACTACATTTTTTTAGATTTGCCTCAAGAGAGTCTTTAAACCTCTTTTGTTGACCACCAGCCTTACACTTTACATTTTTAAGTTCGGAATAGAGTAGTTGCTTTGAAGACAGTCATCAGGCATCCGCACAACATGACCAGTCCAACAAAGTTGATGTTGAAGAATCATTGCTTCAACACTGGTGATCTTTGCTTCTTCCAGTATACTGACATTAGTTCGCCTGTCTTCCCAAGTGATGTGTAAAATTTTACTGTTGATGGAATCTTCCGAGGAGTTGGAGATGGCATTTATAAGTGGCCCATGTTTCACAAGCATATAGTAAGGTTGGTAGTACAATAGCTTTGTAAACATGCATTTTGGTTTCCTTGCGAATGTCCCGGTCCTCAAACACTCTGCACTTCAATCGGGAGAAAGCTGCACTCGCAGAGCTCATGATTGGAAAACATGGAGTTTGTGACAGTTATGAGCAGCAGCATCAGATTAAGACCTTTTGGTGCCCCCCATATATATCTAATTCAAAATGTGAAAAGAGTAAACAATAAAATAAAATTTTATTTTTCCAAATGAATTAAGATGGAAAATAATGTTCATTTCGGTATAAATCCAATTTACGTATATCTGAAAATATTTCACCTACATTTTCCAGTTGCAAAGTCTCTGATCAGATCCTCCAAAACCAATCTGACGTGAATGGATCACAAAACTCAAGGACTATGCAGAATTGGTGAAGTTGACAGCAAGAGTGAGAGGCCAAAGCAACCGACTTTTTATTGAAGAATGGAAACCTTTCTGGAATATTTGAGAAAGAACTATAGTCAAATGAAATTGTGGACAGGATTCAAATTATCAGCAGTGGATCGAGAATGACAATAAATGTAATGGAGGAAAAATGTATTAGATTAGCAGGGTTGGGAATAAAAACACCACAGAGGTCAGGGTGGGAAGACACATATAGACGAAACATATATGCACACATTCTTTATTATGGTCCAAAGACCCGCAGAAATACAGAGAAGACATTACTAGGCAGCCACTGTTGATTTCTAATTCTTACTACCTCCAAAAGAAATTTTGCCGCGGCCAGAGTTATATCATTTTTCTTATTGAATTAGAAGTTAATGTGTTTATGTTTTCCAAAACCGAATAAAATTTATTATAAAAACAAAACACATCTGCTTCTATACTTAGTCAAGATAAGGCACCCAGCCGGCCTTGTTGCATAGTTTTTCTGTTGGGTTTTTCAATAGACTTCAGCTGAGAAAAAGGAACGCTCAGCCAAGAAATTAATTGGTGACTGTTAATGTTATGAGCAGCAGCCATGGGCAGCGCTAAAATTTGGTGCCCTTCCTCTCGCACTTCATTCCGCAGCATTGTTGTGGCGCCCCCTGCAGGGCAGTCTCTGGTGCGGCCAAACAGGCTGCGCTACCTGAAAATCACTTCTGTGGCAAGTGGCGGCAAGCTGCAGCAGAGGAGGCCAGGGATGCCGCCTGAGGAGGATGTTTCACCTTGCCTAATTGAAATATACTCGGAGTCGAGAGTGGATTTCATGCTCTTTATTCAGCTCATAGTGGTGAGGAGGAATGGAAGTTCCCCCAGAATGTCTGCTTTATATACATTATTTACACAATGGGCCCCGGCCCCACGTGATTGGCTAATTCCGGGATTCACCTGTAGGCCAATCAGGTTGTGGATTCACTTCTACCTGGAGCTGGATAGGGTGGCTCCTGTGGACCAATCAGACTGCTGCATTGTGAATCCTATTGTTCTAGGACCAATCAGACTGCTGCATTTTGGATCCTATTCAACTCAGTACATAACACTTATTATTATTATTATTATTATTATTATTATTATTATTATTATTATTTATACCCCACCCATCTGGCTGGGTTTCCCCACTCTGAGCAGCTTCCAGCAAAAGATTAAAAATTTCCCTAAACTGGGTTGCCTTCAGATGTCTTCTAAAAGTCAGATAGTTGTTTATTTCCTTGACATCTGATGGGAGGGTGTTCCACAGGGTGGGCGCCACCACCGAGAAGGCCCTCTGCCTGGTTCCCTGTAACTTGGCTTCTTGCAGGGAGGGAACCGCCAGAAGGCCCTCGGTGCTGCACCTCAGTGTCCAGGTTAGATGATGGGGGTGGAGATGCTCCTTCAGGTCTACTGGGCTGAGGCCGTTTAGGGCTTTCAAGATCAGCACCAACACCTTGAATTGTGCTCAGAAACGTACTGGGAACCAATGTAGGTCTTTCAGGACCGGTGTTATGTGATCTCGGCAGCTGCTCCCAGTCACCAGTCTAGCTGCTGCATTCTGAATTAATTTGCAGTTTCCGAGTCACCTTCAAAGGTAGCCCCACGTAGAGCGCATGGCAGTAGTCCAAGCAGAGATAACCACAGCATGCACCACTCTGGCGAGACAGTCTGTGGGCAGGGAGGGTCTCATCCTGCATACCAGATGGAACTGGTAGACAACAGGCTGTGCAGACCCTGTCCGCATATCTGCAGAAACAAGTTGCATCCTTTGCCAAGCTGCCGTCCTACAGCCGTTTGGGAGCACAACTCCCCTCCTCCCTGGCCGGCACGGGATCATGAACCTTGTCATCCGAAACAGAGCTGGAGGAATGGTGGCTTGGATGGAGGAAAGCACTCTCTGGGTGGCCTTTGGCAAGTAACTCTTTTACAGCCCAACCACCCTTGCAGGGTAGCTTTGAGGATAGAATGCCACCACGAGCCTCTCAAAGGAAAGGGTGGCTAGCAGAACTCCTCTCTTGCTGTTCTCACTTGCTTTCCAGGTTGGCAGTGCCTGTCCACAACCTTTATCCTTTTTTTAAAAAATAATTTTTTTATTAGATTTTCCACAATGATAACACAAACCATAAAGCAAAATGATACATGAAAACAGAAACAAAAAAAGGGAACAATAAACAGATAAACAATAACAACAAACTTGTTGTTGTTGTTTAGTCGTTTAGTCGTGTCCGCCTCTTCGTGACCCCCTGGACCAGAGCATGCCAGGCACTCCTGTCTTCCACTGCCTCCCGCAGTTTGGTCAAACTCAGGCTGGTAGCTTCGAGAACACTGTCCCACCATCTCGTCCTCTGTCGTCCCCTTCTCCTTGTACCCTCCATCTTTCCCAACATCAGGGTCTTTACCAGGGAGTCTTCTCTTCTCATGAGGTGACCAAAGTATTGGAGCCTCAGCTTCAGGATCCGTCCTTCCAGTGAGCACTCAGGGCTGATTTCCTTAAGAATGGAGAGGTTGGATCTTCTTGCAGTCCATGGGACTCTCAGGAGTCTCCTCCAGCACCAGAATTCAAAAGCATCCATTCTTTGGCGGTTGTCTTTGTCCATGGAGTTTTCTTGGCAGGGATACTGGAGTGGCTTGCCGGTTCCTCCTCCAGGTGGATCACGTTTGGTCAAACTCTCCACTATGACCTCTTCATCTTGGGTGCCCTGCTCGGCATGGTTCATAGCTTCTCTGAGTTATTCAAGCCCCTTCGCCACGGCAAGGCAGTGATCCATGAAGGGCAGAAACTCCTCTCTTTCTTTTCTCACTTGCTTTCCAGGTTGGCAGTGCCTGTCCGCCAACCTTTTTCCTTTTTTAAAAAACATTTTTTTTATTAGATTTTCCAGAATGATAACACAAACCACAAAGCAAAATGATACACGAAAACAGAAATAGAAAAAAGGGAACAATAAACAGATAAACAATAACAACAAACTTAATTCTTCACAAATCCAACCTTTTAAACATCTTGGTGGACTTCCTCAATTCCCTCCCTTCTGAGTTTCCTTGTAATTGAAAGTAACAGCTTTATTTATTTATTTAAATATTTTTACAATATTTATTCAAATAGCCAACCTTTATCCTGCCCCACTTCTGCAGACAGCACACATCTGCCCCGGTCTCGAGGCTCTGGAATAGGCAAACTTGACCCTCCAGATGTTTTGGGACTACAACTCCCATCATCCCTGACCACCGGTCCTGTTAGCTAGGGATGATGGGAGTTGTAGTCCCAGAACATCTGGAGGGCCGAGTTTGCCTGTGCCTGCTCTGGAAGAAAGCTCTTTCTGCTTTGGTGAAGCTTCAATGTTTTGTAATGTTCTGTTGCTGTCATCTTCCCCTAGGAATGGGGGAGAAGATGGATTCAGTTTTTGTTTAAAGTCCGACTTCCCAGATCCACCTTTTTCGAAAGATTCTGCAAACTGAAACCACTCTCCTTTGAAATTTGTAATGCAGTTGTCCGGCCAAGGAAGACACATGTACAATGGTCAAGTCTGCATACAGATGTGCACATTAGTGAAAGTAAAATGTAAAAGTGTGTTAAATGTGAAAACATGTGTATACAGTGGTACCTCGGGTTAAGAACTTAATTCGTTCTGGAGGTCTGTTCTTAACCTGAAACTGTTCTGAACCTGAAGCACCACTTTAGCTAATGGGGCCTCCTGCTGCCGCTACTCCACCGCTGCACAATTTCTGTTCTCATCCTGAAGCAAAGTTCTTAACCCGAGGTACTATTTCTGGGTTAGCGGAGTCTGTAACCTGAAGCGTATGTAACCTGAGGTACCACTGTATTCTGAAAATTCACACAAAAAAGCTTTCTCATGAGGACTTTTCCTTCTTAAATAAACGCATAAAATGATGTAGCGATGAGAAGAGCTTAAGACAGGAAAAATGAGAGATTGAGAGAAACTCAAACAGGCATAATTGCCCACCCCTGCCTCCCCCGAGCAACGAGGGTGTTTGCGAACATTCCATGACGTCACAGCAGGTCAGCCAATGGCAGTAAGAAGAAGGTCAACCTCTTCACGGGTTGCATGGAAAGCCTTGGGCTTACTTCACTTTCCACTTGCCGACGTTGTGTCTGCTCCCTTCCATTTAGCAAGCTGCTCTTTCTTTTTCGTTTTGCCTGGTGTGGATGAGGGCACACACATACACACACACACACACTCCACATCGCCAGATGTCCGCTGTGCATGACATCAGCACGGGTGGAGCCTACCCTGGGACAAAACAACGTCCGTGCAGCGTACGAGAAGCGTTCCTGCTGCACCCCTTTGCTGAGCTTTGAGCAACAGAGCGCCTTAATAATAGACTCCTCATGCTGAGATCACTCTCCTCTTAACCTCTTGCTGCCAAGGCAGGTTCTAAAATAAGCCCAGCTGTGGCTGCTAAGTCCATTGAACGGAGGGCTGTTTTGCATTTTCGAGCTCCCCCCTCCTGCTTGGTGCACCCACCCCGTCCTTCCTCCGGGTCTGGCTCTCTTTGTTTGGAATGGTCCTTGTCACGGCGGAAGGTGCCAGAACCCAGCTGTTCCTCCCCAGACTTCTGGGAGAAAGAGAGGGCGGGGGCCTGAGAGGCCTTGTGGCCGCAGTTTGTTCCCGTAAATGCAATATCGGACGAGTCTCTGAGCTGGGCCGGTTGCAGCTCCTGTGGCAAGAATGTCATTGGAAACAGGAATTGGAGGAGGGAATGTGTGGCGAAGAGGCCAAAGAGCAGACCGAGACCCTCAAAACTCTCCTCAGGAAGACTGCCTGGTGTGAGACGAGGAGGAACACAGTGTGTGTACTCCAGCCAGAGATGTTTCCCTGCCGATCGCTCTTGCTCCCGAGCCAGGCTGAGAGAGAGAGAGGACAGCTTAGAGGAACGGCAGATGTGGTTCTTCTTTCCACGGCCCCCTCCCCAAGGCATACATGTCATGAAATGCCTTCTGGTATCAGAGGGAAAAACACACATTTTTTGCACATTTCCTTCTTATTTGTGGTGTCTGGTTGTATGACTAGCACTCCAAGATAGGTAGATAAAATATCACTTTTTAAATAAAAAAAGTGGTGTTTTTTTTGCACCAAGGAGAAAATGAAACCTAATGAATGTGTATTTAGTGGGTAGGGTCTTATTGGGAACCTGTTGTTGTTGTTTAGTCGTGTCCGACTCTTTGTGACCCCGTGGACCAGAGCACGCCAGGCACTCCTGTCTTCCACTGCCTCCTGCAGTTTGGTCAAACTCATGCTGGTAGCTTCGAGAACACTGTCCAACCATCTCCTCCTCTGTCGGCCCCTTCTCCTTGTGCCCTCCATCTTTCCCAACATCAGCGTCTTTTCCAGGGAGTCTTCTCTTCTCATGAGGTGGCCAAAGTCTTGGAGCCTCAGCTTCAGGATCTGTCCTTCCAGTGAGCACTCAGGGCTGATTTCCTTCAGAACGGAGAGGTTGGATCTTCTTGCAGTCCATGGGACTCTCAAGAGGCTCCTCCAGCACCATAATTCAAAAGCATCAATTCTTTGGCGATCAGCCTTCTTTATGGTCCAGCTCTCACTTCCATACATCACTACTGGGAAAACCATAGCTTTAACTATATGGACCTTTGTTGGCAAGGTGATGTCTCTGCTTTTTAAGATGCTTTTTAAGATTAGGAACCTAGAGACGCCTTTGTCTTGGTAGCTGATACATAACATCCCTGCTCCCCAGAGTTTCTAGAGTGAAGGCAGACGGGAAAGCACACAAACTGCGCTGTGTTCACAGGAAAGACAGAAGCTGCCTTATACTGAGTCACAGAATCATAGAATCGCAGAATTGGACAGGACCCCAAGGGTCATCTAGTCCAACCCACTGCAATGCAGGAATCTCAGCTAAAACATCCATGGCAGATGGCCATCCAACCTCTGCTTGAAAACCTCCATGGAAGAAGAGTCCACCACCTCTTGTAGGAGACCATTCCACTGTTGAACAGCTCTTGATGTCAGAAATCCTTTTCCTGATGTTTAGTTGGAATCTGTCCTGTAACATGAAGCCATTGGTTCGAGTCCTACCCTCCAGAACAGGAGAAGCTGGACACAGTATTCCAGGTGTGGTCTGACCAAGGCAGAAGAGAGTGGGACTATCACTTCCCTTGATCTGCAGCCTAGAATAGCGTTAGCTTTTTTGGCTGCTGCATCACACTGTGGACTCATGTTAAGTTTGTGGTCCACCAAAACCTCTAGATCAGAGGTCAGCAACCTAAGGCCCATGGGTTGGAAGCGGCCCATGAGGGTTGCTTAACCGGCCCATGAGCTGCCCCCAAACCTAGCCACCTGCTCACTGAGTCCCCGCGCACTGTGCTAAACCAGCGTAGCATGGCACAGGGACTCTCTTCCGCGGCTCCGGGAATCGCTTCTGTGCAGGTGCGATTTCCGGCATCTGGGCATGCGCAGAAGTGATTTCCGGCATCGTGCTGCACCAGTCGGCCGGAAGATCTCCACGGGAGTAATCCGTCCCATGCCCGGTAAGCCTTGCCAACCCCTGCCCTAGATCCTTTTCACATGTACAGTGGTACCTCAGGTTAAGTACTTAATTCGTTCTGGAGGTCTGTTCTTAACCTGAATCCATTCTTTTTTTTTTTAAAAAAAATAATTTTAATTCATTTTTAAGCATATTAATTGTCATACATACCACAAAATTTCACATCTTATACAATCTTTTTGGACTTCCATCAGCAGCTCTGATGATCCCCCATTTTTATCATTTCTTCTGCATTTCTTAAATTCATATTGCCTTTAATTATCTTAACCAGCGTCTTCCTTTTTATCCAATTATGCAATAATTCAAATTATTCACCTCACAAAACTTCTTGCAAACCTACAAATGTAATCTGGTCATCACAATTACTTTTCAAATAGTCCGTAAATTTACACCAATCTTCTGTGAATCTCTGGTCCCACCGGTTTCGAATTCTTCCTGTTAGTTTGTCTAATTCTGCATAGTCCATCAATTTCATCTCCCAATCTTCTTTCGTCGGTAATTCTTCTTACTTCCATTTTTGTGCCAATAGTATTCTTGCTGCCGTCATTGCATATAAGAACAGCTTACAATCCTTTCTATTTATATCATCTCCTACAATGCCCAGTAAAAATGCTTCTGGTTTCTTTATAAATGTATATTTCAACATTTTTTTCCATCTCATTATATATCATTTCCCAGAAGTTTTTCACCTTTTTACATTCCCACCAGTGGAAAATATTGCAGAATGTTAATATTGACCAGTGGTATCAAAAAGTCTAGTAATGTGCTCTTTTAGAGAAATGAACACAAAAACTAAGCGCAAAAGATTAAGGACCTATTTGAGAAAATCTGGAATGCGTCTATTGACTATACACTTGTAAAGGTTAATACTTGCTCCCCCACCCTCAAAACCCTGTAGCAGCCTTTCTCAACATTTGAGCACCAGATATTGTTGGACTAGAACTCCTTCCAAGCTGGGAGTTGTAATCCAGTAACATCTGGGGACCCAAGGTTGAGAAAGGCCAATCTAGGCTATGAACTTTTGAGTTAACTTTTCACCTCATTACAGTGGCGTAGCGTGGGTTGTCAGCACCCGGGGCAAGGCAAGTAATTTGCGCCCCCTAACCCGTGGATTTGCGCCCCCTAACCCGTGGATTTGCGCCCCCTAACCCGTGGATTTGCCCTAACCCCAGATGTTGCGCCCGGTGCGGCCGGCCCCCCCTGCACCCCCCACGCTACGCCACTGCCTCATTACCCTGTGAAGACAACTCTTGCAAAGAAATCCCAGTGAAGAAAATCTGAAGGAGAAAGAAAGAATTTGGATTATCAGAGGCATCTCAAGCCTGTTACGTTAATAACTTACCATTTGCATCTGTTTCGTTGGATTCATTTTTAAGTTGTGTGTTGTTGTTTTTTTTAAAAAAACTTTAATAAAGAGGAAGAGGAAGGTTGGAAAAAAACAAGAGAGAGAAAGAATTGTCAAGGCCAAAACTAAAAACGACACCGAAACACCGGCCCAAACCCATTAGCCTGTCTGCAGAAAACAATTGTCAGAGCAACTTAGAAAGCCGCAGATTTGGCAGAGGCATAACAGGATGTTTTTAAATTTTTATTTTTCAAAGCGTCATTGTGGCCCATCCTTTTTCAATTATTAATATTTTGAGTATTCGTTTCCCCTTGTTTCCTTTCTCACTTCTGCATCTTTGTACGGAAGGGTGGTGGTGTAACTGTTTAGCCTGTACTACAGGGGTAGGCAAACTAAGGCCCGGGGGCCGGATCTGGCCCAATCGCCTTCTCTCCCTCCTTTTTTTATCCTAATTTTTTTTATTCCCTCCCTGTATTCCCCTCCCCCCTCCACAAAGAAAAGAAATAACCCACCCTCCCACACAACCCTACAGAGACTCCCTCAGCTCCTCTCCCTGGTTTTTCAGCACGTTAGTCTCTGCATATTATTAAATTGTAAAGATCTTTAATTTATCTATCTGTATGTTACCACTGCAGATGGTGACAGCAGCCATGAAATTAAAAGACGCCTGCTTCTTGGGAGAAAAGCAATGACAAACCTAGACAGCATCTTAAAAAGCAGAGACATCACCTTGCCGACAAAGGTCCGTATAGTTAAAGCTATGGTTTTCCCAGTAGTGATGTATGGAAGTGAGAGCTGGACCATAAAGAAGGCTGATCGCCAAAGAATTGATATTTTTGAATCATGGTGCTGGAGGAGACTCTTGAGAGTCCCATGGACTGCAAGAAGATCCACCCTCTCCATTCTGAAGGAAATCAGCCCTGAGTGCTCACTGGAAGGACAGATCCTGAAGCTGAAGCTCCAATACTTTGGCCACCTCAGGAGAAGAGAAGACTCCCTGGAAAAGACCCTGATGGTGGGAAATATGGAGGGCACAAGGAGAAGGGGATGGCAGAGGATGAGATGGTTGGACAGTGTTCTCGAAGCTACCAGCATGAGTTTGACCAAACTGCGGGAGGCGGTAGAAGACAGGATTGCCTGGCGTGCTCTGGTCCATGGGGTCACAAGGAGTCGGACACGACTAAACGACTAAACAACAACAAATGTTACCCATAATAAATTTGTGGATGTTTATTCAAAACCTGCCAAGGAGTCCAATTCATTTTGTTGTTTCTTTAAATACTTTGTAAAAGGTTCCCATTCTTCCTTAAAATCACAGTTGTCCTTATCACAACTTGTCCTGTGTCAGTTTCGCCAATTCCGTATAGTCCATCAGTTTCTCTTGCCACAGTTCTTTGGTCGGGATTTCTTCATTTTTCCATCCCTGTGCTATTAAGACTCTTGTGGCCCAATTGCCTTCTCAATCCGGCCCGCGGACGATCCGGGATTCAGCGTGTTTTTACATGAGTAGAATGTGTCCTTTTATTGAAAATGCATCTTTAGGTTATTTGTGGGGCATAGGAATTTGTTCATTCCCCCCCCCCCAAAAAAAATATAGTCCGGCCCCACACAAGGTCTGAGGGACTTGGTTTTTCAGCCCCTGGCTGAAAAAGGTTGCTGACCCCTGATGTAGTATTTTGGGTGCACCTGGTCCCATGGCCACCTCCCCAGCAACACCCCTCCCTTTACAATGTGTCTCATTCCTTATACGGCCAACACACACACACACACACACACACACACACACACACACACACTGAGCTCCTCATGCTGGTATACAGCTTATCTCCCTCCTGTTATTTCTCAATATCAAATCGCAGCAAGAAAAATGATTTGCTTGCCTTCAATACAGGTAGTATCCCTCTTGGGGAGCGTTAATGACTTCAGCAAAGATGTTTCCACCTACAGGGCGAGCGGTTTGATCGCTTTGCCATCTGCTGCAGGCAGCCGATGTCGAAATCCAGGGTTTTTTTTAACAGATCACATCACCTGTGGCTTTTAAACCTCTCCAGCTTTTTCAAACGCCCCCCCCCCAGAAAAAAACACAGCCGCTCGCTCCCCTCTCCCTCCAAGGTGAAATGCAAAAGCAACAGAAAAGAAGGCTTGAAAGTCGAAGAGGGAAATATTTTCTTCGGTTCAGTGAGCAACTGGGAGAGCCTCCACTTTCTTTTGACTCAGATGGTCCTGAGTGGGTCAGCCATGGGTCAAGGAGGGGTCAGCTAATTTAAGTTGCAGCTCATTCCTCTGATGTCCTCCCCCAGCAGGAGGGGGAAGTCCAAGCCAGCAGGTGTCATAAACACCAGTTCCCCCTAAATTTCATAATCACTTAAGATCTAATTACAAACCCAAACGTGCTTTTTGACTTTCCCTTCAAAATGAGCCAGCAGGAGTATCTCCCACTGTGAATGAGATGGGCTTTCATGGCTCTGTGTCATTTGGGGGTTGGTGATTTTTAATATAGAGTAGAAATTCAAATTGTTTTGCATTCATGTGCACCTGCCCACCCCTATTTCAACTAATTTGTTAAGAATACAGTGGTACCTCAGGTTAAGTACTTACCTAGGCTCTGTGGTTTAACCCACAGCGCCACCCATGTCCCATATATACAGTAGTACCTTGGGTTAAGTACTTAATTCGTTCCAGAGGTCCGTACTTAAGCTGAAACTGTTCTTAACCTGAAGCACCACTTTAGCTAATGGGGCCTCCCGCTGCTGCTGGAGCATGATTTCTATTCTCATCCTGAAGTAAAGTTCTTAACCTGAAGCACTATTTCTGGGTTAGCGGAGTCTGTAACCTGAAGCGTATGTAACCTAAAGCATATGTAACCCAAGGTACCACTGTACCAAGTTGACTTTAGAAAGGATATTATTGGTTTCCATCAGAAGCCGTGGACTTCTGCCCCGCCATCTTGGAAAGCCTGGGGCTAAGATGGCCATGGGGCAAGCGGAAGAAAGAAAATCTGCAAATTGGGGAACGGTCTTCTGGCAGGTGGAGACAACATCTCCATGTTCCCATAAAGCCCTGCTGGATCAGGCCAATGGCCCATTTAATCCAGCATTCTGTTCTCACCATGGCTAACCAGCACTGTGAGTGAAGTTTAGAGAAAAGGTGCATAATCAGGGGCAAAATGGACATTTATAATGTTATGTGTGGCATGGTGAAAGCAGAGAGAGAAAGGTTTTTCTGAAGGACCAGGTGCGCAGCCTGGGAGTCATTCTAGACTCACAGCTGTCCATGGAGGCGCAGGTCAATTCTGTGTCCAGGGCAGCTGTCTACCAGCTCCATCTGGTACCCAGGCTGAGACCCTCCCTGCCCACAGACTGTCTTGCCAGAGTGGTGCATTCTCTGGTTATCTCCTGCTTGGACTACTGCAATGCGCTCTACGTGGGGCTACCTTTGAAGGTGACCCGGAAACTACAACTAATCCAGAATGCGGCAGCTAGACTGGTGACTGGGAGCAGCTGCTGAGACCATATAACACCGGTCTTGAAAGATCTACATTGGCTCTCAGTACGTTTCTGAGCACAATTCAAAGTGTTGGGGCTGACCTTGAAAGCCCTAAATGGCCTCGGTCCAGTATACCTGAAGGAGTGTCTCCACCCCCATTGTTCAGCCGGGACACTGAGATCCAGCACCAAGGGCCTTCTGGCAGTTCCCTCATTGCGAAAATTGAGGTTACAGGGAACCAGACAGAGGGCCTTCTCAGTAGTGGCGCCCTCCCTGTGGAACGTCTTCCCTTCAGATGTGAAGGAAATAAGCAGCTATCTTCTCTTTAAAAGACATTTGAAGGCAGCCCTGTTTAGGGAAGTTTTTAATATTTAATGCTGTATTGTTTTAAACACTTGATTGGGAGCCGCCCAGAGTGGCTGGGGAAACTCAGCCAGATGGGTGGGGTATAAATAATAAATTATTATTATTATTATTATTATTAGAATCATAGAATCATAGAGTTGGAAGAGACCACAAGGGCCATCGAGTCCAACCCCCTGCCAAGCAGGAAACACCATCAGAGCACTCCTGACATATGGTTGTCAAGCCTCTGCTTAAAGACCTCCAAAGAAGGAGACTCCACCACACTCCTTGGCAGCAAATTCCACTGTTGAACAGCTCTTACTGTCAGGAAGTTCTTCCTAATGTTTAGGTGGAATCTTTTTTCTTGTAGTTTGGAACCATTGCTCCGTGTCCGCTTCTCTGGAGCAGCAGAAAACAACCTTTCTCCCTCCTCTATGTGACATCCTTTTATATATTTGAACGTGGCTATCATATCACCCCTTAACCTCCTCTTCTCCAGGCTAAACATGCCCAGCTCCCTTAGCCGTTCCTCATAAGGCATCGTTTCCAGGCCTTTGACCATTTTGGTTGCCCTCCTCTGGACACGTTCCAGTTTGTCAGTGTCCTTCTTGAACTGTGGTGCCCAGAACTGGACACAGTACTCCAGGTGAGGTCTCCAGGTGAGTGCCACTGTATTCTGCTCTGGTCAGACCTCACCTGGAGTACTGTGTCCAGTTCTGGGCACCACAGTTCAAGAAGGACAGAAAGGTTGTTTTCTGCTGCTCCAGAGAAGCGGACACGGAGCAGTGGTTCCAAACTACAAGAAAGAAGATTCCACCTAAACATTAGGAAGAACTTCCTGACAGTAAGAGCTGTTTGACAGTGGAATTTGCTGCCAAGGAGTGTGGTGGAGTCTCCTTCTTTGGAGGTCTTTAAGCAGAGGCTTGACAACCATATGTCAGGAGTGCTCTGATGGTGTTTCCTGCTTGGCAGGGGGTTGGACTCGATGGCCCTTGTGGTCTCTTCCAACTCTATGATTCTATGATTCTATGATCAGAAGTCTAGTGTCCAGATCAAGGGAAGTAAGAGTCCCACTCTCTTCTGCCTTGGCCAGACCACACCTGGAATGCTGTGTCCAGTTCTGGGTGCCACAATTTAATAAGGACGTTGACCAGCTGGAAGGTGTGCAGAGGAGGCTGACCGAGATGACCAAGGGCCTGGAAACCAAGCCTGATGAGGAACGGTTGAAGGAGCTGGATATATTTAGCCTGGAAAAGAGGAGACTGAGAGGAGATATGAGAGGCATCTTCAGACATCTTCAGGGCTGTCACATGGAGGAGTGAACATGTTTGTTTTCTCCCACTCTGGAGGGTAGGACCTAAACCAATGTCTTAAAATGAAAAGGAAGGAGATTCCAACTAAACACACGTGAAAAAATTCTGAGATTAAGAGATGTTTGACAGTGGAACCGACAGTCTCCCTTGGAAGGTTGTGGACTTTCCTTCCTTGGAAGTTTTTAAGCAGAGGTTGGATGGCCATCTGTCATGGAAGCTTTAGTTGAGATTCCTACATTGCAGGGAGTTTAATAACAACAACAACAACAACAACAACAACAACAACAAAAATTTATTACTTATACCCCGCCCATCTCTGGGTGGCTTCCAACAAAATATTAAAATACAGTAATGCATCAAACATTAAAAGCTTCCCTGAACAGGGCTGCCTTCAGATGTCTTCTAAAAGTCTGGTAGTTGTTCTTCTCTTTGACATCTGGTGGGAGGGCGTTCCTCAGGGTGGGCGCCACTACCAAGAAGGCCCTCTGCCTGGTTCCCTGTAGCTTTGCTTCTCACAGTGAGGGAATCGCCAGAAGGCCCTCGGTGCTGGACCTCAGTGTCCGGGTAGAACGATGGGGGTGGAGACGCTCCTTCAGGTCTACTGGGCCTTTGAGGCCATTTAGGGCTTTTAAGGTCAGCACCAACACTTTGAATTGTGCTCGGAAACGTACTGGGAGCCAATGTAGGTCTTTCAAGACCGGTGTTATAACAATAATAATAATAATAATAATAATAATAATAATAATAATAATAATTTATTATTTATACCCCGCCCATCTGGCTGAGTTTCCCCAGCCACTCTGGGCGGCTCCCAATCAGTATTAAAAACAATACAGCATTACATATTAAAAACATCCCTGAACAGGGCTGCCTTAAGATGTCTTCTGAACGTCAGGTAATTCTTTATCTCTTTGACATCTGATGGGAGGGCGTTCCACAGGGCGGGCGCCACTACCGAGAAGGCCCTCTGTCTGGTTCCCTGTAGCCTCACTTCTCGCAATGAGGGAACTGCCTGAAGGCCCTCGGCGCTGGATCTCAGTGTCCGGGCTGAACGATGGGGGTGGAGACGCTCCTTCAGGTATACAGGACCGAGGCCGTTTAGGGCTTTAAAGGTCAGCACCAACACTTTGAATCGTGTTGAGTCCTTCCAACTCTACAGTTCCATGATTCTATGAGCTACCACTGCTTGAGAGGCTCAACAGTTCTTTATGATTAAGATCTGGATTTCTACCTGAGACAACATTCAGGAGAGCCAAAATCAGGGATGGGTGCATCTGTTGACCAGAGATGTCACAGATCTGGCATATTCTACTTCCAACTCCATCACATGTGGATGCTTGTACAGATCATACCACACCTTCTCTGACATACAAGGGAAAGCAAGGGCAGATCTACTTTAAATCTGATGAAGTTTAAGAATTAGGGCCCCTAATCCCAGAGATCCCCTAATCCCAATTTTAGGCCACATTGCTGAAGTGTGACTCCAATTGATTAATTTTTTGTTCTATGTATTTCAACTATCCCCAAATTTTGAAGGTGGAGTATTGCAGTAAGTTGGCTGCTCTGCTGCGGCTAATGCATCCCACCCCCCGAGGAATAACAATGTGTTCATGAAAGTACTTAAAACGGATACCCAAAAATGCAATCTCATGGAAAATTTGTGGTGATCTGTCAAGGAACAACTGAAGAAGATAACAGTGGTTATTTAGACTTCATTGCTGGTTGTTGAGAGACCCCCATAACAGTTCAAGCTCCGGGTCCCCCCAAAGCATAGTTCCACCACTGGGGGAAAGATTAAGGTTTCTCAAGGACAGCTTCCTTGGTGTCAAATACCATTTATGCAACATTTTCTAGGGCTGTATATTATGGTGACTATAATCCCACGCTTTAAGGATGAAGGAGTGCGAAAGAAGGAGAAATGATTCCTCAAAAGATTAATAATGGGGAAAAGATGGACCACACGGATGCTTTGAAAAATGAAAATAACGTCCCTGCTCCTGCCAATCTTGTGGGTTTCTGGGTCACCCTGACAATGGTTTTCCGTAGAAGGGCTAATGGGTTTGGGATGGCGTTTCAGTTCTGCAGAAATCCCAAAATGGCTGGGCAGAGAACATGTGCTTTCCATTCCAAAGAGAGCAGTAGAACAAATGCTACTACCACAGGTTGAGAACTGCTGAATAGGGATATCCTATTTAACAGCAGCAGCAGTATAAAAACATAATAAAATATTAAACATTATAAAAACTTCCCTCTCCAGGGCTGCCTTCAGATGTCTTTTAAAGGTTGTATAGTTACTTATCTCCTTGGCTCAGGGGTTGCATAACTCCATACCCTCCAACGTTTCTCTGATGAAAATGGGGATGTTCTAAGGAAGAACAGGACATTCCAGGATCAAATCAGAGACTGGCACAGCTTTTGTAAATCTTGGACTGGAAAATAGGGACACTGGGAGGGTCTATTAACAAATTGGATCTGATGACAATATATTGTTATACAGTGGTACCTCTAGATGCGAACGGGATCTGTTCTGGAGTCCTGTTCGCATCTAGAAGCAAACATAACCAGTGATGGCACGTTTTTTCCAGGGAGTTACTTGGGATAGACATGACCAAAGGTGTTGTTGGTCCATCTAGGACAGGGGTCAGCAAACTTTTTCAGCGGGGGGCCGGTCCACTGTCCCTCAGACCTCGTGGGGGGCCGGACTATATTTTTTGGGGGAAAATGAACGAATTCCTATGCCCCACAAATAACCCAGAGATGCATTTTAAATAAAGGCACACATTCTACACATGTAAAAACACGCTGATTCCTGGACTGTCCATGGGCCAGATTGAGAAGGCGATTGGGCCGGCTCCGGCTCCCGGGCCTTAGGTTGCCCCCTCCTTCGGTAATCCTCACAGAACTCTAGCCCAATGGTTGCCATTAATTTGATTTTGAATTGATTTTAGAATGAATTGATTTTAGAATGTATTTCAATTAATAGATTGTGATTTTATGTATACTGTGTTACTTTTACTGTTGTCAGCCGCTCTGAGCCCAGCTTCGGCTGGGGAGGGCGGGATATACATAATTTTTTTTATTATTATTATTAGTCCAGCTGTGTTATGTACTGAGTTGAATAGGATCCAAAATGCAGCAGTCTGATTGGTCCTAGAACAATAGGATCCAAAATGCAGTAGTCTGATTGGTCCTAGAACAATAGGATTCAGAATGCAGCAGTCTGATTGGTCCTAGAACAATGCAGCAGTATGATTGGTCCACAGGAGCCACCCAATCCAGCTCCAGATGGAAGTGAATCCGCAACCTGATTGGCCTACAGGAGAATTCCGGAATTAGCCAATCACGTGGGGCCCATTGTGTAAATAATGTATATAAAGCAGATAATTTGGGGGAACTTTCATTCCTCCTCACTACTATGAGCTGAATAAAGAGCATGAAATCCACTCTCGACTCTGAGTATATTTCAAGCTGTGATAGCTCAGTCAGTAGAGCATGAGGCTCTCAATCTCAGGTTTATGGGCTCGAGCCCCGCACTGGCCAAAAGATTGAGAGCCAGTGTGGTGTAGTGGTTAAGAGCGGTGGACTCGTAATCTGGTGAACCGGGTTCGCGTCTCCGCTCCTCCACATGCAGCTGCTGGGTGACCTTGGGCCAGTCACACTTCTTTGAAGTCTCTCAGCCCCACTCACCTCACAGAGTGTTTGTTGTGGGGGAGGAAGGGAAAGGAGAATGTTAGCTGCTTTGAGACTCCTTAAAGGGAGTGAAAGGCGGGATATCAAATCCAAACTCTTCTTCTTCCCGCATTTCAGGGGGGGGTGGGCTAGATAACTCTTGTGGTCCCTTCCAGTTCTACAATTCTAGAGGATCAGAGGAGAGGGCTGCTGTTGTTGCTGCCGCCACCCAGATGTGGGCACCCAGCCTCTTGCTGAGGCGCATGCATGTTGAACCAGCAACATGTGGCCACAGGTTTCCTTTCCGCAAACACCAGCGGCTCCCAAACACCCAAACAAGAGCAGCAGCTTTTTCTCAGGGTCACGAATCAGAAGACTTTCTTTTTTTTCCTTCTCCCCCCTTCTATTCTTTTCGGCTTCTTTATTTGTGCCAAACAGATGCCGTTGGCCTGGCACCGATCCTTCCCTGGCACGGAGCGGGGAGCCCAGGGAACCGAGAGGTTCCGAGACGGAAGAGAGCCCAGAGACTGTTTGTTCATAAACACAGCTGGGCGCTTTGGTGAGCAACCTGCTTGCAGCCTTTGCTGGATGGATTCCTTCCACTCAGCCACCCTGCGAGGGGGAGAGGGGGGTGGGAGGAGAGAGGAGAGAGGAGAGGAAGAGGGGGGCACCAGGCATGCACGGCCAGCCTCCCCCTGGCCCATGCGCCGGAGAAATAATTAAACAGTTTTCCTTAACCTTTCGACCCTCTCCATTTATCCTCCTCACCCATTACGCCTCTCCCCTCTCCCAGCGCAGCATCCCTGAAACGCAGCCACCCGGGTCAAGGGGTTTATTGTTTAATGGAGATGAAACATTTTGTAAATTGTACAAAGTCACAATGTTTAGAGTGGAGGCTTCTGCAGAGCTAGATCTCCCTCTCTCTCTCTCTTTCGCTCCCTCCCCATCGAACAGGGAGATCTAACATATGTTCCCCTTCCGTCTCAGGAAATTTGGGATAAGTGTAGAACTGGCATCGACATGTTACCAAATCCTTCTTATAAACCAAATGACATCTGCATTCAAATAAAAACATTCCTTCCCTCCAAATACCAGGAAATGCTAAAAGTATCACTATTCTAAGGTCATGCTGAAATGAAATTTTTGGCGTCCACAACACAAAGAGAGTTCACCAAAGGCCAAGAGTTTCTTTCTCTCATTTCATTCTCTCTCTCTCTCTCCCCCCCTACTTTTTCTTTTTTTTTGGTGTGTGTGTCCAAACTCAACACATTTGCTAAGGCAAATCTCAAGAGTCTCCCTTCTGGGTCAAACATGTGCCTCTGCCTGCGACAGTGTGTGAGTGTATGCACGCACATCTCTTTGTGTGTGCGCTCCTCGAACATTGCAAACGTTTAATCTTCTTCATATGAATCCGTATAAATATTTGAGGAGAACGGACCTACATTAACAAATACCCCGGCCGCCTTTTGTTTTTGCAAGGAAGAGAAGGGCTCGTTGTGAAGCAAAGCAAATATCCTCTGAGCTCGCTGTGCCAAAATAATCAAGGGGGATAAACAGCCGGGGATTTACGGAATATGAATATTCTTCGGTAAATAAACGGAAGAAGGAACAATGGTTGTGGGGAGGTATAACCAAGCACAATGGATTTATTGCATCGCCAGACTGGGAGGTGGGTCAGGGAGTTGGGCGTGGAGGCTGGCAAGACCCAGAGGTCAAAATCCCAGTACAAGGCTCATTTTGGAGACCCGGTGGGGAAAATAATCTCTCTAGGAATCGCACTCCTCTATGGTCCTCCCTCTTCACCACTCCCTGCTTCCTGGTTTTCTCTCTGGTCATGTGGTTCCCAAAAATTATTGGGCCACCGCCTCTTTGGTTCCACAAACTCATCTCCAGTGGATGCTACGCCATGGAAAGCATTATTCGGGATAGCTGTTTGCACAACCCACTAAGGAAGATAATAACACAAGGAAGTTAAAAACAGTTAAGATCTCTAAAGTACAAAGTCCCAAGCGCTGTAACCTTTCTTCATAAAGGAGTTGCTCCATCTCTTTGATCGTTTTGGTACCCATTCTCTCATTCATTCATTCATTCATTCATTCATTCATTCGGTTTAATGGTATGCTGCTTTCTCACAAATAAATCATGCCCAAAATGGCTTAGAACAAAGAAACTATTATTATTTTTTGCGTAAAACATAGCAAAACATTAATACTTTCATAACAACTTAGGAAAACAAAGATATAATACCATGTTCCTCAGCTTTTCCAATTCTACAATATCCATTTTGAGGATGTTCGTGCTTCTAGCCAGGCTACGTGCTGGCACTGTGGGGGTAACTGGGTGTGAGGTGACAGAAAAACAGAGTTTTTAGCAGGGTGTTCTGGGAAGAAGAAGGAAGAAGAGAGACTGGGATCCATCTTGGGCTGGCTGGCTGAAGGCTGATTGTGCTGCTGTAGAGGAGAAGCCCCTCTTGAAATGACCATGCTGTTAAGATCTGAACTCCCTCCATGCAGACTGAAGGTGTAAATAGGTGTTTAGGGAAGTTTCTAATATTTGATGTTTTATTCTGTTTTTAATCTGTTGGGAGCTGTCCAGAGTGGCTGAGGAAACCCAGTCAGATGGGTGGGGTATAAATATATTATTATTATTATTAACCATATTTCTTAAAGCTACAGTTACAGATAGGTAGCCGTGTTGGTCTGCCATAGTCAAAACAAAACAAATTCCTTCCAGTAGCACCTTAAAGACCAACTAAGTCAGTTCTTGGTATGAGCTTTCGTGTGCAGTGTGCATGCACACGAAAGCTCATACCAAGAACTGACTTAGTTGGTCTTTAAGGTGCTACTGGAAGGAATTTGTCTTAAAGCTACGACAGTCTCCACCATGTCTCAAATCTGCAAAAGAACACAGGCCCTGGGTCAGAGACTCTTGCAGAGAGTGGGGTTGTCCCTTGACTTTTGTAACATTATTATGGTTGAGCTGAAATGACTCCATTTTCAACAAACACTTTTGGGACTGTCCCCTACCGCTGTTGCTGGTGTGTTTTTCGGCGCTGCTTGGGGAAATATTCGCCTTGGCCTGCGCTCTTCTCGCTCCTATCTGACTCCCAGCTGAATACCCACCAAACCCAGGTTATCCCCAAGAGGAATTAGGCAGCAGCCCTAGCAGCCCTGCCCTTCTCCCTGCAAAAAAACAGAAATTATTGTTTTGGTAGGCTAGGGTTAACTTTGGTTGCTCAAAACAGGCCGGCTGGTGCGTTGGGAAAGCTGTAACAAGGGGGGTTGGAATTAACTAAGCTGTCCGTGAGGACCACCCAAGAGGACCTAAATAGGGGGTTTCTTTTAAGTGGGGTTAGGATCAAAGAATAAAAAGAGATTAGAGCCAATAAGGAGCTACAGGGGGAACATCTGGTACTTTTCAAAAATCACCAGTGGAAAGGTGAAGCGGCTGTTGCTGCTGGAGAAGGGAATTGCGGCAGAGTCCTCTCCCGCCACTCACTCAGGAAGACAGGAATGGGCCAGGCGGACTCTTCTCCCCAGGACTGCCTCCTGATGGCCTTGTTTATTTGCAACATAGAAACATTAGAGATCCTGTCTTGGAGACAAGCAGAAATCACCTGGTCTTACTCCGAGGCTCAAAGCGAGCAAATAGGCACTTGACCAACGAGCGACCCCCAGTCCAGGCCACACCACTAGTAGGTGCAAAGCAGAGCTTCTGTTGGGTGAGCACAGGTGCTCTGTGATCTAAACCACCAAGCCTCTTGGGCTTGCCGATCAGAAGGTTGGCGGTTCGAATCCCCGCAACAGGGTGAGCTCCCGTAGCTCTGTCCCAGCTCCTGCCAACCTAGCAGTTCGAAAGCACATCAAAGTGCAAGTAGATAAATAGGTACTGCTGTGGCGGGAAGGTATACAGTGTTTCCATGCGCTCTGGTTTCCGTCACAGTGTCCCATTGCGCAAGAAGCGGTTTAGTCCTGCTGGCCACATGATTCAGAAAGCTGTCTGCGGACAGACGTTGTCTTCCTTGGCCTGAAAGCGAGATAAGCGCCGCAACCCAGCCTTTGACTGGACTTAACTGTCCAGGGGTCCTTTACCTTTACCCATAGCTGTCAACGTTTCCCATTTTTTAAGGGAAGTTCCCTTATTCTGAATAGGATTCCTCGCAAGAAAAGGGAAAAGTTGACAGCGATGTCTATTTGTGAGAGAGGTTTTTGTTAATTGCACCTGTATCGTTTCAATTTAGCGGTGCATTTAATGCACATCTTGCAAGTTCAGTGGTACCTCGGGTCAAGAACTTAATTCGTTCTGGAGGTCCGTTCTTAACCTGAAACTGTTGTTAACCTGAGCTACCACTTTAGCTAATGGGGCCTCCTGCTGCCGCTCCACTGCCGGAGTACGATTTCTGTTCTCATTCTGAAGCAAAGCTCTTAACCCGAGGTACTATTTCTGGGTTAGCAGAGTCTGTAACCTGAAGCGTCTGTAACCTGAAGCGTTTGTAACCCGAGGAACCACTGTAAAACCGGCAGCTGGTTAGCCTGACTTTTCTTTTGGTCCTGGATATTAGTGGCCAGCAGACACCCTGTGTATGTTTTACTTTAGATAGTAACTCTGGTAAAAGATTCCTGTGAAGTGCATGCCACTGGACCAGGGCTGGAGAAGGAGATTTGATTGGCAGGCCAGATCCTTCCTTCCCTCATCCCCTGCAGGTGAAATTTGACAGGTGTTCAGGGCTGCCCTCCTGCCAGTCACCTGACATCATTATGACCCCTGACGACCACTTGAAAAGACTATTGCAGATATTAATATCACACAGTTTTGGGAGCGCAGAACATCATGGCTGATCTCAGGGCACGTCTGTTAAGGCTCTGACATCCAGTTTCTCAGCTTTGTGGAACTTGAGACGACACAGGAGACAACCCTGGTCTTAAGCTGCCAGGTTTTTTTAGATCCTGGAGTCAAGATCCCTAAAACACCAGCTCCTCTCAGATGACACAGCAGCCCAGTGCTTTGCTTCAGGAAAAGAAGGTGGGAAGAAACTTTTGTGGTTTCAGACACAGAAGGGTGGGATTGGACTCCCTTACGTTTGTAGAAGAAAGGACTATAATAATAATAATAATAATAATTTATTATTTATACCCCGCCCATCTGGCTGAGTTTCCCCAGCCACTCTGGGCGGCTCCCAATCAGTATTAAAAACAATACAGCATTACATATTAAAAACATCCCTGAACTATCTAATGGAGCTCTTCTTTGGTGATGTAATACGGACAGTTCTTCTTGGAAATAATGATTTACTGTGCCCCACTGAAACATACTCAGAGTTGAGAGTGGATTTCATGCTCTTTATTCAGTTCATAGTGGTGAGGAGAAATGGAAGTTCCCCCAGAATGTCTGCTTTATATACATTATTTACACAATGGGCCCGACGTGATTGGCTAATTCCGGGATTCTCCCGTAGGCCAATCAGGTTGCAGATTCACTTCCCCCTGGAGCTGGATTGGGTGGCTCCTGTGGACCAATCAGGCTGCTGCATTCTGAATCTTATTGTTCCAGGACCAATCAGACTGCTGCATTTTGGATCCTATTCAACTCAGTACATAACACCCACATTTGCTAAGTTTTGGGAGAAAGCACTGGATTGCATGGACAGGCGGAGTCCTCCAAACCCTCGGTGGCCCCGTGTGGAATAGCGACTCAAGACAACGTGCTATGGGATTAAAACTGGCCAGAACTTAATTATGTTTCAGATGTGGGTAGACCTTGGCTCAGGCACTGGCCGTTTATCCTTCCCAGTCCCCCGCCGGGGATCTGGGGAACATCAGGGTTATCCAGTGTGTGTGGGGGGGGGATGGGCTGGCTCTGGAGAACATATGTTCAAGCAGAGAGAGCCCGCCCCCGTTACCCCACTGTCGCAGGGGAGAGCAATGATGACCTCTCGGCGTACGGCCAGAGCCTCCCCTCAAAACAACCCCTTTAACGGGGAACCCTGGTATCACCGCCACAAAGAGAAGGGGGGCGCTATACGCTCACCCCCATTTAGGGAAGATGGACTAAAGGATTCCGCCCAAGGCCTGATACCGCCAAAGTTGTGACGTTTTGCTATGGGAAAAGCAAACCTGCCAATGCAGGGGAATTCCTTTCCGGACCTTCAACAGCGACCTTGACGTAGCAGCGCCCGCGTACCTGTAGAGAAAAAGTTAACCTGCAAAAGAAGTCTTACCTGAGGGTGGGAGAAGCTCTGGAGCCAACTGACGATTCCCAGGTAAGATCCTCCCCCAATTGTGTGGGCAGGGTGGTCCCTCCCCCTACCTGGCCTGATTACATTGACAACGCCTCCCCAGGCAGGATTGGGCAACTGGCTGAGGTAGGCGGAGACCTCCAGGTATCCCACCTGGGGAAGGCGAAGCCAAGCCTGTGCTAATGGTGCCATATAGGGTCCAGGGGGCTGTGCACGACCACGCAAAGGGTGCCCCCATTTAATGTGGGGAGCGGTCACTGCATAAACAAGACCGAAAGAAGAGGAAGAAGAAGAAGAAGAAGAAGAGTTTGGATTTGATATCCCGTTTTATCACTACCCGAAGGAGTCTCAAAGCGGCTAACATTCTCCTGTCCCTTCCTGCCCCACAACAAACACTCTGTGAGGTGAGTGGGGCTGAGAGACTTCAAGAAGTGTGACTGGCCCAAAGTCACCCAGCAGCTGCATGTGGAGGAGCGGAGACGCAAACCCCAGATTATAAATCCACCGCTCTTAACCACTACACCATACTGGTTCTCCAGTAAGGAAAAATGTAAGGGTTTCAGAGGTGATATAATCATCATCATCATCATCATCGTTTTTTTGTCCATTCTCACTTGCTTTTTTCTTTCTTTTTTGCTCACTCTAAAAAGAAAAGAAAAAAACCCAGAGGGATGGACTGTTCCTCTTCTCACCCCATAAATGGCACTCATTCTGGAAATCTTCCTCTTGTCAGCTGAGAGGAGAGCTGAGTGCTCATTTCTGGGGTCAAAAGCTAAATCTTTTTTTTGATGGCTTTATCTTGCGCACAGTAACTTAAGGCTGGTTTCAGACTGAGGAGCGTTAATTTACAAGACATTAACATGTGAACGATTTCCCCCCCTCTTTTAAGAGGGGATGGGGTGGGGGGGGGGAGAGGCGTGATTAATCGCCCAGTTGTATTATTTTGATTTGGGCTCGACAAGTTTTCGCAGAGCGCTGAACTCTAGTATAAATACGTGGTCAACCCAGCTGTTCAAACAGTGTGATTAATTAAACTGATTCCATGTGAAAAAAAACACCAACTCTTGCTCTGCTATTGCAAATCATTCCCAATAAATAGGGGGACTGAGCAGCTGAGGGTTATTAATTGCTTTCGGGGCAATGAATCAATATCATCAGCGGCAGCTCACAAATCTAGTGGACATTCCAGAGCTCTGTACGTGATGATGGACCTCTTTGAAGGAGTCGTGTGTACCCAAGATAGCTGTGAATATATCCTTAATGGGAGAGCACATGCCATATTGCATTGACTCGCGTTTGAAAAAATCGAAAGGGAACCAAGTTTCTAGTCCTTGCCATTTCAACCGGAAATCCTGGGGAAATAGTGAGGGGGGCATTTTATCCAAAGGGCTGCAGTCAAATAAAATTTAGCCGCTGTCTTAGTCTGACACAAGAAGAGTCTTGTGACAGCAACCATATTGTGGCGTGTTTTCTTTTGTGGTACAGTCATACCTCGGGTTACAGATGCTTCGGGTTGTGTTTTTTCGGGTTGCGGAGCGCCGAAACCCAGAAGTACCAGAACGGGTTACTTCCGGGTTTCAGCGGTCGTGCATGCGCAGAAGCCCCGCTGCGGGTTGTGGACACTGCGGGTTGTAAACGTGCATCCAGCACGGATTACGTTAGCAACCTGAGCTTCCAATGTACCATTCTTTTCAGAACTATTATCTTTTTTTATAATAATTTTTATTAATTTTTGAACATATTAATCATCGTACATACCACAAAACTTCACAGAATCATAGAATCATAGAATCATAGAGTTGGAAGAGACCACAAGGGCCATCGAGTCCAACCCCCTGCCAAGCAGGAAACACCATCAGAGCACTCCTGACATATGGTTGTCAAGCCTCTGCTTAAAGACCTCCAAAGAAGGAGAATCCACCACACTCCTTGGCAGCAAATTCCACTGTCAAACAGCTCTTACTGTCAGGAAGTTCTTCCTAATGTTTAGGTGGAATCTTCTTTCTTGTAGCTTGGAACCATTGCTCCGTGTCCGCTTCTCTGGAGCAGCAGAAAACAACCTTTCTCCCTCCTCTATGTGACATCCTTTTATATATTTGAACATGGCTATCATATCACCCCTTAAGCTCCTCTTCTCCAGGCTAAACATGCCCAGCTCCCTTAGCCGTTCCTCATAAGGCATCGTTTCCAGGCCTTTGACCATTTTGGTTGCCCTCCTCTGGACACGTTCCAGTTTGTCAGTGTCCTTCTTGAACTGTGGTGCCCAGTTCACATCTTATACAATCTTTTTGGACTTCCATCAGCACCTCTGATGCTCCCCCATTTTTACCATTTCTTCTGCATTTCTTAAATTCATATTGCCTTTAATTATCTTAACTAACATCTTCCTTTTTATCCAATTATGCAATAATTCAAATTATTCACCTCAATTATTGCAAACCTACGAATGTAATTTGGTCATCACAATTACTTTTCAAGTAATCTGTAAATTCACACCAATCTTCTGTGAGTTTCTGGTCCCGCCGGTTTCGAATTCTTCCTGTTAGTTTGTCTAGTTCTGCATAGTCCATCAATTTCATCTCCCAATCTTATTTCGTCGGTAAGTCTTCTTGCTTCCATTTTTGTGCCAATAATACTCTTGCAGCTTATAATCCTTTCTATAATCCTTTTCAGAACCATTAGCAGCTCAGTATGAACTGACACAAGAAAGAGCTGTCATCCAGCACAGGCTAATCTTTGACATGTTGATTTTTTTTTTTAAAAAAAAAATTCTCACACGCATTTGGGGGGCACCTTGCAAGATCACAGACCTGAAAAAGCACTTGGTGGAGCATGGAGCCCCAAAAACCCCATTCTGGGACACTTTGAGATCGTGGACCTGAAAAAAATACAGAAATGGAGGCAGTGAGATATTTTACTTTCTTGGGCTCCATGATCACTGCAGATGGTGACAGCAGCCACGAAATTAAAAGATGCCTGCTTCTTGGGAGAAAAGCAATGACAAACCTAGACAGCATCTTAAAAAGCAGAGACATCACCTTGCCGACAAAGGTCCGTATAGTCCAAGTTATGGTTTTCCCAGTAGTGATGTATGGAAGTGGAAGCTGGACCATCAAGAAGGCTGATCGCCGAATAATTGATGCTTTTGAATTCTGGTGCTGGAGGAGACTCTTGAGAGTCCCATGGACTGCAAGAAGATCAAACGCATCCATTCTGAAGGAAATCAGCCCTGAGTGCTCACTGGAAGGACAGATCCTGAAGCTGATACTTTGGCCACCTCATGAGAAGAGAAGACTCCCTGGAAAAGACCCTGATGTTGGGAAAGATGGAGGGCACAAGGAGAAGGGGACGACAGAGGACGAGATGATGGGACAGTGTTCTCGAAGCTACCAGCATGAGTTTGACCAAACTGCGGGAGGCAGTGGAAGACAGGAGTGCCTGGCGTGCTCTGGTCCAGGGGGTCACGAAGAGTTGGACACGACTAAACGACTAAACAACAACAACAACTTTTTTTTAAAATAATTTTTATTCAATTTTTAAAATACATAATTAAAAGACAAACACATCACAAAACACAAACAAACATAAACAAATCTAACATAAATAAATTCATAATCTTATTTTCTTGTAACTTCTTTCAATCGACTTCCCCATACCTCCCTTTCGCTGCATCCTTATTTTAGAAAGAATTTTTTTAGCAACCCTTTAGTCAATTTATCCATTTAGTTCCCTTCATTAAATTCCCATAAATTTGTTGGTTACAGCTGTAATTCTCTGATTCTTACCCCTTGACATCTTAACACCCCTCAATTTTACAACAGTTTTTAAGATATATTTTAAATTTCTTCCAGTCTTCTTCCACTGCCTCTTTCCCCTGGTCACGAATTCTGCCGGTCATCTCTGCCAGTCCCATGAAGTCAATCACCTTTGTCTGCCATTCTTCCAGAGTAGGTAGTTCTTGCATCTTCCAATACTTTGCCAGAAGAATTCTTGCTGCAGTAGTAGCATACATAAAGAAAATCCTATCCTTCTTTGGCACCAATTGGCCAACCATGCCCAGGAGAAAAGCCTCTGGTTTCTTAGTAAATGTCCATTTAAGGACTTTCTTAATTTCATTATAGATCATTTCCCAGAATGCTTTCACCCTCGGGCAGGTCCACCATAGGTGATAGAAGGTACCTTCATTCTCATTACATTTCCAACATTTATTATTGGGCAAATGATAAATTTTTGCAAGCTTGACAGGGGTCATGTACCACCTGTAGATCATTTTCATTATGTTTTCTTTTAAGGCATTACATGCCGTGAACTTAACACCAGTGGAACAACAACAACAATTTGGCCGCGTGCTCTCGTGGGAAAAAACGGGGTGTCCTGGTTTTTCCAAGGCAGTTGATGGATATATGCTGGTGGCCCCCAAAAGGTATTGTGGCCCTTGGGCTACAGATGCCTCCTCACTGGATGAAGACGAATGACCCTCCTATTAAAACTGGGAAGAATGAGGCCAAGAGAGAAGTGGCTTCGCAAAGGCCTCTGACTTCACAGGTGAGATGAAAAGAGCCTTCTTCGCCCACAGATGCGGGTCAAGCAAAATCCCTGGAGAAGTTGCCAGACACATTTGTCGGCGCGGCCAACGTGGATGGGGATGAAGAGAGCAGCCTGCTGACAGCCAGGACCCCACCTGCTTCCCATCTCAGGCAAGTCTCCACACAGTGCACCTTGCGCTGACCCCGGGAGGAACGGCTTTCAAATGTAACTTTTCAAAATGCCTCGCAGATGTCCCTCCAACCGTGACACGTCTTCCTGAACTGACTCCCAAACTCAGTGTCTCCCGGCTAGGGAAGGTGCTTAAATTATCAGATCTGGAGTTTCAAGATCAGTTAGACATTTGGAATCTCAAAAGTGAGAAAACTTCCCGGAGAGGCATATCTGGAGGAGACTAAAGAGAAGTGGGAGGAAGGTTGCAAACACCTCTCCTCCCTTGATGAAACAAGGGGCCTTTTCTGCAGTGTCCCCTGCATCTATTATTATTATTATTATTATTATTATTATTATTATTATTATTATTATTATTATTTTGTGGTATGTGTAGGGTGTTCAGGGAGGGATAATACCTGCAGTAGGGGACATGTCAAACTTCTTCTGGGGTGGTTTGTAGTGTGACTGGGGCAACCCAGTCAGATGGGCAGGGTATGTGATAAATTGTTGTCATTATTTGTCCATCTTTGGTCCCCAGGACCCTGCACTCTGCTCTCACCTGTGCCTCCTAAAAGCTGTTAGCATGCGACAGTGGCCACACCCCAGGAACGGCTTCAACTGGCGAGCTAAACCAGGTGATGGGTGTCAAACAATAAGATACGATAATACTATACAATAATTTTTATTGTCATTGTCCCATACAACGTAATTGAAAAAAAATCAAATCTACATAAGACATTCAAAACCAACAAGCCTGCTATCCCTGCTATCCCAACCTGCTTAGCCCCCTAATAACTCTGATACCCCATTTTTAAATACAATATACTCCCACAGAGACTCCTTACACTGCGTTTAAAACCAAAATCGCATTTGGATAGAAACTGTTTCTCAGGCGGCTAGTCCTAGTTTTAATAACCCTAGACCTTCTTCCAGAAGGCAGAAGCTGAAACAGATCATTTCTGGGGTGAGCACTATCCTGCGCTATCTCTGCAGCTTTCTTATGACACCTGGAAGCATAGATTTGATCCAAGGTGGGAAGAGTGCACCCAATTATTCTCTCCGCAGTGTTTACAACCCTGGACAGCATTGAGTTAGGGACTTCCCTTGTATGCGAAGACAGGCTCTGGCAGATTGAGCGGACAAGACCAAGAGTTGGTCCAACGGTCAAGAAGGCAGTTTCTGCACAAGCAGCAGATGGAAGTGAGTGACAGGTGGGGTTCATCAATCTGTGAAAGCAGCCCATATAAGAGAAGGAAAACACTGGTCCTAAACCTCTGCTGCCTTATGGAATATCTTTGGGAGAAGACAAGGCTAAGGAGTGAACCCTAAACAAACCCAGAGTAGAGTCCTCACGAAACCTTGTACGTCTCCTTTTGGCAACTCCTGCAGCCAATCTGATGCCAAAGGTCTTGCTCTGCTTTCCCTTGGACCACCTTAGCAAGGCCGATACGGGGTCTTGTCCTCTGAGCAGCCCAGAACCTCCATACACACTGCCCGGATTGCACCCTGGAGTAGTCACTTTGGTGCTGGCAATGCAGTGCTTAGACTTCACCCCTCCATTGTCCCTTGAGACAGATGCCAACGATTCACCTGTGCAGATGTCTCACACTGCCTCGCAATTAATACAGGACTGCTGGTGGGGCTCTGTTCTCCAAAGGACCTTCTTCCACCTATGGTGGAAATGCCCGCAGGTTTTGTTATCCTGGTCCCAAGTCTATCTTGAACACTCTAAAGCAATCCAATCATCTGCTTTGGTTCCCTGGAACATATTACAGTCATACATAGGGATAAATACCCTTCAGGTTGAGCACTTTTGGGTTGCGCTCCGCGGACCCTTGGCTGCCTGACTCCTGGCTTCTGGACTCCCGTTCCTGCTCCCACCCCACCATTTTGCCCCTGGTCCCAGCATCCCCAGCCGGGACTTCGATCGCCCGTGAACCGGACCGAGACAGGTTCTATGCTTCTGCCTGCAGCCAGCATGCACTTTCAAATCTACTCTCACACCTTCCTTTTCCCATTTGCCCTGTGCCTGATATCATAAAATGTCAGGTGGCGCCCAGGTGGTCGTGACTTGGGTCAAGCCACACTGTGGGCCAAGCCCCTTTGTGTGTTTGTGACTGAGGGGAGATTTTGAACAGGGATCTTTGCGCATGCACCTTTGCTCATGCAACACCGGTCTCCCACTCAAGAGCCATCTCAGGGAACTGTGGGGAGGGCCTACCTTGACTTGGTCTTTGCCCTGCTGCTGATCCTTGGCGGAAGACTCCCTCCCCTCCTCCCGGCCCAGTTTGCCATGCATCTTGGCCTGAGAAACTCACCTGGAGGGCGGCCTGCCTCAGAAAGAGATTGGCCCCGGTCCCGAAAGCGAGCCCAGCTGCAACCCACCTGCGATTTATTGACTGGGATTAGACGCTTATTGTGTATGACACTTTAAATACCATTACATCGGAGTTTATACAAGAGAGCCCAAGTTTTGAAAAAGTGGAATCTTAGCAGAAAACAGCTGGGCCGTTTGTTTACATGATAGGCAGGAAAGAATCTGGCGTTTGGCTCCAGGATGTGCTGGGCTGTGTGTGTCAGAGAGAGAGAGAGAGAGAGAGAGAGAGAGAGAGAGAGAGAGAGAGAGAGAGATATTCAGGCAACAACTTGAGTGGGTGGGGAGATTTAAGGGAGAAGCTGTCTCCTTATTCAGCTCTCCAATTTACACC
Organism: Podarcis erhardii; assembly: GCF_964252035.2. Taxonomy (NCBI): domain Eukaryota; kingdom Metazoa; phylum Chordata; class Lepidosauria; order Squamata; family Lacertidae; genus Podarcis; species Podarcis erhardii. The sequence continues at coordinate 5,592,351 of NC_138497.1, read as the reverse complement.
CGCCACCTAATTTGTCCCCAACATTGAGAGCCAGGCGAGGGTCGGCTCTCGAATCTCCCCCACTGCACACCAGCGCAATAGGCCCCCGAAACGCCTTACCTCCCCCCCGTCGCCCCCCAAATCCCTGGTCATTGTGGGGTGCTCTACTCTGAGTTTGATGATCTCCCCACAGGCTGCGCACATTCCAGGTTGCGTCTCTAGCATGAAGGACTTTGTTTGAAATCATAACAGTCACCAGGCCGAAACCGCAGGATGATACACATGAAGAGAAAGGAAGAAAGAGTCAGGGAGAGAATCGTGTGTGCTTTGGGTTTGACAGCCTGATTTATGGCAGCGCGTTCCCTGACACAGCTGTGATCGTGTTTGCTCACCAAGATGTTCCCGGTTTGTCAGTTTGTCTCTCGTTCTCCTTGACTCTTGCCTCGGAGGGAAAACACACACACACACACAAAACGCCAGGTGATTATCGTTCGCCGAAGATTATCCGAGAATGGTTTGCATTGCGGCTTATTGCAGTCACTGTATTTTTGCAAAATGAAAGGGCTATTTTAAATCAAAGGAGGAGATCAACTGTGCATTTGCTTCTTAGCAGGAGGGCAAAATTTGATTGATGAAACCTGCACAGATTTCCCCCAAAGAATCACAGAACTGTAGAGATGCAAAGGACCTCGTGAGTCTTCTAGTTCAATGCCCTGTGAAGCAGGAATCTCAGCTAAAACATCCCTGACAGATGGCCATCCAACCTCTGGTTAAAAACCTCCAAGGAAGGAAGGAAGGAAGGAGAGTCCACAACATCTCAAGGGAGAGTATCTCAGCAGTCGCCAACTTGGTGCCCTCCAGAAGTTTTTGATGGCAACTCCCACCAGGCTGTGCAGGCTGGGGATGATGGGAATTCTCAACCAAAACATTTGGAGGGCACCAACCTGGGGGAAGAAAAGCTGTCTTCTCCTATTTTTGTGCAGGATGAATCCAAGCTGAGCTGATAGCGATAGAGAAAGCCAGTGCCCATCATATCATCTTGCAGATGTTTTCAATTAACCAGCACAACTGTGTTGACACTGAACCCCTGTGACCTCCATTAGAAATTGTAGGGATCTTTTTACTTTTTGGCTCGGGATCACTTTTTTTTTATGCCAGCAGACTGCAAATCACACACACACACACACACACACACACACACACACACACAATTTTGCAAATACAACAAAAAGGGGGGGGGGAATCAGCTAATGTTAACAATAAAAAGAAGCCATCAATCCTGACTAATTTATATAGCACTCATATGCCAAATGGCTGCTAAGCAATATAAAATCAATTATAACATGCATACACAATTAAAACACACCATAAAACTGTTCTGTCAAAACAGGAAGAATATCCATAATTAAAATTTACGACAAGACATGCTGGCTGAAAAAGCATGACAATTAAAACAATTAAAAGCGCTGTTTAAACAGCTGAAGTTCAGGTTGCCTCAACAGGTGTGTCTTCAAGAGCCGGCAGAATGCCAATACGGATGAGGCCCACTCGTATTTCAGCCGGGAGGGCATTCCTCAACACCAGTGTCACCAGTGAACAATCCCACCCAGGCCCGTCTTAACCATTGAGGATAGTGGCATGGGGGCGCCAGGGCGCCAAGTTCTGGAGGGTGCCAGGAAAGAGTCCAGGGAACACCGAACGAGCGCACTGAGTGAGCGAGGCGCTGAGTCAATGAGGTGCCGAATTCTGCAGGGAGCCAGAAGGCTAAAAGGGAAAAAACCAAGCCGACGCTTGGTGGGAGTGGTGCATGCGCTCTTGTTCACTCGGTGCAGGCCCGCTCGCTCAGTGTGCTGCCTGCCGTGGCCACCGGCATGAATGGCCAGCTGAGCCAAGGGGCGCCCTGTTCAGCCTCCGCCTCTTCCCCGCCAGAGAAGCCGCCTTCCAGCTGCTGCCTGCCTCCTCCAGCCCCAAAAAAGGTCAACTCTGGGAAAGCAGGGGGTGCCAGAGGGTTCTTTGACTTTGATTGTGGGGGACATGGACTTGGCACTTGCTCCCTGGCTTTCAACGCTTGCTTAGAAGCCGAGGGAACCCTCTTCCCGATTCCTGCATCTGGCAGCCTTGGCAAACACCACAGAGTTCCCCAGCACAGAGTTTCCTTTCTGCTTTTGAACTCCCGCCATTGGCTGGTGACTCAACAACTCGTTAAAAGCATGAAAAAGAAGCAGGCTTCTCCTCCTGAACTTTGGTGACCACCTCAGGACCAAAGCAGCTTACCCCATACGAACACTGGTCAAGCAATCTTGCAGGAAGGGAGCATGTTTCACGGAAGGCGACAGGGTGTGGCCTTTGCTTGGGGTCAAGCGAGGTCACCCGCCATTCTCCATTTAATTGGTCGAAGAAGAAGAAGAAGAAGAAGAAGAAGAAGAAGAAGAGGAGTTTGCACTTGATATCCCGCCTTTCACTCCCCTTCAGGAGTCTCAAAGCGGCTGACATTCTCCTTTCCCTTCCTCCCCCCCAACAAACACTCTGTGGGGTGAGTGGGGCTGAGAGACGTCAGAGAAGTGTGACTGGCCCAAGGTCACCCAGCAGCTGCATGTGGAGGAGCGGGGAAGCGAACCCGGTTCACCAGATTACGAGTCCACCGCTCTTAACCACTACACCACACTGGCTCTTAGCTGTGATTCTTGCATTGTAGGGGGTTCAGCTAGGAGTTGGGGACTGGCAGGATGATGAGGAGGGGTGGGAGGCACCAGCCAGGGAACCCCCTTTGGGAAGTCCCAGAGGAAGAAGTCTAAAAGCCTGGGAAGTGGTGATGGGACACTGAGGACAGACCAGAGGGTAAAGTGGGCCATGAATGGTTGCATGTTGATGAGACAACAGGCTTTAGTGAGCAAGAAGAGCCAAGTGCAGACTCGGGACATGAAGCAGAGGAGGAGGGACCAGAGACTGCAGAAACATCCATGAAGCTGGCCTTTCCTACTGTGCTAAGGTCCCCTCCTCACTTCTCTCCAAAGACATGGAGGGCTGAGGAGAAGGAGACATAGGGGGAAGTAGGAGGTGCAGATCGTCAATCCTGGCATCTGTTTCGTAGGGCCCAGTCTTATTCGGAGGCATTGCTGCCCTGCATGCTGCTTTCTTGAATAAAGAGCTGACTTTTCTGCTTGCCTCTGCGTCTTGGGTGCTGATCTGCATCTAGAATCATAGAATCACAGAGTTGGAAGAGACCACAAGGGCCATCGAGTCCAACCCCCTGCCAAGCAGGAAACACCATCAGAGCACTCCTGGCATATGGTTGTCAAGCCTCTGCTTAAAGACCTCCAAAGAAGGAGACTCCACCACACTCCTTGGCAGCAAATTCCACTGTCGAACAGCTCTTACTGTCAGGAAGTTCTTCCTAATGTTTAGGTGGAATCTTCTTTCTTGTAGTTTGGAACCATTGCTCCGTGTCTGCTTCTCTGGAGCAGCAGAAAACAACCTTTCTCCCTCCTCTATGTGACATCCTTTTATATATTTGAACATGGCTGTCATATCACCCCTTAACCTCCTCTTCTCCAGGCTAAACATGCCCAGCTCCCTTAGCCGTTCCTCATAAGGCATCGTTTCCAGGCCTTTGACCATTTTGGTTGCCCTCCTCTGGACACGTTCCAGTTTGTCAGTGTCCTTCTTGAACTGTGGTGCCCAGAACTGGACACAGTACTCCAGGTGAGGTCTGACCAGAGCAGAATACAGTGGCACTATTACTTCCCTTGATCTAGATGCAATACTCCTATTGATGCAGCCCAGAATTGCATTGGCTTTTTTAGCTGCCGCGTCACACTGTTGGCTCATGTCAAGTTTGTGGTCAACCAAGACTCCTAGATCCTTTTCACATGTACTGCTCTCAAGCCAGGTGTCACCCATCTTGTATTTGTGCCTCTCATATTTTTTGCCCAAGTGCAATACTTTACATCTGAACCAGCCCTGACGCTAGGTGATCCTCTGGGTGCCTTCCAGCTGTACAACTCTACGAGCTGGAGACATGCAGGAAAGGACTTGTGGACAGGACCTTCCACATATCCCAACACAGAGGCAAGAGGACCTATATCGGTTCAGGGATTGCACTCTCTTGTGGGCAGCCTTCTGGGGGTGTCAGCGCCAGCAGTGGGTGGGGCCAGAGACAAGTGGGTGGAGCAATAGACAGAACTCTTACCTGTGTACAGCAGGTCACATGCCAGCACAGCAAAAGCCAGAGGTTTCATGTTTCACATATTATAAGATAAGGTAAAACGTTATTCGCATTAGCCAATGGCCATAGCAACAGTAAAACATTATAGTATACGCAGAAAAGGAAATTTGCTATAAAAGCACAATTTAAAGTCCTGAATCAGCAGTCAGTTAGTGGCCCTTATTCTGATGGCCCCTGCTATGAACCTAGCAACCTTTGCTGTTATCTGCTCATTTTGATCTGATAGAAGAAAGGACATTGTGGCAGTGGTTGTGCGCCCTGGGATGGTTAGTACGAGTTGGGTGAGGATCTCGTTCCTCAGGTCTTTGTAGAGAGTACAGGACAGGAGGACGTGTGCCGCTGTTTCGGTGCTACCTTCTCCACAGGGGCAAAGAAGTTTCTCAGGCGGGATCTTTTGGAATTGGCCCTCAAGTACCACTGATGGCAAAACATCCAGCCTCGCAAGTGTAAAAGCACGTCTGTATTTTGGGATAATACGTTTGTGCAGATATGGGGCCAGAGAATCAAAATGGAGAGGTGGAACATGAACATACCAAGGGCAGAATTTCCTTATAGTGGCCAGGTTGTTCTGATGCTCAATATCTTTTAGATGTTGACCAACTAGACTGTTTGCTTTAGTAGGGCCCATAGTGGGTAGGTGTTGTGGGGATAGGTTCATATATTATATACATGCACCCTTCTCTATCTTCCAGCAAGGCCAGCAAGGGGCAATGTCATGGAACTGTAGAGTTGGAAGGGATCCCAAGGATCATCTAGTCCAATCCCTGAAATGCAGGAACCACAGCTAAAGAACCCCTGACAGATGGCCATCCAACCTCTGTTGAAAAATGAAGGAGAGCCTGCCACCTTCTGAAGGGTCTGTCACCTTTGTCATAGTTCAGGGATGCATCCCAACCAGAGAACATCACTAGAGCAAGGTGCAGATCAGGACCAGGGAAGCATGTGGCCAAGGGTCAGCTAGAGAGTTCTGGGGAGTGTGTGTGTGTCACATTTTGCCTACAGGCCTGGAGTTCTGCACTATGGTCATAAAACAAGACATTGGGATTGCACTCTTGATTGACTGCAGGTCCAGGCGAACACACAACACATGCACACAAATGCAATCTCTTTTCCAGAAATGTGTAATTCTCTCTAGAAGATGTGGTCCTGCCAGATGTGCCGATGGCCTGTGAACATCCTTAGGCAAGTTCACAGATCCATCCGTTGCTCTCAACATGTAAAATAAAAAAAGGTAAAGGGAAAGACAGATCCTGAAGCTGAGGCTCCAATACTTTGGCCACCTCATGAGAAGAGAAGACTCCCTGGAAAAGACCCTGATGTTGGGAAAGATGGAGGGCCCAAGGAGAAGTGGACAACAGAGGACGAGATGGTTGGACAGTGTTCTTGAAGCTACCAGCATGAGTTTGACCAAACTGCGGGAGGCAGTGGAAGACAGGAGTGTCTGGCGTGCTCTGGTCCAGGGGGTCACGAAGAGTCGGACATGACTAAACAACTAAACAACAACAACAACAAAGGTAAAGTATCCCTGAACAGTTACGTCCAGTCATAGGCGACTATGGGGTTGTGGCGTTCATCTCACTTTCAGGCCGAGGGAGCCGGCATTTGTTCACAGGCAGCTTTCTGGGTCATGTGGCCAGCAGGAGTTAATTGCTTTTGGTGCAACGAGACACCGTGACGGAAACCAGAGCACACGGAAACGCCATTTACCTTCCCGTTGCAGCGGTACCTATTTATCTACTTGCACTGGCCTGCTTTCGATCTGCTAGGTTGGCAGGAGCTGGAACAGAGCAACAGGAGCTCAGCCCGTTGTGGGGATTCGAACCACCAACCTTCTGATCAGCAAGCCCCAGAGGCTCAGTGGTTTAGACCACAGTGCCACCTGCATCCTTCTCAACATGAGAGCTAAGTGGAACAGCCATAGTCTGAGACAGTCTATCTCTGAGACCTGCTGGTATAGGGCTTGATACAAATTTAATGAACAACAACAACAACACTGGATGCTCAGGATAAACCAGAGAAGGCTTCTCAACCAGACCACTGCTGGAAAGGAAACGGCGGACAAGATAGGAATGCGATTCAAGCCAGCTAGGCAGCTCTGAAGCACAATGTGTGATTCCTAAAGGATCTGTAATGGGGGTCTGGTGAAAGCATGTGCTTGTGTGTGAGCCTTCAGGGCAGGCGGCTATCTCTCGTTCTCTCTCCCTGCTGCATACCAATCCAGTTACAACCCTGTTGGCACGGGAGTTGAGCAAAACAGCTCTCCAGCTTCCCTCCTCCTCCTCCTCCTGTTAAATCTTTCAAACTGCTTCCTCCATAACCACCTCCCGTAGGTGGCTGGCTCAGCAGCTGGGCCCAGGGCAAACATCACACATACCCAGGATGTTTTGTGTGCTGCAACTCCCAGATGTTCGGGCCTGGAAAACGCGTTCCCCTCCGAGCAGGTTGCAGAGCCTCCCTGCTGCTTCGCTGTCCGTAAAGAGGAAAGCAGGTGATGCTCGCGAGGCTTTGAGGAGCTCAGAGAACGAGGTGGTCTCTCGTCTCGCTCTGGGGTCGAGCGGAGATAGGAAAAATAAAACCCCACGGAGCTCTCTATAGGTGACGTGGAGGGAAAGGAATGTCTGGAAGCATTTTCTCTGAGAAAAGGCATTGCATTACAAAAAAACATAGGAGCATAGAATTGTAGAGTTGGAAGGGAACCAAGGGTCATCTAGTCCAACCCCCGGCAATGCAGGAATCTCAGCTAAAGCATCCATGAAATGTGGCCATCCAACCTCTCCAAGGAAGGAGAGTCCACAACCTTCCGAGGGAGACAGTTCCACTGTCTAACAGCTCTTCTTGACGTTGAGTCAGAATCTCATTTCTTGCAACTTGAAGCCATGGGTTCGAGTCGTACCCTCCAGAGCAGGAAAAAACCAAGCTTGTTCCCTCTTCCATGTGACATCCCTTGAGATATTTGAAGATGGCTATCCTTTCTCCTCTTTTCCAGGCTGAACATACCTAGCTCCTTCAACCATTCCTCACAAGGCTGGGTTTCCAGACCCTTGATCATCTTGGTTGCCCTCCTCTGCAAACGTTCTTGTTTGAATGGGATTGTTTGGCTGCACATCTTAATTATGGAAGCCTATATTAGTGTCTGAATGGAATTATTTTATTGTGCATATTAATTATGGGTACTCATCTTGGTGCAGAGCACTGGGTGTTAGAGGAGGGGCAGTACCTCTGGTTAAGGTCATGTCAAGCTCCTTCTGGGGTAGTTTGTCCATCATTGCTCAGCTCTTATCTGTGGCTCCTGGGCATCATCAATCATAGAATCATAGAATCATAGAATCATAGAATCATAGAATCATAGAATCATAGAATCATAGAATCATAGAATCATAGAATCATAGAGTTGGAAGAGACCACAAGGGCCATCGAGTCCAACCCCCTGCCAAGCAGGAAACACCATCAGAGCACTCCTGACATATGGTTGTCAAGCCTCTGCTTAAAGACCTCCAAAGAAGGAGACTCCACCACACTCCTTGGCAGCAAATTCCACTGTCGAACAGCTCTTACTGTCAGGAAGGTCTTCCTAATGTTTAGGTGGAATCTTCTTTCTTGTAGTTTGGATCCATTGCTCCGTGTCCGCTTCTCTGGAGCAGCAGAAAACAACCTTTCTCCCTCCTCTATGTGACATCCTTTTATATATTTGAACATGGCTATCATATCACCCCTTAACCCCTTAAGATAAAATTTCTTTGGAACTGTTGTGGGTGGGATGTATCTGTGGGGTGGGGATTAGGGACGGGGACTTGATTCAGGTCACATTTAAAGGCGAAGCTACCTAACCTGCGCTTTCTGAAACAGTATATGCACTGTAACACAGCCACCCTTTGAAATTCACACATTGATGAATTTTGCAGAGTGATTTTCCAGCCGGGGAATGAGTATAAAAATGCATGTTCCCGGGGTCAGTGCACTTGTTATAAATGCACATGTCAGCGAAAATGGCATACGGAAACGCATTATGTTTCTTGGAGAAAAATGCATGTCTCGGGCAAAATGGAGAAGGAAAAGGTGAAATTCACGTTAAAATGTCAGTGAATTCTCATGTGAACTTTTCTACATAGCAAATAATAATAATAATAATAATAATAATAATAATAATAATAATAATAAATAAAGCAATAAAACATCGAACTTTAAAAACTTCCCTGAACAGGGCTGCCTTCAGATGTCTTCTAAAAGTCAGAAAGTTGTTTATTTCCTTGACATCTGATGGGCGTTCCACAGGGAGGGCGCCACTACCAAGAAGGCCCTCTGCCTGGTTCCCTGTAACCTCACTTCTCGCAGGGAGGGAACCACCAGAAGGCCCTCAGAGCTGGACCTCAGTGTCTGGGCAGAACAATGGGGGTAGAGATGCTCCTTCAGGTATACTGGGCCAAGGCCGTTTAGGGCTTTCAAGGTCAGCACCAACACTTTGAATTGTGCTCGGAAACGTACTGGGAGCCAGTGTAGGTCTTTCAAGACCGGTGTTATGGGGTCTCGGTGGCCGCTCCCAGTCACCAGTCTAGCTGCCGCATTCTGGATTAGTTGTAGTTTCTGGGTCACCTTCAAAGGTAGCCCCACATAGAGCGCATTGCAGTAGTCCAAGAGGGAGATAACCAGAGCATGCACCACTCTGGCGAGACAGTCTGCGGGCAGGTAGGGTCTCATCCTGCATACCAGATGGAGTTGGTAGACAGCTGCCCTGGACACAGAATTGACCTGCGCCTCCATGGACAGATTCACTTCGGACAGCAAACTGAAATGCAAATGTGGAGAAATGAACTCAGTACTGGATAATAACGGATTCAGCCATCCCTTTGCTGAGGTGGCCGAGGGGGTTTGTAAGCATCCTTGCTTCTGTTTTCCAAGTCATCTCTTTGGCAGATTTGGCCGCCTTCTCTGCCCTGACTTCCCAAAAACCCTGTGACATCCTCAGCTTGGGCTTTCCTGAAAGTGCCGGAAACCGGGGAGACTGCCTCACCCACCTGACAGCTGTTCATTTGTTATTTAAAGCAAAGTCTTCCTACTGTTAAAGAAATCAGTGTGGGGTTCTTTCCCCTTTTTTTAAAGAAGAAGGAAAAGGAAGGATTTCACTTAAAAATGGAACCAGCGAACACACCAATCTCAAGCGCTCCGTTATCCACCTCCCTCACTTAAGTTAAAGCCCCAGGGGTGGGAGGTGGGGAGAGATGTCATGAGGTGACTCCTCCTTTGGGATTTTTTCTTTTCAGACCAGGAAGGCAGGGAAGCTACAGAGTGCCGAGGAAATGTTTATTTAAAACATTTATAAACTGATTTTTTTTTAAAAAAACAACAACCAAAAAACAAAACAAAAAACAAAACTCTAAGTGGCACACCACATTAAAAGCCAAAAGCACTGCAATCATAATAAAAATGCAACTTAAAACCTGCAGTAAAAAGGTATAAAAACAGGAATTTGGGGGAGCACAGTCTGAGAAACCTGGGGGAAAAGGTATGCCTATACTAAGGTTACCAGATTTTTTCAATAAATCTGGGGACACTTTAAATCAATCAATCAATCAATCAATCAATCAATCAATCAATCAATCAATCAATCTACATGTTCAGGACGTTGATGCTGCCACCTTGACCTCAACCACCACATTTCCCCTTCCTCCAAGGCTTCTATTTCCTTTCTCCATGAGCCTGGGCAGCCCCTGAGTTGTTGGTTCTTCAGTGGTGGTGGTGGGGAAGCGCTGTGTGGTGGTTCAGGCATGGAAGGCGGAGAAGGAGGGCTGAGAGCGGCGGCGAGGCTTGGGCAGCGCGATGCCTCCCTTCCCAGTAAGAACAGTAAGAGCTGTTCGACAGTGGAATTTGCTGCCAAGGCGTGTGGTGGAGTCTCCTTCTTTGGAGGTCTTTAAGCAGAGGCTTGACAACCATATGTCAGGAGTGCTCTGATGGTGTTTCCTGCTTGGCAGGGGGTTGGACTCGATGGCCCTTGTGGTCTCTTCCAACTCTAGGATTCTATGATTCTATGATTCTATGATTCCCATCAGAGCAGCCCCAATCCCATTCCTACTTATGTGTAAGCAGGAGGGGAGCCCTCAGCTTGGAAGAGAGGCTTCCCGTTGTCTAACTGCGAGATCCCTGCCCCGCTCCTTGCATGCAAGCAGGAGTTAGGAAGCTGCTCCGATAGGCAGCATGAAGCCTCCCTTCACAGCTGAGTTGCTGGGGTCAGGGAAGGTGGCGGCAACCCGGAAGCTGCATCTTCGAGCCCATGAACCACCATCATATGGCGACTTCCCAGCAGCTCCTGAAGCCAGCCAAAGCCAACTGCTCCAGGCTGCTGAGACTGCGTTTCCCGGGGACATTAGATGAAATCCGGGGACATTCCGGGGATGGAATTTGTCCGGGGACTTATTCGCAAATCCGGGGACTGTCCCTGGGAAACGAGGACGCCTGGTAACCCTAGTCTATACATCAGTTCTGAAGAAACTGATGGTTGCTGCTTCAGCTGTGGGTGTTCTAGCAAAACTTCCTTTTTATTCCGTGGTGACAAGGGAAATGCCTCAGCTCAAAAAAACCTCTGTAACTGGCCCGTGTTTCCTGCTCCCACGGCAAACCTTCTCCTGCAGAATGCAGAAGTCAGTCAGGAATGTAGGTTAATACAGATACAGAATCATAGAATTGTAGAATTTGGAAGGGAACCTCCTGCAATGCAGAAATCCCAAGCAGGGGTGCCAACTTGAATAAAATATTGTGGAGGCCCAGGTCAGCCCTGCCCCACATAATCAATCACATGACGCAGTGCACACACACCATTTGAATGGGAATGCCCATCAACTTGGGAGGGGGGAGGGCGGCTCCATCAAATATTTTATTGTAGGGGCTGAAGCCCCACAACCCCAGGAGTTGGCTCCTATGTTCTCAGGTAATGCCACCCAGTTTGGTGCCCACCAGAGCAACTGCATAGTTGCATTATGCGCCACATGAAGAAGAAGGGCTTTTGAAAATCTGTCCCGAGTCTTCTAACATTCCGTTCTCGCCAGATGCAAAGGTTTTAGACATGGGCGGGCAGCAGAAACTGGCTTTGCCACAACCAAAAGCGAGCATAATTGTTTGCATCAGCGGAAGCCCAAAATAACTGTGAGATGGGCGTGTGCAGGATGACAGAAAAGCAGGATGGGATCAGCACTGGTAAAGTTGAGCGGTGCATGGCTATCTAGACAGCGACTTCTCCTCCTTGGAAACAACCCAGCCTTCATCAAGATCGGCAAGGCGGTCTGCTGGGAGTCTGTGTTTAAAAACGTGAGCCTCTTTCTGATTGCTTTTGCAAGGAAGAAGAAGAAGAAGAGTTTGGATTTGATATCCTGCTTTATCACTAACCGAAGGAGTCTCAAAGCGGCTAACAATCTCCTTTCCCTTCCTCCCCCACAACAAACACTCTGTGAGGTGAGTGAGGCTGAGAGACTTCAGAGAAGTGTGACTGGCCCAAGGTCACCCAGCAGCTGCATGTGGAGGAGCGGGGAAGCGAACCCGGTTCCCCAGATTACGAATCTGCTGCTCTTAACCACTACACTACACTGGCTCTGGAAGGCATGACAGCAGCTGTGCTTCTAAGAAACCAAGGGAGGGGCTTGATCTGTCGTGTGGAGAATGAGCAGAGCCCTTTCTGGGTTGCAACAATCACCGTACTTGAAAGGTGCCCGCGGCGGTGCAGAATGAGGGGTAGTAAATGGATGAGGAGTGCTGGATCAGGCCAAAGGCCCATGAATTCCAGTATCCTACATGCAGGGGCATATGAAGGGGCGTGCGAGGGGTGCAGTCCGCCTCGGATGCCACCCTGATGGGTGTGTGTGTGACAAAATGGCGGGTGGCACTCGCCGTGGGGCCTGCAGCACGCATGAGCCAATGTCTCGGTGTCTGCAGGCCCCGCGCTGTAGGGTGGCCTGACAGCGGGCCCTGTCCCTATGGGCGCTGCTCGACTCGTCCCTATGGGTGTCCCGCACCCAGTGCCACACGGGGCGCATGGCGCCCATAGGGATGGGGACAGGATGGGGCGCACGGTGCTCATAGGGAAGGCATGGGCCGTGCCACCCCTATGGGTACTGTGTCGTGCTCCATGGGTGCCACGCCCCTGGGCATGCTACCCTAGGTGCCCGAGAGACTTCCTCCGCTGCTGCCAACATGCCCAGTAGCCAACTCTCCTCAGATGCAACTTCCAGCAAATGGTATTCAGAAGAAGATGGCCTTGGAGGGAGAACAGAACCAGCTGCACTGGAATTCTAAACTATTCTCTGTCCTGAGTGGCTGGGGTAACCCAGTCAGAGGGGTGGCATATAAATACATCATCATCATCACCATCATCCAGTTAAATTTGGACTGATGGTGGCAGTTCCCCGTAAGGGTAGTGGGCCCATTTGGTTGACCCACCCTCACAGGAACCAGATGGTACCAGATATGCTCAAAGAAACGTGCAGAAAAATGCAACTTTAAAGGCGCATTGGAGCATTGTCATGCGACTGGGTAATTGACGGCAGAGGATCAGGTGTCTCCGACAGAACGTAAATCCAGGCAAGGTCAGGGTTTAAATATTATTATGAGTAGTGTTGGAGCAGAACAGAGATGGGAAACTAAAGCTGATGGTCTAAGCGAGCCTCAGAGCTTTAAAATCCAGGCCAGGTGGCAGGTCTACAAAATAAACATCTCAACTCCATTCTGCTTTCAAACGAAGTGCTGGGAATATTCAGTTTGAGATGCTCATCGCTGACCGGCAGCACCCAATGTTTCTTGGGTTGGAGGAGTTTCTAGCAAACCTGATTTAGTCTGCAGCAGTCTTCTGCAAGCTGGTGCCCCCCCCCCCCCAGATTCACCCGACTGCAGTTCCCATGAGCCATGCTGGTCTAGGTCCAGAGAAACACTGGCAAAGCAGGGGATCTGGTCAGAAGGTTGGCGTGTACGTGCTCGTCTGCATCTGCAAAATCTATTCCAGAGCAGGAAGGAGCTAAGACAGAAGGTCAGGCAATATTGCAGATATTAATATTGCCCAGATTGAAGTGACTAGATGCGTGAAAACCAATTCCTTTTGGAAATGAAACATTGCCCAGACCCATTAGTTCTGCAAAATTAACCTGCAGAACTTTCTTCAAAACAAAGCAGAAACATCAAATGATACACCCAAACAGTTCCAAAAGACATATGCCACTCCAAGGCATTGACTCAACACCTTACAAGATATGAAATAATCCCAACAGACCAAGAAGCAGATGTCTGTAGAGCTTCATTGACACATCCTTACTTTCATAGTGTCTGAGAATGAAGAACTAGCCACCACTCTTCCAAGATGGCGGATTTGCAATTCAGTGTGATCTAAGGTTAAACACTCATGTTTTAGCTTGCAGAAAACAATAGTTAATTATCTTTTTTTCATGATAATCTTTATTAGTTTTTTCATTACATACTTTACATACACATATGTATATGGGAAGCCAGCTCTTAGGAGCAAGTATAAATGTAAAATGTAATGTAACAATAGTTAATTATTAACTCAGTTAAAGCTCAGAGTCCCTTTGAATACTGCTATAGATTTTTTCCATTGTTAAACCCTTTCTAGCAATACACATTTAGGCATTTTCATTTCTGTGTGAATGAAACAATTATACTTAACAGGCAAGAAAGCAGGAAAACCTGAGAGCATGGCATAGGTAGCTAAAGCTAAGCTGGTTTGGTCAGTGCATTGATGGGAGGCTGCCTGAGAATCCATGCCTCCCAGCGGCGTAGCGTGGGTTGTCAGCACCCGGGGCAAGGCAAGTAATTTGCGCCCCCTAACCCGGGGCAAGGCAAGTAATTTGCGCCCCTAACCCCTAACCTGCCGCCGCTGCCAGCTTCTTCTTGCTGCTGCCTGGGCTGGGGTATTTACGGTAAGGTAGCCATGGCGGCGGCGGTGGGTCCATGTCAGGTGATCTGAGGTGAGTTGCCGCTGGCACTGCCGCCCAAACGACGCTGCTTGCCCGGAGGAGGGCAGAGAGGCGAGGAAAATGCAACATGGCCCAGCAGCTGCAGCAGCAGCGGCGGCGGCGGGGCTGTGAGGAGGGGCTGCCTGGCGCACCCTCCGTGGCCCTGACACGCGGGGACCGCGGCGAGCGCTGAAAGCCGCTGCCTGCCGGACGCCTTCAGCCCGGATGCGTGAACAGCTCGTCGGTTCGGCGAGACATGGGGCTCTGCTACAGCCTGCGCCCGAGGCTCTTCGGCGACTCCGGAGGCGGCGAGTGCACCCCCCCCAGATGTTGCGCCCGGTACGGCCGGCCCCCCTGCACCCCCACGCTACGCCACTGATGCCTCCATCTTGAATTCTATGATGTAAGAAAGGTGAGATACAAATCATAGAATCATAGAATCATAGAGTTGGAAGAGACCACAAGGGCCATCGAGTCCAACCCCCTGCCAAGCAGGAAACACCATCAGAGCACTCCTGACATATGGTTGTCAAGCCTCTGCTTAAAGACCTCCAAAGAAGGAGACTCCACCACACTCCTTGGCAGCAAATTCCACTGTCGCACAGCTCTTACTGTCAGGAAGTTCTTCCTAATGTTTAGGTGGAATCTTCTTTCTTGTAGTTTGGATCCATTGCTCTGTGTCCGCTTCTCTGGAGCAGCAGAAAACAACCTTTCTCCCTCCTCTATGTGACATCCTTTTATATATTTGAACCTGGCTATCATATCACCCCTTAACCTCCTCTTCTCCAGGCTAAACATGCCCAGCTCCCTTAGCCGTTCCTCATAAGGCATCGTTTCCAGGCCTTTGACCATTTTGGTTGCCCTCCTCTGGACACGTTCCAGTTTGTCCGTGTCCTTCTTGAACTGTGGTGCCCAGAACTGGACACAGTACTCCAGGTGAGGTCTGACCAGAGCAGAATACAGTGGCACTATTACTTCCCTTGATCTAGATGCTATACTCCTATTGATGCAGCCCAGAATTGCATTGGCTTATGAAAGAAAATACTTTACAAAAACATTTTAAAAGCCTAAATCAAATGAATGCCTGGGCTGAGAATGTTTTTGCACATTTATCGATATCAGGGGCGTTCACACATTACATTCAATGATTGGGAAACCCAACCAGATGGACAGGGTATGATAATGATGCTGATGATGTAATCTGTACAGCTGCCCACCCAAGTACATTTATATGTTATGAGTGTACAGGATGAGACAGATTCAGGGAGGAGAGGCCTACCAATGGCTACCACTCAGAGTCAGAGGCAGCAAACCAGTTGCTGGGAACTGAGCAAGGAGAGAGGGCTCTTGTGCCAAAATCTTGCTTGTGGGTTTCCCATAGGCTTCTGTGTGGCCACTGTGATGCTGGACTAGATGGGCCATCTTGTGCTCTTATGTTATATTACACAAGAGCTGAGCTGTACAAATCAACAAGCATACCCTCTTCCACACAACCACTTGTGATTATTTTATTTTTTAGGATCATTTAAAAATTCAAAAAAAAGGCCCAAAATGTAGGTTGTCCGGATTTTCACTATGGCACTGTGGTCTAAACCACTGAGCCTAGGGCTTGCCGATTGGAAGGTTGGGGGGTGAGTTCCTGTTGCTCGGTCCCTGCTCCTGCCAATCCAGCAGTTCAAAAGCACGTCAAAGTGCAAGTAGATAAATAGGTACCGCTCCAGCGGGAAGGTAAATGGTATTTCTGTGCGCTGTTCTGGTTTCGCCAGAAGCGGCTTAGTCATGCTGGCCACATGACCGGAAAAACTGTCTGCGGACAAACACCGGCTCCCTCGGCTTCTCAGCACCGCAACCCCAGAGTCATTCGTGACCGGACTTAACTGTCAGGAGTCCTTTACCTTTACCTTCTAGCAAAGAATCCCATTGCCATTCTTCTTTGGCTGTCGTATGCATTGCAAGGCTGTCTTGGGGGGGGGGGAGTGGGCATTCCAGGAAATATCCCGTCTCCTCCGAAAGCTGCCGTTTTGAGAAAACGAGCATTTGGCGCAGCTGTATTGCGTTAGCCCGTCCCCGGTTCCCAAAGGCTCACCAAAAAGATTGGCCACTCTTGCCATCTGCATTATAAACTGGATGCCACATACGAGCTGTGGTAGGAGGAATCCTGGGAAGCCAAACTTTGTAGACAGAAACGGAAGTGTGCCAAAACCCCATGAAACGGGTGTGTGTGTGTGTGTGTGTGTGTGTGTGTCCCTCTGCAGAGATGGGAATCTGGGCCCGTTTTTGCCAAAGCTGCATGGAACTTGAACTCTATTTGGGTCCCTCCAGCAACTCAGCGAACCCTTTCACAGAAGCAAAAAAAGAGAAATGGCTATTTGTAAATAGGCTAAGTAAACAGGGTGAGAGGAATTGCATTTCTATTTTAAACAGAGAGTATAGCCACTTTGGATAGAAACTCGAGACGTCCTGTCTACAAGGCTATTTAGCCAATGGGTTTGATGCATGTGGTTTCTGAATATGGTTGACTTCAATCCAAGGGACACAGCTGGGATAATTTAGTTCCCAAATAGCTTTTCCTTGGCTCTTTACGGAGCGGCCTTTAATATACCTGCTGTTGTCGGAGCTGTAAGGGAACACCTCGGAAATGCTGTTCCTGTCGAAAACTAATTTGTGAGTGTCTGTGCTAATAAGCATTGCTATGGTTTTGGGGCAAACTTTTCGCCCTGTTCGTATGACCCGTTTGGCTCTGTGGAACATGCAGAGGCCAGGGGATGGGGGTCTGTGGTTTGCAGGCCGTACGCACAAACGGTGCCCAGGCTCTGGGCAGAGGAATTAGAGGAAGATCATGCAGGAAACCTGGCAAGAGTGGGGAGGCCCTGGGCATAAGAATCCAGAAAAGCAAAGGTGCTCTGCGTGGGAGCTCTGGGTGGGTTTTCCCAGACACGTCCGGGTCGAATCGGGCAGCGAAATGGCATCCGGGCAGATTTTCACTGAATTAGCAGAAATGTCTGGGAAAGCCTGGACATAGGGCAAGTAGGGCAATTTACAGTGGTACCTCGCAAGACGAATGCCTCGTAAGACGAAAAACTCGCAAGACGAAAGAGTTTTTCGTTTTTTGAGTTGCTTCACAAGACGGATTTCCCTATGGGCTTGCTTCGCAAGACGGAAACGTCTTGCAAGTTTGTTTCCTTTGTCTTGCAAGTTTGTTTCCTTTTTCTTAAAACCGTGCATTCAGGGGGTGCAGTTGCGACTTGACTTCGAGGAGCAACTCATAGCACGCGGTGTGGTAGCCTTTTTTGAGGTTTTTGAAGACTTTGGTGATTTTTGAAGCTTTTCCAAAATCCGTGCTTCGCAAGACGAAAAGAATCGCAAGACGAAAAAACTCGCAGAACGAATTAATTTCCTCTTGCGAGGTACCACTGTATTTTATTTTATTTTTTAATTCTATTTATGCTTTTCAGATTTAAACATTTCACTAATTCTGCAATCCTTTTAGCATTTCAGAACTCAACTTCCTTCCCCCTCTTTCTGCGGTTCCTGAAAATTATCTTCAATATCTTCTGCATATCCAAATTAACTTAATTTGCTTATTTATTCACCTGCTTTAAATATATACTCTTATAAAACGGCAGGTGATTACAATAATCCTGTCAATGTTGTTATCGGTTTGCAATTTATCTGTAAATATTCAATAAACCATTTCCATTCATTTATAAAAAGTTTGTTATCTTGATTTCTTATTCTTCTGGTAAGTTTTGCCATTTCTGCATATTCCATAAGGTTTTGTATCCATTCTTCCTTTACTGGGACTTCTGCTTCTTTCCATTTTTGGACAAGTAACATTCTTGCCACTGTAGTAGCATTCATGAATAAGTTTCTGTACAGTTTAAGTAGTTAGGTAAAGGTAAAGGGACCCCTGAACATTAGGTCCACTCGTGACCGACTCTGGGGTTGCAGCGCTCATCTCGCTTTATTGGCTGAGGGAGCCAGCGTACAGCTTCTGGCTCATGTGGCCAGCATGGCTAAGCCGCTTCTGGCGAACCAGAGCAGCGCACGGAAATGCCGTTTACCTTCCCGCCGGAGCGGTACCTATTTATCTACTTGCACTTTGATGTGCTTTCAAACTGCTAGGTTGGCAGGAGCAGGGACCGAGCAACGGGAGCTCAGCCCGTCGCGGGGATTCGAACCGCTGACCTTCTGATCGGCAAGCCCTAGGCTCTGTGGTTTAACCCACAGCGCCACCCGCGTCCCTTTTAGGTAGTTATGTTCCTATAATTTCCAAAAGAAAAGCTTCTGGTTTTTTGTTTTTGTTTTTTTTTTTTACAAAATGCTTTTTTAAAAAAAACCATAGAAAAGCTCAAAAACGTTTTATTTATTTGGAGATTGCAAAGATTACGCCCAGAGCTATGGTTGCCAAATTCCCAAAAGTGAAAATCAGGACAAAATTGTTGAGCTTTTTTAGGGAACAACAATTTTGTCCTGATTTTCACTTTTGGGAATTTGGCAACCATAGCTCTGGGTGTAATCTTTGCAAAGAAGGCCTAGTGAAAGAGAAGAGGCTTAGTGCACAGATCCTGAGATCTTCAAAAGGGAGGAGACTTTATGTATAGTGGGGGCTAGAGGGGTTTTTGCAGGTATAATCACATTTATCCACTCAGGGCTATTCCTGAGTAATAATAATAATAATAATAATAATAATTTGTACCCTGTCCATCTGGCTGAGTTTCCCCAGCCACTCTGGCCGGCTTCCAACAAAGATTAAAAATACATTAAAATGTCACACATTAAAAACTTGAATTGGTCCCATCCAATTCAAGAATTCTAATCCAGACATATTTTTGTGCCTCATTTCGAGGTACAGGTCTGTGCTTTAAAGCACCGTGTCTGAGCGCTTATTTTTTTTTTTTTAACCTGGTGCAAAAAACAAACAAACCCAAACTGTCGTCGGTTCCAATTCAGCATTAAAAAGAGGGTTTTTGCAAGGAAAGAAAACAACAAGGCACAAAACCACAAGCACTCAAATGCAGCTCTTTGAAGTGTGGAGCTGTGCCCAGAAAGCGTGGGGCGATAAGCTAAGCGTGAATGCGCCCCTCTGGTTGCACATTTGGTATACTCAGCTGGTTGGCAAGACTAAAATGCAGGAAATTTGAAAGCCTCGTTATCACTTCATGCACTTTGCCGAAGAAAGATGCTGTAGCTGATGACATCATTGGTCCTGTTTAGTAAAGAATCCCAGAGCTTGGCTCTCTTGCATGCTCCTTCCAATATACCTCTGCCTGGTTGTGTGTGTGTGTGTGTGTGTTAGCTTTGTGTTACATTGTGTTACTCTGTATTGTTAGCTGTCTTGGGGGGTCTTAGCAACAAAAATGCATAAATATTCTAAGAAATAAATTTGATTGATCTATCGACCGATCGACAAACTTGCCAGGTAAATCCATAACTGAATTACGACTGGGGTAGTTTTCAACTCAATGGAGAATGGCTGGCTTTACATAAATGACTCTCTTGTGTTACTCTGAACTTTTTCAAATTTTGGAAGGTTTTTTTCTTCTTCTTCTTTTAAATGGAGGGATTAAAAAAGAAGAAGCTAACGACGATTGCCAAGCATCTTGCTTAATTTCATTAGCTACTGTTGCCGTCCCTGGAATGCTCTTACAGAGCAACAGAATAAACATTCCCTGGATGATAAGGCAGAGTTTGTAAACTGCCTTTTGGATGAAAGAAGCCCAGCGCTGATGTGTTTTTACAGCAAGGCTAATGGTGTTTTAATACCCTCGGCCTTCGTCCTGGAAAGCTGCAGACATTTGGGCTTCAGTACCAAGCCTGGCAAACTTATTCAGTTGCTGATCCTCTTTTCAGCGCTGGCGAGAGACTGGAGTTAGTGAGGAGATCAGCGGCCAATGCCGGATTTATGTATAAGCTAAACAAGCTATCAGCATCTTAAAAAGTAGAGACATCACCTTGCCAACAAAGGTCCATATAGTAAAAGCTATGGTTTTCGCAGTAGTGATGTACGGAAGTGAGAGCTGGACCATCAAGAAGGCTGATCGCCAAAGAATGGATGCTTTTGAATTATGGTGCTGGAGGAGACTCTTGAGAGTCCCATGGACTGCAAGAAGATCAAACCAATCCATTCTTAGGGAAATCAGCCCTGAGTGCTCACTGGAAGGACAGATCCTGAAGCTGAGGCTCCAAGACTTTGGCCACCTCATGAGAAGAGAAGACTCCCTGGAAAAGACCCTGATGTTGGGAAAAATGGAGGGCACAAGGAGAAGAGGACGGCAGAGGACGAGATGGTGGGACAGTGTTCTCGAAGCTACAAACATGAGTCTGACCAAACTGCGGGAGGCAGTGGAAGACAGGAGTGCCTGGCGTGCTCTGGTCCAGGGGGTCACGAAGAGTTGGACACGACTAAATGACTAAACAACAACAAACAAGCTATAGCTTAGGGTCCCACTCTCTTGGGGTCCCCCCAAAAAATTAAAGGAAAAAAACCCTGGATGTACATTTCCAAAATATAAGATAAAAAACAAATAAAATAAAACCTACGTCATTTTAAGTTAGAGCCTAATCATTATTTCACTATTAATATACTTCTTAATTGTATGTCAGCTCCCTCGGCCAGTAAAGCAAGATGAGTGCCCCAACCCCAGAGTTGTTCGTGCCTGGACTTAACTGTCAGGGGTCCTTTACCTTTACCTTTTTATTAATTATACTTCTTAATTGTATTTCAGTTCAACAATTATTTTGTTATGTGCAAATGGCTTGAGATACCTATTAGGTCCATAAATTACCATATAGCATATATGCAATACAAAAAACAGTGACAATTTGTTGTTGATTGAAATAAAAAAATTAAGGTCAATAAATATTATAAATGTTCATAAATGTACCAACCAAGCACGTACATAGATATGTGGACCACATGTCTGGAGCACCGCAGGAAGACTGCCCTGAAACCATTTCGACTCCCAAGCTGACCAAATGTTTTCTCTGCAAGGAGGGAGGGAAACTTCCTATTGTCTCAGGAATTGGGTAATCGCCATCTCAAAGGAATGGCCAGACTACCAGGAAAGGCAATCAAATAAGGCATTCTCAGATAACCTGGCAGACAGGAAAAACAACCACATTCAAATTTTTGTTGTAGAACACTTTTTCTGTGATGTAGGTATGATGTTTGTGGGGGTGGTCTTGGGTTACATCCCTTCTGTGATGTATGCATGATGTATAGAGGGGTGGTCTTGAGCTCCACGTCAGGGAATTTAAAATGTCTATATAAGGCCTTGCACGCCATTTTTCGGGGTTCCTCCTCCTTTCCTGCATGTGAGAGGAGCACCCTGTTGCAACAGATCAATAAAGATCAGGCTTACTAGCTGCTTTGCTTCTCAATATTCTCTGGTTGGCCTCTGTTATTTTCTCCGACCGATGGAGGACCTACAAAGGACTCTATAAGGGCTCTTGTGTCTCCCTTAAGGGAATAAGGGCAGATTTTGTTTATTACATGGCAAAGGACAGCTGGACATATAAAGGGCCCCGTTACCTTCAGTAGCTTAGGGACTCATCAAACCTAAATCTGGCCCTGTCGGCAGTGGGATGGGTGGTTTCCACGTGGATGGGATAATGCCTAGTGCAGACAGGAACTGGGGGCAATAAGTCTGCCAGGGAGCTTTACCTAGTAACCTGTTACTGAAACAATCCAACTGAACCGGCAAAGAAGAGAAATGCGTCCGAAATACAAGATTTCATAAACGGAATAGTAATGGCTCCTCTGTCCTTGGCTTGTTGTCCTTGGATGATCATCATTTTCCTGCAAGTAATAGCAGATGCACAGACTCGTGCTACAACATCAGAGGGTTTCTATCTGATAATAGGCATTTTAAATAAAATGCTTCAGTTCCCCCTGTTGCTGTTTTTTTAAAAGGGATTGGGGCAATGAACTGTTTATGGAGGTCACGGTAAAGGCAGCTGTTATATCTGCCTTGGACGAGTGCAGAAGGTAAAACATTCAATCTGGTTAACATAAAAGCTTTCCTATATTTGGGGACTGATAAATTAGACATATATTTTGGCATTATAAATGCTCCCACATTGTCCTTATAGTTGAGATGGCATGCGCTCAAACTCAGGGTTGGATTTTTTGGGTGGTGGGTGGTGGGTGGGAATTCCATGTCTCCGATTCATTGTCTAATAGCCACTTTTGCATTAGTGTATCCTAAACCATGTATGGCATCGATAAAAAACCCCCAGATGTTGTTTTCCATTTGGATTGAAATAGGTTGTTCAGAGTCAGTGGGGCAAAACCCATTGGACAAAATGTGAGCTTTAACCAGTGGTGCAGGTGAAGAGGGTTTCAAGGCCTTTTTAATTAATTAATGCTGTGCTGTTTTTATTATCTATATTTTAATAGATTTTTAAAAAAATGTTCTAGAATCATAGACTTGTAGAGTTGGAAGGGACCCTGTGGGAATGTTCAGGGAGACAGGAGAGGATATGTTGTTTATTAATATCCTTCCTAACTTGCGCTAGCAAGTTCTATAATTTAGCAGAGTTTTACATTCCCCTTTTAAATGCACAGCGGGTAGCTGGTTGCAAGCTTGTCTAAGCTTCTCAATATCAGATTTCTAGTAAGACCCCTTTAATCCCTCTTAATAGAATAGACACGACACAATCTTGTGTAAAGTAAATAAGGGAAGTTTACTCACACATTCAGTTCACAGATGGATCCCTGAAGGCAGACTTGGTTACAAAGTATATACATGTAGATCTACCCCATATGCGGGGTTAATTCCATATGGCAGTCACTGCAGCTCACACGACGAAAGGAAGATGGAAAAGAGGGAGGAGGGCTGCGTGCCTTGTGGTTTTGTTACCAGCACAGGTAAGGTCATGCCCACCTCTAGTCATATGCAAGAGGAAATATGTCCCAGCTCAGGAGGAAACAGGACGTTCCAACTGGCTGGACCAAACATCCCCTTGCAAGTCCACTCTAGGAAAACAAGGAATATTGTACTTGACTGCTATCTATGTATCACAGAAGTTGGAAACCTAAGGCCCTTGGGCTACAAGTGGCCCATGAGGGTCGTTTAACTGGCCCCCAAGCCGCCCCCGAACCAAGCTGCCTGCTTGGCGAGTCCCTGCCCACTGCAATAAACTGGCGCAGCGCGGCACAGGACTTGCTTCCGCGGTGCCGAAAATTGCGGCTGCGGATGCACACATGGTGGAAATCACGTCTGCGCAGATGCAGACTCCAGAAATTACATCTGTGCAGGCGCAGATGACGGAAATCGTGGGCGTGCACAATCTGACTTACAGAAGGGAGTGAGCCGGCCCAGCTGAGGTAAACCTTGCCGACCCCTGATGTATCACATCCCACAGACCCCAAGGATTGGAGGGAAATGGATGGAGCTCTCATGCGCATTCAACTACCTAGTGGCATCACCCAGGGGGCTGCAGCCACAGAGATAAGAAAAGAAAAGGCACCCCATTGTCACTTCCTGGTCTGCATGGTGAAGCTATTTTCAACGGAGCCCAGAGATGGAAGCAGGGCAGCTGTACTGAGGCAGCACCAGGTGTCAAAATTTTGTGCCCGTATCAATTTTGCTGCCGAGGCAACCCCCCGTGGCCCCCTCCCCACACTATGCCACTGCATGAATGGCAGACGTCCATCCAACCTTGGCTTAGAAACCTCCAATGATAACGAGTCTACTATCTTCCAGGGGAGACTGTTCCACTGCCAAGCAGCTTTTGCTGTCAGAAAGTTCTTCCTGTTTAAATCAATTTTTCATTGATATGAATTATGTTTTCGCATTTTATCTGTTTTTGTTTTCATTTGTGTAGGCCACTTTGAGTCCGGGGGAAAGGAATAATAATAATAATAATAATAATAATAATAATAATAATAATATCAATGACCTGACTCAGTATAAGGCCAGTTCCTCTGTTCCTATGACGCTGCACCCAGGTACCATAGAAGTGCAACCAATTCTACATCTGTCCACCTGCATCTTTCTCCATAGGAAATTCAGTATGATGTTTGGTGTGTGTGTGTCGAAATCTATCTTTTGCAAGGACAAGACGTATCATTGCTAAGATCCCCATGACCTGCTCCCAATGTTCATTTGTGAAGAACACATTTCACAAGGCACAGCCACTCCCCAGGCTCCCTCTCCCTCTTTTTTGCCCTCCGCCAGGCTCTTGGAAAACTACTCAGATGCCACCACACAGATGACATCACCCTAAACTGAAGTCACAAGAGACGAAAGTTCAGGATTACCTTTGTGAGTGCAGTTTGGCTGAACAAATCTGCTCTCCTCTATTTTGTTTGGGTTGTTTTTTATTTTTAATATATATAAACAAAAGCCCTCTTTTATTGGAACTTATTTCATGTTTGTTTACAATGCATAAATGTGAGTCAAGGTGAGAGGGAACTTTGAACACCAAACAGACGGTCCTTGTCGATGGGAGCTGTTGCTGACATATGAAGTAGTGCAGGGCTGAATATTTCTCCTGCTGTCTCCCCACCCCACCTTCCACCTTCCTCCATCAATTTGCACTTGAAAATTATGAAAGGGGAGAGAAAAATGCCAGGGAAATTTCAAAAGGTGGGATACGGGGGGGGGGGGGTGTCTTCCTCTTCCCTGACTTTGGAGGGGTGTTTCTGACTATGAAACCCATGCTGCTGTTATCCTACTATTGTTAAGACTGTCTCAAGGCAAATTTTTAAAAAATGTAGTCTAAACATCGACAACTGGGAAACACTGGCCTGCGAGCGCTCCAGTTGGAGAACAGCTTTTACCAAAGGTGTCATGGGCTTTGAAGACACTCGAACTCAGGACACAAGGGAGAAACGTGCTAAGAGGAAGGCACGCTTGGCAAATCCACACCGTGATCAACTCCTGCCCGGAAACCAATGTCCCCACTGTGGAAGGACGTGTGGATCCAGAATTGGCCTCCATAGTCACTCATGGACTCATTGTTAAAACCGTGTTTATGGAAGACAATCTTACTCGGCTACGAGAGATCACCGAAGAGGACTTTTTAAGAGAAGGACAATATATTGCAAAGGCAACCAAGGGCCTATCAACTGACCCCCTCCTCCTCTCCTCTCCACAGTTCCAGAAGTTCCAGAAGCCAGCTTGGAAGAGGCGATGCTCTGCAGAGGTTCAGAGGAGGCCTGGATGTTTGCTTTAAGCCTCTTTTCAATAACTGCATATTTCTCCAGGTCCCACATATGGCTGCAGGATGCAGCAGAGAATGCCTGCAAGCACCTGTGAGATACATCTTGATTAGAACATGCCTGCGAGACAAACTTGCTTGACAGCGCTCCAGTTGGAGAACAGCCTTTACCAAAGGTGTCATGGGCTTTGAAGACACTTGAACTCAAGATGCAAGGGAGAAACGTGCTAAGAGGAAGGCACGCTTGGCAAATCCACACCGTGATCAACTCCCACCCAGAAACCTGTGTCCCCACTGTGGAAGAATGTGTGGATCCAGAATTGGCTTCCATAGTCACTTACGGACTCACATTTAAAACCGTCTTTATGGAAGACATTCTTACTCAGCTATCACCGAAGAAGAAGAAGAAGAAGAAGAAGAAGAAGAAGAAGAAGAAGAAGAAGAAGAAGAAGCCTTCAACAGGGGAGACAGAATGCAGCCATCATGGCTAGTAGCCTTTCATAGCCTTAGGCTCCAGAAATCTGATTATGCCAACTAGGTTCTCAGTGCTGCATTTTGTCCCTTCCCAACCAATGCATAGATAAGGCAGTTGGTAGAGTATCTCACTTGCACACACGAGGTCCCTATGTCCCCACTGCGGAAGGATGTGTGGATCCAGAATTGGCCTCCACAGTCACTTATGGACTCACTGCTAAGACCATGTTTCTGGAAGACAATCTTACTTGGCTGTGAGTGATCGCCAAAGAAGAAGAAGAAAGGAGAAGATTAGAACAAGTACTTGGAAGGCTGCAAACTCTTGAATTGTTGGATGTTCAAAAAGTCCTTTGGGTAGCATGTCGTTCAGCTATGACACTTGCTCCCACAGGGTCATGAGGATCACCAACTCAAACCCTCCCAGTGTCCCTATTTTCCAGGGACAGTCCCAGATTTACAGAAGCCGTCCCGGTTTCTGACTTGATCCTGGCATGTCCCTCTTTTCATTGGAGAAATGTCGGGAGGTATGGAGCTATGTGACCCTGGAGCCAAGGAGATAAGTAACTATACAACCTTTAGAAGACATTTGAAGGCAGCCCTCTATAGGGAAGGGTTTTTTTGAGTGTTTAATGTTTTATTATGTTTTTATATACAGTGGACGCTCGGGTTGCGAACGTGATCCATGCGGGATGCACGTTCACAACCTGCAGTGGCACGTCTGCACATGCGTGGGTTGTGATTCAGCACTTCAGCGCATGCGCAAAGCACAATTTAGCGCTTCTGAGCATTCGCGACCGCCAAAACCCGGAAGTAACTCGCTCCGGTCCATAACCCCAAAAAACGCAATCTGAAGTGTCTGTTGGTATGTTGGAAGCTGCCCAGAGTGGCTGGGGAAACCCAGTCAGATGTGCAGGGTATAAATAATAAAATAATAATAGTGATTAAAATTCATGGAGGAGAGGGCTATTGATGGCTAAGAACTGATGCTTTTGAATTATGGAGCTAGAGGAGACTCTGGAGAGTCCCATGGACTGCAAGAAGATCAAACCTCTCCATTCTGAAGGAAATTAGCCCTGAGTGCTCAATGGAAGGACAGATCCTGAAGCTGAGGCTCCAAGACTTTGGCCACCTCATGAGAAGAGAAGACTCCCTGGAAAAGACCCTGATGTTGGGAAAGATGGAGGGCACAAGGAGAAGGGGACGACAGAGGACGAGATGGTTGGACAGTGTTCTCGAAGCTACCAGCATGAGTTTGACCAAACTGCGGGAGGCAGTGGAAGACAGGAGTGCCTGGTGTGCTCTGGTCCATGGGGTCACGAAGAGTCGGACACGACTAAACAACAACAGCCATTATGACTATGCTGTGTCTCCACAGTCGGAGGCAGCAATTCCTTCTGAATACCAGTTGCTGGAAACTACAGGGCAGAAGAGTTGCTCTTGTATTCGAATCTTGCTTACTGGCTCCCTGCAGGCATCTGGGTGGCCCCTGTGATAAGCTGTGCTGGTCCCGGGGGGAAGGTTACCGTTGGCGTAGTCAAAGTCCGGTCCTGGGTCAATAGCCTGGAAACAGTTCCGAAGGAGCGGGACGAGGTCCAAAGCAGGAAGCCGGGCGGGGACAGGAACACTGGAGGAACAGGACTGGATGCCGGCCGAAACAGCTCTTCATCGACGTTGCTCCTGCAACCTGGGACCGGGCTGACTGGCCTTTATCTTCTCTGAGGCCAGGGGCGGCCCCGGCCCCCAGGAGACCCGCCTCTCCTGGCCTTAAGGCGAGCACTCCTCCTGGGAGAAACCAGTTCCCTTCGCCTCTCTGCCCTGCGCCTCTGCAGTTCAGGAGAGGCTGAAGGGTTACTGGGACCAGGGGGAGACTCACCTGCAGGCACTGAGTCCTCAACCACCTCTGGAGCCAGAGTGGGATCACCTGATGCCTGCTCCAGAGGATCTAACACAGGTGCAGGCGCTTCAGAATCCAGGCCCTGCCCCAGTTCAGCCGGCCCTGGAGGCGGGGACTCCTGTGCAGGCTGGGATTCCTCTGGTTCAGCCTCTGAATCGGAATCCCAGGCCATCACATAAGCGAATGCTGGACTAAATGGGCCTTTCTTTGGCCTGACTTTGCTTAAAGGTAAAGGTAAAGGGACCCCTGACCATTAGGTCCAGTCGTGGCTGACTCTGGGGTTACGGAGCTCTTCTCGCTTTATTGGCCGAGGGAGCCGGTGTACAGCTTCCGGGTCATGTGGCCAGCATGACTAAGCTGCTTCTGGCGAACCAGAGCAGCGCACGGAAACGCCGTTTACCTTCCCGCCAGAGTGGTACCTATTTATCTACTTGCACTTTGACGTGCTTTTGAACTGCTAGGTTGGCAGGAGCAGGGACCGAGCAACGGGAGCTCACCCAATCGTGGGGATTCGAACCGCCAGCCTTCTGATCAGCAAGCCCTAGGGCTCTGCGGTTTAACCCACAGCGCCACCCGTGTCCACAATTCATAGAGGAGGGGAAGGAAAGAGAGGTGGGTTTCTAAATAATGAATTAACATAAATGCAAACCGATTTGGGTGGATTTCTGATTATTCGGAGTTTTATTTATTTGAATTATTTTTTTTTTTAAAATAAGATGTATAATATCTGCCATAAAAAGGATTGCCATGGAAGTGGAAGCTGTCAGCCTAATGAGACTGATAAGATCGCCTTGGCAGAGAAAGCAGCTGCAAGAGGAAATGTATATTGTTCTAAGCCTCAATTAATTTAATCCAGTCTATCACCAAAAACAAATGATCGTGTCAGACGAAACAAAAGCCCGGCGAGGAAAAGGGAGAGAAGGAGGCAGGAGAACAAAGCTAATGACTCCCGATTAGCGCTTCAAAGCCCTCCTGTTTATTTGGACAGTTTGCAGAGATCCATTTCTCCAAAAACAGCGTCTGAATAAATGAAGGTTGTTTCCTATCGCGCTTTCGGTATGGGTCGGCCGATGCCAGCTCAGGGAAACTGCTGATAGGCAAACAGTGGTCGGATATCAGCCCTGCAAACTTGGCTCTCGCCTTCTGTAAATAAACGGCTGGGAACAATTGATGATGATGATTATTTTGCTTTGACTGCTGTTGAGGATGGGCAGAAGAAGCTGCCTTATACTGATGAGTCAGACCACTGGTCCATCTAGCCCAGTATTGTCTGCACAGACTGGCAGCCACCCTCCAGTGTTTCAGGCAGAGGACGTTTGAAGTCCTACCTGGAGGTGCCCTTGGGACTTGAACCTGGGACCTTGTGCGTGCAAGTAAGATGCTCTACCAGCTGCCTTATCTATGCATTGGTTGGGAAGGGACAAAATGCACCATTGAGAACCTAGTTGGCATAATCAGATTTCTGGAGCCTAAGGCTATGAAAGGCTACTAGCCATGATGGCTGCATTCTATCTCCCCTGTTGAAGACTTCTTCTTCCTCTTCTTCCTCTTTTTCTTCCTCTTCTTCGTCTTCTTCATCTTCTTCTTCTTCTTCTTCTTCTTCTTCTTTGGTGAAAGCTGAGTAAGAATGTCTTCCATAAAGACGGTTTTAAACGTGAGTCCATAAGTGACTGTGGAGGCCAATTCTGGATCCACACATCCTTCCACAGTGGGGACACTGGTTTCCGGGCAGGAGTTGATCACGGTGTGGATTTGCCAGGCGTGCCTTCCTCTTAGCGCATTTCTCCCTTGTGTCCTGAATTCGAGTGTCTTCAAAGCCCACGACACCTTTGGTAAAGGCTGTTCTCCAACTGGAGCGCTTGCAGGTCAGTGTTTCCCAATTGTCGGTGTTTATACTACATTTTTTAAAAAATTGCCTTAAGACAGTCTTTCAACCTCTTTTGTTGACCACCAGCATTACGCTTTCCATTTTTAAGTTCAGAATAGAGAAGTTGCTTTGGAAGACGATCATCAGGCATCTGCACAACATGACCAGTCCAACAAAGTTGTTGTTGAAGAATCATTGCTTCAACACTGATGATATTTGCTTCTTCCAGTACACAAATAGGCACTATGCCTCCAAATACCCACTGTTGAGTTTTACAGGTGTTGCGCTCAAGTCCAGTTCATTACCTTCCCATATCGGCATTTAGTTGGCAACTGTGAGAACAGGATACTGGACCAGATGGGCCCTGATCAAGCTGCAAGGCTTGTGTACTTATGACCTTAAAGGTTTTCCTGGACTACCCTGTGTTAGGCTGCAGTACAGAATCATAGAATCACATCATTGTAGAAGTGGAAGGGACCACAAGAGTCATCAAGTCTAACCCCCTGCAATGCAGGAATCTTTTGCCCCTTGTGGGGCTCAAACTTATGTTTAGCCTGCAAAAGAGGAACCTGAGAGAAGATATAATAGCCACCTTCAAACATCTCAAGGGCTGCTCCGTGGAAGATGGAGGAAGCTTGTTTTCTCCTGCTCTGGAGGGTAGGACTCAAACCAATGGCTTCAAGTACAAGACTAAACATCAGGAAATATTTTCTGACATTAAGCGCATTCGACAGTGGAACAGTCTCCATTGGGAGATTGTGGACTCTCCTTCCTTGGAGGTTTTTATGCAGAGGTTGGTTCTGTACAGACCTGACCTTACCAATGCCTTGCTCATGAGGGCAGCTCCATGTCTCCTCTTCAACACACCGTTTCTGCACCCGGGTGATTTCACAGCCCTGGGCAGTCTGGTCACTGATGCTTTTAGAGAGGTACAAAATGCCAGGTAGCTACTATTTGGGTAAGTGGGCTGCTAGAAGTGGCGAACCAGCCTTCTTGGGGCACAGAACTGTCGGGAAGTTGGGATATGACGCTTAATGACAAAAATGTGAGCCAGACATTTCCGGGGCAGCCACTTCTAATGAAACGGTCCTTCCTCTTTCGCCTTCATGGAGACCATCGTGTCAAAGCCTCTTCGAACAGCTCATTCCTGGAGATGCAAACCTCAAAAGACCAAAGCAGATGGAGAAGCTCAGAACAAATTGACCTCGCTCCTGGTCACTGCAACCCATCGTTTTTTCATCTGGGGCGAAATACCCACTTCTGAAGATGCAAACGCCTTGCAGCTGTGTCACGTCAGGCGGCCGAGCTGCTTGTGCCAGCTTGACCTCAGAAATTTAACTTGTTAAGCCTCCGTCTGATGTTGTTTTACGAGCATCTCCTTTCTTTTGAATTATCGTGTGTAATTGCTGTACCAAAGTTTATGAAATTAGGAACCGTCTGGAGTTGGAGAGAGATTCCCACCCCCTCTTCTCATTGTGGGAGGATTTGGGGTTACCAAAGAAAATGGATAGATGGAAGATGCAGAACAAAAGGGGGAAAGGTTTTTTTTAAAGCAGGGCTGGCCCTACATATTTTTCTGACTGGGATGAAGGACCACTCTGCCCCATGTACAGAACCTGACCAGACTGGCAGTTGACTCCATCTTAGGAACATACTGAGTCAGATGATTGGTCCATCATTGACTCAGTATTTTCCAGCAGGAGTTGCCAACCTGGTGCCCGTGGGTGTGATGGTGCCCATGAAGGCTTTTAGTGGTGCCCATGAGCTTCACTCTGTCTTCTTATGGTTCTTTATCCAGGGCTGGATTAAGACTTTTAGAGGCCCTAAGCACTTAAAAGGTTTGGGTGTCTCTATATATATCTGATTCAAAATATAAAGAAGAATAAACCATAATTTTTTATTTATTTTTTTTAAATGAAGCAAAACCTACGGCAAGATGGAAAATTCTGTATTTTTCTCTCCATAAGATGCACCTGACCATAAGAGGCACCTAGTTTTTAGAGGAGGAAAACAAGAAAAAAATATATTCTGAACGAAACAATGGATGTATGATTTTTGTGGTTCATGTTGTGGCCACAGACATGTGATTTGACGGTGAGTTTGGGGTGACCCAATGCAAAAATCCTGAGAATCCATCTGGATCCATGCTTTGTAACTATGTTTTTGAGCAATTGTGGCCCCACGAAACAGTGGATGCGTGCGTTTTTGTGTTCAGGCTGTAGCCATGGACATGCTATGTGATCTGATGGTGAATTTGGGGTGACTCAGTGTAAAAATCCTGAGGATCCATGGGCTTTTACCTTCCCCCTCCCAGGTAGCCTATGCTAGCGTCCCTTATCTCTCTTCCGATCCCACCAATCAGCTGTTTCCTTTCAACGCTTCCTTCCCTCTTGTTTGCCTTAGTGTCTTTTCCTTCGCTGGAGCAGTTTTTTGCTCCTTTTCTTCTAATTTCTCTTCTCATTGCTTGTTTTAGTATTCCTGTCTCCTCTCCTTGCAAGTTTGCTGTCTTTACCTCCCCCCCCCTCCCTGCAGCCTCCTTTACCAGCAGCCTTTTCTCCCTCCCGATCTCTTACCAATCAGCAGCTTTGTTTCAACACCCATAAAAAAAAGCATGATCTGCTTTTTGCCCCTGGTCAGTTCGGCTCCAGGGACCACGCATTCGCTCCATAAGACGCGCAGACATTTCCCCTTACTTTTTAGGAAGAAAAAAGTGCGTCTTATGGAGTGAAAAATACAGTAATTTTTATTTTTTTAATACTTCTTTATTTGTAATTTCATCCTGCTTTTTCTGATTGCAAAGCCTTTGATCAGTTCCTGTATACCTAAAGGAGTGTCTCTGTCCCCATCGTTCTGCCCGGACACTGAGGTCCAGCACCGAGGGCCTTCTGGCAGTTCCCGCATTGCAAGAAATGAGGTTACAGGGAACCAGGCAAAGAGCCTTCTTGGTGGTGGCACCCACCCTGTGGAACACCCTCCTATCAGATATCAAGGAAATAAGCTACTACCTTATTTTTAAAAGACATCTGAAGACAGCCCTGTTTTTAACACTCAATTGGGAATCGCCCAGAGTGGCTGGGGAAAGCCAGCAAGATGGGCGGGGTATAAATAATAAATTATTATTATTATTATCCTCCAAACTAATCTTACTTAACACATCTGCTTCTAAACTAGTTGAGATAATGCCTTGTTGCATGGTTGTTCTGCTGGAATTTTTAATATACTCCAACTGAGAAAATGAATGCTCAGCTGAGCAATTTGTGAGCATTAATGTTGAAAATCTGGCAATGGGAAATTTCTGTGGTGTTCCCTTTCCCTTGATGCCCGAAGCGCAAGTTTATTTTGCTTAATGGTTAATCCAGCCCTGTCTTTCTCCTTACCCCAGATTTGGATCAGAAAACCAACTGAGTGTATCATTTTCAGGCATTGGTTATGGTATTTTCACATGCTGCAGGTTTTGATTCATTGATCTTGTGGCTTTTACCTGCTACTTTTATTTGATTGCATTGTTTCTGATGAGTGTTTCGCTGTAAGCTGCTTGGCACATCTTTTTAAGGTAAAAACTAGGAGTAACAACAACAACAACAACAACAACAACAACTTTTATGTATATCCCCCCCCCCCCGCCCTGGCCAAAGTTGGGCCCAGGGTGGCTAACATCAGATATATAACATTAGTATAAAATCAAACAATAATTAAATTACCTCCTAAAAACAGGTCAAAATCAATTTAAAGTCTAACTAGATGGCTTTCCGCAATGTATGACATTTTAATGCATTTTTAAATCTTTGTTGGAAGCTGCCCAGAGTGGCTGTGGAAACCCAGCCAGCTGGGTGGGGTACAAATAATAAATTATTATTCTTCAACGACAAACCTAGACAGCATCTTAAAAAGCAGAGACATCACCTTGCCGACAAAGGTCCATATAGTTAAAGCTATGGTTTTCCCAGTAGTGATATATGGAAGTGAGAGCTGGACCATAAAGAAGGCTGATCGCCGAAGAATGGATGCTTTTGAAATGTGGTGCTGGAGGAGACTCTTGAGAGTCCCATGGACTGCAAGAAGATCCAACCTCTCCATTCTGAAGGAAATCAGCCCTGAGTGCTCACTGGAAGGACAGATCCTGAAGCTGAGGCTCCAAATACTTTGGCCACCTCATGAGAAGAGAAGACTCCCTGGAAAAGACCCTGATGTTGGGAAAGATGGAGGGCACAAGGAGAAGGGGAAGACAGAGGACGAGATGGTTGGACAGTGTTCTCAAAGCTACCAGCATGAGTTTGACCAAACTGCGGGAGGCAATGGAAGACAGGAGTGCCTGGTATGCTCTGGTCCATGGGGTCACGAAGAGTCGGACACGACTAAACGACTAAATAACATGATGATGGTGATGATTTTGATGATGATGATGATGAAGCGGGACACATGGCCACCCGAGTTGCAGCCTGTTTAAAATACACAGATGAGAACAAATTCAGCCTCTCCTCTCACAAGCACTGCAACGTTCAAGACCATCCCTCTCTGATTAATAACAAAAGGGGAAACGAGGACTTTTATTGCCACAAGATGCTCGAAGTACAATGGAAGGAATTCCATGAAGATGAGACAACCAAAACAAATGATGACATTCTGAAAGCCATCTCTAAACACTCACTTAGATAGCGGTTCCTACTTGGGAAGGTTCATGAGAAAGATGGAGTGAGAATGGGAGACATGAGGTCATTTCTGAAAAACTGGCAAAGAGTTTGCCTTTTCCCCAAACATAGTTCTGAAATTCGGACCCTGTTGTGTTCCTGGTGACATCATCTGATGTGTGATGGGATCTGAATTCCTGACCCATGGCTACCTTTTCATTTATTTGGCAGGAGCCGTAAGGGGTAGAGGAGTCTTGTCAGAGGCCTCATTCCTCAATGTCACGATCCCAGCAACAGCAGCATCTTGGGCACCAGGGACCCTGGGAAATGCAATTTTCCCATGGTACCAAAATATGACTGTCAGTCAGGCATCCTGGAAAATGCATGTCTCAGGACTCGTTGCATCCGTGCTGCTGCTACAAACATCCCAAGAACCTGGTAAAGGTTGCCACTAGTGAATAGCTCTTTATTCCCCACCCTAAAACTTCAGCCTGTTGTCTTTGTCCATGGAATTTTCTTGGCAGGGATACTGGAGTGGCTTGCCGGTTCCTGCTCCAGGTGGATTAAGTTTGGTCAAAACTCTCCACTATGAGCTGTCCGTCTTGGGTGGCCCTGCACGGCATAGCTCATAGCTTCTCTGAGTTATTCAAGCCCCTTCGCCATGGCAAGGCAGTGATCCATGAAGGGGAAGAAATGGAGGCAGTGAGAGATTTTACTTTCTTGGGCTCCATGATCACTGCAGATGGTGACAACAGTCATGAAATTAAAAGACGCCTGCTTCTTGGGAGAAAAGCGATGACAAACCTAGACAGCATCCTAGAAAGCAGAGACATCACCTTGCCAAAAAAGGTCCGTATAGTTAAAGCTCTGGTTTCCCCAGTAGTGATGTATGGAAGTGAGAGCTGGACCATAAAGAAGGCTGATTGCCGAAGAATTGATGCTTTTGAATTATGGTGCTGGAGGAGACTCTTGAGAGTCCCATGGACTGCAAGAAGATCAAACCTTCTTAAGGAAATCAGCCCTGAATGCTCACTGGAAGGACAGATCCTGAAGCTGAGGCTCCAGTACTTTGGCCATCTCATGAGAAGAGAAGACTCCCTGGAAAAGACCCTGATGTTGGGAAAGGTGGAGGGCACAAGGAGAAGAGGACGACAGAGGACGAGGTGGTTGGACAGTGTTCTCGAAGCTACCAGCATGAGTTTGACCAAACTGTGGGAGGCAGTGGAAGACAGGAGTGCCTGGTGTGCTCTGGCCCATGGGGTCACGAAGAGTCGGACACAACTAAATGACTAAACAACAACAACAAAGCTTCAGCATTAACAGCTGTTCTGCAGGATAGAGATAATGTCTCAAACATTTTCAGGCTACTTAGTAGAGCGATTGCTTTATTTCCTTGAAGATGCTGTCAACCATCCAGTAGAAACCCTT
Source organism: Podarcis erhardii (assembly GCF_964252035.2). Taxonomy (NCBI): domain Eukaryota; kingdom Metazoa; phylum Chordata; class Lepidosauria; order Squamata; family Lacertidae; genus Podarcis; species Podarcis erhardii. Next base: position 5,556,743 of record NC_138497.1, on the reverse strand, counting down.
TGTACAATTGCTGCACGCATTGAACGTGTGTGATTTCCAACCTGCGCGGTTGAAAGCCAGCCAGTTGAAATGGCACGAATTAAACACACACCGGGTTTTCCTGGCACGAGAAGAGCTTTGAAGCAACCTGCCTCGCTTGCCAGGCAAGGCTTTCTCGACATGCCAGCTCTGGAAGCCTGGGGACAGTCCCGCAAGATCTTGCGGGAACTACGATGGCCCCATGAGATCTCACAAGAGCATCCTGGAACTGGCATATTGAACAGAACCTTCCCTGTACGTAAAACGTGGATTGCCAGCAATGTCTAGGCAACACGATGACCATGTACATACACAATAGACAATCTTTATAGAATTCCTTCAAACCATAACAAGTACAGAATGAAATCTTCAGTCACAAAGTCTCTGAAAATCTTTAAATGAAGCAAGGTACCAGACTGTGTACGATGAAAGACAAGCTGTGAAGCTTTGTGTATTCAGCAAATATGATGTCCAACACTGAACAGTGATTCCGGATATTGACTACTGTTTCGTAGAATTCTTTGTCAGTGTGGTGGGAGGATGTAGAATTGCATCATAAACTGAAAATAAAATTTTGCAGACGATGACCTGCATGCACATATCACTTTACAAAAATTATAAACTATAATATAAACAGTAATGAAAAAGCGTACATACCCCATCTTATTTTGAATGAATGTATGTAAATGAGAATATCAAGTGCTCATGTAATAATGTAGTCACCACTACTAACAATATTATTTGGATTGCAACAACCTTGGGAGGACCACCGATTCTTATTCCCTGAAATGTAGGATCGCTCACTGACGTGGGATGGTTTTCAAAGTGCGAAATTTCAGCCAAGAACACGTCCCGCACTTTGCCAGATTGGGAAAGTTCTTGCAGCCAACTCAAAGCCCCTTCTCATTAAATCCAAGTGGTCTTTGAATGCCTTAAGAGCAAAAGATGGATTCACACCACAACTCAGTAACGCATAGATGGATTCCACACCCGTTCGCCAGAACACCAGCTGTTCAACTCTCCCTTGAGCTCTGACTTCTGGTTCCCCTCTTAGGCTGTGCTCAGAAGACAAGGATCAAGCGATGGAGTTCAGTCGCGATGAAGTCATCAAACGCATTTTCTCTGGGCTCTTGAGATGAAATTTGGCATGAGGAAAGGCAGAGACCTCCACCCATTAGGCTGGGATAGCTCAGCTGGCAAAGCAGGAGACTCTTAATCTCAGGGCTGTGGGTTTGAGCCCCACGTTGGACAAAATATTCCTGCTTTTCAAGGGGTTGGAATAGATGACCCTGGTGGTCTTTTGCAACTCTACCATTCCATGATTCTCTATACAGTCATACCTTGCGTTACAGACGCTTCAGATTGTGCGATTTTGGGTTGCGCACTGCACCGAACCCGGAAGTACTGGAACGGGTTACTTCCGGGTTTTGGTGCTTGTGCATGTGCAGAAGAGCTGAATCACAACCTGCACGTGCGCAGACATGGTGCTGCAGGTTGCAGACGCTGCCAGTTGCGAGCGTGTTTCCCGCACGGATCATGTTCGCGAATTGAGCTTCCACTTTACTCTGCAACTTATCAGAGCATAGAACACATTGGGCAAGCCGTCTCTATCTAAATGAGCTAGAAAAAACAGGCAATCCTTGCCACCTGGGCACAAAGGGGAGAAAAAAAGTGTGGGTTAAACCACAGAGCCTAGGACCTGCCGATCAGAAGGTTGGCGGTTTGAATCCCCATGATGGGCTGAGCTCCCGTTGCTCAGTCCCTGCTCCTGCCAACCTAGCAGTTTGAAAGCAAATAAAGTACAAGTAGATAAATAGGTACCGCTCTGGCAGGAAAGTAAACGGCATTTCCGTGCACTTCTCTGGTTCGCCACATGCTGGCCACATGACCTGGAAGCTGTACGCCGGCTCCCTTGGCCAATAAAGCGAGTTGAGCTCCGCAGCCCCAGAGTTGGTTCAAGACTGGACCTAATGGTCAGGGGTCCCTTTACCTTTTTAATACCTGGAGAAATTGCTGGCAAAAATGTGTTAGAGAAAGGCAGGCAAAAAAAAAAGTCGACCAGTTTTCATGAGGACTTGAAACGAAAGCCTGCAAACTGATGCAGAAATGTGGAGGGCTGGGTTGAAGTTGGGGGGGGAATGTGAAAGCGAAGTGGGCTGGTTTTCCTGCCCCTTCCTGCGGTCCTTTTCATACCAGTTGGGAACGAGTTTCTTGAGTTTCCACCGGTTTCCAAGCCATCTCCACGGACGGGGCAGGGATGAAAGGTGAAACAGCTGGTCATATTTAAGCCCCATGTTGCTGCCTCTTCCCCTTGATCTCAAACACCAGGGAAGGAGACCCAAGAGGAGGCCTCCTGTGCCAAGCCATTAGAGAACATACTGTAATTCCGTAATGCAAAACAGAAAAGCTCCTTCCCTGGGCCGAGCTGGGACGAGAATTTCTGAGATAATCCATTTACATGTTTTATGGTAATCACTTCCATCTTTGGGACACATGCATGCAAACAGTGCCCCCATTAGACATTGATGTTTGGCAGGAAGACAGATGTTCAGAGCTGCTGGATGCCCAGAGCTTGCCGGTAGAAGAGATGTTCGGAGAGGGAGATCATACGAAGCAGCAGGCAGTGCCCAAAAGCAGCTGCGCAGTGGGAAGGGGGTCAGATCCTGGCTTCTGCAGGGCTAGAGCTAGGGCTAGGATTCCTCAATTCCCCAAGAAGAGCTCTGCTGGATCTGAGCAAACACCACCTTGCCCAGCAATCTGTTGCCAGCCGCTATCTTGATTAAAAGGTAAAGGACCCAAGACAGTTAAGTCCAGATGAATCTGGGGTTGCGGTGCTCATCTCACATTACAGGCCGAAGGAGCCAGTGTTTGTTCGTAGACAGTTTTTCCGGGTCAGGTGACCAGCAGGACTAAGCCGCTTCTGGCGCAACGGAACACCGAAACCAGAGCAGCACGGTTTCCTCAGCCACTTTGGGTGGCTCCCAACAGAATATTAAAGACACGATAAAACATCAAGCATTAAAAACTTCCCTAAAGAGGGCTGCCTTTAGATGTCTTCTAAAAGTCAGGTAGTTGTTTATTTCCTTGACATCTGATGGGAGGGTGTTCCACAGGGCGGGTGCCACCACCGAGAAGGCCTCACTTCTCATGGAGATGGAACCACCAGAAGGCCCTCAGAGGGGGACCTCTGTGTCCGGGTTGGACGATGGGGGTGGAGACACTCCTTCAGGTATAAGATGCTCCTTCAGGTATAAAGACACCACAGCCCCCACTGACCTTCATTCTGAGGAAACTGAACCCTGGGCCAAAGCCTGGAAGCTCTAGATTCTCTCGGAGATGGTGCTTATCATGAGGGAGAGCAAGACTCAATCCTTGGACTTGAGTTTTTGTTCCTTTCGGTTTCCGTTATCAGGCCTGATGCTCAACCAAGTCTGTGGAGTTTGTGTTTTCGCTGATAACTCCAGTTTTGAACTGTGGAATTACTGACCGGCACACTCCTGGGGGACATTCCTGCCCATCAGTTTCACCAGGTGAACCCAATATTTAGCATTGTAAATGACAATTCCCTCTGTTCACTCTCTCCCAGCAATTTTTGGTCTTACATTGATATTATTTTATTGTTTACTTCTAGAACGCCCTTCGTCTCGAGGGGAGCATACAAGGCAAGCAAATAAAATTGCAGTGGGTTGCAGCCAAGTGAGTTCTACTCAGAGTAGACCCACTGAACTTAACGGACCTAAGCTCGTCATGTTCATTAGTTTCGTTTGGTCTGCTCTGAGGATGACTAACATTGGACACAACCCAACACAAATATTTAAATTCCTTAAATGATCAAGTAAGGAATTTCTTACTTGATAGAAGTTTGGAAAACCATGACATGGAGAAAGTAGCTGGAGAAAAGTTTTTCTCCCTCTCTTCTAACTCTAGAAATCGTGGACATCCGAGGAACCTGAATGTTGGAAGATTCAGAGAAAAGCAAATCCTTCATCATGCAGAACAAATTATGGAACGTCAATGGTTTTAATATAGGATTGGACAAATTCACGGAGGAGGCAGCTATAAATGGCTACAAGCCATTTTGTTTATTTATTTGTTTATATTTATTTATTAAACTTGTATACCGCCCTTCATCCATAGAGCTCAGGGCAGTTCACAACATACAAGCTTAAAAACACAAAATACACAATAAAACAAGAAGAGACACAAACCAATAACCCCCTCCGCATCCCATAAACACATTTAAAAGAGCCTGGTTGAAGAGGAATGCTTTCTCTTTGCGCTTTGTTGTTGTTGTTTAGTCGTTTAGTCGTGTCCGACTCTTCGTGACCCCCTGGACCAGAGCAGGCCAGGCACTCCTGTCTTCCACTACCTCCCGCAGTTTGGTCAAACTCATGCTGGTAGCTTCGAGAACACTGTCCCACCATCTCGTCCTCTGTCGTCCCCTTCTCCTTGTGCCCTCCATCTTTCCCTGCATCAGGGTCTTTTCCAGGGAGTCTTCTCTTCTCATGAGGTGGCCAAAGTCTTGGAGCCTCAGCTTCAGGATCTGTCCTTCCAGTGAGCACTCAGGGCTGATTTCCTTCAGAATGGAGAGGCTGGATCTTCTTGCAGTCCATGGGACTCTCCAGAGTCTCCTCCAGCACCAGAATTCAAAAGCATCAATTCTTTGGCGATCAGCCTTCTTTATGGTCCAGCTCTCACTTCCGTACATCACTACTGGGAAAACCATAGCTTGAACTATACAGACCTTTGTTGGCAAGTTGATGTCTCTGCTCTTTGTGCTTAAAGGGGTGTAATGTAGGCACCAGGCGAACTTCCCTGGGAAGAGCATTCCACAAATGGTGAGCCAATGCAGGGAAGGCCCCGTCATGTGTTGCCACCCTCCAGACCTCTCAAGGAGGAGGCAGAAGAAGAAGGGCCTCAGAGGATTATCTCAGGGTCCAGGTAGGTTCATATGGAGAGAGGCGGACCTTGAGCCATTGCAGTCCAGAGCCATTGGCCTGATCCTGCAGGCCTTTCTTAGCTTCTTTTTATCTTGGTTCCGATTCCTTTAAGACTGCTTCCTAGGATGCCTAAAGACTCTTAGCATTGGATATTATTTAGGGGTCTGTCGGGGTTAAGATTTAATTTTGGAGATGCATTTTTTTTCTGTATTTGTTATTATCTTTAGGTGTTATTGCAGCCTCCTTGGACGCTGTTTAATTTTGTTATATACCGTATTTTTCCGTGTATAAGATGCCCCCATGTAGAAGACACCCCCTACTTTAGGGGACCCCAAATTTAGAAAATGGGCATATGCACTATCCGTGTATAAGACGCCCCCAGATTTTAAACCTTATTTTAAAGTTAAACCCCCCCTAGTCTTATACATAGAAAAGTATGGTACTTCTTGAGGTGCTTTCATTTTTTGCTTGTTATGACTACTGTTTCTTATATTTTAAGCCACCTTGCATATAAATAATTTTATTATTTATACCCCGCCCATCTGGCTGGGTTTCCCCAGCCACTCTGGGTGGCTTAAAGGTAAAGGTAAAGGGACCCCTGACCATTAGGTCCAGTCGTGACCGACTCTGGGGTTGCGGCGCTCATCTCGCTTTATTGGCCGAGGGAGCTGGCGTACAGCTTCCAGGTCATGTGGCCAGCATGACTAAGCTGCTTCTGGCGAACCAGAACAGCTCACAGAAACACCGTTTACCTTCCCGCCACAGTGGTACCTATTTATCTACTTGCACTTTGACGTGCTTTCGAACTGCTAGGTTGGCAGGAGCTGGGACTGAGCAACGGGAGCTTACCCCATCATGTGGATTTGAACTGCCGACCTTCTGATCGGCAAGCCCTAGGCTCTGTGGTTTAACCCACAGCGCCACCTGCGACCCCTTCTGGGAGGCTTACAATGTATCTAAAAACATCAGTTCTTTAAAACTTCCCTAAACAGGGCTTCCTTCAGATGTCTTATAAAAGTCAGATAGCTGTTTATTCCCTTGACATCCGAAGGGAGGGCATTCCGCAGGGCGGGCGCCACCACCGAGAAGGCCCTCTGCCTGCTTCCCTGTAACTTCGCTTCTTGCAGTGAGGGAACTAGCAGCAGACTTCCACCTTGAGCTTTCTCTTCTTTCGCCTCCTGACGAGATGCCTCTCCCTTCCTGCTTTCTGCAGCTGCTCCGTCTCCCCCTCTACCTCCCCTCTCCGCTCAAACAATATTCCTTCAGGTTGCATCATGTTGGGAGATGGCATGCCAGGAAGAAAATTTAATGTTCCACTACTCTTGCTCCGCTATATTTAGGCTGGGATCCTGATGAAGCCTCCCTTTGTGCGACTCCGTGTCTAGAGGGCAGTTTGGAGAGGACTCCCTAATTCTGTCAGAATGTTGGCACATTGAGGCGCTTGGACAGTGACACAACATCTCTGAGGCTTTTTTGGGCTCTGCTGCCACTTGCTAGATTATAGAAAACTGGGCTGGGTTGCCAGCAAAATGAGAGCTTTGCTATCAGCCCATCGCAGGGATTCAAACTGCCGACCTTCTGATCGGCAAGCCCTAGGCTCTGTGGCTTAACCCACACCGCCAGGCTCCATTCACACTATAGATTTAAAGCACAATTATTATTATTATTATTATTATTATTATTATTATTATTATTCTTTAAATGTATAGTGCGAATGGGGCCCTGGCTTGAAGATTGGTCCAGTTTTGAAATAAGTGTGGGAATTGGGGTTTTGCTTTTTTTTCAGTAAAATTACCCGCAAGCCGGCCATATCTTTGTTTCCACGCTGCCCATCTTCCTTATTGCTGTGATCAGTTTCAGAGGAGCCCTCTAACAATGAGGCCACATTAAGAAGATGCTACAAGGTTGAAACCTGACCCCGCAGAGGCCAGGCTCAGGAAGTTCAAAGGTACAAAAGGAGGACAGATGAAAGGGACCTAACTTGCGAAGTATCTCCCCTACGGGGCTACTCAGCTGCCTTTTCGCTCTCGTTCCTCCTGGGACAATAGAAGAGGGTCAACATTGAGCTCGAGACTTAAAAGAATGGTTTCCCAGCATGGTATTGTGTATCTCGCCCTCTCCACCCTCTGAAGTACAAGAGAGGTTTGGGGTGCACAGGACATACTTTGCAGAGAGACGGACAATCGGGTCATTGTCTGGGCAAGGGCACTCCTTTCAAATTCAGTCAAAAGAGCTCAGCTCCTTGCCCAATTGGGACATTTTCATTTCATACTCTTGTGTCCTCCTCTCAGTTGATTGGTTAAAAAAATGGGTGGTGGGTCAGCAGATGCTATAGGGCAGTGGTTTGCTGTGTGCCAGTGGCACCCTTGGGTGCTCTGCATAATGGCCAGAGGTGCCGCAGGGAACACTGGCCTCTGTTTCTCTTTCTTTCCCTCCCTTCCTCCTCTGATGCCCTCTTGCGTCTCTGCCTCCCAGAGGCTTATACCAGGGGTCAGCAAACTTTTTCAGCAGGGGGAAGGTCCACTGTCCCTCAGACCTTGTGGGGGGCCAGACTATATTTTGGGAAGAAAAAAAAATGAACGAATTCCTATGCCCCGCAAATAACCCAGAAATGCATTTTAAATATAAGCACACATTCTACTCAAGTAAAAACACACGGATTCCTGGACCATCCGTGGGCTGGATTTAGAAGGGGGTTGAGCCGGATCTGGCCCCCAGGCCTTAGTTTGCCTGTTGTTGTTTAGTCGTTTAGTCACAGTTTAAAGTCACAGTTATCCTTGTCCTGTAGCTTGTAAGTCAGTTTTGCCAGTTCTGCATAGTCCATCAATTTTCCTTGCCATGATTCTTTAGTTGGGGTTTCTTCAGTCTTCTATCCTTGTCCTATAAGAATTCTCGCAGACATTGTCACATACATGAAGATGTTTTTCAGCTTTTTTGGCAGATCTTTCCCTACAATCCCTAACAAAAATGGTTCAGGTTTTTAAACAAATGTTAAATGGAACATTTTCTTCAATTCATTGTATATCATTTCCCATTTTTTAAAATTTACATTACAATCCCACTACATATGATAAAATGTCTTCTTTTTTCAAAGAGGGTCAGATTTGATGAAGTGGACATGCATGAGGGCTGACCAAAGTTGACTTTTTTTAGGCTTGAAAGTTCTTGAGCTTTTTTATGATTGATGTTTTTTAGCTTTTTTAAGGATTTTACCCCAGGAAATAAACTGCCACAGGGGCCAGATTAAACTGGCCAGTGGGCCAAATTAGGCCCCCAAAACTGACTTTGGACATGCCTGGCTTAAATAGAAGATGCAGAGGAATACCTGAGGTAGCCTATGCAAGATCCATTTTGGGCAGGTTGGCTGAAGGCTGGCTGCACTGCTGCAGATGCCAAGCCCCTCTTGAAATGACCATGCTGTAAGATCTGCACTCCCTCCATGCAGACTGAAGGTGTAAATAGGTGAATAAGCCATATTTGTTAAAGCTATGACAGTCTCCATCATGTCCCAATTCTTCAAAGGAACATGGACCCTGGGTGAGTGCCTGGACACCCCCTGCCCACTGGGATCTTGCTACCACATGGCAGAGAGAGAGGGCAACACCTGACTTTTGTAGCACAGGATAGAAGTGGATCAAATCAGCTGTCTGTAGACAGAACTGGGTGCATTCAAGACACTCACACAGGCTCACATAGGGTTGCCATATTTCAAAAAGTAAAAACCAGGACACCCTGAGCTTTTTAAAGCAAGACCCCAAAGTTGAGCTTTTTCAAGGAAAACACGGAACTTCTTGAGATGTTTCGTTTCTACAAAAACACAACGGTGATTTTTCGATTGACTTGCCTAAGATCCAAGACAAAGCGCCGCCTTTCGGAAATTCCCCACAGACGTCAGTTCCGACTTTGAAATCCCGGTAATGTCCGGGAAAATCCAGACATATGGCAGCCCTATGCTCAAAGGCTTATGCCAGCGAATGCCATCCTGGTGTTTTGGACTTCAATTCCCATGAGCCTTAAGGCCTTCCTGTAAGTGTGGGGAAGTGAGAAAACTGTCTCCTGGACTTTGCTTCCTGATGCCTAGACATTGCATGAGTCTGTCGGTACGGATACTATACCTTGTGCCCCCAGCTTGACAGAAGATGCTCTCCGTCGTGAAGTGTGTTGTATGCTAAGCCTCATACATGCGCTTAAGTCAATAGGTGATGACACTTTACATAAATATATGGCGGTCTGCTACTCAGTGTAGAAGAAGAAGAGAAGAGTTTGGATTTGATATCCCACCTTTCACTCCCTTTAAGGAGTCGCGGCTAACATTCTCCCTTCCCTTCCTCCCCCACAACAAGCACTCTGTGAGGTGAGTGGGGCTGAGAGACTTCAGAGAAGTGTGACTGGCCCAAGGTCACCCAGCAGCTGCATGTGGAGGAGCGGGGAAGCGGACCCGGTTCTCCAGATTACGAGTCCACCACTCTTAACCACTACACTACACTGGCTCTCCCAGTGTGTAATGTAAATCCGCTGCATGAAACGTGGAAGAAATCCCCCCCAAAGCAGATCTCACATTTTTTGCCATTGTTTAAGTCAAATCTTGACATGCTACAATTAAAAACCCGGCATCTGCGCACATTTCAAATTAAAATATATAGGGACCCTCATCCGCCTCCCTCTGCAGAAAATGTTATACTGCCGACTTGCTCTCTTTAAATATTAAAACCATCACATTATTTTATTCTAGATGTCACAGTATGTTACACATCACCCTTTCACCTTGGAGTTTTGGTCCAAGTCCAGCTCTTAGCGGAGGAAATAAAAAACATCTGACTGGGTTTGGGAGCCTTGTCTTGGGCCTCACGGACCCTGCGCTGCTCATGCGACAGAAAGCAACCAAACGGAGAATTTCGACTGCAACCCTGGAAGATGCCCTTACCTTGCAAGGAAGTCCAATTGAGCTCAATGGGGCTCAAGGCAGAGTTGGGCTTTCCAGGGCACATAAAGAGAGGTACTCATGTGAGCGAGTGTTTTTACATAACATAAGTGCCAGAGATGGAGGACGCATCCCGTTCTGGTTGCCTTTTAATGGGAACCTGCCCAATTCCACCTTCTTTGGGCGATGCAGGAATCATAAAACGCAGCTGTCCTTTGAAAATCGCGCTCTCCAGATTTTCAGATGCAGAAAGTGTACATTCTTCGTTAAAGTGTACATTCTTTGTTTTTTCTAAGATAGAAGGACACTATACAAATTAAAAGTGATGATGAATGTGTGCTTTTTTTGTGCTCAATGTTTAGCGAGGAAGTTTATTTATTTATATTTACGACGCACTAGCAGGGTGTGCCTGGTGCTGTTGGGAATTCAAAGACACCTCCAAGTGCCCCTTTTCCCCAGGGACGCAACCTTTCGAAGGCAGCCTTGTATAGGGAAGTTTTTTTAATGTTTAATGTTTTTATTAATTTTTTTTATAACAATTGTGCCTTCAGCGTGACTGGGGCAGCCCAGTCAGATGGGCGGAAAATAATAATAATAATAATAATAATAATAATAATAATAATAATAATAGTAGTAGTAGTAGAATGGGACGTTCCTATTTTCATCAGAGAAACGTTGGAGAGTATGGAATAGGAGAGTGCTATTGGACTCAGGCCTTTCTTATGGGCTCCCTACAGCAATCTGGTTCATCACGGCAACCATCATATGCTGGCCTAGAGAGAGCCTTGGTTCCGTCTAGCGGAGTCCTCCTTATACTCTGATGTTCTAGGCCAGAGGGAACTACCTCCAGATGTTGTTGTTCTTGTTTAGTCGTTTAGTCGTGTCCGACTCTTCGTGACCCCATGGACCAGAGCACGCCAGGCACTCCTGTCTTCCACTGCCTCCCGCAGTTGGGTCAAACTCATGCTGCTGGCTTCGAGAACACTGTCCCACCATCTCGTCCTCTGCCGTCCCCTTCTCCTTGTGCCCTCCATCTTTCCCTGCATCAGGGTCTTTTCCAGGGAGTCTTCTCTTCTCATGAGGTGGCCAAAGTCTTGGAGCCTCAGCTTCAGGATCTGTCCTTCCAGTGAGCACTCAGGGCTGATTTCCTTCTGAATGGAGAGGTTGGATCTTCTTGCAGTCCATGGGACTCTCAAGAGTCTCCTCCAGCACCATAATTCAAAAGCATCAATTCTTCAGTGATCAGCCTTCTTTATGGTCCAGCTCTCACTTCACCCAACTGCAATTGCCTATCACCTTTGCTGGAAAGTAGTAGTGAAACTGATACACGGCCAATGTAAGGCTGCAGTACAGATCTGAGAGTTGCAATGCAACTGCATTTGGGGACTATTTTGGCAAGAGGATGGGGGTCTAGCCCTGACATTAGGCGGCCCAGCCCTCTGTGGTATTGTTCCCCAGAAGGCTGCAATCTCTCTCTGTCTACAACTTACAATCCAACCATCATAAAGGCAAGCATGCTGCAACTGCTTTTTAAAAGCAAACAGCTCAACAGCCAGCCAGCCATAAGGAGGCTGTTTCTGCAATTGCTCCGTCTGGTTCAGCGCAGATACATCACTACTGGGAAAACCATGGCTTTAGCTATACGGACCTTTGTTGGCAAGGTGATGTCTCTGCTTTTTAAGATGCTGTCTAGGTTTGTCATTGCTTTTCTCCCAAGAAGCAGGCGTATTTTAATTTCGTGGCTGCTGTCACCATCTTGCGGGACTACAACTCCCACCATCCCTGATCGTTGGCCATGTTGACTTGGGCTGATGGGAGCTGGAGTTCGACAACAGCTGGAGGGCACCACGTTGGCTGTCTCAACTGTTGACAGGCAAGTCCTGGTTGGACAGATAGCTCAGGAAACAAATACAGAGTCGTCCAGTTATTTTAAGGCCACAAAATAGCACAAGGATGTAAATATATATATATTTTGCATTCAGCAATAACCATTCCCCCCCTTCAAAAAAGAAAAGCCAGAATGTAGATGTCCTATCGCCCCTACAATCTGCCACATTCCTATCTACAAATTCCTGACTAAGTTTAGCTGCAAAAACAGCAAACCGGGCCACTGTTGAGGTCACATATTTATCTGCATCATTTAGCAAATATGTTAACTTATATACAGCAATGGCCGGTCTATCGTTCTGACTGGGAATGACACGACTGAGGGGAAATGGGCTTCCAAAGGTCTCCACACAAAATGAAGGGAGCATGGGGAGCTTTTGCTGAATATTTAGGGTAAGTGTCCCCCACCCCTAATCTAATCCAACATCCTATTCTCACAGTGAGAGATTTTACTTTCTTGGGCTCCATGATCACTGCAGATGGTGACAGCAGCCACGAAATTAAAAGATGCCTGCTTCTTGGGAGAAAAGCAATGACAAACCTAGACAGCATCTTAAAAAGTAGAGACATCACCTTGCCAACAAAGGTCCGTATAGTAAAAGCTATGGTTTTCCTAGTAGTGATGTATGGAAGTGAGAGCTGGACCATAAAGAAGGCTGATCGCCGAAGAACTGGTGCTTTTGAATTATGGTGCTGGAGGAGACTCTTGAGAGTCCCATAGACTGCAAGAAGATCAAACCTCTCCATTCTGAAGGAAATCAGCCCTGAGTGCTCACTGGAAGGACAGATCCTGAAGCTGAGGCTCCAAGACTTTGGCATCTCACGAGAAGAGAAAACTCCCTGGAAAAGACCCTGATGTTGGGAAAGATCACAAGGAGAAGGGGACGACAGAGGACGAGATGGTCGGACAGTGTTCTCGAAGCTACCAGCATGAGTTTGACCAAACTGCGGGAGGCGGTGGAAGACAGGAGTGCCTGGCATGCTCTGGTCCAGGGGGTCACAAAGAGTCAGACACGACTAAATGACTAAACAACAGCAACAACAGTCTCACAGTGCCCAAACAGATGCCTGCAGGAAATCTACACAAATGGGTTTGGGAATCACAAGTGGCAGGAGGGTTGTGAAGTGTTCAGCTACAGCTTGGAGGTATCCCAAGAGGCACCTGGTTGGCCAGTGGGATGCTGGACTAGATGGGCCATTGGCCTGGTCCACCAGACTTGACTTATGTTCTTCAGCGTCTAAGAGAGGAGATCTGGCAGGAGAACGGGCCTAGGCCATTGCTTCATTCAACCATACTGGAACAACATCAGTCAAGACTAAAACTGGATCCAAAACATGTCCCAGCAACAGCTCTGGGTGGTTGGTGGGATATGTCATCCTCTCAGGATCTGGAAGAGCTCTGGGTCAACCTCAAAGCAAGAAAGCTGTTCGTCTGCTGCAAAGAATGTCGTTTCCCTTCCAGAGAAGAAGCTCAAAGCAGAACCAGCCAGGCGCCCCACTAAACAATACCAGCCTCTTGTCCCAACCTCCCCTTTAGCCAAACACAAAGCATGTCCTGCAAGTGCCAGCCTTTCGTTAGCTATAATCGCATCCATACCGTGTATTTGGAGCACTCTCCCACCACTTTAACAGTCACGGAGAATGCTGGGAACTGTAGTTTGTTAAGAGGGCTGGGAATTGTAGGTGTTTTCAATGTATGGTGTAGACAGGACCCGAGTGTTCTCACTTGAGGACACGTGCCACTTAATGTTTGCATAGATTTTTTTTATCCCTTTGGAGTGCAACCCAGCCAGATGGGTGGGATGTTCTGTCAACACCCCATATGTCTGGGGGAAATATGTCTTGCTGAAAGTTGCTGTCAAAAACCCTACAGCAGGGTCTGAGAGATGGTGGTGATGAATGGAGGGAGCATAGTCTCTACTTCAGGAGATGGGCAGGAACTTTGGAGCATCATCAGAAGAGTCTTGGTGGTGACCATGAGTCCTACTTTACAGAAGACCGTCTTCTATGGGAAGGTCCCCTCCAGGAATGGAAGGATCCATCCATTTGGGTCCTCTCAGCTTCTAATTTCTCCCATCTGCAATTCAGTTCAGCTGTTAAGCAGGAGGATCTGATTCTATCAGCCATTGATGACCTTCCCTTCCATGAATTTGTCAATCCTCTTTTGAAAGCATCTAGGATGGTAGACAGACTTCCTTTGGTCTGCCCTGGATATGCCTCCTATTGCAAGTATCAGTATTGCACTGCTTGAAGCAACAGGATGAATAAAAAAATGACTCCTCTTGGAACAAAGTAGGGTTGTGTCAGGGGACTGCCATCGGAACAGGAGAGGGAGGCAGAGGGGCCGTTGGGATACAGGGAGCCTCCAAATATCCTAGGCAAACAGCTGTTGCTACCTATGGGGAGCTGACCGCAATGGTCATCACCTCTTTATTGCTAAGCCACCAAATTGTCCCACATGCAAATCTGTGTTGTTTTTGTTTAGAGTCACCTCTTCCCGGAGACGGACCTGCCAGGGCGAGAGTCAGGTGGATGGGGGAAGCCACAACTCCACTGGAGAAGAGGGGAAAGGGCCAGAGGATGCTGTTGAGAGCCCCAACGCCGCACCTTGCCAGGCTGGCCAGGAGGGAGACACGCCTCTTCCGCCGCCCACCTTGCGCAGAGGGGTAAAACTCAAGGAAGGGAGGCGGAGGCTTGGGGTGACAAAGTTCTTATGTTGGGGAAGAAGCCGGAAGGAGCCACTCACGGATTCTGCAAGTGACTGAGACAGACATGAACTTGGTAGATCTGCACTGTAAATAGTTTTGCACCAATAAAACCTGCGAAAGACATCTCGGAGTCCTGCTTGGTTACTCACGAGCAACCACCACCTGACAGGTTGCACTGTGTTCGGAATCTCCTGGACATAGCTGGAATATTGCAGTCAGAAGCAGTGTCCAGGCAGAAATCGCTAAAACGTCTAGGGAAATCTGAACGTATGGCAACCCGTCGGCAGTGCTGTTTTTGTCGATTTTCTTTAAGAATAGCTGAAAAACTTCATTTTTCATCTTCTTGCAGTTTTGCCAAAAAGCTCAAAAACTTTGGGACATCCTTCGGGATCCTGCCATCTTCCCTTCTGTGTACATGACCAAGTCAGCGTAGAAGTCACTGAGACAGAGTGTGAACATGCTCGGAATGTGTGCTTGGGAGAGCACATCTTTGTTTGAGACTCTGTCCTGCTAGATGGTGTGGACAATACTGACCTAGATGGCCTGGGGACTGCGAGAGTCATTGTGGCATAGTAGTTAGAATGTCCGGCTAGGACCTGGGAGGTAAAGGTAAAGGTAAAGGACGGCTGACAATTAAGTCCAGTCACAGACGACTCTGGGGTTGCGGCGCTCATCTTGCTTTACAGACCGAGGGAGCTGGCGTTTGTCCGCAGACGGTTATTCCAGGTCATGTGGCCAGCAGGACTAAGCTGCTTCTGGCGCAATGGAACACCGAAACCAGAGCAGCACACAGAAACGCCATTAACATCCCCGCTGGAGCTGTACCTATTTATCTACTTGCACTGGTGTGCTTTCGAATTGCTAGGTTGGCAGGAGCTGGGACAGAGCAACCAGAGCTCACTCCGTTGCAGGGATTCAAACCGCTGACCTTCTGATTGGCAAGCCCAAGAGGCTCAGTGGTTTAGACCACAGCGCCACCCTAGGACCTGGGAGACTAGAATTCAAATCCCCACTTGGCCACATGAAGATCACTGGGTGATCTTGGAAGCCAGTCCCTGCCTCTCTCCAGCCTGGCCTACCTCACAGGGTTGTTGTGTGGACTGAATGAGGAAGGGGGAGAACCATGTATGCCACTTTGAACAATTTGGCAGGAAAAGTGGGACAGAAATGCCATATATATAAATAACTATAAGGCAGCTCCCCTGTATTCCTAATGTGTGAACCGCCCCCCCCAGGGGTCCGGAAAACCAAGCTATGTGCCTGTATGTGTGAACAAGCTCTGGTTTGTGTTGAGTGAATATCCCGCTGCACATTTCTTCAGCGAGCTCACACAACGGCCCAGATCTCTCCCGCCATATGGAAACAATTCGCCTCCATTGTCATGCTCTGCATCGGAATCTCGGGGCCTTCGGAGCAAACTCTCTCTTAACTAATTGCATAATATTTATCCAATCCTCTTTAAAGCACACTTAAAAGTAAGGAAGACTGCATTGCTTATAATAAACTCGCCGTCCTGCATTGTAATCCAAACTGTGCCGTTATAGATGGGGAAGGGAACAAGCGTTTTGAGTTACGCCCCCTGGCAAACATTTTTAAAGGATTGCTTGAATAAGCAGTACGGAAACCAGATGTCATTTGGTAAGAAGATCTGAATGGCCAAAAAATTTGCTGTCTGGGTGCTTTTCCTTTTCTTTCTCTCTCTCTCTCTTTTTTAAAAAATAAACTTTGCGAAAACATGAGAAATTCTTTGGATTTATATCATATTTAGCAGCTGTGAAATCGCGCAAACAGCTGTTGCTACCTATGGGGAGCTGACCGCAATGGTCATCACCTCTTTATCGCTAAGCAACCAAATTGTCCCACATGCAAATCTGTGTTGTTTTCGTTTCGAGTCACCTCTTCCCGGAGGCGGACCTGCCAGGGCGAGAGTCAGGTGGATGGTTTAAGGTGCCCGTCGATCTGTCAGGAAGTGTTCTCGCCCAAGCCCCATTGAAATGAGTAAGAGCAGCGCAAGACCACGGCGCTTTTTCCAGCAGCCCAAGGGCTTTGGGATCTGCAACAGGACTTCCCCACCCTCATCAAGTTTGCAGATGACCCCAAACTGGGAGGGGAAGCTAATGCTGCAGAAGACAGAATCGGGATTCAAAATGACCTTAACAGATTGCAGAACTGGGCCTAAGCTAACAAAATGAATTTCAGCAGGGACAAATGTCAGGTTCTGCACTTAGGCAGGAAGAATCAGATACACAAACATCAGATGGGGGACCTCTGGCTTGCCAGTATAGAATCATAGAATCATAGAATCCTAGAGTTGGAAGAGACCACAAGGGCCATCGAGTCCAACCCCCTGCCAAGCAGGAAACACCATCAGAGCACTCCTGACATATGGTTGTCAAGCCTCTGCTTAAAGACCTCCAAAAAAGGAGACTCCACCACACTCCTTGGCAGCAAATTCCACTGTCGAACAGCTCTTACTGTCAGGAAGTTCCTCCTAATGTTTAGGTGGAATCTTCTTTCTTGTAGTTTGGAACCATTGCTCCGTGTCCGCTTCTCTGTAGCAGCAGAAAACAACCTTTCTCCCTCCTCTATGTGACATCTTTTTATATATTTGAACATGGCTATCATATCACCCCTTAAGCTCCTCTTCTCCAGGCTAAACATGCCCAGCTCCCTTAGCCGTTCCTCATAAGGCATCGTTTCCAGGTCTTTGACCATTTTGGTTGCCCTCCTCTGGACATGTTCCAGTTGTCTGTGTGAAAAGGATCTAGGGGTCTTGGTGGACCACAAGCTGAACATGAGTCAACAGGGTGAGGCATCAACAGAAGTATAGAGTCAAGGGAATTAATATTCCTGCTGTATTCTGCCTTGGTCAGACCACACTTGGAGTACTATGTCCAGTTCTGGGTGCCACAGTTTAAGAAGGATGTTGGCAAGCTGTCAACTGTCTCTTGTGGAGATGAATTCTGTAGTTCAACTATCAGGAAGTTTTTAATGTTTGCTATTTTACTATGTTTTATGTATGCTGTAAGCTGCCCAGAGTGGCTGGGGAAACCCAGCCAGATGGGCGGGGTATAATAATAAAATAATAATAATAATAATAATAATAATAATAATAATAATAATTCTGTCCCAAGCTTTTCAATGTTTTCCTTTATTAGATGCCCCCAATTTCTAGTTTTATGAGACAGGAGGAAAAACGTCTTCCTGTCCACTTTCTTTAATTTGCAGAATTTCTAATTCAGTAAATCTTAACCTTTCAACTGTACGTTGTAAGCTGCAAATATAAATTGCCATGTCCGGCGACTGACCTTTTCTTTCTTATCATCTGTGAACATAGGAGGCTGTCGTGTGCTGAGTCAGGCAGAGAAAGGAGTGTTTGGGGCTCTTTTGGTTTAGAGGAGAAAGGAAACTGGATAGAGATTTGGGATGGATAAACACACACACACACACACACACACACACACACACACACACTTCTTCCCACCATGTGTAGCGTCTTAAATCATGGAAATCACTGTGGGGTGAATAGTTGCATTATATGGTTCCGTCAGCAGGTGGCACTGGACTCAGTAGCATCTGGGTGGAGTTCTGAGTTTCTGTCCTTGCTCAAGAGAGACAATAAAGTTCTTGTTTGGATTACTAATTTGGGTGTCCTCTTTGGCTTCCATGCCAGCTGCCACAAAAAAAAAAAAGACAATGATGAATTTTATTTCTAATCCACTCTTCACTTGGCACAGAAAACACAAACGAAACCAAATACAATTTTAATGCATCGTAAAACATACCACCCAGCAGAAAGTATAATCTCATAAGTGTCCTCTTAAGCCTCGTTATCTCAGGATTGCATCTACCTAAGAAGGACCGACTTCTGCAGGCACAACGCAACTTCTCACCCCACGCTCCTCCCAAATCTCCTCTGGGGGTCCCCCCAACTCTCCGGAGCAGATTTGGAATATTCTATGCACATAATGTTGTTGTTGTTGTTGTTTAGTCGTTTAGTCGTGTCCGACTCTTCGTGACCCCCTGGACCAGAGCATGCCAGGCACTCCTGTCTTCCACTGCCTCCCGCAGTTTGGTCAAACTCATGCTGGTAGCTTCGAAAACACTGTCCAACCATCTCGTCCTCTGTTGTCCCCTTCTCCTTGTGCCCTCCATCTTTCCCAGCATCAGGGTCTTTTCCAGGGAGTCTTCTCTTCTCATGAGGTGGCCAAAGTCTTGGAGCCTCAACTTCGGGATCTGTCCTTCCAGGGCTGAGTTCCTTCAAAATGGATAGGTTGGATCTTCTTGCACTCCATGGGACTCTCCAGAGTCTCCTCCAGCACCAGAATTCAAAAGCATCAATTCTTCGGCGATCAGCCTTCTTGATGGTCCAGCTCTCACTTCCATACATCACTACTGGGAAAACCATAGTTTTAACTATACAGACCTTTGTTGGCAAGGTGATGTCTCTGCTTTTTTTATTACTTATACTCTGCCCATCTGCTGGGCCTCCCCAGCTACTCTGGGTGGCTTCCAACAGGAGATTAGAAATACATTAAAACATCAGTCATTAAAAAAAAACTTCCCTAAACGGGGCTGCCTTCAGACGTCTTCTAAACGTCAGGTAGTTGTTTATTCCTTTGACATCTGATAGGAGAGCGTTCCACAGGGCGGGCGCCACTACCGAGAAGGCCCTCTGCCTAGTTCCCTGTAACTTTGCTTCTCGCAGTGAGGGAACTAACAGAAGGCCCTCGGAGCTGGACCTCAGTGTCCGGGCTGAACAATAGGGGTGGAGATGCTCCTTCAGGTATACTGGGTCGAGGCTGGACACAACCCTCAGTTGCTTCCCAATGGTGTGAGGTGCTACTACAAAGAAGGCCCTGCCCTGTGTCACGGCCATAAGAGTAGACTTGCATACGCCGGCCAGCTTCTGTTTTGGCTTTAAATGCTCATTTTGGGCTTCTCGGGAGTAGGTAAAGGCAAGAAGCACCAGTCTGAGAGGTGCCAGAACTGTGCTCTGGTGCACTTGGGCTGCAAAAAAAGTGCTGGTCCAACCTCATATTCACAGCCTTCCTATTTCAGCACACACACACCTGCCAGGATAAGTAAACCCCAGCAACAATCTCTTCCAATTTCTTCTTTTGCAACAGCGAAGTCCTTAGGACTTTCCAGCCTTGCCAGAAAAAGGTGCAACGTCAGGGCTAAAACAGGAAATATTTGCAGGTGACAGCGATGGTGGCAGGACTGGCATTCCTCCGCTTAAAAATAAGATTCTTCCCGTGTGAAACCCTAAAACAACTGCAGGAGGGGAGCGCCATTCCATCATATTAGAGAACCAATAAATCATTTTTGGGGGGAATCTAAAACAAATGGGCTAAGTAGCTGAGAAGCATTCAGATGGTCTGTCCAAATGTAGAATTACAACGGGGAGTGGGGGGGTGGGCAGAGCCTTCAAAACTGCAGATGTAAGCAGGCCCATTATATAAGCAGGAAAGATTGCAACTTGCAGGCTGACAAGTAGCTGGACCTATCAAAGGCAGAGCTGCCAATCAATCTTTTAAAACAGCCCCCCCCCCGAAAAAAAAATCCTGAGCAAACATTCTTCTTTGCTTACGTTAATATGGAATTTGTTAGGACAACAGGGTGCCCTTTAAGAAAAAGGGGAAGAAAGAGAGGGAGGGAGATGCTTATAGCTCTTGTCTATCAGAGTTCACAGACACATTCGATACAGCTGGAAATATTTTTCCAATTATGTAAAAACAAAAATGCTTTCAACAGAATCTCTATTACTATCCCCCTAACATATGCAGCCTGGAAGTGTGGGGCGGGGAAACAATTTCAAACAAGGGTGATGGACTTCAAGCTGGGCCAACAGGATGATCCGTACCTCCAGAGGCAGTTTCATCTGGTCCCAAAAAGGCATCCTTGCTGGTTTCCAACAGGAACTGGTTGACGTTCAGCCCGCAGGAGGGAGCTGCCTATGTTTAGCCTGGAGAAGAGAAGACTCAGAGGAGACGTGCTCTTTCCCTAAGCTTAGTTGGTAGTTTCCCAGGAGGTGGGAGAGCTCTAGGACCCTGCCAGAACCTCACACTTCCATCCCAAAGCCCAGCACTTCGCTCATCTGGCTTTGGGAAGGCAGCATGACAGCTGGAGTGTGTCAGGCTTCGGGCAAACGGCCTCTTCCCTCCCTTGGCTGTGGATAAGCAGAACAAAGCAAAAATGGTCTCCTACCATTTAAAGAGATTTTAATGATCACAGTCCATTCTCGGAGCAAAGGTGCTCCCAATTAAGGTTTACACCAGGGGTCAGCAAGGCTTACCTTGCCTGGGTGGGTTCACTGCCACGGAGCCCTCTCTGTGGGCCGGATCACGGATGTGTGATTTCCGGTGCCAGTGTCTGCGCAGACACAATTTCCGGCGCTGTGAAAGCAAGTCCCTGCGCCGCTTTAGCGCAGTGCACGGGGACTCGCCAAGCGGGAGGCTTGGTTCAGGGTTGGCTCATGGGCTGGTAAAACGACTCCAGTGGACCGCTTGTGGTCCATGGGCCTTAGGTTGCTGACCCCTGGTTTACACCCCCCCCCGAGTCACCCAAGTCACTTCCTCATCTTGCAACCTGATCTCGCAACCACTGTGCCTTCTGTAATCTCCGTGACCTTGGACTGGACACTTTCCAGAGAACTGGAGTCTGTTAAGTCTCTCTCTCTCGGTTCTTCTCCTCCTAGCTGTTCACCACCCAGTTCTTCCCAACTTCTGTATTCTAAACTATGTCCCTCTGCAAACCACTGTTCCAGATCTATACTTTCCTCCTGCTCCTGGGAAGATTCAGGATCCTGAACTTCAGGAGTAAAGTTGCGCCCCTCCCAAGCCTCCTCAGGAGGAGAGCGATCCTCGTGGAGGCTTGGGAGTGAAGTTGCGTCCCTCCCAAACCTCCTCGGAAGGAGAGCGATCCTTGCATAGACTTGAGAGGGAAGCTGCGTCTCTGCCAGCCATGTGGTTGGCGGGGCACAGCTTCCATCCTAAGCCTCTGCGGGGATCGCTCTCCTCCCGAGGAGGCTTGGGAGGGAAGCTGCACGCCCGCCAGCCTTATGGTGGGCGTGCAGGGAAAGGGGAGGCCACCGGTAAAGCCGCTCAGCTCCCCCACTTGCTGGGGCACCCCTGAGAGGCTGGTGCCCTGGCGCAACGCACCACTAAGCCCTATGGAAAAGACAGTTCTGAATGTGGCCTTCAGCCACAGCCCCAACAAGGGCTGGCTTATGAGGGATACAGATCCAGAAAACCAAAGGCTTCTCTTTAGCCGCTGCTCCTGGCCTAGCCAAGCCGGCCACCCAGCTCCCTCCATTGCTCAAACACACCTGCTCCTTGCCATGCCATGCCAGGCTGTTTTCTTCCATGCGGTGGCCCTGGTGGAATCCCGGTGAGACCCACACATTGAAAGTACACTGCTTTAAAGGATCAAGAGCACTACCTCTGGGAAACTCCAACCCTCCTTGCCGAAAACATCATGAATCAAAGGCATTATTCCTCGAGCTCTCTAAATATAGCCCCCTAAGCATCCCGGAGCGAAACTGAAAAATTGGCTTCCTCGCTGGGACGAAAATAATCTGTTCCGTGGCGGTAGACGTTTAATTCCTAGGTCAAGTTTCTCACAAGCCTCATTTGCCTGGGTCCACCACGCTCAAATTTGCGCTTCCACCTGTAATTCATTTAAAGATTAGAAACAGTCCATTAAACCCTATTCTTGCCACTTTGGAGGGGGGGGAGTGTAGGAATATAAATATTGTGGTCTCGAGTACCTCTGCTTTCTGGTTTTGCAAATCGCAGAGGAAAAAAATAGGCTTTGCTCTCGCAATTTGACTGATTTGAGGTTAGGGGAGGGAATTTGTCCTGAATCAGAGAAACCAGTGATCTTGGCGGTGGCAGAAGGGGCCTCTCCCCTCACTGTAAACTTAAGTCATCTCAGAGACAAATGAGAGGGAGAAAACCGACGGTGAATAAGATCGACGTGATGGAATGGTTTGGGTGTCAGACTAGAACCCGGGAGACCAGGGTTCAAATCTCCTCTTGGCCATTAACCTCGCTGGGTGAACCCACTGCCTTGTGGACTGACCTACCGCACAGGGTTCTTGTGAGGATAAAATGGGGGAAGTTAAAAAAACAACATGCCTGCCACCTGTAGCTCCTTGGAGGAAAAGTGGGGTGTGAATCAAATAAACAAATAAATTGAAAAGCAGCCGGTGAGGATGGTATGCGTGTGTTTGTAAAGAAATGGATAGAAATACAGGCAGAGGAGAAGGGGATGTAGAATTCAGCAGTAACTAATTTGCAGCTAACTCTAATCTTGTGTGATATTCC
The DNA here is from genome assembly GCF_964252035.2 of Podarcis erhardii. Classification (NCBI taxonomy): domain Eukaryota; kingdom Metazoa; phylum Chordata; class Lepidosauria; order Squamata; family Lacertidae; genus Podarcis; species Podarcis erhardii. Next base: position 5,533,939 of record NC_138497.1, on the reverse strand, counting down.
CCTGAGTTAAGTTACAAGTTAAGGTGCACATTCGTATTCTGGTTTCGTTCCCCATGTGATCATTATTTCCTTTTTATCTTCCTTATTTCTTCCTTCCCCAAGAGTCGTTCACATAAAATGTGCTTTCAATTTCTCATAGCTGCTATTACGCTTTCGCCATTTATCAGCGCTTTTCCTTTCCGGGGGGGGGGCACAACGACACAGGGGTAAGCATACCCCCTAAACATTTTGTGAATCTAGGTTTGGCCTCATTGAGGGGCAGTATTTCAATATGAGTAGGAAAATGAGAGTATACCCCTAAACATTTTTTTAGGGGGGGAAAGCACTGCCATTTATCAATGGAAATGCATTCACTGATCTCCCATTGACGTTTTTATTATTATTATTATTTTTTAAAAAACTTTTTTTGCTTTTGCAAACTGATTATAGCCTCTCAGGTCATGTTTGGTCGCCACACTCTTGCCCACAGGTGTTGCCTAAGAACTTCATTTTTTTTGGGGGGGGGGGTTAACCCTTTTCCCCACCCATTCTCTTGATGTCAGCAGTGAGCACACACACAGAGCTATCACACCCCATTGCATTGCAGGGGGCAGGACTAGACTGGACTGAGACCCAGTGTGGTGTAGTGGTTAAGAGCGGTGGACTCGTAATCTGGGGAACCGGGTTCACTTCCCCGCTCCTCCACCTGCAGCTGCTGGGTGACCTTGGGCCAGTCACACTTCTCTGAAGTCTCTCAGCCCCACTCACCTCACAGAGTGTTTGTTGTGGGGGAGGAAGGGAAAAGAGAATGTTAGTCGCTTTGAGACTCCTTAAAGGTAACGGGACCCCTGACCATTAGGTTCAGTCGTGACTGACTCTGGGGTTGTGGCGCTCATCTCGCTTTATTGGCCGAGGGAGCTGGCATACAACTTCCGGGTCATGTGGCCAGCATGACTAAGCCGCTTCTGACGAACCAGAGCAGTGCACGGAAACACCGTTTACCTTCCCGCCACAGTGGTACCTATTGATCTACTTGCACTTTGACGTGCTTTCGAACTGCTAGGTTGGCAGGAGCAGGGACCGAGCAACGGGAGCTCACCCCGTTGTGGGGATTCGAACCGCCAACCTTCTGATTGGCAAGTCCTAGGCTCTGTGGTTTAACCCACAGCGCCACCCACTACTTCTTAGGATAGTAATAAACTGGGATATCAAATCCAAACTACTACTACTACTACTCTTCTTCTTCTTCTTCTTCTTCTTCTTCTTCTTCTTCTTCTTCTTCTTCTTCTTCTTCTTCTATGATTCTATGAAATAGGTGGGGAAGACATTATTATTATTCCCCACTTCATGACTAACAGAATTAAGGAATATTTGCCACTTGATGCCTTAGAGTTTTATTTTGTGTTTGAAAAGACCACTGCAGGAGACCCATGTTCACCTTACAAGGAAAACCCATATTCTGGGTTTTCCAGAACTCTGTAATTTCCTGCTGTGTTTTAATGACCCATCTCCTGCTATATTTCTAATGACCCATGTGATATTACAGACTCATCTCCTGCAACTGGTAAAACCATAACATTTGAAATGTGATCACATCGATTACATTTTTAATAATAACAACAAAAAACCTTCACAAACGCCACCTTTGACCCTTCCTCCTCTCCACCGCATGGTTTTGCAATGCAGATACTTCATTTTTTAAAAAAGGGGAATAGGACATGAAGGCACGCCAGCCGAACTGTTTTAGCAACAAACCAGAGATATAAACGGAATTGCTCTTTGGTTCCATTCCAGGAAAACTTTAGCTGAACCGAAGGTCTCTGTGTCCAGGGACTCCCAATACATTTCCAAACCCAGCTCTGGGGCTTCTGAATAGCCACCCCAGACCCCCAAATAGGGGCCAGAGTTTGTGCTGGCGCATCGAACACTCGAGGGGTGTGATCAACCTGCATTGCCACGAGATGAAAAGACGTCGGTGGCGCAGCATGGGTGGGGCCACAGGGGTGCAGAATTATTAGGGGCACAAGAGTCCAGAAGAAAAAGTAGCAATAACAAGTAAAAAAATTAGTGTGCACCCCCCCCAATCTCCCAATGTACATGTGGGTGGTTTTGGGTGATGGCCAGTTGCTAGGGAGCTTTGGAAAGATACCCGCTGCTAAGAATGGAATAATAATAATAATAATAATAATAATAATAATAATAATAATAATAAAATATTTATACCCCGCCCTCCCTGGCCAGAGCCAGGTTCAGGGCGGCTAACACCCGTAAAATAAATTACAATAAAAACATAATAGGGGAACATAACAGCAAGAAGACAATTTAAAATTGTACATGTGAAAAGGATCTAGGAGTCTTGGTTGACCACAAACTTGACATGAGCCAACAGTGTGACGCGGCAGCTAAAAAAGCCAATGCAATTCCGAGCTGCATCAATAGGAGTATAGCATCTAGATCAAGGGAAGTAATAGTGCCACTGTATTCTGCTCTGGTCAGACCTCACCTGGAGTACTGTGTCCAGTTCTGGGCACCACAGTTCAAGAAGGACACTGACAAACTGGAACGGGTCCAGAGGAGGGCAAACAAAATGGTCAAAGGCCTGGAAACGATGCCTTATGAGGAACGGCTAAGGGAGCTGGGCATGTTTAGCCTGGAGAAGAGGAGGTTAAGGGGTGATATGATAGCCATGTTCAAATATATAAAAGGATGTCACATAGAGAAGGGAGAAAGGTTGTTTTCTGCTGCTCCAGAGAAGCGGACACGGAGCAATGGTTCCAAACTACAAGAAAAAAGATTCCACCTAAACATTAGGAAGAACTTCCTGACAGTAAGAGCTGTTCGACAGTGGAATTTGCTGCCAAGGAGTGTGGTGGAGTCTCCTTCTTTGGAGGTCTTTAAGCAGAGGCTTGACAACCATATGTCAGGAGTGCTCTGATGGTGTTTCCTGCTTGGGAGGGGGTTGGACTCGATGGCCCTTGTGGTCTCTTCCAACTCTATGATTCTATGATTCTATGATTCTAAAATACAGACCAATCTAACCACCTTGCGACTTGGGACCTCCAAAGTGTTATCATTTGAAATCATTTCTGGAGCATAAACAAAATTATTGTAAACAAACATGATCATGTTTGCTGACTGGGAGCAGTTATGGACCACAGGTATTAAATTTACGGCATGTAGTGCCTTGAAAGAGAATATAATGAAAATGATCTATAGGTGGTACATGACCCCAGTCAAGCTTGCAAAGATATATCATTTGCCCAATAACAATTGCTGGAAGTGTAATGAATGTGAAGGAACTTTTTATCATCTTTGGTGGACCTGCCCAAAGATTAAGGCCTACTGGGAAATGATCTATAATGAAATTAAGAAAATCCTTAAGTGGACATTTATAAAGAAACCAGAGGCTTTTCTCTTGGGCATGGTGGGCCAAATGGTTCCAAAGAAAGATAGAACATTCTTTATGTACGCAACAACAGCAGCAAGAATTCTTTTGGCGAAGTATTGGAAGACTAAAGAAGTACCTACTCTGGAAGAATGGCAGACCAAGGTGACTGAATTCATGGGATTGGCAGAGATGACCGGCAGAATCCGTGACCAGAAGAGAGAGACAGTGGAAGAAGACTGGAAAAAATTTAAAATCTATCTTAAAAATTGTTGTAAAATTTCGGAATGTTAAGATGTCAAGGGATTGGATATAAAGAATTACAGCTGTAAAAATTGAAATTTAGAAAAAAAAAACTTTAAAGAGAATTAAATATAAAAAGGGATGAAAGATTGCTTAAAAAATTTTAAAATAAGGATGCAGTGAAGGGGAGGTTTGGGGAAGTCATGTTATGTTTGTTTGTTTTTTGTGTATGTTGTAAAATTAATAAAAATCATTTTTTTAAAAAAAATTATTGTAAACAAATTAACTAACAGGGCCTTGAATTCTCGGGGTCTGGGGTGCTCCTAACCTGGCAACTCTATTCACCCATAAGACCTAGGAAAGGCTGGGCGTATACTTTGAAATGATCCAGGCCTGCTGACAAATGCCTATAGGCCTGGCATTGGAAAAGTATGGTCCACAGGCGTTATTTTCTATCTTTATTTATATCCTGCCTTTCTCCTGGGACCCACAGCATGCGTTAAAACAAATATAGCTAAAAGAACGCAATCAAAATAAATATTTTTTTTCAACAACAACACAAATAAGTAACCCTATTAAAAATAGCACTGAAAACCAAGGCTTTTTTTCAGCTGGAACTCACTGGAACTCAGTTCCGGCACCTCTCAGGTAGGCACCATTCATAGCAAGTTCCGGCACCTCTTTTTCTAGGAAAACAGCGCAGCTGAAAACCATTTAAAACCACACACATACTCCTGAAAAATCAGCACAACACCCACTCTCAGAAGTCTCTGCCTCAACAGCCAGTTAAGACAGAGTTACCAGACGTCCCCGGTTTCCAGGGACAGTCCCCAGATTTGCAAATCTGTCTGCGGGAAACGTGGCAGCGGCAGCCTCAGCAGCCCAGAGCCAGCCTGGCAGCACAGTTGGCTCTGGCTGGCTTCAGGAGCTGCTTGCTGCCGTGGCGCCCGCCATTTTTCCTTGCCAGAAGTCCCCATATGATGTGTCTTGTGCGCATAGGATGTGTCTTGTGCGATCTCCTGCTCCCTTCCCCCTTTGTTTTTGTTATGTACTGAAGTTCTCACCCTGGGCCTGCAGGGGGATACTGTAGATAGTTTTCAATCAGGTCCACATATGCAAATAAGGAATTGAAAGTGATGTTCAGTGATTGGATAGTTACAGAAAGTTGTTACTGTTGCTTTGTAGTTGAGCTCTATATAAGCAGGCTGTCTGAACCCTTCAGCCCAGTTCTCTTCTGGGCCTGTGAATAAACAAGAGCTGTTTGAGGAATTGCTGTGTCGTCTGATATGTTCACCCACAACTTAACAGTTTTGACTGATTGGGGGAGGCGTTGCCCAGTTTTTAAAAAACTCTACGCATTTATGTTTCGCAGGGTGCGAAAGAAGAGCTTTGAACCTTTATGCAATATGCCTCTGTGCTTGGGCCCAGAGTCTTTTGCCTCACCATCCACTCTACTGACTCCCTGTTGCTACTCCCCGTATTTATTGAAAAAAATCTGGTAACCATAAGTTAAGAATATAAGAACTTAAAAAGAGTTTTCCTGGATCCGGCCAGTGGCCCATGCTAGTCCAGCATCCTGGTCTCACAGTGGCCGACCAGATGCCCAAGCGAAACCCGAAAGCAGGATTCAAGCGCTTCAATTCTCCACTCCTGTTGTTTCCAAGAACTTGCATTCAGAAGCATTTCCTAGCATCCTAGAACTGTAGGGTTAGAGAGGACTCAAGGCAGGATTCACAGCTATCTCTTTTTTGAAAATACTTTTTATTAAATTTTACAGTTTTATCAATCGCAATCTACATTGTTTTGAAAACAAAATACAAAGTCATTCCACCCCAACCTCAACCCCCCAACTTCCTTTTCTGGTTCTTAAGTCTTTGCTTCCCCCTGCTTGTTTTCATTTACTTAATATTGCAATCTTTAATTTACATGTTATTATATTATTATCATTTTTGTACCATACTTGTGATCATATTTTCCCCTTAGACTTTACGGTTTACCAATTTTTACATCTTAATTTCTATATTGTTAATTGTCAGTGCTTAATCAAACCCTGCTAGTGAGTCCATTTCTTTATATATATTTTTGTAAATTCTTCTTCTTCTTCTTTGGCGATCACTCTTAGCCGAGTAAAAGTGCCTTCCATGATCACGGTTTTAACAATGAGTCCGTAAGTGACTGTGGAGACCAGTTCTGGATCCACACATCCTTCCACAGTGGGGACATTGGTTTCCGGGCGGGAGTTGATCACGGTGTGGATTTGCCAAGCGTGTCTTCTTCTTAGCACGTTTCTCCCTTGCATCCTGAGTTTGAGTGTCTTCAAATCCCATGACACCTTTGGTCAAGGCTGTTCTCCAACTGGAGTGCTCGCAGGCCAGTGTTTCCCAGTTGTCGGTGTTTATACTACATTTTTTAGATTTGCCTTGAGACAGTCTTTAAATCTCTTTTGTTGACATTACACTTTCCATTTTAAAGTTCGGAATAGAGTAGTTGCTTTGGAAGACGATCATCAGGCACCTGCCCAACATGACCAGTCCAACAAAGTTGATGTTGAAGAATCATTGCTTTGACACGGGTAATCTTTGCTTCATCCAGTACACTGATATTAGTTCGCCTGTCTTCCCAAGTGATGTGTAAGATTTTTCGGAGACACTGTTGATGGAATCTTTCGAGAAGTTGGAGATGGCGTTTGTAAGTGGTCCATGTTTCACATGCATACAGTAAGGTTGGTAGTACAATAGCTTTGTAAACAAGCATTTTGGTTTCCCTGCAAATGTCCCAGTCTTTTTTTGAAGTCTCTGTTGTCCATGTCTCTGAGTTTCCCGGTTAGCTTGGCCAGTTCAGTATATGCCATCAGTTTTTCTTTCCATTCTTCTTTGGTTGGTGTCTTCTCATCTTTCCATTTCTGGGCTAATAAAACCCTAGCTGCCGTTGTGGCATACAGAAACAACTTCTTGATTCACAGCTATCTCTAACCATAAAGTAGCCGCAGTTACTGTCCTGTCAAAACTAAAAGGTATTTTCCTGATGGCAATGCAACATATGACTCACTCTTCTCTTGGGGGGGGGGCACTGCTCTTTAAAGGGAAAAGGCGCCCCCTTGTATACATTTGCCTCATTTTCGAGGAGTTCTGCCAGTCCAGAACCCCAAACCCGCCACCGCCCAAATCCAGATTTAAAAGCCTCTGCATGTCCCCATTAAAATAGCAGCATGCGAAGCCCTTCAGTGAGTTTCTGTTTTACACTTTTTCAAAAATCTGCTTTCAATTGCGTGTGTTGTAATTAGCCAGCCCGAGCCTTTGGGGCAGGGCTGGTTAGAAAATCCCAAAGAATAAATAAATATTGACCCATGTTAGTTAAATAATCATGGGAAATGTTGCCGGTGGTCCATATTTCCTGCAGAAGTTGCTGTCTTCTCAGGAGAGCAAGGAGTATCTCCCCGGAGGCGAAAAGGTGGTTGAACAGCAACTTGGGCTTTAAATGCCACCATCTGTAGGAGGGCAAAAAAAGAGAGAGATGGTGGGTTCTTATTAGTTTTTCTTAGAATCCTGCCTATAACTCTTCGTGTACACATCTAAATATTCCCATGAGCAGGGCCGAATATATTACAGGAGTTTATTTCTAACCCTACTGCGGGTTCTTTTGGCTGAGCCTCTCTGCAATTAAAGTCTGTTTATTGACCCGGCGTGTAGATCTTTGAGCAGGTCTGTTCCTCCGTCGGAGAATCAGGAGGAGGAGGAGCAGGAATATTTTGCTTGCTTGCTTGCTAATTTGGCTTTTCAACCAGTCCTCAGAAATCCCATCTGTTGATGGGTTTCTCTTCTCAACCAGGGATAGGGAACATGTGCGACGCCAGCTATTGTTAGACTCTCATCTGCCCCAGACCACATGGCCAGTGGTCAAACACCCTTCCAGGTGCTGTTTTATATGCCTCCTAAATACCTATCAGGGACGCAGGTGGCGCTGTGGGTTAAACCACAGAGCCTAGGACTTGCCGATCAGAAGGTCGGCGGTTCGAATCCCCGCGACGGGGTGAGCTCCCGTTGTTTGGTCCCTGCTCCTGCCAACCTAGCAGTTCGAAAGCACGTCAAAGTGCAAGTAGATAAATAGGTACCACTCCGGCGGGAAGGTAAACGGCGTTTCCATGTGCTGCTCTGGTTTGCCAGAAGCGGCTTAGCCACATGACTCAGAAGCTGTGTGCCGGCTCCCTCGGCCAGGAAAGCGAGATGAGCGCCGCAACCCCAGAGTCGGCTATGACTGGACCTAATGGTCAGGGGTCCCTTTACCTTTAAATACCTATCTGTCTAAGCAAGCAATCCCGGACTCATAAGAGCCTTCACACTGTTTTGTTTTCTTATTTATTGATATTTAACCAAATGTTGTGTTGGCGGCTTCTCTGTTTTTTCCTGATGTGTTGGTTCACATTTCCATTTTTAAATCTTCGTAGAACCTCTGCTTAAAAACCTCCAAGGAAGGACAGTTCACCGCCTCTCGTGGGAGTCTGTTCCTCTGCCAAACAGCTCTTACTGTCAGAAAGTTCTTCCTGATGTTCTGATGGAATCTCCTTTCTTGTAACTTGAAGCCATGGGTTCGAGTCCTACCCTCCCGAGCAGAAGCAAGCAATCCTGGGCTTGTAAGAGCCTTCACACTGTTCTGCTTTCTTATTTATTGATATTTAACCAAATGTTGTGTGGGTTGCTTGCTCGTATTTTTCCTGTTGCGTTTATTTGCATTTTTGGTTTTAGATGTTGTGCATACATTTTTTTTTCTTGTTCTACTTATCTCACTGTCTTTCATGGGAGCGTCTTAGGGATTTTGCATATTTAGCAGCATAGAACTATTATGCATGATGGTGATGAAATCAAGAGCCAGCCTCGGTCCTGGACATCCCGACACCCCCTCAGCTGTCTTCTAAACCTACAATGAACACATGGAGCTGCCTCCTGCAGGATCAGACCATTGGTCCATTTAACCTATTGCTGTCGGCCCTGGAACCTTCTACGTGCAATGGAGATGCGCTGTTGCTGAGCTGAAAAGTAAGATTCTGGCATTCATGGTTCTCAATGAAATGCCGATTAAATGTCTAGGTCAACACTGGGCCTGATTCAACAGGGCTTTTCTTAATCTTAGTTGGTGTTCACTACACTTAAAAGTTGGTGCAGATGTCCCACTCAACCATGGTTCAGTGCTGAAGGACCATCGGTCTGGTCCACCAGGAAAAGATCAGCTTCCTGCTTCATACACACACACACACACACACACACACACACACATATACATATATATATATATATAATTTTTATTGATTTTAACATATAAATTATAAAATGTACCACGAAACTTATCACTTATACAATCTTTTTAGACTTCCATCAGCACCTCTGATGATCCACCATTTTAACCACTTCTTATGCATTTCTTAACTTTATATTGCCTTTACATCTCTTAACAAATCATCCTTCCCCTTCTCCATTTTTGCAATACTTCCAATAATACTCCTCACAAAACTTCTTGCAAACCTACAAACCTCGTCTGATCTTCACAAATACTTTTCAAATAGTCCGCAAATTTACTCCGTGAATTTCTGGTCCCGCCGGTTTCGAATCCTTCCTGTTAGTTTATCTAGTTCTGCATAGTCCATTAACTTCATCCTCCATTCTTCAATCGTTGGTAATTCTTCTTGCTTCCATTTTTTGGGCCAGTAATATTCTTGCTGCTGTTACTGCATATAAAAAGAGCTTAAATTCCTTTCTATTTATATCACTCCCAACAATGCCCAGTAAAAATGCTTCTGGTTTCTTTATAAATGTATATTTCAACATTTTTTTCATCTCATTATATATCATCTCCCAGAAGCATTTCACCTTTTTATATTCCCACCACATGTGATAGAATGTTCCCTCTTTTTCTTTACATTTCCAACATTTATTACTGACTTTATACATTTTCGCTAACTTGACAGGTGCAATATACCATCTATACATCATTTTCATCACATTTTCTTTTAGGGCATTGCATGCAGTAAATTTTAAACCTTCTTCCCATAATTTTACTCAATCACTCAGCTGTATTCAAAACAAAATAAAAAAATTCCTTCCAGTAGCACCTTAAAGACCAAGTAAGTTAGTTTTAGGTATGAGCTTTCGTGTGCATGCACACTTCTTCAGATACACATGTATCTATCTGCCAATCACCCATTCCCACCACCCTTCTGAGTAATACCCCTCCCCACCTTCTCACTATATAGAAGGGTCTGGTGACTTCTGTTTCAGTGTATCTGAAGAAGTGTGCATGCACACGAAAGCTCATACCTAGAACTAACTTAGTTGGTCTTTAAGGTGCTACTGGAAGGAATTTTTTATTTTGTTTTGACTATGGCAGACCAACACGGCTACCTATCTGTAACTCAGCTGTATATTATACCCAAAATCTTTGGCCCAGTGGATCATAACCGACTTAACCTCCTCGTCCTTTAAATGCCATTCAAGCAGCAAGATCACCTTCCTGTTTCCATCTTGGCTACCACACAGTGGTCGAACCGTGGAACCTTCTTGCAGACACACCTGCTCACCGGCGCCACCCTTGGCTTGGAGGAAGAGCAAAAGGCGAGGCATCAAAGCCTCTCCCCTAAAGGCTGGGGCCTTGTGAAGATCTTACCCAAGGGGACTCACCAGCAGAAGCGAAACAGGCTGGCCTCGCTCGGCCACAAGAGAACACCCACGGTGTTGCGCCACCCATGTGGTGCACAGCAAGCATTCCAGTGGCTTGACAAGATTCTCCTGTTGCAATTTGGGTGGTGGTTTTTCTTCTTCTTCTCTTCCTTCCACGTGCAAAGTTCCAGCAGGAATTGCTTGCCTGCTGACATAATCCTTGTTATTGTCATTTTGTGCTATTCCGCCTGGGCCTGTTTCTGCCAAAGTGCCCCAAGTACTTTAGCCGACACGATGTCCTCAAGGCCGCACAAACTATATGTTAGGATAAACATGTTTTTAAGTGCTTAAGCCGTGCACTTCTCTCTGTTTTTGGAAGGAAAAAGAAGTCAGAGGGCCCCAAAATAAGGGACGTAGGAAATGGCTTTATCCTGAGTCAGACCCCTGGTCTAGCTAGCTCAGTATTGTATACATGACTGGCAGCAGTTCCTCTAGGCAGGATATTTCCTCATCTCCTATGTGGAGATGCCATTGCAGACTGAGCCTTCTGCATGCCAAGCAAATGTTCTGCCATTGAACTACATCCCTTTCCCTTTGGGTTGCCTTTCCTGTGTGAGCGTCTGGAGGCGGTTGGAGGGTGGATGGCGGCTAACAGATTGAGGCTGAATCCTGACAAGGCAAAAGTACTGTTTTTAAGGGGACAGGGGGCAGGCAGGTGTGGAGGACTCTTCTCTTGCCAGCCCCCTGGAAAGGAAAAGGGAGATTTAGCAATCCTATCCAACCCCTCTTGCCAACAAAGGTCCATTTAGTAAAAGCTATATTTTCCCCAGTACTGATGTATGGAAGTGAGAGCTGGACCATAAAGAAGGCTGATCGCCAAAGAATTGATGCTTTTGAATTCTGGTGCTGGAGGAGACTCTTGAGAGTCCCATGGACTGCAAGAAGATCCAACCTCTCCATTCTGAAGGAAATCAGCCCTGAGTGCTCACTGGAAGGACAGATCCTGAAGCTGAGGCTCCAAGACTTTGGCCACCTCATGAGAAGAGAAGACTTCCTGGAAAAGACCCTGATGCTGGGAAAGATGGAAAAGGGGACGACAGAGGACGAGATGGTGGGACAGTGTTCTCGGAGGTACCAGCATGAGTTTGACCCAACTGCGGGAGGCAGTGGAAGACAGGAGTGCCTGGCGTGCTCTGGTCCAGGGGGTCACCAAGAGTCGGACATGACTAAACGACTAAACAACAACAATCCAACCCCTGTACGAGATCATGGATTCCACCTGCGCAGAATTACAGAAATACGCAAAGCAGATCTCCTAAGGTTGCAGCGCCACAAGCTAATAGAGAAGAGGGAGCTGCGCCAGGAGCGGACCCGAGATGCTTACAGTATAAGGCATAAGCCTACCACAATAACCCCCACCCCCGATGTCCAGGGCAAGGAAGCTAAACCGCACACTCCCAGCTGAGAAGCCCAGTGAGTCAATCAGCAAAGGAGACCATTTCCCTCTCCATTCCCCCCCCTTTAACCTGCGGGGAACATTCCATGCTGAGCCCAAATATGGCAATTAGGTAAGACCTTGAACGAGGGAACAAATCCCTTTTGCTGAGCCTCCCCTGAATAGAAAAACACTGCAGATCTCCTTAGCGTTCGTCCTCGAAGTTGAATATTCGAGGTGCATTTTAGGACACCGGAAAGGCAGGAAAGGAAAGGCGAGAGAAAAAGGATTTGATGAAAGTAGGCCAAAGTTTGAATTAGAGATAATAATAATAATAATAATAATAATAATAATAATAATAATAATAAATTTTATTTATATCCCGCCCTCCCCAGCCGAAGCTGGGCTCAGGGCGGCTAACAACAATCAAAATAATCCGATTCTAAAAACATTTCATTATAAAAATTAATTAAAATCAAATTGATGGCAACCACTAAGCAAAATTCTGTGCAGATTGCCAGAGGAGGGGGGGTCAGGCTGCGCCCTGACCAAAGGCCTGGTGGAACAGCTCTGTCTTGCAGGCCCTGCGGAAAGATGTCAAGTCCCGCAGGGCCCTGGTCTCTTGTGAGACTGGATTGGAGCCGCGGCCGAAAAGGCCCTGGCTCTAGTTGAGGCCAGCCTAACCTCTCTGTGGCCTGGGATCTTCAAGATGTTTTTATTTGCAGACCGTAAGTTCCTCTGTGGGGCATACCAGGAGAGGCGGTCCTGTAGGTACGAGGGTCCTAAGCCGTATAGGGCTTTAAAGGTTAAAACCAGCACCTTAAACCTGATCCTGTACTCCACCGGGAGCCAGTGCAGCTGGTATAGTACCGGATGAATGTGATCTCGCAGCGAAGATTTAACTTCAACCGGCTCCCACGTAACCATCCAGCCACAGCTTCCAGACATCTGGTCAGTGTGTCTGGGGCCAAGTCAGGATGGCCATCCATCAACAGGTAAAGTTGGGTGTCATCGGCATACTGATGGCAGCCCAGCCCAAACTCCGGACAAGCTGGACGAGGGGGCGCATAAAGATGTTAAAAAGCATCGGGGAGAGAATCGCACCCTGAGGCACTACACACCAAGGAGTGGCGCGATGACAATTCCCCCCCAAGCGCCACCCTCTGTCCCCGACCAGAGAGAAATGAGCGCAGCCATTGAAGGACTGTGCCCTGAATCCCCACGTCGGCAAGGCGGTGGTCCAGGAGTTCGTGATCGACCATGTCGAAGGCTGCTGACAGGTCTAGAAGAATCAGCAGCCCTGACCCGCCTCGATCCAGCTGCCTGCGGAGATCATCTGTTAGGGCGACCAGAGCCGTCTCGGTCCCATGACCAGCGCGGAAGCCGGATTGGAATGGATCCAGAGCCGATATTAAGTAATGGTTGTAAAATTTTGTCTAAAATGTATATATTGCTGTTTGAATGGCATTTGAAGGATGAGCAGGTAAAGTCAGTTATGATTCATTGGGCTAAAGATTTTGGGTATAATATACAGCTGAGTGATTGGGTAAAACCACGGAAAGAAGGTTTAAAATTTACTGCGTGCAATGCCCTAAAATAAAATGTATAAAGTTAGCAATAAATGTTGGAAATGTAAAGAAAAAGAAGGAACATTTTATCACATGTGGTGGGGATGTAAAAAGGTGAAAAGCTTCTGGGAGATGATATATAATGAGATGAAAAAAATACTGAAATATACATTTATAAAGAAACCAGAAGCATTTTTACTGGGTATTGTAGGAAGTGACATAAATAGAAAGGAATGTAAGTTGTTTTTATATGCAACAACGGCAGCAAGAATGTTATTGGCCCAAAACTGGAAGCAGGAAGGACTACTGACGAAAGAAGAATGGAGGATGAAATTAATGGACTATGCAGAATTGGATAAACAGGAAGGATTCGAAACTGGCGGGACCAGAAATTCACAGAAGACTGGAGTAAATTTACAGACTATTTGAAAAGTATTTGTGATGATCAGACTATGTTTGTAGGATTGCAAGAAGTTTTGCAAGGAGTATTATTGGAATTATTGCAAAAGTGTATAAGGGGGAGGATGGTTAGTTAAAATAATTAAAGGCAATATGAATTTAAGACATGCATAAGAAGTGGTCAAAACGGTAGATCATCAGAGGTGCTGATGGAAGTCCCCCCCCCAAAAAAAAATAAGTGATGAAGTTTTGTGGTATGTATTATAATTTATATGTTAAAATTAATAAAAATTATTATATATAGAAAAGGAAAGGAATGGCGAGGGGATCAAAATTAAACATAAGATCCTTAAACTTTGGCATACCGTAAATCTCACATCAACATTCTGGGTAGGCATGTCTGAACAAAAATGTTTTTAGCATACGCCAATAAGAGTATAGCGAAGGGGCCTTGCTGTTGTCAATAGGCAGGGAGTTCCAAGAGTAAGTAACCCGAGGTACCACTGTACTTTTTGATCTGTTGATTTGTTACAAATGTGGAATCTGTATTAGGTGGCCCCTGTTTTATAATAATAATAATAATAATAATAATAATTTGTTTATATGCCGCCCATCTGACTGGGTTTCCCCAGCCACTCTAGGTGGCTTCCAACAAATTAAAACACAAAACAATGCCAGTTCCACTGATCGAAGCAGCTGAATGGGGTGAGGTGATCTCCTCTTTCCAGAATGAAGTTACCAGAAATTATTTCCCCCTCTTTTTCTGACTTGTCCGTTTTTTTAAAAGACAGCACCCTCTTGTTGAAGTATGCAAACAGTGAAGGCTTTTTTGTCTCTTTCCTAAGAACTGCTCTTTTTCCAGACGAGTGCTTGAGAAGAATCTCAAGGTCTGGTTGTTTTTTTTTTAAAAAAACCAAATAAATCAAAAACAACCATTCTGCAGCATGGCAAATAAAGTGGATATTCATTCGTATATAGTGTGAATTTCCTGACAGCGAAGCAGGACAAGTTATCACCTCCAACTTTGTATCAGGCAGAGAAAGGGCCAGAACAAACTCTTTTTTATAACTTCCACCCCCCCCCCCGAAAAAAGAGTAGCATTTAGCATTATTAATACAGCTAAAAGGGATGTAACATTTCCAAGGTCACATCAACGCCTCAAAACATTACGGACGTGTTGCAACATTGGAAAGTTCACTGCCAAAATGACCTTTCTTTGGCATAGTTGCTATTTTTCCAGTAAACATTGCTTCTTAGTCCTTAAAATCCACCGTATTAGCAAAACGCCCAAAAGTAAAGGCACGTGCCGTTAATTCTTCCCTTACAATACAAATAGAAAAACCAAAAGGGGGGGGGGAGAACTAAGCTTGAATCTTTAAAGTCTTAAACGGCCTCGGCCCAGTATACCTGAAGGAGCATCTCCACCCCCATCATTCTGCCCGGACACTGAGGTCCAGCTCCAAGGGCCTTCTGGCGGTTCCCTCCATGCGAGATGCAAAGCTACAGGGCACCAGGCAGAGGGCCTTCCCAGTAGTGGCGCCCGCCCTGTGGAACGCCCTCCCACCAGATGTCAAGGAAATAAGCAACTATCCTATTTTTAAAAGACATCTGAAGGCAGCCCTATTTAGGGAAGTTTTTAATGTGTGACATTTTAATGTATTTTTAATTTTTGCTGGAAGCCGCCCAGAGTGGCTGGGGAAACCTGGCCAGATGGGCAGGTACAAATAATAAATTACTATTACTATTACTATTACTATTACTATTACTATTACTATTACTATTACTAACTAGGTTGTGCTCAGGGTAGACCCATGAAATAATGAATTGAATCACTTAAACTCATCAATGTCAATGGGTTAACTCTGAGCATGGAGGTGTCTCTCTTTGGCAATCACTTGTAGCCGAGTAAGATTGTCTTCCATAAACACTGTTTTAGCAATAAGTCCATAAGTGACTGTGGAGGCCAGTTCTGGATCCACACATCCTTCCACAGTGGGGACATGGGTTTCCGGGCAGGAGTTGATCATGGTGTGGATTTTCCAAGCGTGCCTTCCTCTTAGCACGTTTCTCCCTTGCGTCCTGAGCATAGCTGTCAACTTTTCCCCTTTCTTGCAAGGAATCCTATTCGGAATACGGGAATTTCCCTTTTAAAAAGGGAAACATTGACAGCTATGATCCTGAGTTTGTGTGTCTTCAAAGTCCATGACACCTTTGGGAAAGGCAGTTCTCCAACTGGAGCCCTCACAGGCCAGTGTTTCCCAGTTGTTCCCATTTTTTTAGATTTGCCTTGAGATCGTCTTTAAACCTCTTTTGTTGACCACCAGCATTACGCTTTCCATTTTAAAGTTTGGAATAGAGTAGTTGCTTTGGAAGACGATCATCAGGCATCTGCACAACATGACCAGTCCAACAAAGTTGATGTTGAAGAATCTTTGCTTCAACACTGGTGATCTTTGCTTCGTCCAGTACACTGGCATTAGTTCGCCTGTCTTCCCAAGTGATGTGTAAAAAATTTTGGAGACGCCATTGATGTAATCTTTTGAGGAGTTGGAGATGGCGTTTCTAAGTGGTCCATGTAAGGGATGTTAAAAAGGTAAAGGACCCCTGACAGTTAAGTCCAATTGCAGATGCCTCTGGGGTTACGGCGCTCATCTCGCTTTATTGGCCGAGGGAGCTGGCATTTGTCCGCAGACAGTTTTTCCAGGTCATGTGGCCAGAATGACTAAGCCGCTTCTGGCGAAACCAGAGCAGCACATGGAAATGCTGTTTACCTTCCCGCTGGAGCAGTACCTATTTATCTACTTGCACTTTGATGTGCTTTTGAACTGCTAGGTTGGCAGGAGCAGCGACACAGCAACAGGAGCTCACCCCATTGTGGGGATTTGAACTGCTGACCTTCCGATTGGCAAGCCCAAGGCTCAGTGGTTTGCACCACAGCGCCACCCGCGTCCCCGAGGTACCACTGTACTATTTCTGGGTTAGCGGAGTCTGTAACCTGAAGCGTATGTTACCCGAGGTACCACTGTATATGCCCTGCGCACAGCGTTGAGCTTCCTCTTTTCACTGCGCTCATTGGATCACCTGCTCACCCGCCCTAATTTTAGGGTGTTTGTTGTGTCTGACTTTGCTATGCCTGTCATGGGGTCGTCTCCTCTTGGGGCAGGGGCCTGGTAGGAATTTTGTCCATTTGGCTGATTGGTTGGTGCTATTTGGTTTTTGCCTACTGCGTAGCAAATCGTCACAACTTGTAAGGTTGCAGATAGGCATTGGTTTTAGAAAAAAAAATGGTTGGTGGAGGATTGGCTGTGCTTGCCCCTCCAATGCTGTTGCTGCAAGGATATTCCGTTAAAGGAATCCAGGGGCTCACCATGCTGTTGTCCGCACCCCTGTAAAGGGGGATAGGGCCACGCAAGAGAACATTTGGGGAGAGGTGAGGGTCTGGTACCCAGCTCCATCTACTCCCCATAAAATGTTTCCCCTTACTGACTTTGCAGGCTTGCGGATGTCAGTTCTGTCCCTGGGCGGGGACAGATAGTTGTAACCAATGCCTAAGGAACCACTCACATTGTTTGTATTTTAATAAAGTTGTGGCCAAAATTATGCCAAAGTTTAAGGATCTTATGTTTAATTTTGATCCCCTCGCCATTCCTTTCCTTTTTTATATATAATATTTTTTATTAATTTTAACATATAAATTATAATACATACCACAAAACTTCATCACTTAATTACCATATTTTTTGCTCTATAAGACTCCCCTTTTCCCTCCTAAAAAGTAGGGGGAAATGTGTGTGCGTCTTATGGAGCGAATGCAGGCTGTGCAGCTATCCCAGAAGCCGGAACAGCAAGAGGGATTGCTGCTTTCACTGCGCGGCGATCCCTCTTGCTGTTCTGGCTTCTGAGATTCAGAATATTTTTTTTCTTCTTTTCCTCCTCCAAAAACAAGGTGCGTCTTATGGTCTGGTGCGTCTTTTAGAGCAAAAAATACAGGATTTTATCAAAGTAATTGTTGAACTGAAATACAATTAAGAAGAAGTATATTAATAGTGAAATAGAATTAAGAAGATGTATATTAATAGTGAAATAATTATTAAGCTCTAACTGAAAATGATTTTTTATTCATAACAAGTTTAATAATGCAAACACATTGGCATTTGGCAGTAACAAAAGTTCCTTTAGAAATGAGCAAACCAGTGATATTTTAGGGAGCAGGCGAGCAGGTGGGGCCCATTACACACAACACAAAACACTGTTGCTGTATGTAGGTTTTATTTTATTTTATTTTGGAAATGTACATCCATTTTTTCCCCTTTATTTTTTGGGGGGCCCCAAGAGAGTGGGCCCCTAAGCTACAGCTTGTTTAGCTTATACGTAAATCCGGCACTGGTTGTGGGGGGGGGGCAATGTTAAGAAAGCCAGTTGTGCAAGGATGATGTTTTCCACCTTCCGACAGCTTTCCTCCTCCGCAGGGGAAGGAAGACAGGTGTGGGAACAGCCTGTGCCAGCTTCACGCTAGAACTTTCCTGAATTCAGAGCCAGAGTTGGCGTTCTGGAAACAAACAGGGGGGGGGGGGAGAGATAAATGAAACTTCTCAGCCGGCTTGATCTTCAGCACACATCTTGAAAGTTTATAAATTTTGTTTTATTATTAATTTATCCATTATGTTTATATCCCACAGCTTCCTCCAAAGGAAGGTGGCAAACATGTCACTACTAAAGAAATAAAATGGAAATGTTCAGAAAAACGGGGGGGGGGGGGGGTCAGAAGGTTGGCAGTTCGAATCCCTGCGACGGGGTGAGCTCCCGTTGCTCGGTCCCTGCTCCTGCCAACCTAGCAGTTTGAAAGCACGTCAAAGTGCAAGTAGATAAATAGGTACCACTCCAGCAGGAAGGTAAATGGTGTTTCCGTGTGCTGCTCTGGTTTGCCAGAAGCGGCTTAGTCATGCTGGCCACATGACCCGGAAGCTGTACGCCGGCTCCCTCGGCCATCAAAGTGAGATGAGCTCCAAAATACTAAATTTGTCCGCAACTGGACCTAACGGTCAGGGGTCCCTTTACCTTTAAAGCATCGGTAGGCAAACTAAAGCCCGGGGCCTGGATTTGGCCCAATTGCCTTCTAAATCCGGCCCACGGACAGTCCGGGAATCAATGTGTTTTTACATGAGTAGAATGTATGCTTTTATTTAAAATGCATCTCTGGGTTACTTGTGGGGCACAATAATTCATTCTTTTTTTCTTTTCAAAATATAGACCGTCCCCCCACAAGATCTGAGGGACAGTGGACCGGTCCCCTGCTGGAAAAATTTGCTGACCCCTGTCCTAAGGAAAAGTGGGGCATTCCGGGATCAAATCGGAAACCGCTGCAGCTTCTGTAAATCGACGACTGTCCCTGGAAAATAGGGGCACTTGGAGGGTCTGCCAGGAGAACCGTGGTTTTGGGGGAGAGAGTTTGGCTTGTGTAGGTGTCCTGAGCAGGAGTTCTGGGTAGAAGCAGAAGGGAACTCTGTGGAAGGAAATGCACTTTTTCGTCCAAAGCCTCTCCTTCGTAGGAAGGGAAATTTTCAAGCGCTCAGAACAAACAGTGCACAAGTTCAATTTTGCCCTCAGCAGAACGCAGTCTCAAAGCAGGCCTGGCGTCCCACAGGGCTGCCTCATTTCAGCATAGCTGTGAGAAAACCCCATTGGCAGGGTGCAAGGCGTGCTGGCCATAAACCCAGCTTAGTTCCGTCTGCAAACCGTGCAAACAGCTGAGAAGAGTAAGCCAGCTCTTTTTTAATGACATGTCCACGGTGGCAAGGAAAACAGGAAGCGGGTGTTTATTAGCCGTTTCCAAATATACCAGCCAAACTCAAAGAAACCTCCCCCGTGCAACTGGAGGGATCCAAAACAGAGGGGGAAATTCCTAAAATTATAAAAGGGCAATTAATCATCAGATCACCTTTCACAGGCCAGCGGCTCGAAGGTTTCAATTCGTTCGCTCTTCTTTTGGTGGAAAACCTAAGGGTCAAAGCGAGACCAATTGGGGATGGAGAGTCGGTCTGCCTGCTTATGTTGGGATGGAGGGTGGAATTTGCTGGGCTGTTCCCTATCAGACCCACACGCCTCTCAGAACGATTCCACCACACAGAAGGAGCTCAGCCCAGAAACAATTTATGTTTTCGTGTTTGCTGATTATCTGTACATTGCCCCCCAAAGCTCAGCTATGTTATTTCAGCCTTGTTTCATGGGAATGTAAGTGTCCCTTGGAGCCTGATTCATTTTTTAGAAAAGGAAAGAAGGAAGGAGAAATTTTTCATGCTTTATTTGGAAGTAAAAGTGAGCAGTGTTTGGAAAACTTACCGTAAATGCATTTGAGCCTAGATGTATTGTTGTTGTTGCTGTTTAGTCGTTTAGTCGTGTCTGACTAAAGAATGGATGCTTTTGAATTCTGGTGCTGGAGGAGACTCAAGAGTCCCATGGACTGCAAGAAAATCAAACCGATCCATTCTTAAGGAAATCAGCCCTGAGTGCTCACTGGAAGGACAGATCCTGAAGCTGAGGCTCCAAGACTTTGGCCACCTCATGAGAAGAGAAGACTCCCTGGAAAAGACCCTGATGTTGGGAAAGATGGAGGGCACTAGGAGAAGGGGACGACAGAAGACGAGATGGTGGGACAGTGTTCTCGAAGCTACCAGCATGAGTCTGACCAAACTGTGGGAGGCAGTGGAAGACAGGAGTTCCTGGCGTGCTCTGGTCCAGGGGGTCACAAAGAGTCAGACACGACTAAACGACTCAACAACAACAACCTCCTTGCAGGTGCCGTGCGGGAGGCAACGGGTGGGCTTGGTGGCATCCCAGCAACAGCCTCTCCGCGTGGAGGCCATCTGCCATCTGCCATCTGCCGCATTCCCCATCTCACCTCGGCAAGCTCCTGGCAGCAGTAGTGGCTGGCACTCTTTGGAGGGCTTGGCGTTGTCCCAGCAGTGCCAGAGCCGCAGCTGCAGCAGACCTAGGAAGAGGGCAGCGGAAAGCAGGCCAAGCTGCCAAGGGCTGACCCTTTCAAGCCACCTCTGCTTGGCCATGCAGTGTGAAGGCGGGCACTGGCGGGTCCCAGGTGAGCGGACGACTTTCCTCTCTGTGCTCCTGCCATGAGGCGTGTGCCTTGTCCAAGGACTGATGCCAGGAGGAATGCCCCAGGGAAGGACTGGCATAGGCTGGGGGAAATCTGGGCTCCGATCGGTGGGAGTTCCGCCCAAGTGCACACATCCTAGGTGTAGCTTGGCTCCAGAACATGGCAGCCACTCTGCCTCTGCGAGGGAGCCTGTGATGGGGGTGCCAGGTTGTGCACACTGTGGAATGTTCAGGGTGGCAGAAGAGGATATATTGTCTATTAATATCCTATTAATAATTCAGCATCTTAAAAAGCAGAGATATCACCTTGCCAACAAAGGTCCGTATAGTTCAAGCTATGGTTTTCCCAGTAGTGATGTATGGAGGTGAGAGCTGGACCATGAAGAGGGCTGATCGCCGAAGAATGGATGCTTTTGAATTCTGGTGCTGGAGGAGACTCTTGAGAGTCCCATGGACTGCAAGAAGATCAAACCTCTCCATTCTGAAGGAAATCAGCCCTGAGTGCTCACTGGAAGGACAGATCCTGAAGCTGAGGCTCCAAGACTTTGGCCACCTCATGAGAAGAGAAGACTCCCTGATAAAGACTCTGATGTTGGGAAAGATGGAGGGCACAAGGAGAAGGGGACGACAGAGGACGAGATGGTCGGACAGTGTTCTCGAAGGGACCAGCATGAGTCTGACCAAACTGCAGGAGGCAGTGGAAGACAGGAGTGCCTGGGGTGCTCTGGTCCAGGGGGTCACGAAGAGTCAGACACGACTAAACAACTAAACAACAACAACAACAACCTTCCTAACTTGCACTAGCAAGTTCCTTTTCTTAGCAGGTTGCATTCCCCTTTACAAGCACAGCAGATAGCTGGTTGCAGGCTCGTGTGAGCCTCTGACTATTATACAATTCAGTCTGTCTCAGACTGAATTGTACATTCCTGGTAAATTCCCTTAAAGGTAAAGGTAAAGGTACCCCTGACCGTTAGGTCCAGTCGCGGACGACTCTGGGGTTGCGGCGCTCATCTCGCTTTATAGGCCGAGGGAGCCAGTGTTTGTCCGCAGACAGCTTCCGGGTCATGTGGCCAGCATGACTAAGCCGCTTCTGGTGAACCAGAGCAGCCTATGGAAACACCGTTTACCTTCCTGCCGGAGCGGTACCTATTTATCTACTTGCACTGGGAAGCTTTCGAACTGCTAGGTTGGCAGGAGCTGGGACTGAGCAACGGGAGCTCACCCCGTCGCAGGGATTCAAACCGTCAACCTTCCGATTGGCAAGCCCTAGGCTCTGTGGTTTAGACCATAGCGCCACCCACGTCCCCAAGTTCCCTTAAATCCCTCTTAAAAGAATAAAGACACCACGATCTTATTCATAGTCAATAAAAGAAGTTTACTTACATCGGTTCATAGTTGAATCCCCGAGGGCAGACTTAGTTACAAATATGTACATGTGGATCTTCCCCATATGGGGGAATAATCCCAGTGCTTCTGCTAGCTGGAAGCTACAGTCCTAGCTGGAAGCTGGTGAAACAAAGTAGGAAGTGAAAAAGAGAGAGGTGTGCTGCGTGACTTGTCGTTTTGTTACCTGGACAGGTTAGATCATGCCCACCTTCTATCACATGCGAAAGGAAGGAATGCTCCATGCAGGAGGAACGGGAAGTTTCGACTGGCTGGACCAAACATTTCCTCGCATGTCTTCTCTAGCATTACAAGGAATGTTGTACTTGTCTGCTCCCAGTGGATTACATCCCACACCCACTCAGAATTCTGCGCCCTGGGCCACGGCCCCCCCTTGCCCCCCCACACCACTGATCCCTGTTTTCCTGGCTGTGCAGAAACTGCTGGTTTTTGAATGCCTCTGCAAAGAATCACAGCCATTGATCTTCCTACTTTAACCACTGGTCCCGCCCACGACTGCCATGTGGCCCCTAGAATATTCTCTTTTGAGGGAATGTGGCTCATTGGCTGAAATGGATTCCCCACTCTTGATCTACTTTGAAAAGCAGGGGCGGATCTACACGCAGGGGAAAACCCCCCACTATAAATAAGCCAGAAATTAAATTGTTATAACAAAAGGGGAAAAAAACACTATGGAAAATCACATATATATTTTTTTACTCTCCAGCACCACCTGGCGTTGCATGTATATAATGACCAAAATGCTGTTTCTTTCCCAGGTGTTTCCCAAGCTTGCAGCCTCAAATCCTTTTAAACTATAAATGCTTGTGGGTGGTGGATATTCCTTTACATCCTAAGAATGTTCTCTACAGTTGACCTTTTCCCATGCTACGGAACAGGAGGGCTTCTCTCTCTTCCCCCCCCCCCTTTTCCTTTTAAGGATAATCATATATTTTCTCTCTTTTTCTTTTTTAAAAAAGACAAAAGTAAAGAAAGATCCACTGAAATGCTTTGCTCCGATGTGTCTGGGCCATCTAAGTTCAAGGAAGGAAGACTTGTTGCTGTAGACAGGAAAGAATGCTGTGAACAAAACCCTTTTACAAAGGATTAAATTCCCCCTAAACGCATTTAATTCTCCATCGCTCCCAGCGAGCTCCTAATCTTCATATAGACCGGCCGAGGAATTCAAAGCCAGCGGGATTAAATAAAAAATGTGAACGAAAAGCTGGCTGCTGCTCCTTGGCGGACGCATGGAAATAACTCCAGTTCCTTCCAAGTCTTGGATGAAATCTAGAAGGGACATTGTGGGGCTTAAGCTCTCCCCACAACCAACATATATATACGCTTCTCTCTTTGGCGATCCCTCGTAGCCGAGTAAGATTGTCTTCCATAAACACGGTTTTAACAATGAATCTGTAAGTGACTGTGGAGGCCAATTCTGGATCCACACGTCCTTCCACAGTGGGGACATTGGTTTCCGGGCAGGAGTTGATCACGGTGTGGATTTGCCAAGCATGCCTTCCTCCTAGCACGTTTCTCCCTTGCGTCCTGAGTTCGAGTGTCTTCAAAGCCCATGACACTTTTGGTCAAGGCTGTTCTCTAACTGGAGCACTCGCAGGCCAGTGTTTCCCAGTTGTCAGTGTGCATTGGTTTTCAAATGCTTTGGTTATGAAACATCGAAAACCCGGAAATAAGTGTTTTCCAGTTTTCGGATGTTTTTTGGAAGCCGAAAGTCTGATGCAGCTGTCGGCTATTGTTTCTGGGGTGCCTGCACCAATCAGAAGCTGCGCTTTGGTTTTCAAACATTTCGGAAGTCAAACGGACTTCCAGAACGGATTAAGTTTGGTGCTTTTGCTACTTATTTTGCATTTATTTTTTTTGAGGCTTTTTTGGTTCATTTGTTTTTGTGACTGTGTGGAACCCACTTCAGCTACTGATTGATTGATTGATTGATTGATTGATTGTGTGACTGCGGAAATGGATAAAAGCCCCCCATCCAAACAATGACTATCATCAGTGCAGGGAAGAAAAAAAAGAAATTTTAATTTTTATCATCTACAGTGGTACCTCGGGTTACATATGCTTCAGGTTAGAGACTCCCCCAACCCCGAAATAGTACCTCGGGTTAAGAACTTTGCTTCAGGATGAGAACACAAATCGTGCTCCGGCGGCACGGCGGCAGCAGGAGGCGTCATTAGCTAAAGTGGTGCTTCAGGTTAAGAACAGTTTCAGGTTAAGAACGGATCTCCGGAACGAATTAAGTACTTAACCTGAGGTACCACTGTACAACACTGTCTTATTTATTTTATAGTACAGTACATTGATTATTGCTTTCACTTTATGGATCAGTGGTCTCGTTAGATAGTAAAATTCATGTTAAATTGCTGTTTTAGGGATTGTTTTTAAAAGACTGGAACGGATTAATCCATTTTGCATTACTTTCTATGGGGAAGCGTGTCTTGGTTTTGGAACGCTTTGGTTTTGGAACGGACTTCCAGAACGGATTAAGTTTGAGAACCAAGGTACCACTGTATGGCAGCCTCTTGAATATGGCCTGGAATCCACAGCTGGCCCAGAAGTCAGCAGCTAGACTTGCTGGCGGGGGCTGGCGGTTGGTGGTGGTTTTGTTAGCATCAAATTTTCCGCATCCTCTCTAAATGACAGTCCTCTGGATTCGTTGTTGGGAAGTCATGGCTGGTATAAAGCCAACTAGCAGACTTTTAGAAGACATCTGAAGGCAGCCCTGTTTAGGGAAGCTTTTAATGTCTGATGTATTATAGTATTTTAATATTTTTTTGGAAGCTGCTCAGAGTGGCTGGGGAAGCCCAGCCAGATGGGCGGGGTATAAATAAAAAAATTATTATTATTATTATTATTATTATTATTATTATTATTATTATTATTATTAAATGGGTACCAGTTGCTGCTTTGCCCTGTGTCCTTTTGTCACAGATTTCCTCCTTAAATTAAGCCCATACTCTGCACATGCTCAGAGGCATGCCCTTGATTACATTTGCTCCCTTTGCTTCAGGACTGAGTGCACAAGAGAGAAAATTCCAGTTACTGTATGCTGGAAATGTAAAGAGAAAGAAGGTTCTTTTGCATCATATGTGGTGGTCTTGTAGTGAGGTTAAAGCTTACAGGGAAATGATATATATTGAATTGAAACTGATGTTCAAAATAAATTTTATTTTAAAAAAACACAGAAGCTTTTCTTTTGGGAATTATAGGGACAGAACTACCTAAATTGTATAGAAATTTATTTATGTATGCTACTACGGCAGCAAGAATGTCACTTGCCTCAAAATGGAAAAAAGCAGAAGTCCCAGTAAAGGAAGGATGGATACAAAAACTTATGGAATATGCAGAAATGGCAAAATTTACCAGAAGAATAAGAAATCAAGATAGCAAACTTTTCATAAAAGGATGGAAATAGTTTATTGAATATTTACAGATAAATTGTAAACAGATAAAAAACATTTGCAGGATTATTGTAATAACTTGCAGTTTCATAAGAGTATTTATTTACAGTACATAATTAAATGAGTAAGTTAAATGAATTTGGATATGCAGAAGATATTAAAAAAGGGACGCAGGTGGTGCTGTGGTCTAAACCACTGAGCCTCTTGGGCTTGCTGATCAGATGGTCAGTGGTTCGAATCCCCATGAGCTCCCGTTGCTCGGTCCCTGCTCCTGCCAACCTAGCAGTTTGAAAGCACACCAAAAAGTGCAAGTAGATAAATAGGTACTGCTGTGGTGGGGAGGTAAATGGTGTTTCCGTGCGCTGCTCTGGTTTTGGTGCTCCATTGCACCAGAAGCAGCTTAGTCATGCTGGCTACATGACCCAGAAAAATTGCCAGCTCCCTCGGCCTGTAAATGAGATGAGCACCACAACCCCAGAGTTGTCTGTGACTGGACTTAACTGTCAGGGGTCCTTTATCTTTTTATATATATATATATATATATATATATATATATATATATATGGAGCTGCAGAAAGAGGAGGAAGGAAGTCAAATTTTGAAATGTTAAATTCATTGTAAAACTAATGAAATGTATAAATTTGAAAAGTATAAATAAAAACACTGAAAAGAGAGAGAGAAACTTCCAGAGCTTGTGCCCCGACTGCTTTCAAATTTGTGATTTAGCATCAACCATCTATCATCTATCTATCTATCTATATCAACCATCTATCATCTATCTATCTATATCTATCTATCATCTATATCATCTATCTATCCATCTATCTATCTATCTATCTATCTATCTATCTATCTATCTAATCTATCTATCATCTATCTATCTATCATCTATCTATCTATCTATCTATCTATCATCTATCTATCTATCTATCATCTATCCATCTATCTATCTAATCTATCTATCATCTATCTATCTATCATCTATCATCTATCTATCTATCTATCTATCATCTATCTATCTATCTATCTATCTAATCTATCTATCATCTAGCTATCTATCTATCATCTATCTATCTATCTATCATCTATCTATCTATCTATCTATCTATCTATCATCTATCTATCTATCTATCATCTATCTATCTATCTATCTATCTATCTATCTATATCTATCTATCATCTATCTATCTATCTATCTATCTATCTATCTATCTATCTAATCTATCATCTATCTATCATCTATCTATCTATCTATCTATCTATCATCTATCTATCTATATCTATCTATCATCTATCTATCTCTCTCTCTCTCTCTATCTATCTATCTATCTAATCTATCATCTATCTATCTATCTATCTATCTATCTATCTATCTATCATCTATCTATCTATCTATCTATCTATCTATCTATCTATCTATCTATCTATCATCTATCTCACTAATTATTGCTTAGCCTGTATCTTGCTTCTTCATTCGTACATTTTAAAGTCCTCCTGTTTTCTGAAAGATTGTTTGTATAGGGAGCTGGGGGAATGAGAGCCATTTAGCCAAAGAGACAAATTTTCCGGTATTGTGTCAGGACGCAGCGCAAGGTTGACTGAGTGATCCTCAAAGCCGCGCTCTTTTGTAGTTCTGTGGCATGAACTGTGCGGTGAACTTCTCCACATCTTATGTGGATGAGATGTCACAGCGGAGAGGGTGATGTTTATCTCTCTAAACCTTGCCTTTGTTTCTCTCAGGCTCCCCCTCTGGTTTTACAGAGAGTAGCTTGGCGCTTTGATCTTGCCAGAAGCCCAGGGGGCAGCGCAAAGTGTTGGCTTCGGAGTCTCCCTTTCCTGTGACCCCCTCCCCCTGCGCTGCCCCCCAACCACACAGGGAAGGACAGAAGACTTCACATCAGACAAGTGAGTCCCTCTTTTTGTGTCTGTGTGCGTTTTAAGCCTCAAAGCAAAGATAAACGGCATTTCCGTGCGCTGCTCTGGTTTTGCCAGTGAAATATACTCAGAGTCGAGAGTGGATTTCATGCTCTTTATTCAGCTCATAGTGGTGAGGAGGAATGAATGTTCCCTCAAAGTATCTGCTTTATATACATTATTTACACAATGGGCTGCACGTGATTGGCTAATTCCGGAATTCTCCTGTAGGCCAATCAGGTTGTGGATTCACTTCCATCTGGAGCCGGATTGGGTGGCTCCTGCAGACCAATCATACTGCTGCCTTGTTCTAGGACCAATCAGACTGCTGCATTCTGAATCCTATTGTTCTAGGACCAATCAGACTGCGCATTTTGGATCCTATTGTTCTAGAACCAATCAGACTGCTTCATTTTGGATCCTATTCAACTCAGTACATAACAGCCAGAAAGCGGCTTAGTCCTGCTGGCCACATGACCCAGAAAAATTGTCTGCAGACAAACGTTGGCTCCCTCAGCCAGTAAAGCGAGATGAGTGCCACAACCCCAGAGTCATCTGCGACTGGACTTAACGGTCAGGGGTCCTTTACCTTTTTATGGCCTTTAAAATGTGTTTGTGGGAGGGCGGTTATTGTTCTGTTCTTGTTTTTATTATGTATTTTGGGCAGTGTTGTTGTTTGTATTTTTATGCTGTGAACCATCCTGAGATATTCAGGTGAAAGGCGATAGACAAATTTAATAAATAATACAGTAGTGCCTCGCAAGACGAAATTAATCCATTCCGTGAGGCTCTTCGTATAGCGGTTTTTTCGTCTTGCGAAGCAAGCCCATTGACAGTTTAGCGGATTAGCGCTATTAGCGGCTTAGCGGCTTATCAGCGGATCAGCTGATAAGTGGCTTAGCGACTTAGAAAAAGGGGGGGGAGGGGAAAAAACCCGCAGGAACTCGCAAGACATTTTTGTCTTGCAAAGCAAGCCCATAGGGAAATTCGTTTTGCGAAGCGCCTCCAAAACGGAAAACCCTTTCGTCTAGCGGGTTTTCCGTCTTGCGAGGCGTTCGTCTTGCAGGGCACCACTGTAATCATAATAGATCAAACCACCTGCCACTGTTCAGAGAGCCAAGTCAGAAAGCATGAATAAGGGCGCCTCAGAACAGTTAAGAGCAGGGGCTGTGGGCCCTAGGAACTGCCTGAGGTTGCCACGTCCCGATGCCAACCCTGACCCAAGGTGTATCACTGCTAACTACACACGACGCGGTTTTATCTTTCCAGAGAGGAC
This sequence comes from Podarcis erhardii, assembly GCF_964252035.2. Lineage (NCBI taxonomy): Eukaryota > Metazoa > Chordata > Lepidosauria > Squamata > Lacertidae > Podarcis > Podarcis erhardii. The sequence goes on along the minus strand of NC_138497.1, from coordinate 5,505,178 downwards.
TTGCCCCACGCAGGAGACCCAGCCTTCTTCTTTGTGTCGCCTTCTTCAGAACTGCACAGCAGGCAGAAATGCAACAGGTGCTACCAGTGAGTTGGAAAAGTCTAATAGCCTCTTGTCCCCCGGCTGTGATAGAATCAGGGGTCTCGCCAGTGTGAAAGGGTTGACACAGGGGTGTCTTGCCCATAGAGGCAAGTGGTGTGGGACGCCAGGGCGCCAAGTTCCGCAGGGCGCCAGGGAAGAGGCAGAGGCCGGACGTGGTGCCTCCTGGTATCAGCTTGCTGCCCTCGCCCGCCTCCGCCATGCCGCGCCCGGAGCCTCTGCCTGCCGTGTCCACAGCGGCACGGGCACCAGGGAAGAGGCGGAGGCTGGGCACAGTGCCTCCTAGCATCAGCTCGCCATCCTGGCTACCTTTGAAGGCGACCCGGAAACTATAACTAATCCAGAATGCGGCAGCTAGACTGGTGACTGGGAGCGGCCACCGGGACCATATAACACCGGTCTTGAAAGACCTACATTGGCTCCCAGGATGTTTCCGAGCACAATTCAAAGTGTTGGTGCTGACCTTTAAGGCCCTAAATGGCCACGGTCCAGTATACCTGAAGGAGCATCTCCACCCCCATCGTTCTACCCAGACACTTAGGTCCAGCTCTGAGGGCCTTCTAGCGGTTCCCTCACTGCGAGAAGCAAAGCTACAGGGAACCAGGCAGAGGGTCTTCTCAGTAGTGGCGCCCGCCCTGTGGAACGCCCTCCCATCAGATGACAAAGCGATAAACAACTACCTGACATTCAGAAGACATCTGAAGGCAGCCCTGTTCAGGGAAGTTTTTAATGTGTAACATTTTAGTGTATTTTTGGTCTCTGTGGAGCCGCCCAGAGTGGCTGGGGAAACCCAGCCAGATGGGCGGGGTACAAATAATAAATTATTATTATTATTATTATTATTATTATTATTATTATTATTATTATTATTATCAGTGGCATAGCGTGGGTTGTCAGCACCCGGGGCAAGGCAAGTAATTTGCGCCCCCTAACCCATGGATTTGCGCCCCCTAACCCGTGGATTTGCGCCCCCTAACCCCCAGGTGTTGCGTGCGGTGCGGCCGGCCCCCCCTGCACCCCCCACGCTACGCCACTGATTATTATTATTATTATTATTATTATTATTATTATTATCCTCAACCGCCTCACTGAAGCAACGTTGCGCCCGGAGCCTCTGCCTCTTCCCCACCCTCCAGCTGCTGCCCGCCTTCTCCAGCCCCACAAAGCTGCCAGCAGGGCCGTAAAAAGGTCAGCAACTCTGGGAAATGGTAAGGATTTTTGCACCACGGTGCCGGATATACTTAAGACTGCCCTGGGTTGGCATGCCTAAGAAACTGCACAGCTAACCTGTCCCACCCCCACAAAAAAAAAAAAAAAGCAAAAGGAGGGAGAGGAAGGAAGCGTGCCTTGGAAAAGCTGGGACCTTTGCAAATGGGTGGCACAAGCTGCACAGAACTCTGCCTAAATCCCATTAACAACGCTGGATTGTCACACGGCCAACTTGGTGGAATAACGGGCCACGCCAAAGCAAATGTGTCAGGGCCTACAGCAATGTCCACTCACCATCCCGGAATGGTTTTTGTCATTTGCGGGGGGGAAATGCATCATCTGTGACTTGATTCTGTGCGGCGAATGCGTCAAAACATAAGGCGCTTAAGGTTTAAGCCCCGGGCTGGATTAACCCTCAGCCTAAACGCCAGGGAAGAGGGAGACAGAGGATTTGGCAACGGAAGCCAATGAACACCATCATTTGCCGTTCTCCCAATGCCTCTTACGGAATCGTAGAGGCACCTCAAGGATCATCTAGTCCAACCCCCGCCTCACCAATGCAGGAATCACAGGAACCTCGGTTCTTCGGTAGTTCTCATGTGACAGTCCCAGATTTCTCTCCCATCCATGATTGGCCTGTCTATTCTTTACTGTGAGCCAGGGTGGCTCACCTGGTCTCCAATTTGTTTCCAGGCCCAGTTCCAAAGGCTCACAGTGATGTTTAATGCCCTGAATGACTTCGGGCCCAAATATTTGGAGGAGCAGATCTTTCCCAGATTAAATTGGCAGAGGAACCACTCTTGATAGCTCTACCATCCCCAGAAGTGCAGGAAAAGGGGCCCCAGGAGAGGGGAGCTCCTAAATTGGTGGTGAGTCTAGAACAATCCTGATTCAGCCTCCATCACATGCTGAATCTGGATTACTAGAGGTTTGCCACTCCTACTGTAAGACCAATGAATGAGGAAAGTAGTCACTTAAAAGGTAAAGGGACCCCTGAGCACTAGGTCCAGTCAAGACTGACTCTGGGGTTGCAGCACTCATCTCGCTTTATTGGCTGAGGGAGCCGGCGTACAGCTTCCGGGTCATGTGGCCAGCAGGACTAAGCCACTTCTGGTGAACCAGAGCAGTGCACGGAAATGCCGTTTACCTTCCCGCCGGAGTGGTACCTATTTATCTACTTGCACTTTGACGTGTGTTCAAACTGCTAGGTGGGCAGGAGCAGGGACAGAGCAACGGGAGCTCACCCCTTTGCGGGGATTCAAACCACCGACCTTCCGATCGGCAAGCCCTAGGCTCTGTGGTTTAACCCACAGCGCCACCCGCATCCCTCCAAGTAGTCACTTAAGTTGTTCTAATTAGGGTTGCCACATGTCCTCCTTTTCCAGGACATGTCCTCTTTTCCAGGATTCTAATTTCTGTCAGGGCGGATTTTTAAAATTTGGCAAAATGTCTGGGGTTTTTTGTTCATTTTTTTGTTTTGTTTACAATAACCCAAGGAAGTTTTTATGGTGCATTCGACTCAGATCTAAGGCACCCGGCTAAGCTAGTCTGCAACAGAGAATTACAACAGAACAGCATCTTATACTAGCTACATACTGTACAAATCCCTTCTCTTGTGGCTGTACTAAAAGAAGGCTGGCTCAGCTACAAGATCTTGCAGAAGGAGTCTGGGAGGGCAAGAGTTAACATCCCTCTGCCCTTAAGGAGAGTCTGTATATGCATGTTAAACAGTTTAATAACTTGTTCTGTGCACACTTATGCTCACAAAGATCTGAACATGAGCCCAAATACTTTCATGTGGCAAGTGAGGAAGCAATAAGTATTATTATCATTTTGTTGCTGAAAATTAAGAACATTGTTACTAGCAATATGGGACGTGGGTGGCGCTGTGGGTTAAACCACAGAGCCTAGGACTTGCCAATCAGACGGTCGGCGGCTCGAATCCCAGCAAAGGGGGAGCTCCCGTTTCTCAGTCCCTGCTCCTGCCAACCTAGCAGTTTGAAAGCACGTCAAAGTGCAAGTAGATAAATAGGTACCACTGTGGCAAGAAGGTAAACGGCGTTTCCGTGCGCTGCTCTGGTTCGCCAGAAGCGGCATAGTCATGCTGGCCACATGACCCGGAAGCTGTACACCGGCTCCCTCGGCCAATAAAGCGAGATGAGACCCGCAACCCTAGAGTCGGCCACAACTGGACCTAATGGTCAGGGGTCCCTTTACCTTTTATTAGCAATATATCACAGCTTCTATAGCTTACATATGCATAGCATAGATATCATAACGATCCATCATTAAAAATAGAAGTCAGCACCTTGCCCAAGGGTCACACAACAGGAGTGTGCCAGAATAAAATGCCCTTCATTAATCCACATGCTTTTGCCATTAAAATATCATTTGGTTTGGTTGCTCATTCGCTGGAAGTGCATTTGTCTTGTTCCCAATTTGGAGCTCGCTTATTCCTATGTGATTCGCATTGGCTTTCATTTGCAGTCAGTTTCAATGGGAGACTCAACTGGCACTCTGCTGCCTGCAACTTCTCTGTTTTCCATCCAGCTTGCAGAAAGCTTTCATGCTGTTAGAGCTGAAGAAATCAAAAGTCTGAGCCAAAATGCTGAGGAAGACCTTTGAGCAAGTGGGGTTAAAGACAGGAAGTCCTCTCATCCTATTTCCTGCTCAGGAGCAGCTGCTCTTTCAATTTTATGTTCTCTAGGTTCTTATTTTTCAACTATTCACTTCTCCACATCGCGGACATTTCTCAAAGTCTTCGTGAAAATTCACCAGCATTTTGGTGCAAATTTCTTCAAATGGGCCCGTTTGTTTGCATAATGTACACATTTTCCCAAAATATATATATCCCCTAATACATTACATCCACAGCAAACTATGGCAAGTTCTTAAAGAAATGGGAGTGCCTGATCACCTCATCTGTCTCCTGAGAAATCTCTATGTGGGACAAGAAGCTACAGATAGAACTGGATATGGAACAACTGATTGGTTCAAAATTGGGAAAGGAGTACAACAAGGCTGTATATTGTCTCCCTGCTTATTTAACTTATATGTAGAATTCATCATGCGAAAGGCTGGGCTGGATGAATCCCAAGCCAAAATTAAGATTGCCGGAAGAAATATCAACAATCTCAGATATGCAGATGACACAACCTTGATGGCAGAAAGTGAGGAGGAATTAAAGAACCTTTTAATGAGGGTTAAAGAGGAGAGCGCAAAATATGGTCTGAAGCTCAACATCAAAAAAACGAAGATCATGGCCACTGGTCCCATCACCTCCTGGCAAATAGAAGGAGAAGAAATGGAGGCAGTGAGAGATTTTTATTTTCTTGGGCTCCATGATCACTGCAGATGGTGACAGCAGTCACGAAATTAAAAGACGCCTGCTTCTTGGGAGAAAAGCAATGACAAACCTAGACAGCATCTTAAAAAGCAGAGACATCACCTTGCCAACAAAGGTCCGTATAGTTAAAGCTATGGTTTTCCCAGTAGTGATGTATGGAAGTGAGAGCTGGACTGTAAAGAAGGCTGATGCTTTTGAATTCTGGTGCTGGAGGAGACTCTTGAGAGTCCCATGGACTGCAAGAAGATCAAACCGATCCATTCTGAAGGAAATCAGCCCTGAGTGCTCACTGGAAGGACAGATCCTGTAGCTGAGGCTCCAAGACTTTGGCCACCTCATGAGAAGACTCCCTGGAAAAGACCCTGATGTTGGGAAAGATGGAGGGCACAAGGAGAAGGGGACGACAGAGGACGAGATGGTGGGGCAGTGTTCTCGAAGCTACCAGCATGAGTTTGACCAAACTGCGGGAGGCAGTGGAAGACAGGAGTGCCTGGCGTGCTCTGGTCCAGGGGGTCACGAAGAGGCGGACACGACTAAACGACTAAACAACAATACATCCTTGCATGTTATTTTCACTTACATATACGCATTTATATGCACACATAGCACCATTTTTAAACGTTGCCTGGATGGAGAGCAGCACTGCAAATCCGGAGAAGTGTGAATTTTGAAAAAGGGCTGCATTTCAGTTCGCACATTATTTTGTGAGGTGCCAGTGCCTCTGTTAGGAAGTGCCTTCAACTGAATATAGCAGGACTTGCTTATGAGTAGACATATATAAAGCTGCACAGCAAGACCAGAAACTATAATTCCTGTTCATTTTTTGTTATTGAAAGGAATGGTTTAAAAGGCTCCTGTGCCCCCTCTTTCGTGGGCTGAAACTCTCCTCTTTCATCGTCCAAATTTTAGTCCACCCCATCCAAAGGCTTGGGAAAGGTAATAACATTAACACCATGGGGAAAATATGCATTAAAATGCTGAAACACAATGCTGTATTTCAGCTACTCTTTCGTAATAAATGGGAGCACATAAAATTACCCGATGAGCGCAATTTTCATGCATGTGCAAATCGGCAGCCCAGTCCCATTAATTTATATCCCATCTTACAATACTGGTGCATTTGATTCACAACTTTTTACATTTGCAGAAATAATTAAATGGGTGCTTGGATATTTCCTTTCCTTTTGAGAAAAGAAAAGGTGACAGCTGAATAAATTACACATGAGTCCTTTTTGGCTCCCAAATTCTCGAGTAAGAATTAACGACCAATTGAGACATGACGACCAGCTTAAGCTACGGCTGTTTATCCGATAAATCCAAAGAGTGCCAGCCTCAGAAGGATCTGCGTTCTGATTCTGGCAAGCTTACGTAGGCTCTTTGGCGCTAAGCGCTAATCAGGATGGAAGGGAGCGTGTGTTGACTTTGGCTCCTCGGCAGTTACGCACCTCCTGACGTCGCCTTTGCGTGTGTTCTCCGATTCCTCCACCACACCCAGACTCACAAGGCAGATAAGTTTGGGGACCTCACACAACAAACCCCTTCACGTCAACACCTGAGCAGTGGCCAAGCTCAGCCCAGTCTCCCCATGAGATAAAATGGCTCAGCATTCCGTGATGTCATGGAAGGTCTTCTTCCTTTCCAGCAACACCTTCCTCCAGGGATGCCCATCCAATGACAACTTTACATGGGGTGGGGGAAATGGAGGCTACGAGTTGGGTGTGCACATGAGTGAAGCAGCTAGGAAACAATCAATGAGATGTTTCAGGGCCAGATTTAGGTTCGATGAGGCCCTAAGCTACTGAAGGCAATGGGGCCCTTTATTAAACATAGCTGTCAACTTTCCCCTTTTCTTGCGAGGAATCCTATTCGGAATAAGGGAATTTCCCTTAAAAAGGGGGGGGGGGAGTTGACAGCCTTTATATGTCCAGCTGTCCTTTGTCAACAACAAATTGTTGCTGTTTTTTGTGTTGAATATCTGCTCTATGGTAATTTATGGACCTAACAGGTATCTAAAGCCATTTGCACATGCAACCAATCCATGCAGAATGTAGGCACCCTATACAGTGGTACCTCGGTTTAAGAACTTAATTCGTTCTGGGGGTCCGTTCTTAACCTGAAACTGTTCTTAACCTGAGGTACCACTTTAGCTAATGGGGCCTCCTGCTGTCGCTGCACGATTTCTGTTCTCATCCTGAAGCAAAGTTCTTAACCCGAGGTACTATTTCTGGGTTAGCAGAGTCTGTAACCTGAAGTGTCTGTAACCTGAAGCATCTGTAACCCAAGGCACCACTGTATATGAGCAAACCAGTGATATTTTAGGGAGCAGTCTAGCAGGCGGTGCCCATGACTTACATCATAGGAGCCTACACAACACAAAACACTGTTGCTCTATGTAGGTTTTATTTTATTAGTTTTTTATCTTATATTTTGGAAATTTACATCCATGGTTTTTTTCCCTTTAGATTTTTTGGGGGGACCCCAGTCAGCTATAGCTTGTTTAGTTTATACGTAAATCAGGCACTGAGATTTTTCCATTATTTCACATACTCCTCATGACTGGGTTAATGTCGTAAATGTGCTGGTGCCACCCTACATCTCAGGGTACTGAGACATTTCCTGGGGCATCAGCGCAGGGATGAAAGATGGCAAGAGTCTTTTAGGTCTTCCTTGCTTAGGGGCTGGCATGTGAATCAAAAATAAGTCAGCAATTAGAGCATTGTGGACGGAATAAATCATACAGCTGCGATTATTCAGGGGACAACAATTTGCAGCTCAAAGTCTCCTAGCTTGAGAGACGACCCACCATTTAAAATCCTAAATGGCTCAGAAAGAGAGGTGGGGCAGATGTTTGGCTCGCATTTTGATGCAAACCCACCTCGTTCGAATTTCTCAAAACAAAATTTAAACGCTAGGCCTCTGATTGATGGATTGAGTTTACTCAGATGCTACTTTCCCACAGTATGCTGTGCCAGAAACAGCTTACAGTGAATGTTCAAAACATCAAAATACTAATATGCAGATGTACGAAATACAGAGCACGTCAGTAAATTCAAAAATGGTGAAAAAATCAACAGTTTAACAAGCACAAAATAAATTCAATATTGTAAAAAAATAATTATTACAACAACAGTCTGGGCTTAAGTAGGTAAATGCAAAGCAAATGAGAGTTAAATGACAAACCGAGTCCCAAACTGGGTAGATTCAAAGGGATTCAGTCTCTCCCAACTTCTTCTGCCCCTCCCCCAGTTACCACCAATGACAGCAGAAGGAAGACTGCATTTTAAAACATTCATTCATTCATGAAAACACAACCCCATTTATATATATATATATATATATATATATATATATATATATATATATATATATCACTAAACAGTTATTAATAGCAGCCACAATCAGGTCTCTCCTCCAAACGCTATCTGAAAAAATATTACTTTTAAAAATAATAATACACACATATATAATACACTGAACATTTTCTATGAGATAAACAGCAACAAAAACATTTTAGTACAGGATGGGAGGCATACAGAAAACAGAGGAGAAAAAAAGGATTATATTTAAAAGGCATATTGAAAATCGTATCAAATAATATCACTAAATTGTGCTGTATTTGTAGAGTTTACTGAACCTTTGCGTAGAGATGACTAAAATTATGTGTTATATAAAATGTCTCAGTCAATCAATCAATCAATCATGGTCTGGGACAAGGGTGCTTAAAGGTCTGGCTTGTCTCCTGTGCTGTTGTTTAGTTGTTTAGTCGTGTCCGACTCTTCATGACCCCCTGGACCAGAGCATGCCAGGCACTCCTGTCTTCCACTGCCTCCTGCAGTTTGGTCAAACTCATGCTGGTAGCTTTGACAACACTGTCCAACCATCTCGTCCTCTGTCGTCCCCTTCTCCTTGTGCCCTCCATCTTTCCCAGTATCAGGGTCTTTTCCAGGGAGTCTTCTCTTCTCATGAGGTGGCCAAAGTCTTGGAGCCTCAGCTTCAGGATCTGTCCTTCCAGTGAGCATTCAGGGCTGATTTCCTTCAGAATGGATAGGTTTGATCTTCTTGCAGTCCATGGGACTCTCAAGAGTCTCCTCCAGCACCATAATGTCTCCTGTACAGCTGCCCATTTAAACCTGAGATTTCGATTTGACAGGTTTTGACCTTCACCAAGTGCCTCTGCCTTGAAACGTTCAAGGGGCTACCAGGACCAGACTCTTTGCAGGATTTTTCATTTTCCTTCTGTTTCATTCTTTCTTGCTTATCTGACACGGTGAAAGTTTGGGGAGATCAGGATTTCTGCTTGGGCTGGTGGCATTCGTGCCTCTCCTCTGCTCCAGAGAGTGGGCTTTCTGTCACCTTGAAATGCCCTGGATGCAACGTGGGTGGCGATATATCTTTTGCTTCTTCCACTTGGTGAAAATTATGCGAAGTTCTCTTGCCACAAAAACCACCCTGGGTTCCGGGCTCAGCCAAAACATTCCAAAGGAAGCTTTGCCAGGCCTCGGAGCTGTTTCAGCCAAGACCTGCAGGTGTATCCAGGAGAAAGGGCCAGCTTTGAATCTCCTTTTCGCAAGACCTTTGTTTCTTGATGATATTTCTGGAGGGGACGTATTTGCGGGCCAAATGAGGACCTCACGTTTTCTTTGGTGGACTGAGGCAAGCCAGCTGGCTGCACTGCCAAGGCATACACAAACTGTCCTCAATGGAACCGTTTTGGGTGTAGCGGTATTGGCACAGCTGCTAAGTATAATTGGTTAAATTCACACTGAAATGGTAATGGTTATGTGTTTTGGTGAAAGGGTTTAACTGGAAATTTCCATTAAAGATAAATTAAGAGCAAACAGGGCTCTTTGAGCTTTAATTGGGTTGATAACGTACTATGGTTTTCTGCTAGCTAATACGTGAGTGTTTAACCTTAGATAACGCAAGGGCATTGAATTGCAAATCCAGTCTTGGAAGGGTTGCTGCTGGAGGTCTTTGTTCTCAGACCCTGTGGAAGTAAGGTAAAGGGACCCCTGACCATTAGGTCCAGTCGTGACCGACTCTGGGGTTGCGGCGATCAACTTCCTTTACTGGCCGAGGGAGCTGGCGTACAGCTTCCGGGTCATGTGGCCCGCATGACTAAGCCGCTTCTGCCGAACCAGAGCAGCGCACAGAAATGCCGTTTACCTTCCCGCCAGAGCGTTACCTATTTATCTACTTGCACTTTGATGTGCTTTCGAACTGCTAGGTTGGCAGGAGCAGGGACTGAGCAACAGGAGCTCACCCCGTCGCAGGGATTCGAACCGCCGACCTTCTGATCAGCAAGTCCTAGGCTCTGTGGTTTGTTCAAATGAAGCTGTCTGTGTAAACAACCTCAGGCAGGATGCAGGCTGGATCCTTGCTGTGGGCAAAGACAGACGTCTGCTTCTAGGTCTGTTGGAATTATTTCATATTTTGCAAAATGCTGAGCCTATGCCTTGGAGCTGTTTGGATGTATCATTTGATGTTTTTGTTTTATTTTGAAGTGAGTTCTGCAAGTAAAGTTTTGATTACACTTACGGACATTGACAAAGTTTTATTTTTTTTAAAAAGAGTCAGTTTTTATGAATCCAGTCCTTTCAAACTGTGCAAATGAATATCTGCCATAGGTAAAGGGAAAGGATCCCTGGACGGTTAAGTCCAGTCAAAGGCGACTATGGGGTTGTGGCGCTCATCTCGCTTCAGGCCAAGGGAGCTGGCGTTTGTCCGCAGACAGTTTTCTGGGTCATGTGGCCAGCAGACTAAACCGCTTCTGGCGCAATGGGACACCGTGATGGAAACCAGAGTGCACGGAAATGCCATTTACCTCCCTGCCGCAGCACTACCTATTTATCTACTTGCACTGGTGTGCTTTTGAACTGCTAGGTTGGCAGGAGCTGGGAGAGAGCAGAAGGAGCTCAGCCCGTTGTTGGGATTCAAACTGCCGACCTTCCGATCAGCAAGCCCAAGAGGCTCAGTGGTTCAGACCACAGCGCCACCCACTCCCTATCTGCAAAAACAACACCAAGCCTCCATCCTGATGCTACCCTCTTGCTGCCACCACTGGAGGAGGGAAGGGCATGAAGAGGAGAAAATCTTCCTCCCCTTTCTACACCCACACACACCCCTACCTTTTGGTAGGTAAGGAAGACAGTCTCCCCTTCATTCATCACCTCACCACTGGTGACGATGTCAGACACAACAAGGGGGCATGCTGGAAGGTTGTCTGAGTCTCCTGCCTGCCTGCTCAATCACTTGCTCCACTGGCCTGCTCATGCACAGCTTATCACGGGGCCGGCCCTCATATGAGGTGAGGTGAGGCAGTGGCCTCAGGGTGGCAGACTCTACACAGTCAGAAAGGGTAGCAGATCTGTGTCCAGCGCTTGTTGGTAAAGGTAAAGGACCCCTGGGCGGTTAAGTCCAGTCAAAGGTGACTATGGGGTTGTGGCATTCATCTCGCTTTCAGACAGCTTTTGTCCGCAGACAGCTTTCTGGGTCATGTGGCCAGCATGACTAAACCGCTTCTGGCACAACATGATGGAAACCAGAGCACATGGAAACGCCATTTACTTTCCTGCTGCAGCCGTACCTATTTATCTACTTGCACTGGTGTGCTTTCAAACTGCTAGGATGGCAGGAGCTGGGACAGTACAACGGGAGCTCACTCCGTCGTGGGGATTTGAACCGCTGACCTTCTGATCAGCAAGTCCAAGAGGCTCAGTGGTTTAGACCACAGTGCCACCTATGTCCCGTGCTTGTTGGACACCTCTGCCCAACCACCATGCACCCTTCTCCTTGCTTTCTAACTTTCCTGCTTTCTCTCTCCTTCCTGTGCCCCATTTGCCTTCTCCATGTTGTCCCCCTGGCTTCACCACAACATCGACGTCTTCCTCCCTGTACCTGCATCAGGCCACGAACCCACAGTGTCCTGCTCAAGTGCCGCACTGCAGGTGCCAGAGAGCCACGCCAGCCTCAAAGAATCATAGAATCATAGAGTTGGAAGAGACCACAAGGGCCATCGAGTCCAACCCCCTGCCAAGCAGGAAACACCATCAGAGCACTCCTGACATATGGTTGTCAAGCCTCTGCTTAAAGACCTCCAAAGAAGGAGACTCCACCACACTCCTTGGCAGCAAATTCCACTGTCGAACAGCTCTTACTGTCAGGAAGTTCTTCCTAATGTTTAGGTGGAATCTTTTTTCTTGTAGTTTGGAACCATTGCTCTGTGTCCGCTTCTCTGGAGCAGCAGAAAACAACCTTTCTCCCTCCTCTATGTGACATCCTTTTATATATTTGAACATGGCTATCATATCACCCCTTAACCTCCTCTTCTCCAGGCTAAACATGCCCAGCTCCCTTAGCCGTTCCTCATAAGGCATCGTTTCCAGGCCTTTGACCATTTTGGTTGCCCTCCTCTGGACCCGTTCCAGTTTGTCAGTGTCCTTCTTGAACTGTGGTGCCCAGAACTGGACACAGTACTCCAGGTGAGGTCTGACCAGAGCAGAATACAGTGGCACTATTACTTCCCTTGATCTAGATGCTATACTCCTATTGATGCAGCCCAGAATTGCATTGGCTTTTTTAGCTGCCACGTCACACTGTTGGCTCATGTCAAGTTTGTGGTCAACCAAGACTCCTAGATCCTTTTCACATGTACTGCTCTCAAGCCAGTAAGCCACGTTGTGGTGGTAAGAAAGCAGTCGTTCAGCAGGATGGAAAGAGGAGGTCTGTTTTTTAGGAGAGAGGAAGAAAATGAGAAACGGAGAGAAACCAAAGCTGAGAAACTCACCCATCGCTAATACTCACCCACAAAAACACCCCTTCATGTGCATACAAAAGAAAACCCTGGTTGGAGACGTTTGGCCTTCTTGTGGAAATAATAATAATAATAATAATAATAATAATAATAATAATAATAATTTTATATTTATACCCTAACCCTAACCCTAACCCTAACCCTAACCCTAACCCTAACCCTAACCCTAACCCTTCCCGATTCAGAAAACCGGGCTCAGAGTGGCTAACAAGAAATTTAAAACACTTAATTGATACAACAAAAAACAGCATAAAATACAGTATAAGACGTGAATAACAATAAATTCTGAATTCAAAAATCAATTTAGGGGGAAAATCCATCCACTAAACATTAGATGATCACCAGGGCTAGCTGGCTAAATTAGTCCTATTTGGGTCAGCGAAGAGACCAGGGGAAAATTAGCTGTGGGATCCCAGAGTGGGTAATCTTCATAAAAAGGGGAGGGGGAGGGAAGGAAGGGGGATAAAAGATCAGGCTAAGTTCAAATTGAAAGGCAGACAGAATAGCTCTGTCTTACAGGTCCTGTGGAAGGAAGTTAAATCCTGCAGGGCCCTGGTCTCCTGGGACAGAGCATTCCACCAGGTCGGAGCCATCACTGAGAAGGCCCTGGCCCTGGTGGATGATAATAAATGTTATTATGCCCAGGTGAGTGAGCTTTGAATATTTCCAGGAGCTATTTGCAGATTTGCAAAAGAAATCTCCCTACCCCCGCCGCTGCCGCCCGCAGTGTAGCATAGCATTCTACCTACAGGTGCAGAACTTTGGCACGCAGACTGCCTCTGACACCTGCTCTGAATGCAAGATGACTACACGGTTCCCAGTAAAAGGGGGCCAGAGCAGCGAAAGGATCATGAATGAGGAGCAAACAGTTTCTCATGCCTTGTGAATGTGCGAAGACCTTTCATGGTTGCCCCAGGGGGCACTGGGACCTACATGTGGCATGTTGGCAACACCTGGGCTGGCCAGTATGAGGAGAGACTCCTGGTTAGATATTTGGGTCCCCTGCCTCTTAGGGCTTTCAGGGTGAAATTTAGGTCCAGTGTATCTCAGGAATCACCTGAACCCTTCTATCCCAACTTAGTCATCGAGATCACCTGGTCGTTCCCCGAGTTGCAGTTACAGATAGGTAGCCGTGTTGGTCTGCCATAGTCAAGACAAAATAAAAAAAATTCCTTCCAGTAGCACCTTAAAGACAAACTAAGTTTGTTCTAGGTATGAGCTTTCGTGTGCATGCACACTTCTTCAGATACACTGAAACAGAAGTCACCAGACCCTTCTATATAGTGAGAAGGTGGGGAGGGGTATTACTCAGAAGGGTGGTGGGAATGGGTGATTGGCAGATAGCTGTGATGAGCCTGTTGACGACTCTTAACGACTGCAATAGGTCTTACAGGAAAAAGCAAGGGGTGAGAAGGTGAAAAATGGCTTTGTCATGTATAATGAGATAAGAATCCAATGTCTTTGTTCAGACCAGGTCTCTCCATGGTTTTAAGTTTGGTAATGAGTTGCAATTCAGCAGCTTCTCTTTCCAGTCTATTTCTGAAATTCCTTTGTAATAGAACAGCTACTTTGAGATCTTGTATAGAATGTCCTGGGAGATTGAAGTGTTCTCCTACTGGTTTCTCTGTCTTGTGATTCCTGATGTCAGATTTATGTCCGTTTATCCTTTGGCGTAAGGTTTGGCCTGTTTGTCCAATATAGAGAGCTGAAGGACACTGTTGGCATTTGATGGCATACACAATGTTAGACGATGAGCAATTAAATAGTCCCGAGATGGTATGTTTGATGTTGTTGGGGCCAGTAATGGTGTTGTCCGGGTGTATGTGGCAGCAAAGTTGGCATCTGGGTTTATTGCAGGCTCTGGTGCCAGTGTCCGTGTTAAGTCTGGTAGTATTATTATTGTGGGTTAGGAGTTGTTTAAGATTGGGTGGCTGTCTGTAGGCAATGAAAGGTCTTCCTCCCAGAGCTTGAGAAAGAGAACTGTCATTCTCTTTCTGTTCCCCGAGTTGGTGAGGCTCATTTGACGACAATGAGAAACTGAGCTGTTAGCGTCATGGGCCTGTGGAACAGTCTGCCACTAGAAACAGAGTGGGGCAACTTCTGTGCCAGCTTTTAAACACCTTCTGGAAACTTCTCTCTTACACAAAGCTTATGCAGGCTGTTAATAATGGTTAACTGATGTCTGTTTTTAACTTTTTAATGGTTTTAATTATATGGTTTTATGTTTTTATTGCTGTAAACTGCTTTGGTATAATTTTTACATGACACAGTAGGATGCAAATATATTTTATAAACTAATGAAGCTTCAGCTTCAGGGCCACTAATCCCAGAGGGGCCCCAGAAGAGACTTAAGTCCACATTGCTTTAAAAATTACTTTTAAAAGTGCATCGTACATGTACAGTCGTACCTTGGAAGTCGATTGTCTTGCCAGTCTAACGTTTTGGCTCCCGAACACTGCAAACCCGGAACTGAGTGTTCTGATTTGCGAACGTTCTTTGGAACCTGAATGTCCGACGCAACTTCCGTGGCTTCTGATTGGCTGCAGGAGTTTCCTGCAGCCAATCAGAAGCTGCGCTTTGGTTTCCGAACCTTTTGGAAGTTGAACGGACTTCCGGAACAGATTCCGTTTGACTTCCGAGGTACCACTGTATATAACATTCCCCTAATTTTCAACCCCCAAACTAAAAAAGCTATAAGGCATAGGAAACATTTATTCACACCAGTGACTTCAACATGCGAGATAATCCAATACAGCTACAGTGGTACCTTGGGTTACATACGCTTCAGGTTACAAACTCTGCTAACCCAGAAATATTACCTCGGGTTAAGAACTTTGCATCAGGATGAGAACAGAAATCGCGCGGCAGCAGCTAAAGTGGTGCGTCAGGTTAAGAACGGACGTACCACTGTATTTTAATCAAAATATGAGACGTAGTAGTTACCGTATTTTTTGCTCTATAAGACTCACTTTTTCCCTCCTAAAAAGTAAGGGGAAATGTGTGTGCATCTTATGGAGCGAATGCAGGCTGCGCAGCTATCCCAGAAGCCAGAATAGCAAGAGGGATTGCTGCTTTCACTGCGCAGCGATCCCTCTTGTTGTTCTGGCTTCTGAGATTCAGAATATATATTTTTTCTTGTTTTCCTCCTCCAAAAACTAGGTGCGTCTTATGGTCTAGTGCGTCTTATAGAGCAAAAAAGACGGTAATTAAAAAAAAAAAGAAATAAAATGTGGTGCTTTGTCATGAACAACCCCAGTTGAAGAAGATAACAGGGGTTACCCAGAACTCATTGCTGGTTGTGAAGGGGCACCCATAACAGTTCAAGCTCCAGGGCCCCCAGAATGTAGGTCTGCCACTGCCAACAGTACTTGGAGGAGAGGAGAAGAAGAGAGAAGAAACTTTTGTCTATCCACTTCTTCCATTTTATAAGCCTCTAGCATGAATCTCCCTCAGTATTGTGACTTTCCAGAGATTTGGGGCAGGGCTCTCTATTTGGAGAAGCCACCGGAGATGTAACCTGTGAACTTGTTGTTCCGCCTGGCCTTTGGCTTGGAATCAACTTGATCCCCTCCCCTCTTTCCTTTTCCCCTTCTCCTTCTGTGATGGAACTCCTATTTGGGGACTTCCCTGGCTTTTTTTCTGGCCCATGTAGGACCAGTCTGGATAGTTGGCCTTGGTGAAGATTTGACGTTTTCATCCCCCCAAAAGTTTTTGATTTGAGTTTCTACTGAAATGAGGCTGCATTTTGTTGTTGTTCAGTCGTTTAGTGGTGTCCGACTCTTCGTGACCCCCTGGGCCAGAGCACGCCAGGCCCTCCTGTCTTCCACTGCCCCCGGCAGTTTGGTCAAACTCATGCTGGTAGCTTCGAGAACACTGTCCAACCATCTCGTCCTCTGTCGTCCCCTTCTACTTGGGCCCTCCATCTTTTCCAACATCAGGGTCTTTTCCAGGGAGTCTTCTCTTCTCATGAGGTGGCCAAAGTCTTGGAGCCTCAGCTTCAGGATCTGTCCTTCCAGTGAGCACTCAGGGCTGATTTCCTTCAGAATGGATTGGTTTGATCTTCTTGCAGTCCATGGGACTCTCAAGAGTCTCCTCCAGCACCATAATTCAAAAGCATCAATTCTTCGGCGATCAGCCTTCTTGATGGTCCAGCTCTCACTTCCATACACCACTACTGGGAAAACCATAGCTTTAACTATACGGACCTTTGTCGGCAAGGTGATGTCTCTGCTTTTTAAGATACTGTCTAGGTTTGTCATTGCTTTTCTCCCAAGAAGCAGGAGTCTTTTAATTCCATCACTGCTGTCACTGCTGTCACCATCTGCAGTGAGGCTGCATTTTAATATTGTATTTTAATCTTGTTTTTAAGTTGTATTTTAATCAATTATTTTTATTCCTGGTGTTAGCTGCCCTGAGCCCGGTCTTGGCTGGGGAGGGCGGGGTATAAATAAAATTTGTTGTTGTTGTTGTTGTTGTTGTTGTTGTTATTATTCTGCGCACAAGACAGATGCTCTACCGCTGAGCTGTAAACCTTGCCTGGAGGTTTCTGCCCATTGCAGGATATCTCCTGCAACCAGACCATTACGACCTTAATATAAGAGCAAGGAGCATCCTTAAGAGAAAGAAGGTTGGCAGTTCCTGGGCCTGGATCCATTTTCCAGGATGATAAGGTGGCAGACATCTGTCAGCCCGCTGGGCTCTTTTATATGTTTGGGTTCTTTCATAGAAAGCCATACCACAAAAGCAATAAACATCCCCCTAAGATCCCAGCTGCAGGCACAGCAGAATGAACTCATCCCTCCTCCACAGCCTCTTTCCCTCTCTCTTTTTCCTTTTTCTTTCTTTCTTTTTTTTGCAAAAGGCACTCTTGATTCAAACCAGATTTGAATCTCGGATGGTGCCAAATTCACTGCCGCGGCGAGGGCTCTGCGCACCTGTGTTTGCAAATTCCTTCTTCTCTCCGCCCGCCCCCAACTTTCATCACCAGCTTCCACAATTTGCCAGTGCATTTATTCCAAACCCCTTTTTGGAGCCAGCTGCAAAAAGAAGGGGGGAGGGGAGAGAGCTCATGGTGCCTTTTAACCCTTGCACCACCGCACGTTTCCCCCAACTTCGCTGGGAAATATTGGTAGCAATTGTGCAAAAGCAACGGTCTTAAAATAGCCATTGGGTATTTTACAACGAATTGAAGAAAATGTCCCATTTAACATTTGTTAAAAAACCCGAGGCATTTTTGTTGGGGATTGTAGGGAAAGACCTGCCCAAAAAGTTGAAAAACATCTTCATGTATGCGACAACGGCCGCGAGAGTTCTGGTAGCACAAGGATGGAAGACTGAAGAAAGCCCAACTAAAGAATCATGGCAACAAAAATTGACGGACTATGCAGAACTGGCAAAATTGACATATAAACTACAAGGCAAGGATAACTGTGACTTTAAGGATGAATGGGAACCCTTTACAAAGTATCTGAAGACGCAACAAAGCGATCTGGACTCCTTGGCAGGTTCTGAATAAACATTCACAAACCTTTTATTGATAATAATCAGCTAAATAGTTTGAGGATCTATACAACTTTGTAACATGCAGAAAACAGCATTCTTAGAGAAACCAAAGACTGGAACTGAGGGAAGTCGGGGGTGAGGGGTGGGGTGGGGTTTGTGTGGGAGGGGGGAGGGAGGAAAAATGGGGGGGGGGAAACAAGGATGATATGTTTTTGGATAATATGTCATTATAATTTTGAATAAATAATAAAAAAGCCGTTGGGGAGTAAACAGATCCTTTTGCAAAAACAGAGGTGCATGCTCCTGGTTCAAGTCTTGCAAACTGGGGTGGGGTTGGAGTAGTGGTTAGAGCATCTCGCTTGCATGCAGACAATACCAGCTTCAATGCCCATCTTCTCGAGCTGGGACCCATCTAAAACCACAAAAACTGCTGCTTGGCAGTAGAGCCAGCACTGGGATAGCGGGAGCAACACTCTGTCTCAGTACAGGAGTCATAAAGTTCTTCCTAATGTTTAATCAGAATCTCCTTCGTGTCATTTGAATCCATTCAGGTCCTGCCCTTTGTAGCAGCAGGAAATAGGCGCCTTCCATATGACAAAAGCTCTTCAGATATTTGAAGACAGCTCTCACTCATATCACCTCCCAGTTTTCTTTTCTCCAGGCTAAACATAACCACCTCCTGCTGCAGTGACCCTTAAGCGGTGGAGAATCACAATGCACTGTACATGAGGACTTGTGGATCGAACATAGAATAATAAAATCATAGAACTGTAGAGTTGGAAGTGACCGTGAGGGTCATCTAGTCCAACCCCCTGCAATGCAGGAATCTCAGCTCAATCGTCCAGGACAGATGGCCATCCATCTGCCTTGAGTTCCAAGCTGGGAGAAATACATTAAACCAGGCATGTCCGACTCCCAAGAGATTGTGATCTGCTTCCACTATTCCACAAGATCAACCAGGATCGACCAGGGATGCCCCACGATCGGCCAGTAGATCGCGATCAACCTGTTGGACAGGTCTGCATTATGTTCAAGTGTCTTCAAAGCCCATGACACCTTTGGTAAAGGCTGTTCTCCAACTGGAGCGCTCACAGGCCAGTGTTTCCCAATTGTCAGGGTTTATACTACATTTTTTTAGATTTGCCTTGAGAGACTTTCAACCTCTTTTGTTGACCACCAGCATTACGCTTTCCATTTTTAAGTTCGCAATAGAGTAGTTGCTTTGGAAGACGATCATCAGGCATCCGCACAACATGACCAGTCCAACGAAGTCGATGTTGAAGAATCATCGCTTCAACACCAGTGATCTTTGCTTCTTCCAGTACACCAATATTAGTTCGCCTGTCTTCTCAAGTGATGTGTAAAATTTTTCGGAGGCACCGTTGATGGAATCTTTCGAGGAGCTGGAGATGGCATTTATAAGTGGTCCATGTTTCACAAGCATATAGTAAGGTTGGCAGTACAATAGCTTTGTAAACAAGCATTTTCATAGAATCATAGAATCATAGAATCATAGAATCATAGAATCATAGAATCATAGAATCATAGAGTTGGAAGAGACCACAAGGGCCATTGAGTCCAACCCCCTGCCAAGCAGGAAACACCATCAGAGCACTCCTGACATATGGTTGTCAAGTCTCTGCTTAAAGACTTCCAAAGAAGGAGACTCCACCACACTCCTTGGCAGCAAATTCCACTGTCGAACAGCTCTCACTGTCAGGAAGTTCCTCCTAATGTTTAGGTGGAATCTTTTTTTCTTGTAGTTTGGTTCCCCTGCGAATGTCCTGGTCCTCAAACACTCTTATGCGGCTACGAGTGATCGCCAAAGAAGAAGAAGTATACAAACAAATCTATAAATACTATTTACTGCTACAATTTCAGAGTCTAGAGAAAACAGAAACCTTAGCATGCATCCCAGTTCAAGGAAGTGAGGTGAGGGTGGGCAGAATCAACTTGCTCTCTTACAGATCGCTGGATTCAGTGATCAGGGGACTTTCTCCCTCTCCTTTCCCCCTACTACACATCCCTTGCGCCCTCCCCAGATCTGCTCCAGAAGCTTTGTGGAACCACTAGAACCAGTTTAGAGGGCGAGAGAGGGGAGGCAGAGATTGCAGAAGCAGAAATCCCTGAGCTGATGAGCTGACCTTAGCAACGTGATGGATTCCACGTGTAGTTCTGCCTCTGATCACAAGGAGGCGACACCGTGGGCACAGGCTTAGCCCTTCCCCTCCAGTGGCCATAAGGTTGCTGTCTAGCAGTGGCGGTAGCGTGGGGGGTGCAGGGGGGGCCAGCCGCACCGGCCGCAACATCTGGGGGTTAGGGTTAGGGGGCGCAAATCCACGGGTTAGGGGGTGCAAATTACTTGCCTTGCCCCGGGTGCTGACAACCCACGCTACGCCACTGCTGCCTAGGGCACCATTTTGTATGGGGGAGTCCTTCTGCTATAGCATCAGACACAGGACTGCGAAGGTTAAGTGATCCAGCTGGTGAACCGATCCACGAAAACTTTAGTTGATGAATCAAGGCCTTATCACTGTGTGCCAATTTTTATCAAGGAGGGGTGTGATTGAAAAACATGCTTGATTATTTTTGGCACGCTGAACTTATGCCAAAGTGACGTTTCTGTCTAACCTTGAGTGACAGCTTGATGTTTAATAAACAAAAAGCTACCATGCACCTACAGTATACTAAGGCTTTGGTGGCATGCAACCATATTCAATTTAATTAAAAGGCTGGTGATTAATCAAATAAAAATTCCTTAATTACTTGACAGCAATAAAAACAACTTTCTTAACGCGACTCCACCCTCCCTCTGCGCACAGGTGCAAATGCACACACGAATCAACTTTGAACAAAACCAGAAAAAGCTACTGGCACATCAAGTATTCACATCATCTCAAATGCCAGGATTTTGTTGTAAGGCTCCCTGGAGGAATTTTACAAAATGGTCCATTTTCTCAGCTCAGACAAAAAGATTCCTGCAGGAAATCCATTTCCCTGTTACGTTTCCCACCCCAGACCTTTCCCTTTCCCTTCTCTTTTCACATGTGCAATTTGTTTGTTGTGTCATGGGTTTTGTAGTCGTGAAGTCCGCAGAGACAGGTCCCATTTTGCAGTCAGAGGTGGGTCTCGGGTCTGGAACAGTTGAGGACCACAGATCTATTCAGACTGGCGGTTGTTGTTGTTTAGTTGTTTAGTCGTGTCCGACTCTTCGTGACCCCATGGACCAGAGCACGCCAGGCCCTCCTGTCTTCCACTGCCTCCCGCAGTTTGGTCAAACTCAGGCTGGTCTCTTTGGGAACACTGTCCCACCATCTTGTCCTCTGTCGTCCCCTTCTCCTTGTGCCCTCCATCTTTCCCAACATCAGGGTCTTTTCCAGGGAGTCTTCTCTTCTTATGAGGTGGCCAAAGTCTTGGAGCCTCAGCTTCACGATCTGTCCTTCCAGTGAGCACTCAGGGCTGATTTCCTTAAGAATGGATAGGTTTGATCTTCTTGCAGTCCATGGGACTCTCCAGAGTCTCCTCCAGCACCAGATTTCAAAAGCATCAATTCTTCTGCGATCAGCCTTCTTTATGGTCCAGCTCTCACTTCCATACATCACTACAGACTGGCAGTGGCTCCAGGATTTCGGGCAAGGAGTTCTAGTTCTATGGCATCAGCTACTTCACCACCAAACGACGACTATCACCAAAGTGAGTCAGATGTCAAAATGCATGTGGGGGAGCAGGTACAGCCTCCTGGGATTCAGATTAAGGCAAACTTTGTTTTCTTTGGCTACCAGGTGTCTATAAGTTGGGGGCAGTTAGAGGGGGAGAGAGAGAGATTCATGCCCCCCCTTACTTCTCAACTGTCTTGAGCACATGTGCTTCTGTCAGGCTGGCCACAACTGGACTTAATCATCCCAGGCGCTTATTAAAGCAATTATCTGAAAACTATGGGAGAAAGCAAGCATCTCAATGGCTCATGTCCCAACTTGGTACCTCTGCTTAACCACACCACAACTTGACCTTGGGTCTCTCCAAGGCAAAGACCTCTAGTGGCCACGAAATGCACTGCAAGGGGTTCTGCTGTCACTGCCTTGGGGGTCCTCAAGTTACATAGGAAGTTGTCTGTCAGCTCAGTCTTCTTCTTTGGCGATCCCTCGTAGCCGAGTAAGATTGTCTTCCATAAACACGGTTTTAACAACGAGTCCATAAGTGACTGTGGAGGCCAATTCTGGATCCACACGTCCTTCCACAGTGGGGACATTGGTTCCTGAGCGGGAGGTGATCACGGTGTGGATTTGCCAGGCGTGCCTTCCCCTCAGCACATTTCTCCCTTGCGTCCTGAGTTCGAGTGTCTTCAAAGCCCATGACCCCTTTGGTCAAGGCTGTTCTCGAATTGAAGCACTCGCAGACCAGTGTTTCCCAATTGTCAGTGTTTATACTACATTTTTAAAAAAGATTTGCCTAGACAGAGTCTTTGAAGCTCTTTTGTTGACCACCAGCATTACGCTTTCCATTTTAAAGTTCGGAATAGAGTAGTTGCTTTGGAAGACGATAATCAGGCATCCAAACAGCATGACCAGTCCAATGAAGGTGATGTTGAAGAATCATTGCTTCAACACGGGTGATCTTTGCTTCTTCCAGTACACTGGCATTAGTTCACCTGTCTTCTCAAGTGATGTGTAAAAATTTTCAGAGACACCGTTGATGGAATCTTTCAAGGAGTTGGGGATCGTATTTATAAGTGGTCCTTGTTTCACAAGCATACAGTAAGGTTTGTAGTACAATAGCTTTGTAAACAAGCATTTTGGTTTCCCTGCGAATGAAGAGAGATGCTTGATCAAACCAAGCAACTTCAGCCTTCTCAGATTCTTCTGTCTGAACCTTAGCTTGGTGGTAGAACAACTGCCAGTCCATGCAGGCAGCCTAGAGCTGAAGGGACCAATTCTTTGGCTCGATATAAAATAGCTTCCTATGTTGCTATGGCCCTCGCAATGTTTCTTTTCAAAGTTTCCCACTTCCGCTAGACCACATGCATAGTAAGTTAAAAATGGTTCACTTACAAACTTTTCAAAGGTCAGGTTCATGTGCTTTTCCATATATCAGTCAGAAAAACTGCACAGGCAGTAAAACTCAGTTTAGTTCCAAAGCAATGAAAGTTCCTAATTGTTGGTATAGAAACTCAAGAGTGGTTTGGGAGAGCCACGCGGTCTGAGCTGGAGCAACTAGCTCAAACCTCTTCAGGTACTGAGCTTCTTAGGTAGACTGGGAGATAACAATCGGCCAGATTACCTAGTTGCTCCCAAGGTGAGGGGAAGCGGACATAGCTAAGCCTGGCAGAACAGCTTACTCTATGGTATTAACCCCTACATTTAAGACTTAAGTATGTTGATGGCGCTGTGGGTTAAACCACAGAGCCTAGGATTTGCTGATCAGAAGGTTGGCGGTTCAAATCCCTGCGATGGGGTGAGCTCCTGTTGCTCGGTCCCAGCTCCTGCCAACCTAGCAGTTCGAAAGCACGTCAAAAGTGCAAGTAGATAAATAGGTACCGCTCCAGCAGGAAGGTAAACGGCGTTTCCGTGCGCTGCTCTGGTTCGCCAGAAGCGGCTTAGTCATGCTGGCCACATGACCCGGAAGCTGTACACTGGCTCCCTCGGCCAAGAAAGCGAGATGAGCACCACAACCCCAGAGTCGGTCACGACTGGACCTAATGGTCAGGGATCTCTTTACCTTTACCTTTATGTTGATTATGTGAGGCTGGTTATCCACAGTTTCGTTGCCTCTGTTTTTACAGATGCATTCCTTTGTTATTTTGGTATATATGTTGTATATACATATCCCTTTTATTTTTAAAAATGCTCTTACTGTGTTTTATGTAAGGATTTTGCATATTAGTGGTATATAAATATAAATATAAATATAAATATAAATATAAATATAAATATAGTGATGATGCTTGATGCTTGATGCTAGTCAATTGCCACATTACCCATATTCACAAGCATCCAGAAACCAGCTCAGTAGCACATCTACAGGATGAGGAAACGGGCAGGAGGTTTATTTGAGCTGGGAATCCTTCAACCTGGCTCCCTTTCGACTCTCCTTCAACTCGTAAATCCTTCTGCTACCCAGTTAAGAGTGAAAATGGAAGGGTAGATCCTCAGAAATGTTTACATTCTGGCGATTAATTTGATTTAACGGTGCTCAGGCCGGCCCTCCTCTCCCCACCCCCCAACAAGGTATGTAATCGATTTAGCATGCTTTTGCTAATCCTGGCGTGAAGGAGTTGACTTATTTCAGTATTAAATAACAGGTGTTCATTACAATGTAGACACAACGCACAAGAATCCAATGAAAGCAAAGAGGCGCGATGCCTACCGCTGCCTATATAATTTAATATGTATAACAGCGCAGGCTATTTCGGGCTATTTTCATAATATATATTCCTCTACTAACAGGAGGGAGAAAGGGAGTAATGGAAGTGAGGCAACAGGCACTGGGGTTTGGCTCACAAGAAGAACCTCCTGGCCAATGGCCCATCTACGTAGTCCAACATCCTCTTCGCACAAGCAGATGCTTGAGGGGAAAACACAAGCAGGATTTGAGCACAAAAGCTCTCCCGCCTCCTGTGCTTTGCATGGCGAGTTCCCACACGTCCCCCAGTGGAAATAAAGACACATGACACAATTATTAAGGTTAATGGGATAAATAAGGCCACAACTTTATTGGTTACAGATGATGAGTGGTATTGGCTTAGGCATTGGTCCTAACCGACTATATCTGACTCCAGCCTGTCCGCTTGAAGTCCGGGAAGGGTTAACCACCAGTAGGGGGAGTCCTGCTGATGCACATCAACTAGGAACTCCCCTGGGGTCACCGCTTGGGGGCGTGCCTTAGGCCCTCACCTCCATAGGCTTCGGACAGGGCCACGCCCCCCGGAATCCTTTAGTGGACTAGCCTTCAAAATGTGGGGCAGGTGATGACGCTTCCTCCCCTTTCCCCATCTATAGAACTATTCCAATGCCTAACCGCCAATACCCAGAAAGTTGTGATGATTTGCTACGAAGTAGGCAGAAACCAAGTGGCTGGTGCCAGTTTGCCAAGTGGAAAAATTCCTACCAGAACCATATTGTCAGGAAAGCAGTGTTTAATGTCTGGACAAAATATAAAGACTTACTGGAAAATAAAACTCCAAGGTGGCTCTCACCTCTGGAGGCTAAGGCCCTAAAAAGACCCAATATGGAGGCCAAATGGCCAAAATATTGGGAAATATTAGAAAAAGATGGAGACAATTGGAAATTGCAGAGTTTGGAGAAAATGAAGGATAAGGTGCGAGACTGGTTACATTATGCTCAGATTAAAGAAGTTTTTAAAAATGATAAAAAGTTAGGGTTCCAGGTGGAGAAATCGAAGTTAGAAACTGAATTGTTAGAACCAAAGACTAAGGTTCTATCTAGAATGTATAACTTGCTGTTAAAATGGAATACACAAGACGAAATGGTTAAATCGGCTATGATAAAATGGGCACAGGACATTGGGCATAACATTATGTTTGAGGACTGGGAAAGGTTGTGGACCACTGGGCTGAACTTCACCGCATGTAATGCTCTGAAGGAAAATGTTATGAAAATGATATATAGATGGTACATGACCCCAGTTAAACTTGCTAAAATATACCATTCGTCTGATAATAAATGTTGGAAATGTAAAGAAAATGAAGGAACATTCTTTCACCTCTGGTGGACATGCCCTAAGGTGAAGGTCTTCTGGGAAATGATATATAATGAACTGAAAAAGGTATTTAAGTATACCTTCACAAAGAAACCAGAGGCCTTCCTCCTGGGTATTGTCGGCCAGAAGGTGTTAAAGAAGGATCGAACATTTTTCATGTATGCAACAACGGCAGCAAGGATTCTTATCGCAAAAAACTGGAAAACTCAAGATCTACCCACACTGGAAGAGTGGCAGATGCAGCTGATGGACTATATGCAACTGGCCGAGATGACCGGCAGAATCCGTGATCTGGGAGAAGAGAAGATGGAGGAAGACTGGGAGAAATTCAAAATGTATTTACAAAAACATTGTAATTTGGTTGAATCTTAAGAAGGATGCTGGATTATAAAAAACTGCTCACCACTAAATTAGATCTAAATTTGATGATAAGTGAGACTAAAGAAAATATAAAATTTTTTGGGAAGAAGTGCTAGATTATATTTGAATGAATGGACATGAGATTGAAAACAAGTTGATAATTTGTGTGGAAAAATTTTTAACAATGCAAATGGGAGCGGGAGACGTGAGGGAGTCCAAAGAAGTGATGAAATTGTTATGACAGAAATAAGATTGTTTATTATGTGTGCATTTATATTTTAAAATCTTAATAAATATTTATAAAAAAAAAAAACAAGTGGAAAAATTCCTACCAGGCCCCTGAACGGTGACCAACCGAGGTCCATAGCAAGGTCAAGGAACGAAACCTTATAGGGCGGGAGGGTGGGACAGCTGGCAGGCGGCAAAGAGGGAGATCCCCGGCCGCGTCCTGGTTTAAATAGGGCAGGCTGGCCAGGGGATGACGCGGCCGGGAATCCCCCCAATCACGCGGGGCTGGGGCTGTGACACCCGCAACTCCACCTCCTTCAAAAGGTGGAAGTGGCTTTCTAGCAACTGATATTAAGAAATATTACGGTCTCGGACTGTGGAGGCAGAGCAGAACCATCGATAGGACTCTCCTCCACTTAGGCAGGAAGAACCAGATGCACAAACTTAAGTGGGGGACGACAACACCTGGCTTGCCAGTAGCACATGTGGAAAGGATCTGGGGGTCTTGGTGGACCACAAGCTGGACATGAGTCCACAGTGTGATGCAGCAGCAAAAAAAAAGAGGCAATGCTATTCTAGGCTGAATCGACAGAAGCAAAAAGGTAAAAGGTAAAGGAGCCCTGGACGGTTAAGTCCAGTCAAGGGCAACTATGGGATTGTGGCGCTCATCTCGCTTTGAGGCTGAGGGAGCTGGCGTTTATCCACAGACAGCTTTCTGGGTCATGTGGCCAGCAGGACTAAACCGCTTCTGGTGCAACGGAACACTGTGAAGGAAACCAGAGTGCATGGAAACACTGCTTACCTTCCCACTGCAGTGGTACCTATTTATCTACTTGCACCGGTGTGCTTTTGAACTGCTAGGTTGGCAGGAGCTGGGGCAGAGCAACGGGAGCTCACTCCATCATGGGGATTCGAACCGCTGACCTTCCTATTGGCGAGCCCAAGAGGCTCAGTGGTTTAGACCACAGATCAGGGAAAGTAATGTTGGCGAGAAATGATGACCAGCTCCTAGGGGCCAAGACACTTTCAGCCCCCCTCCAGTGGTTTTCTTTTTTGAGGGGGCTGCCCTCCCTCAATGTTTAGAAGGTGTTCGGCTCCACCCGTGGCTCCTCGTGATGCTACACATTGGGGCCCCTCAATCAGCTGAGAAGATGGCGCCTCTGGCAAAACTGCATGTACTAGGGTAAAATGTGGTTATGAATGCATGTGACACCAGCATTTCAGAAAGCATTATATTAGGGGAAGTCGCTTCACAAAATTGAATATACCAGGCAAAATCATCTACAGAATACAGTGGTACCTCGGGTTAAGAACTTAATTCGTTCTGGCGGTCTGTTCTTAACCTGAAACTGTTCTTAACCTGAAGCACCACTTTAGCTAATGGGGCCTCCTGCTGCCGCCGCCGCGCAATTTCTGTTCTCATCCTGAAGCAAAGCTCTTAAGCTGAGGTACTATTTCTGGTTACAGATAGGTAGCCGTGTTGGTCTGCCATAGTCAAAACAAAACAAAAAAAAAAATTCCTTCCAGTAGCACCTTAAAGACCAACTAAGTCAGTTCTTGGTATGAGCTTTCGTGTGCATAGGTATCTGAAGAAGTGTGCATGCACACGAAAGCTCATACCAAGAACTGACTTAGTTGGTCTTTAAGGTGCTACTGGATACTATTTCTGGGTTAGTGGAGTCTGTAACCTGAAGCGTATGTAACCCGAGGTACCACTGTATTAGGAGAAAATTGCACTTAAAAATGATGAGTCTTCAGGATGATTTTTAAAAATAAAAAATATCTCAAACTGATGTGGAAACCTGAAGATTGGGGAAACGAGAAACCAAAATGGACCTATTTTCCTGTCCTCGGATGCCTGCTGCTAAACTTTAAAATTGGGGGCTCTTATTCCCAGTTCCCTTCTATGATGTCCAGTCCGGCTAAACTTTTTCTGGGTGCTGTTCTCCCCAGTGGCGTAGCGTGGGTTGTCAGCATCCGGGGCACGGCAAGTAATTTGCGCCCCCTAACCCGTGGATTTGCGCCCCCTAACCCATGGATTTGCCCTAACCCCAGATGTTGCGCCCGGTGCGGCCGGCCCCCCCTGCACCCCCCACGCTACGCCACTGGTTCTCCCTCCCACAAACTATTACTGGCCATTGCATCTTATTGCCTGAGGACTGAGGCTTGCAGGAGTGTCCCACAAGGTCTGCAAGACAGGAGGGGTGGATACAGCCCTGAGTGACAACGACCTCAAAATTACAGCTCCTTCTAAAGGCAGGTGCTTTCTCAAGCCTCCCCACCTCTGATGAAATGCCGTGCAAGACCGGAGCTAGCTTGCTCCAGATTTTCCTCGCTGCCGATGAGCGATTTTATTTTTTTTAAAAAAAGAAGAGGCCAAACTAGCAACTACTGGTTTTGCCTGGGAAGTGCAGGCGTCCCCTCCCTGCTGTGAAATGTGCAAACATTTGCACTTTGCCTAAAAGGAGGAGAGGAATTAATTGTCAGAGCAAAGCATCCCTGTTGCAAAAGTGGATGGGATGGTCGCAGGCAATCTGCAAAATGCAACGTGGGTATTGCAGCAAACTTTTAGAAGGTTTTGGGTTTCTTTGTTTCTTTTTTGAAATTTATTATTATTGCCATTATTTGCTGTTGCTTTGCTGTGAAGTAATTTAACTGGCAGGCAAAAACTTTTGTGTGCGAAATGAAAAGTGCATCGCGTAAGATTTTCCCCAGGCCTCAGAACCAGGCAAACTAGATTTGAGATTATCCTAAGCAGGGAAGCCTTCCGAGAAAGGGTTGGGGCACCTCGGGGCTAATGGACCAATAAATGTGACAATTTCCTCCTGGGAATTCACGTCTCTGGGTCAAGGTGTAGGAATACAGTGGTACCTCGGGTTAAGTACTTAATTCGTTCCGGAGGTCCGTGCTTAACCTGAAACTGTTCTTGACCTCAAGCACCACTTTAGCTAATGGGACCTCCTGCTGCTGCCGCGCCGCCGGAGCACGATTTCTGTTCTCATCCTGAAGCAAAGTTCTTAACCTGAAGCACTCTTTCTGGGTTAGCGGAGAGTGTAACCTGAAGCGTATGTAACCCGAGGTACTACTGTAGTCTTCTCACCCCCAGCAAAATCTTGAGCCAGGGTCTCCACGCTTTGGGAATGGAGAGCATAGGAACCACAACACCCACACACCACAACCTTTTGAAGAAGATAGCTCCATCAGTAGAGTACGAGGTTCTTAATTTCAGGGTTGTGGGTTGGGCAAAATATTTCTGCATTGCAAGGGGGTCAGATTAGGTGAGCCTTGTGTTTCTTCCAATTGTGCAGTTTTATGAATTGATTATTTTCCTGGATGCAGCGGAATACAGTGGTACCTTGGTTCTCAAACTTAAGCCGTTCTGGAAGTCCGTTCCAAAACCAAGGTGCGCTTTCCCATAGAAAGTAACGCAAAACAAATTAATCCGTTCCAGACTTTTGAAAACAACCCCTAAAACAGCTAATTTTACTATCTAGCAAGACCATTGATCCATGAAATGAAAGCAATAATCAATGTACTGTACTATAAAATAAGACAGTATTGTAGATGATAATTTTTTAAAAAACAAAAATCTTACCTGCGCTGATGATAGTCATTGTTTGGCTTTTATCCATTTCTGCAGTCACACAATCAATCAATCAATCAATCAATCAGTAACTGAACTGGGTTCCACACAGACACTAAAACAAATGAACTGAAAAAGCCTCAAAAACAAAAACGCAAAATAAATAGCATAAACAAAAGCGCCAAACTTAATCTGTTCCGGAAGTCCTGAAATGTTCCAAAACCAAGGCGCAGCTTCTGATTGGTGCAGGCGCCCTGGAAACAAAAGCCGACAGCTGCATCGTACATTCGGCTTCCGAAAAACGTTTGAAAACTGGAACACTTACTTCCGGGTTTTTGGCATTTGAGAACCAAGGCGTTTGAGAACCAAGGTACCACTGTAGTTATTTGGCACCTCATTTTAGGGAAATGAAGGGACACTGGGCTCAGCTGAAGCTCTTTTGTGGGAGCATGCATTCAAACACACACACACACACACACACACACACACACACACACACACACATACACACACAAGGCCACAGAACTTAAGCACCTAAAAGCCTTGATGGATCACACCAACAGTCTACCTACTCCAGCATCCTTCCCACTGTGGCCAATCAGAGACTTCTAAGAAGCCCGTGGGCGGGGCAGAAGGATGATGGAGCCTCAATGGCGCCCCCTGGAGGCTTCACTCGGGGCAAAAAACCTGGCTAGTCCCCCCCCCCCAGCTACGGCTCTAGCTTCCCCCAAAGAATCACGGGAACTGTAGTTTGTTAAGGCTCCTGACAGATTCCTATGTTTTCCAAGATATGGACAGTTGCAAGATCATGAGGGTAGTCGGTTTGCAAATATATGTTTTCCTGTTTCTAACGTGGTTGGAAACTGTTGCCAGACATCTCCTCTCTGCACCGCTGAGGAAAGGAAACTGCTTGTCCTTTCATGGAGAGAACATGATAGGAGAGTTGTTTTAAAAGAATCATCCATTCGCTATACACTTTTAGGTGCCAGGCAAAAATGTTCCTTTTAAACGAGACCTTTGGTTGATTTGATTGTCATCCTATGGCCTTATAAAATGTGGTGCGGGGTTTTTTTGGGGTGTGTGTTGTTATTGGGTTTTTAAATGTTTGATTATGCATTTTGCGGTTTTATATTTTGATTTTATTCTATGAACTGCCCCGAGGCTTCCGTGTATAGGGCGTTATAATAATAATAATAATAATAATAATAATAATAATAATAATAATGGGGAACAAGTTTTTTTTTTCATTTTCTGTTGCATGAGATTTTTCAACTGTTCTTCTATGTTCTTTCAATGCTGATTTCAAATCTGAAATCAATTTTCGTGTACATGCCATAGTTATCTTTCAATTTCCAACTTTTGCCGATATGTCATATTTACACTGGGGATAAGTGGACACTGACACATTGATCTGCCCTAACCACATGATAATTATTGGCTTCTTCAAGTAGACAAAAATGCAACAAAATTTTTGTTCCCCAGTGTAGTAGTAGTAGTAGTAATAATAATAATAATAATAATAATAATAATAATAGGAGAAAAAGTCGAAAGTGGGGTTCAGTTATGAAGGGTGTAGAGAGTAGGGATATTTCTCTCTCTCTCTCTCTCTCTCTCTCTCTCTCTCTCTCACACACACACACACACACACACACACACACACCATTGTGGGTCAGCTGACGAAGCCTCTGGGCAGTGGGTTCAGGAACTGCCAGAAGGAACTCCTCCCTCAAACAGCCCGTAATTAACTTACGAAATCCACCGCCACAAGACATGGCGATGGCCGCAGGCTTAGATGGCTTGAAAGGGATTAGACCAATGCACAGAGGAGATTTCTGAAATCATGGCGGTTAACCATGACGGCTAAATGGAGCCTCCAGAGACAGGAGCAATATACCTCTGGATTCCAGCTGCTGGGAGAAAAACCCCCACAGTTTCCAGAGGAAACTCGGTTTCCAGAGGAAGGCTAGCACAGCATCTTAACTTTTAGGTGACTGTTGAAGACATTTTGTTGTTGTTGTTTAAGAAGACTTTCCACGGAGTGTGCCCAGTCAGCTTATAGAAGATTAGCTGTATAATTGCAGAAGTGGCTTCTTTCCCATTAGAGGGTTTCTTTGAAAATGGTTTTATCGTTTCTAGAGTTTGCGCCTTTTGTATTATTTTATCCGATGGCCCATCTCTCCAACAGCTCCTGGCTGTGAAGCGGTTTATAAATCTGCAAAACAAAGAACAAATAGTGCTCCTCTCGTGCAGCAAAAGCCATTCTTATGTTCTTAAAATAAAAAACGCAGCAACAAAGCCAAACCTTTCAGAAAAGAAAATTCAGCTCCATCGCCAAAGTTTGGATTCAGAAGCATTTCCAGTCTGAAAGGAAACTGGACTTTGTGGGTTTATATTTTATCAAGGAGCCATTGCAGGACCCCAATCAAATTTTAAAAAATTCAAAATTCAAAGTCCTTTGTGCTAGGCAGAGACATGCAGTAAAAGAATGAATAACTGTGCAATAAAACGTGGGCAGCAGATATTATCACTTGTTGTTATGCAATGCTATAGATTTCACCAGCCAGAGGGGGGTAAAACCCTCAATCTGTTTGAGTCAATAAATACTCTCTGGCTTCCTCACCCCTTTCTTTTCCAGGCTTGAGTTTGGGTTATGGAATGCGTTGGCCGGAGGGGAGTTCTGCGCTGGGATTTAACCTGTTGTGGTCTTGTATCCACAAAACCTTGACGTGGGTGTCTGAATTCCCATCCCGATGATCAGACACTCTCAGCTGCTGGGTTTTTGCTGCAAAGACCCACCGTGGGATTTTGTTCATTTGACTGGGTCGCATCCAGCACCGTCATTCTACTCGCGGGTCAGACTTGTGCAACAGAGCATCTCCTCCTTCTCCTCTCACTTGCAGCCCCCTGCCCTCAAAATCTGCCCCAGAGGGCTGGGGGTTTGCAAAGAGAGAAGAGGGTTAGGAAAGCCCCATTGCATGCCTGAACAAGGCCAGCCCAACCTTGAGGCGAGGTGACCGCCTCAGGCGGCAGGATCAACAGGAGGAGCAGGTCCTGCCTCCAAGGATTGCATTGCAAACCGCATACCCTCCGACATTTCTCTGATGAAAATAGGGACGTCTTATTCCATACCCCCCAACATTTCTCTGATGAAAATTGTTCTTTAGTCGTTCAGTCGTGTCCGCCTCTTCGTGACCCCCTGGACCAGAGCACGCCAGGCACTCCTGTCTTCCACTGCCTCCCACAGTTTGGTCAAACTCATGCTGGTAGCTTTGAGAACACTGTCCCACCATCTCGTCCTCTGTCGTCCCCTTCTCCTTGTGCCCTCCATCTTTCCCAACATCAGGGTCTTTTCCAGGGAGTCTTCTCTTCTCATGAGGTGGCCAATGTCTTGGAGCCTCAGCTTCAGGATCTGTCCTTCCAGTGAGCACTCAGGGCTGATTTCCTTCAGAATGGAGAGGTTGGATCTTCTCTCAGTCCATGGGACTCTCCAGAGTCTCCTCCAGCACCAGAATTCAAGAGCATCAAATCAATTCCCTGATGAAAATAGGGATGTCTTATTCCATACCCTCCAACGTTTCTCTGCTGAAGATAAGAGATGTCTTATTCCAGCCTGATAACTTCCCCCTCTTTCCTTTTCCTTCTGGCCCACGTAGGACCAGTCTGGATAGTTGGCCTTGGTGAAGATTTGACGTTTTCTCCCCCAAAACAGTTTTTGATCTGAGCTTCCACTTAAATGAGGAGTGCATTTTAAGTTGTATTATAATCCTGTTTTTAAGTTGTATTTTAATCAATTGTTTTCATAACTGATGTTAGCCACCCTGAGCCCGGTCTTGGCCGGGGAGGGCGGGGTTTAATAATAATAACAATAACAATAATAATAATAATAATTCCCTCCAACATTTCTCTGATGAAAATAGAGACATCTTATTCCATACCCTCCAACATTTCTCTGATGAAAATAGAGACATCTTATTCCATACCCTCCAACATTTCTCTGATGAAAATAAGAAACGTCTTATTCCATACCCTCCAACGTTTCTCTGCTTAAAATAAGAGACGTCTTATTCCATATCCTCCAACATTTCTCTGATGGAAATAGGGGCGTCCTATTCCATTAAACTAAATTAAACTACATTTTAATTGGACTTTGAATAAGTGTGCAATTAATTGTTAATGTTTTGAATTTTACTGTGTTATTTTCTTCCTTCGTGGGTTATGCAAATCTCTATTCTGAATAATGCTTTTAGAGGGTGGAGGGGTGCCGGGGATTAATTTATGGAACCAAATCTTTGGGGACCACTGGGGTTGACTGCATGGAGAAATTTTTAAACTCAGACCCAGTAACAAACACGTAAGCCGAGAACCTCCGAAAGACCTCATGACGACTGAGATGAACACTGGAGATGTGCTCCGTAAGTTGTTATTGTTATTTTTAAAAAGAACGACAACGAAGAGGAAAAACCTCTGGGTTGTTGTCAGTTGTTTTTAAGCCTCGTGAGTTTAAAGGCGAACTTCACGACTTTTGAACCCTTGCAGCCTAGTGTTTACAGTGGAACTTTTTTTAAAAACCTACTCATCTGGAGAAAAAGCAGGATTTTTAGGAAATTTCCACTGTTTGGAAGCCTTTGAATGAATGGAATGAGAAAAATCCAGAATAAAAAAAGGCACACGGCGCATTACTTCAGCTTCAGTGACCCTTAAGCAGCGGAGAATCACAATGTACTCTCATGAGGACTGGTGAATTGACCAAAGGGCTGATGAATGGCTCAACAGATAGCTTAGACAGACAGATGAAATAGATCATATTTCCTTTCTTCTTTCTGTTGTTGTCAGTGGTGGTGATCTGGGACCTGCGTCAAAATGTTTCCGTGTGTTCAATATTTTGGGCCGTTCGTCTCCACTTTAGGGTCTGGGTATAAAAAACAACAATGTAGAACTAAAAGGCAAGCTACAGTGCCCAGAATTCTTTGTGCTTTAAAGGTACCCTGAATATGTGTGCATAATAATAATAATAATAATAATAATAATAATAATAATAATTTATTATTATTTATACCCCGCCCATCTGGCTGGGCTTCCCCAACCACTCTGGGTGGCTTCCCAAAAAATATTAAAATACTGTAATACATTTTTAAAGTGTGCATCTGGTTTAGGAAGTGTCCCAGATGGGGGTCTCGGTTTCTCTGTGGAGAAAACTGTGTGCCCCTCCATGCAGAAAAATATGGGGGTAGTTGTTAAGAGTGCCGGACTAAGACCTGGGAGACCCGGGTTCAAATTCTCCCTCAGCCATGAGTGGCTTTCTGCCAGTGACTGCCTCTCAACCTAACCTACCTCCAGGGCCGGATTTAGGTTTGATGAGGCCCTAAGCTACTGAAATGGGACGCGGGTGGTGCTGTGGGTTAAACCACAGAGCCTAGGACTTGCCAAACAGAAGGTCCGCGGTTTGAATCCCCACGACAGGGTGAGCTCCCATTGCTCGGTCCCTGCTCCTGCCAACCTAGCAGTTCGAAAGCACAAAGTGCAAGTAGATAAATAGGTACCGCTCCGGCGGGAAGGTAAATGGCATTTCCGTGCGCTGCTCTGGTTCGCCAGAAGAGGCTTAGTCATGCTGGCCACATGACCCGGAAACTGTACGCCGGCTCCCTTGGCCAATAAAGAGAGATCAGCGCCGCAACCCCAGACTGGACTTAATGGTCAGGGGTCCCTTTACCTTTTAAGCTACTGAAGGTAATGGGGCCCTTTATATGTCCAGCTGTGCTTTGTCAACAACAAACTGTCGCTGTTCTTTGTGTTGAATATATGCTATATGGTCATTTATGGACCTAATAGGTATCTAAAGCCATTTGCACATAACAAAATATGTATTTTATCAAAGTAATATTGTTGAACTGAAATACAATTAAGAAGAAGTATATTGATAGTGAAATACAATTAAGAAGATGTATATTAATAGTGAAATAATTATTAAGCTCTAGCTTAAAATGATTTTTTAATAATGCAAACACATTGGCATTTGGCAGTAAGAAAAGTTCCTTTAGAAATGAGCAAACCAGTGATATTTTAGGGAGTAGGCTAGCAGGTCATGACTTACATCATAGGAGCCTACACAGCACCAAACACTGTATGTAGGTTTTATTTTATTTATTTTTTATCTTACATTTTGCAAATGCACACCCAGTTTTTCCCCCTTTGAATTTTTTGGGGGCCCCCAAGAGAGTGGGGCCCTCAGCTCAGTGGCGTAGCGTGGGGGGTGCAGGGGGGCCCGGCCGCACCGTGCGCAACATCTGGGGGGGTGCGCTCGCTCGCACTCGCAGCTCTCTGCCCCCTGCTAAAATCCACGGGTTAGTGGGCACTAATTACTTGCCTTGCTCTGGGTGCTGACAACCCACGCTACGCCACTGCCTCAGCTATAGCTTGTTTAGCTTATACAGTGGTACCTCAGGTTAAGTATTTAATTCGTTCCGGAGGTCCTTACTTAACCTGAAACTGTTCTTAACCTGAAGCGCCACTTTAGCTAATGGGGCCTCCTGTTGCTGCCACGCCGCCAGAGCCCGATTTCTGTTCTCATCCTGAAGCAAAGTTCTTAACCTGAAGCACTATTTCTGGGTTAGCAGAGTCTGTAACCTGAAGTGTATGTAACCCGAGGTACCACTACGCTGCCTACCTCACAGGTTTGTGGGGATTAAACGAGGAGGGGGAGATCCACGGATGCCACCAGGAGCAACTTGGAGGAAAAGGTGGGATAGAAATGAAAAGGAGAAGGAGAAGACTGGGAATTCCCTCTTTCCTTTGCTGCATCCCAACTTCCCTGTTGCGGTTGAGTTTTGCTGCTGTTTTTTAACCAGCGATTGTGGAGCCCCGGAGTGAATTCTCCTTTCGGGAGCCCTGGCCGACTGACCAACTGGGGGTGGTTATCAGTGGAAATGTGTGTAATTGCCCCTGTCAAACAGCTGAAAAGACTCTCCCCCTTTGGCTTCTCCCACTTCAAAATGAAATTCTTTCTTTGGCATGGGCTATGCCTGATATGTAGGCATCAAAGGAGAGGCATCAGGTCACTGCCGCCTCAGGTGAAGTATCTACCTTCTGAAGAGAGGGAGGAATGGGATGGAGTGGATGTTCCCCAGACAAAGAGCAAAAGGGCAGGGTGGGAAGAGAGGGAGAGGGAGAAGGAGAGGGAAGAGCGAGTCACTGGAGAATAGGGCAGGCCAGGAGGAGTTCAGGAATGCCCTCCTTGCTGGTAGAACCAGTGCCGGATTTAGGTAAAAGGGTAAAGGGACCCCTGACCATTAGGTCCAGTCGTGGCCGACTCTGGGGTTGCGGCGCTCATCTCGCTTTATTGGCCGAGGGAGAAGCGTATAGCTTCTGGGTCATGTGGCCAGCATGACTAAGCCGCTTCTGGCAAACCAGAGCAGTGCACGGAAACGCCGTTTACCTTCCCACCAGAGTGGTACCTATTTATCTACTTGCACTTTGACGTGCTTTCAAACTGCTAGGTTGGCAGGAGCAGGGACCGAGCAACAGGAGCTCACACCGTCGTGGGGATTCGAACCACTGACCTTCTGATCGGCAAGTCCTAGGCCCTGTGGTTTAACCCACTGCGCCACCCGCATCCCTTAGTGCCGGATTTACGTATAAGCTCTCTTGGGGGCCCCCAAAAAAATTAAAGGGAAAAAAACACTGGATGTACATTTCCAAAATACAGTGGTACCTCTGGTGGCGAACGGGATCCATTCCGGAGCCCCATCCGCAACATGAGCAGAACGTGTGCACGGGTCGCAATTCACCGCTTCTGCGCATGCGCATGATGTCATTTTGCACGTCTGCGCATGCGCAAGTGGCGAAACCTGGAAGTAACCCTTTCTGGTACTTCTGGGTTGCTGCGGGACACAACCTGAAAACGCGCAACCTGAAGCAAACGTAACAAGAGGTATGACTGTATAAGATAAAAAACAAATAAAATAAAACCTACATACAGCAACTGTGTTTAGTGTTGTGTAGGCTCCTATGATGTAAGTCATGGGCCCCGCCTGCTAGCCTGCTCCCTAAAATATCACTGGTTTGCTCATTTCTATATATAGGGTGCCTACATTCTGCATGGACTGGTCGCATAGCAACATTGGCAAATATACCTATGAGGTCCATAAATGACCATAGAGCATATATTCAACACAAAAAACAGTGACAATCTGTTGTTGGCAAAGGGCAGCTGGACATATAAAGGGGCCATGACCTTCAGGAGCTCAGGGCCTCATCAAACCTAAATCCGGCCTTGGGTGGAACTCACAGTCCTTGGGCCAAGGAATCCAGGGAGTGGGGAGGGGTGGTTTTGCCCCACATTTTAGCACCGTGCTTCACATAGTGGGCAGTGGGATTACTTAGGGGGTTCTAAGAATCAAGGGTGGCGAGGCTGCTACATGCGCAAACGACTATCAGACTCTGAAAAGCTTGCATCACTGACTCAAGTTCCTGTATTTTGTTGAATTAATTAAACTAAATAGTTTTAATTGGGTTTATGAAACGATGCCCAATTAATTATTTTCTGTTTTGAAGTTTATAGTGTTTATTATCTTCCGTTTCGTCTTGTCTGCAGCCGTGCCTGGCAAAAATCCGATCTTACCTGCTGAATTGAAGCTTGGTTAAAGCAAAGCATCTCTTTGGGTTTTCCGCATATCTGATAAGATCCAATTCAGCAGGTAAGATCGGATTTTCACAAGGCGCAGCCGTGGAATGACGAGAAAAGCTCTTGGGCCCGTGGGAATTCATCGGTACCCAGTATGATCAAAGTATAGGTCAAGCGAAATTGTGCGTGAGCCCTAAAAATGACACCTGCTGGGAGACAGGAAACCATTCTCTCGATTCGGTCCCAAATGAACAGAACTGAACTTCTTGATCAGCTGTAATTTGGCATGCCTGATATATTTTAGAGCTCACATTCCTACCCAGCACTGGACTCCAGCAGAGTCATATGAAGCAGGGACATTCTTTTGTTTTCGCTGTGTGTGCGTGTGCTCTTAAGCACTATTTTCTTAACTGGGCAAATGCAATTCTCAGGACGTCATGGTCAATCCTCCAGACCAAATATCTGGCTGCATAAATAAACAATGTACACTATCCCTTGAAAGATGCTGAAGGAACCACAGAGAGCAGCTTGTGCGACTCCAAGCTCCAGAGAGAGGGAGGTCAGCAACACGTCAGAGCTAGCTCGGGTGGTATATCAGAGGCCAACTTACACAAAATCTGCCGCTCAGCATTCTGGCAGTCTACTCAGATGATCTTGCATGATTGCACTGATCTCGAGATGCAATTTTCCGGTTCGCAAAGAAAGGAGCGTGCTTATGGGACCCAGAATATGAGGCTTCTGCAAATAGACCAGGTGCCATAAGACAGCCTTCTCTCCACGGCAACCTCCATATTTTGTTGGACTAGAACGCCGATAATTCCTGGCTGTTGGCTAGGCTGGCTGAGACGGGTGGGAGATACAGTCTAGAAACTTTGGAATGTACCAGGTTGAGAGAAAAGCTTCTCTCATAATACTAGAACTCATGGACATACAATGAAGCTGAAAGTTAGAAGTTCCAGGGCAGATTTTTAAAAAGACCCTCTTCACACAGCACACTGTTGAACTATGGAACTCCCTGCCACTGGAGACAAGGCTGGCCACCAACCTGGATGGCTGTAAAAGAGGATTTGGCAAAGAGGAGAGAGCCTGCAATGGCTACTAGCCATTGTGGCTACTAGCCATCGTGGCTGTTGCTCTGTCTCCAGTGCCACAACACCAGTTGCAGAAATCGCAGGAAGGGTCTCGTGTTCAGATTCTGCTTGCTGTTTTCCTACATGCATCCGGCTGGCCACTGTAAGAACAGGATGCTAGACTAGATGGGCCACAGGCCTTCTTTCTAAACCGAATAAAAATAAATAAATTTCCTTACAGGGCAGCTGGGCAGCACAGGAACGTAGGAAACTGCTTTCTACTGACTCAGACCATTTGTCTATTGAGCCCATATTATCTACACTGACTGGCAGTACCTCTCCAAGGTTTTCAGGCAGGGGACATTCCCAGCCCTACTTGGGATTCCATGTGGGACCTACACAAAACAGCTGACTTACCACTGCTATTGCATTTGCCATTAAAGGATAAGATTCCAGTCCCTGTGGTTCTGAAGAAAAGACTAATCTATATAGGAACATGTCACGCTCAGAGACATCACCTTGCCAACAAAGGTCTGTATAGTTCAAGCTATGGTTTTCCCAGTAGTGATGTATGGAAGTGAAAGCTGGACCGTAAAGAAGGCTGATCACCAAAAAATGATGCTTTTGAATTCTGGTGCTGGAGGAGACTCTTGAGAGTCCCATGGACTGCAAGAAGATCCAACCTCTCCATTCTGAAGGAAATCAGCCCTGAGTGCTCACTGGAAGGACAGATCCTGAAGCCGAGGCTCCAAGACTTTGGCCACCTCATGAGAAGAGAAGACTCCCTGGAAAAGACCCTGATGTTGGGAAAGATGGAGGGCACAAGGAGAAGGGGACGACGGAGGATGAGATGGTGGGACAGTGTT
Source organism: Podarcis erhardii (assembly GCF_964252035.2). Taxonomy (NCBI): domain Eukaryota; kingdom Metazoa; phylum Chordata; class Lepidosauria; order Squamata; family Lacertidae; genus Podarcis; species Podarcis erhardii. The sequence goes on along the minus strand of NC_138497.1, from coordinate 5,464,766 downwards.
CTCAAAGCTACCAGCATGAGTTTGACCAAACTGCGGGAGGCAGTGGAAGACAGGAGTGCCTGGCGTGCTCTGGTCCAGGGGGTCACGAAGAGTCGGACACGACTAAACGACTAAACAACAACAACAAAAAAGATATCGAGCATCAGAACAACCTGGCCACTATAAGGAAATTCTACCCTTGGTATCTGAAGAAGTGTGCATGCACACGAAAGCTCATACCAAGAACTAACTTAGTTGGTCTTTAAGGTGCTACTGGAAGGAATTTTTTTATTTTGTTTTGACTATGGCAGACCAACACGGCTACCTATCTGTACCCTTGGTATGTTCATTTTCCACCTCTCCATTTTGATTCTCTGGCCCCATATCTGCACAAACTTATTATCCGAAAATACAGACGTGCTTTTACACTTGCAAGACTGGATGTTTTACCATCTGCAGTACTTGAGGGTCGATTCCAAAAGATCCCGCCTGAGAAACGTCTTTGCCCCTGTGGAGATGGTAGCACCGAAACAGCGGCACACGTCCTCCTGTCCTGTACTCTCTACAAAGACCCGAGGAACGAGATCCTCACCCAACTCGTACTAACCATCCCAGGGCGCTCAACCACTGCCACAATGTCCTTTCTTCTACCAGATCAAAATGAGCAGATAACAGCAAAGGTTGCTAGGTTCATAGCAGGGGCCATCAGAATAAGGGCCACTAACTGACGGCTGATTCAGGACTTTAAATTGTGCTTTTATAGCAAATTTCCTTTTCTGCGTATACTGTAATCTTTTACTGTTGCTATGGCCATTGGCTAAGGCGAATAAAGTTTTATCTCACAAAGAAAAGGCACTGGACATGACATAGAGGGAAAAAAATTATAGTATGTTCTGAAGCTTTTAAGTTGACCAAACTCTTTGAAAGTGGGGGATCCCATATTCTGCAACTAAACTCTTGTTGTTTTCCTCTGTTTTGGTTTCTTCCGACTGCCCTCTGCCTTGAGTGCACTCTCACTGCCGTGACGGAGTACCTAAGGGGAATAAATGCAGTGAATAAGAATGAGAAGAAAACACAGTGGAATATTTCAGGTCAGGTTCCAGGGTGCACGCTTCATTCACGCAAAACATTGGCTGGCTTTGTGGATCTCTCTGTTGTCCTTACATGCCTGGGGAGGGTGTGCTCTCACCTAGAATACAATCAGCTTCCCCCTGTGGTTAGCCTTTGCCTCAGTAAATTGACCAGGTCAGCTGTCAACCCCCGTACAGTTTTACCAATCTTCTTATTGAGGAATTTGCGATAAGCGTCTGAGAAACTCTCCCCACCAGCCCAGAGCGTAGCTTGAGAACTTCTGCTCTTTCTATCCCATCCTGGTTTTAAGAGCACATGTGGCAATCCCATGTTATCCTCGCCATCTCCCTGCTGAGAGAGAAAGTGGCGTGACCCAATGTGCTCCATTCCTGAGCAAGGATTTGAACCGGGAGCAAGAATAACGATGGTGATAAAAGACACAGAGCGCCGGCCCAGGAGAAGGCAACATTTGCACAAAATATGCAGATGCTAATTTATATGGAAAACATGCAAACTGAGAGCAGGCCTTCAGAGGGGAAAAGCAAATGCTGGCTTTTGTTGTCAGGGCTTAGCCTTGCTATCAGGGCTTCATTTGCCTCTGGGCAAATCAAGACAGCAGGTGGCCGGAGCCTCCCCAGTACTGTACAGCTGAAGGGAAGGGCTATAGCTCAGTGGAAAAGCCTCTGTTTTGCATGCCTGGATAGCTCAGTTGGTTAGAGCCTGGTGCTGATAACGCCAAGGTTGCAGGTTCTATCCCCCTATAGGACAGCTGCGTATTCCTGCATTTCAGGGGGTTGGGATAGATGACCCCTGAGGTCCCTCCCAACTCTACAATTCTGTGCCGAAGTTTCCAGCTTCCTTCCCCAGCAGCATCTCCAGTTGGGGTTGAGAATGACTGCTTGAAATTCTGGAGAGCTGCTGCCAGTCAGTGTACACATAGCTGAGCTTGTTGTTGTTTAGTCGTGTCCGCCTCTTCGTGACCCCCTGGACCAGAGCACGCCAGGCACTCCTGTCTTCCACTGCCTCCCGCAGTTTGGTCAGACTCATGTTGGTAGCTGTCTTTCAAAGATAAGATAGCTGCTTATTTCCTTCACATCTGAAGGGAGGGCGTTCCGCAGGGCGGGTGCCACTACCTGGTTCCCTGTAACCTCACTTCTCGCAATGAGGGAACCACCAGAAGGCCCTCAGTGCTGGACCTCAGTGTCTGGGCTGAACGATGGGGGTGGAGACGCTCCTTCAGGTATCCTGGACCGAGGCCGTTTAGGGCTTTAAAGGTCAGCACCAACACTTTGAATTGTGCTCAGAAAAGTACTGGGAGCCAATGTAGGTCTTTCAAGACCGGTGTTATGTGGTCCCGGCGGCCACTCCCAGTCACCAGTCTAGCTGCCGCATTCTGGATTAGTTGTAGTTTCCGGGTCACCTTCAAAGGTAGCCCCACGTAGAGCGCATTGCAGTAGTCCAAGCGGGAGATAACTAGAGCATGCACCACTCTGGCGAGACAGTCTGCAGGCAGGGAGGGTCTCATCCTGCATCCCAGATGGAGCTGGTAAACAGCTGCCCTGGACACAGAATGGACCTGCGCCTCCATGGACAGCTGTGAGTCCAAAATGACTCCCAGGCTGCACACCTGGTCCTTCAGGGGCACAGTGACCCCATTCAGGACCAGGGAGTCCTCCACACCTGCCCACCCCCTGTCCCCCCAAAACAGTACTTCTGTCTTGTCAGGATTCAATCCCAGTCTGTTGGCCGCCATCCTAGAGGTGGAGCTGTAAAGTAATTAAAAATTATTGGGAAATGATCTATAATGAATTGAAGAAGATGTTCAAGATAACTTTTGTTTAAAAGCCAGAAGCTTTCCTATTCGGTATTATAGGACAGGAATTGCCAAAAGAACGGAAGAAGTTATTCATGTATGCCGCAACAGTGGCTAGGAATTTACTAGCCCCAAAATGGAGGGACGATAAGATACCAACAAAGGAAAAATGGCAAGTTAAACTTACAGAATAGGCAGAAATGGCGCAACTTACAGGAAGACTTAGAGACAATGACAATAGAGACTTTTTAAAAGTTTGGGAACCGTTCATGTTATATCTACAGAAACATTGTAAAGAACTGGACTCACTAGCAGAGTCTGAGTAAACACTGACAACTAAGAAAAGAAGTGTAATTGGAAAGAAAATTTGGTATAAAATCATAAGAATTAAGAGTATTTAGCAAAAAGATTATTAAAAAAAGATAAAAATACAGCAAAAGTAGCATATATTTAAAGAACCAGAAGGGGAAGTTGAGGGAAGTCACAGGATGGGGGGGCGCGCGTTCTATTTTATTTTATTATCTTTTTTCCTTTTATATGATAAATGTGTTGAATATTAAATTGTATAATCCCCCCCAAAAATATTTTAAAAAACAAAATAGAGTCCAACCTAGAGAAGTTTTGGCAGGGCCCCAGCTTTGACTCCTTGATACTTAGGGACCTGTTCGTCCAAGAGGACTTGCTCCACTGAGATGTTTTGCTGCAAAGATCCCAACTGCAGTGAACGGGGCATCTCAAAGGAGCTGATGGTGTGCCAAGTTGGCGGCTCCAATCCATGTCCAATTTATAAGGCCATCAGAAATTTCCTGTTGGGTCAGACCAAAGGCCCATCCAACACTGCAGCCTGTTCTCACAATGGCCATTCATCGGTCGTGGATGCTATAGTTGAGATTCCAGGACTGCGGGGGGCTGGACTAGATGACCCTCAGGGTCCCTTCCTACACACCAACTCTATGATTCTATGAGGGCCACAAACAGGATTTGTGTGCAACAGCAAATCTCCCCACCTCTGGTTCCAGATTGAGGTTTGATGAGGCCCTCTGGAAGACACAAGATCTACCCACCCGGGAAGAATGGCAGATGAAGGTGATGGAGTACATGGAACTGGCGGAAATGACTGGCAGAATCCGAGACCAGGGAGAAGAGTCGGTGGAAGAAGATTGGAAGAAATTTAAAGCTTATTTACAGAAACATTGTAAAATTAAGGAATGTTAGAAGGAGGCTGGAATGAAGTTATGTAGCTTTAGCAGAAATATTATAAAGGACTAAGTAAAAATAGACTGTTAATGGATGAAAGGAGGGAAGGTAAAGTTACATTATATTAAGATAAATTATAGGATAAAAATTGGGAAAGATGGAAAGGATTTGCTGAAATAGCTAACCGAACTAGAATACAAAAAAGGGAGGTGTGAGGAGGTCAAGGAAACAAGCAAATGAAAGATAAGTTATGGGAAGGTTCGTTGTGTTTTTTAATTGTTTCTATTTTTCTGTTCTCTGTTTTTTATAATTATTATTTTTTCTTTTTTCTATTCTCTTTTTTCCTTATTGTGATGTGTTGTCTAGTTTTTGTTTAACTTGGTGTTTTCTCTTTTTCTTTTTGTAACCTTTAAAACTTTAATAAATATTATTTTTTTAAAAAAAAAGGTTTGATGAGGCCCTAAGACAGTGGTCAGCAAACTTTTTCAGCAGGGGACCAATCCACCATCCCTCAGACCATGTGGTGGGCTGAACTATATTGGGGGGGGGAATGAACGAATTCCTATGTCCCACAAATAACCCAGAGATGCATTTTAAATAACAGGACACATTCTACTCATGTAAAAATACGCTGATCCCGGACCGTCCATGGACCGGATTTAGAAGGCAATTGAGCTGGATGTGGCCCTCAGGCCTTAGTTTGCCTACCCATGCCCTAAGCTACTGAAAGTAATGGGGTCCTTTATATGTCCAGCTGTCCTTTGTCAACAACAAATTGTCAATGTTTTTTGTGCTGAATATATGCTATATGGTCATTTATGGACCTAATAGGTATCGAGAGCCATTTGCACATGTTGCCATGCGACCAGTCCATGCAGAATGTAGGCACCCTATATATAGAAAGGAGCAAACCAGTGATATTTGAGGGAGCAGGCTAGCAGGCGGGGCCCATGACTTCCATCATAGGTGCCTACACAACACAAAACACTGTATGTAGGGTTTATTTTATTTGTTCTTTATCTTATATTTTGGAAATGTGCATCCAGGTTTTTTTTCCTTTAATTTTTTTGGGGACCCCCAAGAGCGTGGGGCCCTAAGCTATAGCTTGTTTAGCTTATACAGTGGTACCTCGCAAGACGAAATTAATTCGTTCTGCGATTTTTTTCGTCTTGCGATTTTTTTCGTCTTGCGAAGCACGGATTTGGGAAAAGCTTCAAAAACCACCAGAGTCTTCAAAAACCTCAAAAAAGGCTACCACACTGCGTGCTATGAGTTGCTCCTCCAAGTCAAGTCGCAACTGCACCCCCTGAATGCACGGTTTCAAGAAAAAGGAAACAAACTTGCAAGACAAAGGAAACAAACTTGCAAGACAAAGGAAACAAACTTGCAAGACAAAGGAAACAAACTTGCAAGACAAAGGAAACAAACTTGCAAGACGTTTCCGTCTTGCGAAGCAAGCCCATAGGGAAATTCGTCTTGCGAAGCAACTCAAAAAACGAAAAACTCTTTCGTCTTGCGAGTTTTTCGTCTTACGAGGCATTCGTCTTGCGAGGTACCGCTGTACATAAATCCAGCACTGACTGGGATCCAGAGACACACTGCTACCAAGAGTGGGAGGGAAACACAGCCATTGTGACTAGTAGCCATCGACAGCATTAGGAAAGAGGGAGGGGAAACTGTTATCTGTCCACTTGCTCTGTATACACCTCACTTATTTACTTGCCTTTTCTCTAAACTAAAAAGACTCAAATGTTGCAACCTTTCGCTCCATCTCCTCAATCATCTCCTTTTCGAGGCGCAACGAAGAAAACTGTTCTACTCTTAAGTGAACTCCCACCATAGATGTGCACACAGCCATGGGTTAAAAACCAAGGCATGGATTTTGGGGGAGAAAACAAGAAACTTTTCGATGTTTGGAAATCACACAGGGAGAGGAGTTAGGAGGACAGGTGGGAATGCTTGCTCCTTGTAGAAGGACTTATTCCCAGCTTTGTGAAATGTGAAGGTTTGGGTAGGAGAGAAGGAGCCACCTTTGTTCTGGCAGGGAGTTTTTGCAAGAGAAATGTAAAGGGTGTGTGTGTGTGTGTGTGTGTGTGTGTGTGTGTGTGTGTTTTGCTTTCGCCTCTGGCTCTGATCTGTCTCTCCACCTGCACTCTCCAGGGAGATGAGGCTTTTGGCAACCTTTCCACTTCTAATTTTATTGGTTTCAACTAAGCTGCCCTTTTGGAGGCCTGGAGAGCTCCAATGATGAAAAACAACAAACTCAGGAGACAATTTTCCTCCCCCTCCCCCTCCTCCCCCCACCAAAACAACAACAACACCCATTCATGCATAGTGTTTCTGTGCAAAATATAGTCAACGATTCCTTGCTTCTCTTTTCTACGTACATGAAAGACAGGAAGAAAATGGATGGGTGAACTTCCTGCAGCGTCAACAGAAAATGCTTGGAGGCTCGTTGGATCTGCCTTATGAACTTCAGAATTGTCAAGCTGGGACAGTTTAAAGATCCTCTTCCCATGCAATTCTATAGATTTTTGCTCAGAAGTAAGTCTAAACCACAGAGCCTAGGGCTTGCCGATCAGAAGGTTGGTGGTTCGAATCCCTGCGATGGGGTGAGCTCCCATTGCTCGGTCCCTGCTTCTGCCCACCTAGCAGTTCGAAAGCATGTCAAAGTGCAAGTAGATAAATAGGTACCACTCTGGCGGGAAGGTAAATGGCATTTCCGTGTGCTGCTCTGGTTCGCCAGAAGTGGCTTAGTCATGCCGGCCACATGACCCGGAAGCTGTATGCTGGCTCCCTCGGCCAGTAAAGCAAGATGAGCGCCGCAACCCCAGACTGGACCTAATGTTCAGGGGTCCCTTTATCTTTAAGTCCCTTTAAGGGCAGTTGGAGGTGGAAGGTACCTGCAAGAAAGGCAGGGTAGGAATGATCATTCAGGGCGGGAGACTGGGAGAAGACTTAGGTACCCAGGTGAGAGCTGGAGGAATCTGGAAATGATTTATAATGAACTGGGGGGGAAAACATGTTTAAAATAACTTTTGTTAAAAAAAAACAGAGGCCTTTTTAATAGGTATAATAGGAGAAGAATTACCGAAGGATAAGAAAGCACTGTTTATGTATGCAACAGCGGCAAGAATGCTATTTGCCCAGGGATGGAAAGAAGAAAGAGCCCCATCAAAAGAAGAATGGATAATGAAGGTGATGGGCTATGAGGAGATGGCAAGGCTGACCGGAATGATCAGGCACCGAGAGGATAGCAAATTTAATAGAGAATGGCATAACTTAATAGAGAATGGCATATTAAAGAACACTGTAAAAATCTAAAAAAGTTAGCAGGATTGACATAGCACTTGCAATTTAAAACAACGAAGGATAAAAATGAAGTGTAATAATTTGGATCAATGCAACTAGATGCAGTTAAAAAAGGAAGATACCGTATTTTTTGCCCCATAGGGTGCACCGGCCCATAGGGCGCACCTAGTTTTTTGGGGGGGAAATAAGGAAAAAAAATTATTTCCCCCCCAGGCGTGGGGCTGGGGCGGGGGAAGCCCCCAGAACAGGCGCGCCCCAAGCTTCTGGGTGCCGGCAAGCTCTCCGCTAGCTGTGGGAGAGCTGCGTGACTTCGCGCGGCTCTCCCACGGCTAGCGGAGGGCTGCCCGAAGCCCGAAGCTCAGCACGCCCCAAGCTTCGGGCTTCGTGCAGCGCTTCGCTAGCTGTGGGAGAGCTGCGTCTCGCACGCCTTGCGGATAGCTTTCTGAAGCCTGGAGAGCGAGAGGGGTCGGTGCGCACCAACCCCCCTCGCTCTCCAGGCTTCAGCGAAAGCCTGCATTCGCCCCATAGGACGCACACACATTTCCCCTTCATTTTTGGAGGGGGAAAAGTGCGTCCTATACGGCGAAAAATACGGTACATTTTGGAAGCCAAGCCAAGGGAGGGAGGGTGGTCTGGGGGTTCAGGGAACCCCATAATGGTACTGATGTGGACTATGGTTTAATGTAAGTGTGTGTGTGTGTGTGTGTGTGTGTGTGTGTGTGTGTGTGTGTGTTTCTTTTTCAAACTTTGAACTGGGGGAATCTGCCTTGCTATGTGTGTATAAATGATTTGATATGCAAGATACAAATGTGAAAAAGAGTCTTTTAGGTATTCTTTCTCTTTTCTTTTTTCTATACAATTGTGCTTTGTATTTTCTGACAAATGAGTTTGAATTTTAGTGTTTAATGTGGTTTTTTTAAAAAAACACCCTTTTATTTCAGTTGTTTTATACAGAAGTAAGTTCTTCTGAGTTCCACAGGGCTTACTCCCAGGAAAGGGTGCATAGGATTGCAATCATAGACAGCATTCTGTTTCCCACACTGGTTGGCAAGAAGCTAAAGTGCTGGCTCCTGGCTGTTTCTCCCAGTTTTTCAGATATACAGTGGTACCTCGAGTTACATATGCTTCAGGTTACATACGCTTCAGGTTACAGACTCCGCTAACCCAGAAATAGTGCTTCAGGTTAAGAACTTTCCTTCAGGATGAGAACAGAAATCGTGCAGCAGCGGCACAGCAGAAGGAGGAGGCCCCATTAGCTAAAGTGGTGCTTCAGGTTAAGAACAGTTTCAGGTTAAGAACAGACCTCCAGAACGAATTAAGTACTTAACCCGAGGTACCACAGTCAATGGCCTTCATTCCTTGCAGTCACTCTCATTCTTCTAAAGCAGCAGTCCTGAAATACACTCAATTTGGAACATGCCCCACATATTGGGACTTTCGTCTGAGTCCAGCTGCTGCGGCCACTGCTTCGCCCATTTCTAACCATTTTGCCTGTTGAGTTGGGGTGAGTTTTTTTTCCAGGCTGTTCCTAGTTGGCCACTGTGAGAACAGGATGCTGGACTATATGGACCATCGGCCTGATCCAGCGGGCTCTACTTATGCTCTTGTAAATTGGAATGATTGGAGCTGTTAACTTGGAATGCCCATTCACTTCAGTTGGGATTTGTGCAGCAGAAGGTCTCAGTGGAACAGGTCCTCTTGGACGAACAGATCCCAAAGTATCAAGGAATCAAAGAATTTTGATATTGTTCTTTAGTCGTTCAGTCGTGTCCGACCCTTCGTGACCCCCTGGACCAGAGCACACCAGGCACTCCTGTCTTCCACTGCCTCCCGCAGTTTAGTCAAACTCATGTGGGTAGCTTCGAGAACACTGTCCCACCATCTCATCCTCTGTCGTCCCCTTCTCCTTCTGCCCTCCATCTTTCCGAACATCAGGGTCTTCTCCAGGGAGTCTTCTCTTCTCATGTGGTGGCCAATGTCTTGGAGCCTCAGCTTCACAATCTGTCCTTCCAGTGAGCACTCAGGACTGATTTCCTTCAGAATGGAGAGGTTTGATCTTCTTGCAGTCCATGGGACTCTCAAGAGTCTCCTCCAGCACCAGAATTCATTATAGTTCCCAGCCCAAAGACTGTACCTGGTGAATGTTAAGTGGTGCCACAGGGGGAATTGCACGAGCAACTTGGAAAACACTGGGGTCCTGACGTATCAGTAGGCAGGGATGAAACATCACCCCTCATTTTTCAGCAGGGCCAATGAGGTCATCTCCCAGGGGTGTGGGGTTACTTGCCAATCCTCTGCGTGCCACATAAACAAGCTTCCCTCAGGGATGGGAGACATCCTGGGATCTCCAAGCATGTCACCTGACACTCTCCGGAAGCAAGGCATGGTGTAAATGTGTTTTATCGTCATTCCTGTCTTGAGAGACAATGGAGTGCACCTCTGGGGGTTAAGTTAAACTGCTGTGTTAGCAGCACTGAAGTGACACTCTGCCCCCGGGGGGGTCTGGGTTGCCCAGATGACAAGATGTGGTCCAAAGGAAAGCAGAACAAGACGCCATCCTACAAGATGCCACCCAACTGTCTTAGGGACTCCACTCTGAATTTCTGGGTTTATTCCTTAGCCTTTTCTTCCCCTGAAAATATCCCACAATGTAGCTCTCAGAGCTCAGGCAATGCTGGATTTTGGCACCAGTCTCGGCCCTTGAGGAAAGATAACTGCCTAGGTAGCAAAAATGTTTGACATTTTCCGATGTTACACCATTAGGTTGGATTTGTGGCACTGCAGAGAGGTTGTTTTGCACTTGTTGGTGCACGACTTTGGTTTTTGGATATTGAGTGAAAGGCCAAGCTTTTTGTAAGCTTCTGCAAAGATATTTAGGATGGTTTGGAGGTCATCCTCTGAGTGTGCACATACTACGTTGTCATCAGCGCACTGAAGCTCTATGACGGAAATTACAGTAACCTTACTCTTTGCTTTCAGCCTACTCAGATTAAAGAGCTTTACACCTGTTATCTCGACTCCAGCTTCCCTTTGACAAAGTGTAGGATCGTGGCGATGAAAATAATAGTGTTGGGGCGATAATGCATTCATGTTTAAAACCTGATTGCACTGTGAATGGTTCACTTTGAGAGCCATTGTTATCCATGGTTGTTGCTGCCAGACTATCATGGAGGAGCTGAAGGACGTTTACAAATTTATCTGAGCAGCCGATTTTCAGGAGGACAGTCCACCGGGCATTACAATTTAGGCCTTGGTAAATCAGCTCCGGAAGCTTCCTATTATTTTAAAAGAAAGAGGCAGAACATCTCCTCTGGGTGCAGAAAAACTCAGGTTCGGGCCCTGCCATCTCCAGATAGGGGATTCAGCTGAACCCTCAACCTCACCACCCAGCTCCTTTTACCTCTCCATGCTCCATCACCCCAGGCACTTTTCTCCCAGTTTTTCCGGTGCCAGAGTCAGCTGAGCGGAAAAGGGCCTGGGGGCGACAGACCGCGCAGATGCTCTCACCTGTGCGGTCCTTTTGGCATTCACATTAAACCTCTCCCACTGGGATTACTTCTTACCTTGAGGCCTGCCTCTTCTCCATTCCTTAAATCCCTGGATTGTCCCTGAAGCATAACCAAGGAGGTGCTCATCTTTCAAAAAATGGGCAGGGAAAGACTACAGCATGGATAGGCAAACTAAGGCCCCAGGGGCCGGATCCGGCCCAATTGCGTTGTAAATCCAGCCCATGGACGGTCTGGGAATCAGCGTGTTTTTATATGAGTAGAATGTGTGCTTTTATTTAAAATGCATCTATGGGTTATTTGTGGGGCATAGGAATTTATTCATTATTTTTTCAAAATATAGTCTGGCCCCCCACAAGGTCCGAGGGACAGTGGACCGGCCCCCTGCTGACCTCCGGGCTACAGGCACAATCTACCACCATTAATAGCTAATGCTTTTCTAGGCTGCATCGACAGAAGTCTAGCGTAAAGTTACCAGATTTTTTTCAATGAATCTGGGGACACTTTTCAACTTCAATGGATTTTGTCAGGGGACTGATTTGTAAATACGGGGACTGTCCCTGGGAAACGGAGACATCTGGTAACCTTAGTCTAGCATCCAGATCAAGGGGAGTCATAGTCCCATTCTATTCTGTCTTGAACAGACCACACTTGGAATACTGTGTCCAGTTCTGGGTGCCACAATTTAAGAAGGAGGATGGCAAGCTGGAACATGTGCAGAAGAAGGCAACTTGGATGATCAAGGGTCTAGAAGCCAAGCCTTAGAATCATAGAATCCTAGAGTTGGAAGAGACCACAAGGGCCATTGAGTCCAACCCCCTGCCAAGCAGAAAACACCATCAGAGCACTCCTGACATATGGTTGTCAAGCCTCTGCTTAAAGACCTCCAAAGAAGGAGACTCCACCACACTCCTTGGCAGCAAATTCCACTGTCAAACAGCTCTTACTGTCAGGAAGTTCTTCCTAATGATTAGGTGGAATCTTCTTTCTTGTAGTTTGGATCCATTGCTCCATGTCCGCTTCTCTGGAGCAGCAGAAAACAACCTTTCTCCCTCCTCTATTTGGCATCCTTTTATATATTTGAACATGGCTATCATATCACCCCTTAACCTCCTCTTCTCCAGGCTAAACATGCCCAGCTCCCTATGAGCTCCTTATGAGGAACGGTTGAAGGAGTTGGGTATGTTTAGCCTGGAGAAGAGCAGACTGAGGAGACAGACATCTTCAGCTATCTGAAGGGCTGTCGCATGGAAGAGGGAAGATGCTTGTTTTCTCCTGCTCTGGAGAGTGTAGGACTCAAACCCATGGCTTCAAGTTGCAAGAAAGGAGATCACGACTCAACACCAGGTAGAACTTTCTGACAGGAAGAGCTGTTTGACAGTGGAACGGTCTCCATCGGGAGGTAGTAGACGTTCCTTCCTTGGAGGTTTTTAAGCAGAGGTTGGATGGCCATCTGCCATGGATGCTTGAGCTGAAATTCCTGTGTGGCAGGGGGTTGGACTAGATGACCCCTGGGGTACCTTCAAACTCTACGATTCTATGAACTCCTGCAAAAGAAAGCCTCCAAAGAAACCCCGTGACTGGGGTACATGACCCCAGTCAAGCTGGCAAAAATCTATCACTTGCCCGATAATAAATGTTGGAAATGTAAAGAAACTGAAGGTACATTCTTTCACCTCTGGTGGACGTGCCCAAGGATTAAGACTTTCTGGGAGATGATCTATAATGAAATGAAAAAGGTATTTAAATATACTTTCCTGAAGAAATCAGAGGCCTTTCTCCTGGGCATAGTCGGCCAATTGGTGTCAAAGAAGGATAGAACTTTCTTCATGTACGCTACAGCAGCAGCAAGAATACTCATCGCAAAGCATTGGAAGACACAAGATCTACCCACTCTGGAAGAATGGCAGATGCAAGTAATGGACTACATGGAAATGGCGGAAATGACTGGCAGAATCCGAGACCAGGGAGAAGAGTTGGTGGAAGAAGATTGGAAGAAATTTAAAATTTATTTACAGAAACACTGTAAAGTTTTTGAATGTTAATGACATTGAAATGAAATGAAGGGGTTCTAGTAACAAGCTATAAGAATATGTAAGAATGGATTGACATTTGATGAAAATTTGAAGTTATAATATGTGAGGAAAAATAATTAAGGATAATTTAACAGGATATGAATTTGTTGAACCAATTGTTAAATGGAATACAAAAAAGGGAGACGTGAGGAAGTCAGGAAAATACGTCAATCAAAGACGAGAAACTAAAAAAAGAGGGATTTTTGTTTTTCCTTTTTCCTTTTTGTTCTATGTCAAATGTTTGCATTTTTGTATTGTGTATTTTTGTATTTTTGTGTTTTTGTATTCTTCCTGTGTTTTTTCTTTTATATATTGTCTTATAACTTTTGTACTGTTAAAATGCAATAAAATATTATTTAAAAAACCCACAAAGAAACCCATGACTGCTGCAGTGAATGAGGACCCTATCGCTTATCAAAAAGAGATTAGGGATATCAGAAGATCTCCTGCATCTGGATCAGAACCCTGCTCTCACAGCAGCCCACCAGATGCCCCTTCTGGGAAGCCCATGAAGAGGCTTTTGAGCACCACAGAAAGCCATTCTTCACTCTAAAAGAATTATTATTATTATCTGTTCATTTCTAGCCCATCTTTTTCTCCAAGGAGCTCAATCGATCACACATGGCTCTCCTGCCCCTCCTTTAATCCCCAGAACAACTCTCTTGAGGTAGGTTAGGCTGAGAGGCAGCAATTACCCTACAATCACCAAATGATCTTCACAACCAAGAGGGGATTTGGGCCCTCGTCTCTCAGGTCCGAGACACTGGCATCGTAAAACTAGGGTTTCCATACTTCTGGAATCTCCTGGCCATAGCCGGGATCTGGCCATCGGAAGCTGTGTCCGGGCAGAAATTGCTGAAATGTCCACGAAAATCCAGACATATGGCAACCCCATGTTGGTAGTGTATAACTTGGCGGATTTCCTTATAACTAACTCAAAAACTTCCTTTTTTTAGTGAGGTTTTGCAAAGAAGAAGAAGAAGAAGAAGAAGAAGAAGAAGAAGAAGAAGAAGGTGGTTAACAAATTTGGGCAAAAAAACCCAACAACTTTGACACGTTAATGTGTCAACACAAATAGATGTTATTAATATCGCAGTTGTTGTATGAGGGATTATGATGATGATAGGAATGGAATTGTAATTAATAAAATTTTGGAATGCAGAAATAAAGAAAACCATCAAACCATCAATTCTAGCACGTGGGGGGCCACCTAAATTATATAATCATATATAAATAAATTGAATGATCGGTATTAGTAACTGTATTATAAATTGGTATTGTTATAACAAGGCTATTATTGCATTGTACTGTAATTGAAAATTAATAAAATTATTATTAGGGGGGGGGGGAAGGCTCAGCAACTTTGGCCAACAATTTTTGTCTCTGGATTTTCCCCTTTTGAAATATGGAAACTCTAAGTTTCACTCCCCTACAAGGTAGCGATAGTCACCAAATTGGATGGCTTTAGAAGATTAGGCAAATTCACGGAGGAGGAGATGATTCTGAATACCAGTTGCTGAAAACACAGGAGGGGGCCCTGTGTTCGAATCCTGCTCATGGATTTCCTCACAGGCATCTGGTTGTGTGAAGGGGATGCTGGACTGGATGGGCCATTGGCCGGATCCAGCAAAGCACTTCTTATGTTCAGCAACATTACCTGCTTCACAATCCCCCTAGCAACTCAGAGGCATGGCTTCTCAGCCTTGAGCCTTTCAATGGCTGGGCCAACCCAGCCGGACGGGCGGGATATAAATAATAAAATCATGACTGCTACTACTAGTGATAATAATTTTATTATTTGCACCTTGCACCCATCTGACAGGGCTGCCTTCAGATGTCTTTTAAAGGTTATACAGTGGAATCTTGGGTTGCGGACGTAATCCATGACGGAGGCACGTCCACAACCCGCAGCGTTCGCATCCTGAAGCGCCACGTCTGCGCAGGTGCTGGTGTGATTTGGCGCTTCTGCGCATGGGCGAGTGGTGAAACCCAGAAGTAACCCGTTCCGGTACTTCCGGGTTTCCCGCGGTCCGCAACCCGAAAACACGTAACCTGAAGTGTCCGTAACATGAGGTATGACTGTATACAGTGGTACCTCGGGTTAAGTACTTAATTCGTTCCAGAGGTCCGTACTTAACCTGTTCTTAACCTGAAGCACCACTTTAGCTAATGGGGCCTCCTGCTGCCGCTACACCGCCGGAGCACAATTTCTGTTCTCATCCTGAAGCAAAGTTCTTAACCTGAAGCACTATTTCTGGGTTAGCGGAGTCTGTAACCTGAAGCATATGTAACCTGAAGTGTATGTAACCCAAGGTACCACTGTAGTTACTTTTCTCCTTGACACCTGATGGGAGAACGTTCCACAGGGAGGGCGCCACCACCGAGAAGGCCCTCTGCCTGGTTCCCTGTAACTTTGCTTCTTGCAATGAAGGAACCAGCAAAGGACCCTCAGCATTGGACCTCAGCGTCCGTGTAGAACGACGGCGGTGGAGACTCTCCTTCAGGTCTACTGGGCCGAGGCCGCTTAGGGCTTTAAAGCTCAGCACCAACACTTTGAATTGTGCTCAGAAACATATTATTGTCATTGCTACTGCTGCTGCTGTTCTTATGGCCCCCATTCATTTCAATGGTGCAGTGCGTGAATCGTGTCCACAGCACTGGGCAAAACAAAGGTCAAGGAGTTCCCACATTTCCGCTTGAAGTGCCCCTCCCTCTGCCTCATTTACCTGGACAATCTGTTTTGCAAAAGAAAAAACACAGAACAGACCCCTAAGTAGCCATTTAGCTCCCAATCCATATTTAACTCTTCTCAAATCTCTCTCTTTCTTTCCCCACCTCACTTCTTTGAGCATCATAATTGCCAGATATGATCTTCAAAGGCTTTGGGGAAGCTTTGATGTGAGGTGAAGTGGCTTTCCTCATCTCTCTCCTCCTGCTGCAAAATGTTAATAGCTTTGAACCTGGGGGAGCCTGAGGCAAGAGAGGGTTAAGGCAGAAAGGAAAGGTAAAAAATATATAAATAAATTTGAAAAACCCTCCAGGGATGAGCATTCACCTCCCCCAGGTAAACCCAGAGCCTCTTTCAAATGCACCTCTCTCTCTGTGTGTCTTCCTCTGTTCCACAGTAAGCAAGTCAGGTGTTTTCCTGCCCCCCCCCCCAGCGCGCGGGTTTGGGGGCAAATTTGGTGTGGCTAGCCAGCCTGTTTGGTTGCTTCTGTTGCTTAGGGCAAAGGAACAGGCAGATCCCCAAAAGCCAAACCTCCTTTTTCACAGGGCTGAGCACCCTTGCAAAACTTCAAGGCCTTTTTTGATGACACCCAAAGACTCACCTGAGCAGGTTGGGAAGGGGAGAAGCTCAGCGGAACAGCATCTGCCCACCATGCACAATCCCCAACATCTCCAGGTACATAGGAAGCTGTCTTATACTGACCAATATAGCTCAATAGTGCCGACACTGGCTGGCAGCAGCACTCCAGGGGTTCAGGCAGGGGACGATTCCAGAACCTACCTAGAGATGTCACTGGGGACCGAAACTGGGACCTTCTAGGTGCAAAGCAGATCCTCTGCCACTGATAGATCCTCACTTAAAAACAGTGGCGTAGCGTGGGTTGTCAGCACCCGGGGCAAGGCAAGTAATTTGCGCCCCCTAACCCGTGGATTTGCGCCCCCTAACCCTAACCCCCAGATGTTGTGCCCGGTGCGGCCGGCCCCCCCTGCACCCCCATGCTACGCCACTGCTTAAAAACCCCCAAGAGCTGCTGCCAGTCAGTGTCGGCACTATTGAGCTATATTGGTCAGGGTCCCTTCCAACTCTACAGTTCTGTAATTCTATGATCTAGATGGGCCAAATGACTCACTATAAGGCAGTTTGCTCTGCTCCTGTGTATAATATCAACCTCCTCTTTTGCTAACTAATCACAGCCTGGCTTCACAGTTTTGAGGAATGCGGAAATACTCCTCTGAGCATATGCAGAGTATTTCCTGCACCTCTTTACTAATCAATCACAGTCCATGGCCTTCTGCTGGAACAATAAACTCGTTGACTGGACTTGAAAACTAATCGGCTGTACAGTTTGTATGACCCCTGTAAGCTCTCCTGAACATGTGCAGAGTGTCCCCCGCTAACTAATCACAGCCTGGTTACACAACTGAGAGGCATTTTGAAAGACCCAGGCGAGAAAACGCAGCTGCTGGAAATTGCGCTTGTTAATAAAACAGCAAAGGGTGACCAGGATGCCAAGAGATCTCTGTGTAGAGAGAGAGAGAGAGGAGCCTTTTGCAAAATCGCCAACAGGAGGGGGCTAAAAGGAGCATTCTATAATAAAAAAAAGACAAACAAGTGTGCTAGGCAAAGCCAGCACAAAATAAAGCTGGAGACACACAGGATGTAAACAGGAAAGGCAGGCCACCCACAACAAGCTAAAAAAACTGATAGCCTTGGATTTGCGCCCGGGGAGACGCAATCTGCCATCCCTCGAAGCGGTGGCTGGCTTCAAGAGGGAGCGAATAAGCAGAGGCTTTTAAGCAGATGTTGGGCATCTGTCCTGGATGCTTTAGCTGAGATTCCTGAATTGCAGGGGGTTGGTCTAGATGACCCCTGGGGTTCCCTTCCAACTCTACGATTCTATGAAAGGTAGCCAGAGGTGTGAACCTGGGCTCTCCAATCCCAGCGGCGGGGAGGAGGGGAGGTCAGAAAGGGACCCAGCGGGGACGGAAACACACTCTGCGTGTGCTCAGGTGACCCATCTGCCCCCCTGTTAGGGGACTAGGAGTGGCTCAAATCAAAGCTACTCCTGGCCCAATAATTTACTCAGAGGGGTGAGAGTTATGCCAGCGCCGTTGGCTAGCTTAAGGCAGCCTGGCCCGACCATGTGCGGTCAATAAATTTGTTGTTACGTTCCAAGGGTGCCAACTTAAATAAAATATTGAGGGCAGGTAAACCCCATTCCGCATAATCGAGCGCGCGCACACCATTTGAATGGCGATGCCCATCAACTTGGGGGCGGGGTGGCTCCCTCAAATATTTTATTGGGGAGCCAAAGGGCCCCCCTAATTTAAAGGATTAATGGTTTTGCGGATCTGGCTAGGGAGCAAGGGAAGGCTCGGCTGTGACCCCTTAAGGCGCATCAATGGGATGGTTGCTCCATTAAGATGAATGGGTCTCGCTTCGGAACAGACACGCGGGGTAGACACAAGCGTCTGCCTAGGGTCTCCTCTGAGGGCTCTCACACTATGCGCTCTCGGATCTTGAGCATCGTTAGGTGGGGGGGGGGGAGTCGCTTCTATTACGTTTTAGCCCTTTGGTGGGAGAGGGGCCTTTGGACAGGAGCGGGTGGGAAGTTTGTCAGAGGGCTTGAACCCACAAGAACACTTCGAGGTGTGTCACAAGCGCGCGCAGGCGCAATGGGCAGGCGGGGTGGGGGAGATAAGGCAAACCCCAATCAGAGCATAGCCCACCACCCACCACCCGCGCCAAAGACTGGATCTTACGCAGAGACCTAGCTTGCACAGCAATCATTAAGACCGTGCCAAAATGATGCTAAGGCATGCCGAAGAGGTGCGGAGGTCCTATTTATAAGGGTGTGGGTGTGGGTGGGGAAAGATAGGAAATCTAACCTTAGCCCTGCCCCCCCGAAATTGCAGCCAGGCAAGCGAGTTAGCAATTAAGACAATGCAAAAAGAAAACGAGAGCGCGGCGGGTAAAACCTTTTGGGCTGGGGAGGGAGAAAGAGAGGAAAGAAAATACCCCCCCCACCAGAAATAAATGATATATTTTTTAAAAAAAATAATAATAAATAAATTAAAACTATAAAAGATATTGCGTTTACCTTTAAAATAATGACTCGCTTTATTTTTTATCTTTTAATATGTCGTTATAAATATATTTTGTCAAAATATATGATCATTATTGTCAAAACATTTGCACGTAAAGTCATAAATAAGGTCAAGGTGAACGGATTAAGGGATTTTTTTTTCATTAATTCTTTTTTTTTTTTTTGCTGGCGCGCACGCGCCGCTGGGTGAGCGGCATAGGTGAGAAAGAGAATTTATGGCATAACTTGATGTTCCTTTTCTTTTTTCGGAAAAAAAAAAGCACAGAAGGCCAACCCATTTTGGAACCTGGGAGGAGGACAACGTAGAAGCAGCCCCTCTTCCCCGCCACTTCCATCCCTGGGAAATTTTGGACGGGGCGGGCTGGATAGTGAGGACGAGGGACCGGAGGGAGAGAACCGGACAGGGAAGAAGTTGATTTATCACTTTTTTTAAAAGGAAAAAAAATTCTCTCTCTCTCTCTGTTTCTCTGTTTAACGACACCCACACCCTTCGACCACCATTTCCTGGTAATTCTTGAGGACCACCTTGTCGTACTCGTCCAGGTAGAGCATAGAGATGGCGCTGAGCTCGGTGGGGACGCAGCAGGCTTTGGGGATGCTGCCGTTGACCGAGTTGACCAGCGTCTGCACGATGGCGTGGTTGGTAGAGTTGAGGTGGTCAGCCAAAGGGAAAGGGCAGTCCCCGTGGCAGTAGAAAGCCTGGTAGCCCGGCGGGGCCACGATCCAGTCGTTCCAGCCCACGTCGCTGAAATCCACATAGAGCGCGTGGCGGCGGCAGTTCTTCTTGTTCTTGCGCGCGCGCTGGTGCGCGTGCTTGGGGCTGCGCTTGGCCCGGCGCGTCAGCAGCGACTGGCCCCGGCCGTCGTGGCTGAAAGTGACCAGCAGGGGCCGGAGGCGGGCCCAGTCTCCGGCCCCCAGGCGGCCCCCTTGAGGTAAAGAGCGGCTAATCCGGACATGGCTGCCCTGGTGAGTCTGTAGCGCGGGGTGGAGGGGCAAAACCTCCACGGCCAGCCCGTGGTTGGGCTGGCCGCCTGCGGTCCATCGGATAACGGCGGGGCTCACGTCGAAGCTCTCCCAGCGGCTCACGTTGTGGTGCACCAGGCGGGTGTCCAACAGGCGGGTGGCCAGGTCCTCCCCTCGGCGGAGGGGCTTCATCACCTCGTAAATGTTGATCCGGTGGAAGCCCCTCTCCCAGGAGGACGCCCCGTCCTCGCCGACGATCTGCTGTCGGAAGAGCCGCAGCTCCGCCGAGGAGATGGCCTCGCCCGACGGCACGCTGCTCAGGTTGAAGAAGTAGCGCAGGCGGGCCGGCTGGTTGGCGGGCCCCGGGACTTGCTCGAGGTGCTCTGGAGAGGGGAAGGGGACCGGGAGGAGAAAGCAAGAGACAGGACGGTTGGTGGTGGCAGGAGGAAGGAGAGACAGCAACAGAGGCGCAGAACAGACGGCGCGGTTTGGGCAAGCCCAGACAAAACCGAGCGCGCGATGGCCGTGGGTTGGGTGGCTGCCTGGGTCAGCGTCACAGGAAGGGCGCGATCCACCTGCTAAAGCACCGGGCTGGAGAGGAATAATACCCCTATCCATCTCCTCCAAGAGTAAACCCCCCCCCCTTTTGTCCATTTCATTGGGTTATCGCCACCCCCTGGCCGGCCCAGTTTACTCGGGGGGAAAGGCTCTTTTGATTGCCAGGAGGTGTCTGCTGCCTAATAGAAGCGCGCGATGACTAGAGGAGGAGCTCCATACTTGGACGCCTTGCGCAAAAGTTGCGCTGCGGGCAACAAGGCATACTTGGGGATAGCATTGCTGCGATCCTAAACGCGCTTTGCTAAGAAATGAAGCCAGGCCAGCGGGTGGTCGGGCTGCAAGGCTGCGGTTCCTGGCCCACTTATGAGGGTGCAACATTCCCCCCGCCCAGCTTAAATCCTTAGGATTCCCTTCATAGTACAATACAGCCATCATCCTGCATAAGAAAGGGCGTAGGTAACTGCTCTCAGTTTAGGAGAGTCTTTGCTTTGAACTCAGATCATCTTGCTGGTAGAGGTTCGATCCTCCGCCCCACACACTCTGGCGCCCTCTCCCCACTCTGTTCTCTGCCCCATTGTAGAAGCCTAGTGAGCTGTTTGCTCAGGCACCATTTGTGCGTCCCAGCCCTCCGAGCACGCCCTATCGTTGTTACTTTTTTAAATTTTTTGCCCCACCTTACATGTGCACGGCGCTGGCCATCGAGCCAACAGCACAAAGGACCCTGCCCGCGAGGAGGATGCAAGCACGCCTTTAGGATTCAAGAACGGGCCTTCCCATTGTCCCAGGAAGAGTTAAACCCATGCGCCTCTCCCTCTCTCCCCCCCCCCCACGCCTCTCTTTTAAAAAATACATCGGACGCTCTCCATTTAAGTGTAGATTTAGTAACTGTGAAATTCAGCCTCGCTGGATTCCCATTAGTCCGTGTACTGCGGGGTCGGGTGGCTTCTTGCGCTATCCGCCAAATTCGAATCAAGTCGTTGTTCTGTTATTTCCACACCCCCCCGTCACCTCTGCACATAAGCAGATAGCATTGTGGCCTCTCCTTCCCCTATAAGTTCTTGCACGTGCTCGTGTGATCCGTTCTTCACGGCCACGCACGCCCAGAGCACACTTCTTCTCCAGCTCTATAGTTAGCAGACGACTTTGATCCAAAAAGGAGCTACTCTTGAGGAAACAGGTTGTGCCTTGCAATAGATGCCCATTTACCAAATACGGCTTGCGAGTTGTAATTTAATAATAATAATAATAATAATAATAATAATAGTTCTTACTAATATTGCAGAGGAAAGAGTGGGCAGAAGTGTTTTAAAGCTACGTTTCCTCTTTAAATTTATTGTTAGGGGAAAAGGAGATGCTCTCTTGGTGCGCGAAACCCTCCCCCCCAAAACCCCCCTCCTTTCTAATAACAGGGGTTGCAACCAGTACAGACTCTCGGCTCCAGTAGAAAGAAGCAAACTGGCTAGGAAACATTTGGATCCACTTGCAGTTGCATCTCTCTCTCTCTCTCTCTCTCTCTCTCTCTCTCTCTCTCTCACACACACACACACACACACACACACTCCCCCCAAACAGACGCAGTTTTACGTTGGTCATTAAAAAAAAAAGCCATCTCCCTCTCTTCCCTCCCTCCGTTTCCCAAAAGGAACGAGCGGGAGTTTTTTGGTTGGTTTTTTTGTTTAAAGGCGGGGACGAGCGCTTTGATATTTCTCCATAAACTTCTAAGTTTGGTCCGGGAAGAGAGGAGGAGCGAGATGGGGGTGGGAGTAACAGAACCGGAGTGAAATCTGGAGCAGCTGCTGATGGGCGATTCAGAGAGAGAACGCCTTTCAGTCTGTGCGCACGCAGGCCGACGTTCAACTGGAGAAAGGTGGTTTAATAATATCAAATAATTTTAGTTGGCAATAGCGGTCTCAATCGTGCAAAAGTAGTCGGCAGACTTCTCTCCTCCCAAGCGACGTACTGTATCCTGCTCTTAAACCAAGCGAGCCCACTTCTCGAGAGGTCAAACCCTTCCCCTAAAACATAATGAGATCGTCTTTCTCGTATAAACGCTTCTCCAGATCCCGGTTTCCGTGTGTGAGCGCAGAAATGCCCACACAAACCCCCCGCTGTCCGTCCTCCTTAGCTGCTTCCTGGGCAAGGGAGGAGAAGGGTGGCATCCGCGCTCATCACGCCTCTCCATAGAGGGCGAGCCAGAGTCACGCCGGAGTATCACACTCGGAACCGGTTTCAATCCAAATCCATCGCATCCACAGCCCGATGCGGAGCAGGGGTGAAGGAGGAGGAGAAAACGAACTACCCCTTCCACCCCCCCCAAAAAAACCAGGGTACACTTAACCCACCCAGTCCAACCCTGGAATCTTGCTTTTAGCCCGGGTCCGGCCTCGGGCCGCCTGATCCTTTCAGGAGCATTTACTCACAAGAAAGCCCCAACCGGACACTAGGAGGGGTGCATCAGATTTCGTTCCTCCCCACCTCCCCGAAAAAAAAAAAAATCAAATTCTGAAATCCCACCACCACCAATCACCATCGTAATAGTCGGAGATCTACTCAGAAGCGCTCCGTGCGCCCCTTTCCAGTTTGCATACCTTCGTGGTGGAAGCTCCTCACGGTGTTGGCGCGGCTGGTGGACTTTTCCGGGTACTGGAGGCTGAGATCCTGCAGCTTTTCCTCCTCTTCCCCGGACTGGAGGCGATAGAGATCCAGCATGTATGAAGGGACGAGCGCCGCCTTGCTGGGCTGCGGCCGCCGCCGGAGCCCGAACATCTGGAGTAGGGTAGCCTCGAACCCGCGCAAGAGTTCATGGCTCGGGAACGGGCGGCGCGAAGTCCCCGAGGCGCCTTCTCCGTCTCCGGCCTCCCCGGCTCGCTGCTGCTGCTGCTGCTGCTGCTGCTGCTGGAGATGGTCCCCGACAACTTTCTTCTTCCCAGTCTCGGCAGGTATCAAGCTAGCACGGTTAGTACCTCCAAGCAGCACTCGGCACAATAAAATGACCATCAGGAGTCGGTTACCAGGCGTCATGGTGTCTCTGTTGGGGGGGGGGAGGGAAGGGTGTAGTTGGGTTGGGGGGGGGGGGCAGAGAGCAGAAGGAGGGGAGGGAAGAGGGGGAGAAGGAGGGAGAAAGAGGAGCAAACAAACAAGGTCCGTCAAAAATGACACACTTTAGAAAAAAGTTAAAGAAACGCACATCCCAAGCTCAAAACACAAAGCAAAACACAAACCAGATCCCCCCCCCCCCGAAAATGCAGTGCAGAACCTTACTGGGACTTTACGCCCAGCCAAATAAGACTTGGGACTTTATGCTCCCCCCCCGCAATTATCAACACCCCCCCCCCAAAAAAATTTCTCCTCTGTTTTATCTGAGCAACGATCTGCGTAAAAATGGGGTCACGAAACCAGCTGTTAATACGCGCGAACAAAGTTCCGAAAACCCATCTCTGCTTTTCGCCCATCAAAACAGGGCTTTGCACTTGTTGTTAATGGAAGTAATATTTTTTTTAAAATGCACTGGGAGAGGCTGGGAGTCGGAGGTCCCGGTTCATTGTTGAGCAAGCTTCCAGGAGGTCTCCTTGGAAAGCGCTCTCCATAGCAAGTGTCTGTTGGAGCCTTCCCGGCTGCCGGCCGCTAGCCACTAGCCACTAGGTGCCCGCGGGGTAGCCCCGTCCGTGTGGGTTTGCGGGGAGGGGACGGGGAGATCTGCAGCCCCTCTCCGGCATAAGGGCCTCGTGGATCGCGAGGGGAAGGGTGGGGGATAAACGCGGAGGGGGAAGGACGCGCTTTCTCCAGGGTCTCCAGTCGTTCTTATTTACTTCGCATTTGACAAATATCCCCGTGGGGTAAAAACTAGATCTTCATTTTTAAAAAGGAAAAAAACACACACTACAGTCCGAGCCGATGGGCGTTTACTTGGAAGTAAGCCCCCAGTAGGGCTTACTCTCAAGTAAGGGCACGGAGAGATTGCACAGAAAATGCTCTCCCCTGAAAACAAACAAACCAAAAAAACTGTTTCGAAATGAACCATTTGTTTTTAAAAGGAGCGAATAAAAGGACTCGGAAGTTTGAGAGTCCGGCGCTCGCTCACTCGCTCGCTCGCTCTCACACACAACAAGCTCCGTCTCTCTCTCTCTCCCCCTCCCTCTCTTTTTCTTGGTTCTTTTTCATCCTCCCCCTCTTTTAAACCAGAACTCACACAAGGAATGAGAAAGCGCTACTCACTGACAGAAAGCAAGGCATATAGAAACAGTCCATGGTTCTTGACAGCCAAGCGTGGAGCAGGACTCGTGGGAAAGCTCACGCGGGGAATCCGGAGTCAAGCCGCTTTGCGGAGCCGGGGAGAGTCAATCTATCGCTCGCTGCTACTGCTGCTGCTGCTTCGCCTTCTTCCTCTTCGTCTTCTTCTCCGGGCTGCGGGCAGGAGCAATCGCGCGCCACGGCTTGCTGCTCCAGAGCGACTCCTGGAAAACGAATATATTTGAATATAATGAAACTCCCGAGCAGGCTGCCTTCTGCTTTTCTTCCAGCCCCGGAGAGGGTCACGTGGGTCCGAGGAGCCAGCCTGTCAATCAGCGGGCCGCAAACTCCGCCTTCCTCCTCCTCCTCCTCCTCCTCCTCTGTCCTGGGCTCTGCAAAGGGATGTCCCACCTCCTTGGCCTCTGTCAATCTCCCCGTAGCTTTTCCTTTCCTTTCTCTTCTACTTTCCTTCTAAAGAGAGAGTGTGCGCAGCTGAGTGTGAACTGCAACTCCCTTTGGCTTGATCCAGATGCGAATCCAAAGCCTTCCCAGTCCAGGCTTTACCTTAGGTAGCTTAGCATTGTATGCACTGACTGGCAGCAGCTCTTGGGGGTTCAGACAGGAGTCTTTCTCAGTCCTACCCGGAGACGCCTTTGCATGGAACCCGGGACCTTCTTCATGCAGAGCGAACGCTCTGACCACTGAGCTACAGTCCCTTTTCTGCATGAGTGCTCCAAGACCACATTCAAAGGCAACTAGGAGGGGGCCCCAAGCCACCCCCATTTTTTTTAATGTGCTGGGGGAGTGGACTTGCAAAGAAGAGATTGTTGTTGTTTAGTCGTGTCTGACTCTTCGTGACCCCCTGGACCAGAGCATGCCAGGCACTCCTGTCTTCCACTGCCTCCCGCAGCTTGGTCAAACTCATGCTGGTAGCTTCGAGAACACTGTCCCACCATCTCATCCTCTGTCGTCCCCTTCTCCTTGTGCCCTCCATCTTTCCCAACATCAGGGTCTTTTCCAGAGAGTCTTCTCTTCTCATGAAGTGGCCAAAGTCTTGGAGCCTCAGCTTCAGGATCTGTCTTTCCAGTGAGCACTCAGGGCTGATTTCCTTCAGAATGGAGAGGTTGGATCTTCTTGCAGTCCTCTGTCGTCCCCTTCTCCTTGGGCCCTCCATTTTTCCCAGCATCAGGGTCTTTTCCAGGGAGTCTTCTCTTCTCATGAGGTGGCAAAGAAGAGATGCCTCAAACCAAAATGACTCATCTTAAGGCAAAGGGGAGGTATGTACAGCTGCGCCTGTCCCTTGATGCCTGCCATCACACCTCTGCAACGCAGGAATCTCAGCTCAAGCATCCATGACAGATGGCTGTCCAACCTCTGCTTATAAACCTCCAAGGAAGGAGAGTCCATCACCTCCAGAGCGAGAGATTGGACCAGATGACCCTCAGCATCCCTTCCAACTGTACAATTCTGTGATTGTATGAAATAAAGGTATTGGTACACTCCATCTGGTATGCAAGCTACCTGCCCGCAGACTGTCTCGCCAGCGTGGTGCATGCTCTGGTTATCTCCTGCTTGGACTACTGCAATGCGCTCTACGTGGGGCTACCTTTGAAGGTGACCTGGAAACCACAACTAATCCAGAATGCGGCAGCTAGACTGGTGACTGGGAGTGGCAGCCAAGACCATGTAACACCGGTCCTGAAAGACCTACATTGGCTCCCAGTACGTTTCTGAGCACAATTCAAAGTGTTGGTTCTGACCTTTAAAGCCCTAAATGGCCCAGTATACCTGAAGGAGCGTCTTCACCCCCATCATTCAGCCCGGACACTGAGGTCCAGCTCCAAGGGCCTTCCAGCAGTTCCTCACTGCGAGAAATTAGGTTACAGGGAACCAGGCAGAGGACCTTCTCAGTAGTGGCACCTGCCCTGTGGAACATCCTTCCATCAGATGTCAAGGAAATAAACAACTATCTGACTTTTAGAAGACATCTGAAGGCAGCCCTGTTTAGGGAAGTTTTTAATGTTTGATGTTGTCAGGGCTGCCTCTAGGTCCCAGCTCACAGAGGACCAACGCCAGGCTGATATTATGTACAAAAGTCTTTATTGAAGTATAATTTCCATTTTAAAGCCAGAGCGTGCAACCCTACGTCTAGACTCTAGATCGGCGAAGTCCTATCTGAATCACTTCCCCTTCCGCACCAGTTTAAGATCCTAGCCCTGCTCCACCTTCTGCGCTGCTCTTTCCTCCTCTGGGTCCTCCTGCCCTCTGGGGCATTGCCCTTCCTGGACTCTTCCGACGCTGAGTCGCTTAGCTCCTCCCCTTGCCTCCGGCGTGCTTTAGGACCCGGTTCCCAATCCTCACTCTCTGCTGTCCCGCGCTCCTGTACATTTGAACTTGCTTCTCGCACCAACCCAGTGACCTTTCTCCTAACCGTTACACTGCTTCTATCACTGCTTCCCTCTTCCGTGACACTGGCCGGATCTGACCTCCCCTCCGTTGTACGACTCTCCGAGGAAGGCGTGGTCAGCTCTGCCTCGTCTTCTCTCCCTGGTGGGGGAAGTACTGGTCCCGATGCCTGGGACCCTTCCCCCCCACTCTGCTCTGGTGGGGAAGCTGGTCCTGATCTCCAACTACTACTCTGGGAGTCCCTGCTCCCCCCTTGCTCCTGGGGCGTTCCCCTTGGGACCCCCCTACCCCTGGCCACTGGCGCTCCCTTCTGTGAATCTTCCGATTCGCTGGAGAGGCTTATGGAATCCCTCGGACCACTGTCTCCTCCTACACTGCCCTCTGATTCCTCGCCCTCACTCTCCATCTCCCATCTTCCCTGTGCCTCTGCTCCTGAGCCCCTGACAGATGTTTTATTGTGTTTAATATTCTGTTGGAAGCTGCCCAGAGTGGCTTCAGAAACCCAGCCAGATGGGTGGGGTATTATTATTATTATTATTATTATTAATAATAATAATAATAATAATTACAGAGTACCCACAGAGGTCCTAGTACAGGCATCCCCAAACTCGACCCTCCAGATGTTTTGGGACTACAATTCCCACCATCTCTGACCATTGGTCCTGTTAGCTAGGGATGATGGGAGTTGTAGTCCCAAAACTTCTGGAGGGCAGAGTTTGGGGATGCCTGTCCTATTAGGAGGCTGGTAAAGGTAAAGGGACCCCTGACCATTAGGTCCAGTCGTGACCGACTCTGGGGTTGCGGTGCTCATCTCGCTTTATTGGCTGAGGGAGCCAGCGTACAGCTTCCGGGTCATGTGGCCAGCATGACTAAGCCGCTTCTGGCGAACCAGAGCAGCACACAGAAACGCTGTTTACCTTCCCACTGGAGCGGTACCTATTTATCTACTTGCAATTTTTGGCATGCTTTCGAACTGCTAGGTTGGCAGGAGCAGGGACCGAGCAACAGGAGCTCACCCTGTCGTGGAGATTCGAACCGCCGACCTTCTGATTGACAAGTCCTAGGCTGTTTAACCCACAGCGCCACCTACCAGGAGGCTGGTAGTGTCCAACAACTGCATTTTTTTTGTCAGATCACATGTTTGGGCTCATCGCTTGATGACCACGTCACCCAGTGACAACGTGCATGTGCCAAACGGGTTATCACCACCAATTTCACACTGCAGAGAGGGCTTGCTTCACACATGGTGTCAGTTCATCCATCAAAGCCTTGTTAGCACACAAGGGCCTCAGGACTATCTACCAAAAACAGCTGAGGATGTGACCTCTCCACCCACACACAGAAAAGCATGGGGGATATGAGAGAGATGGGAATATGCCAGAGCCCATTTATTTTGCTCATCCAATTTGCAGATACCAAACTGGGAGGGGTAGCTAATGCTGCAGAAGACAGAAGCAGAATTCAAAATGACCTCAACAGATTGGAGAACACAGCCCAAACTAACAAAATGTACAGGTGAAACTCGAAAAATTAGAATATCATGGAAAAGTTCATTTATTTCAGTAATTCACAGTGGCGTAGCGTGGGGGGTGCAGGGGGGGCCGGCCGCACCGGGCGCAACATCTGGGGGTTAGGGTTAGGGGGCGCAAATCCACGGGTTAGGGGGCGCAAATTACTTGTCTTGCCCCGGGTGCTGACAACCCACGCTACGCCACTGGTAATTCAACTTAAAAGATGAAACTAATATATGAGATAGACTCATGACATTCAAAGCAAGATATGTCAAGCCTTTATTTGTTATAATTGTGATGATCATGGCATAAGTTGAATTACTGAAATAAATTAATTTTTCCATGATATTCTAATTTTTCAAGTTTCACCTGTATTTCAATAGGGAGAAATGTCAGGTTTCGCACTTAGGCTGAAAGAACCAGATGACAAATATATGATGGGGAACACCTGGCTTACTAGCAGTACATGTGAAAAGGATCTAGAGGTCTTGGTGGACCACAAGCTTGACATGAGTCCACAGTGTGATGCAGCAGCAAAAAAGGCCAACGCTATTCTAGGCCACATTATCGGAAGTATAGGGTCCAGATCAAGGGAAGCAATAGTACTACTCTATTCTGCCTTGGTCAGACCACACCTGGAGTCCTGTATCCAGTTCTGGGAGCCACAATTTAAGATGGATGTTGACAAGCTGGAATGTGTGCAGAGGAGGGCAATTAAGATGATCAAGGGTCTAGAAGCCAGCCTTATGAGGAACAGTTGAGGGAGTTGTGTATGTTTAGCCTGGAGAAGAGGAGACCAAGAGGAGTGTGGAGTTGCAGTGCTCTTCATCCGTGACATCACGGGCACTAACCAGTAGGTGCCTGTGATACTCGAAGCACCATATTCCAGACAGCACTGTGCTAACTTTCGTAGGAACTGAATTTGGGTGCCACTGAATTATGGTACTCACCATGGTAATGAGTGTGTAGCTAGAAAGAGAGTATTTCACATGCTGCCTCTTAACATATAGAGGCTAAGTAAAGGATACCGTTGAGCAGACTGATTTAGAGAGGATAAGTAAATTACTGGTAGTTGCAAGTACCTATCGTATTTTTCACCCTATAGGACGCACTTTTTCCCCTCCAAAAATGAAGGGGAAATCTGTGTGCGTCCTATGGGGCGAATACAGACTTTCGCTGAAGCTTGGAGAGCGAAGGGGGTTGGTGCGCACCAACCCTCTCGCTCTCCAGGCTTCAGGAAGCTATCCGCAAGCCATGAGAGACGCAGCTCTCCCACAGCTAGCGGAGAGCTTGCCGGCACCCAGAAGCTTGGGGCGCGCTGAGACTTCCCTAGGCTGTGGATAGCAGCCTGCTGTCTGGCGCGCGGGCGCCCTGAAGCAGAGCGCCCCGCGTGCCGGGCAGACATCCACAGCCTGGGGAGCCCTGCGGGAGTTCCCGCAGGGCTCCCTAGGCTGTGGATAGTAGCCTGCTGCACGGAGCGCGGGGCGTGCTGAAGCAGAGCACCCTGCGCTTCGGGCAGACATTGGCCAGCCCCACAAGCTTGGGGGACAGCGGGGAGGCGGAGCGCCGCCATACCGCTGTTCCCCGACCTGGTTTGGTTTCCCCAACCTGGTTTTTTTTGGGGGGGTGGAATAAAGGAAATCCCCCCCCTTTATTTCCCCCTCCAAAAAAACTAGGTGCATCCTATGGGACAGAGCGTCCTATGGGACGAAAAATACGGTATATTGTAACGCATGATGAAACTTTGTATTTTCCCGCAATCTCTGAATGGTTAAAGAAAGATTTCGGATACTGCTTTGTTGCTGAGCAGGATGCTTTCCAAGGCGTAAGTTTTGAAGCCAAGAAAACAGATCTTTGAAAGATTGCAATTACTTGAGTGATAACTACAAAGATAAGATACATCCATCCATTTTCCTGTCTCTGCTGTAGCAATTGATGATGGGTTGATACTGTGTGGCATTAGATTAGATTCATTGTTGTTCTTCGTGGTTTACGAACAACGTTGCTTATGGTTTTATGTGATCTGGGCTGGGCTTGGGGAGTAAACCCTGAGGAAATATCTGTACTTGTGCAGAGGTCAGCTTTTTAGTCATGGGCCAGTCCACCGTCCCTCAGACTATGTAGAGGGCCAGACCATATTTTGAAAAAAATATATGAATGAATTCCTATTCCCCACAAATAACCCAGAGATGCATTTTAAATCAAAGGACACATTCTACTCATGTAAAAACATGCTGATTCCCAGACCGTCCATGGTCCGGATTCAGAAGGCAATTGGGCCAGATCCAGCCCCCGGGCCTTAGGTTGCCTACCCCTGGTCTTGTAGGATATCTTTGGGAGAAGAAAAGGGTAAGGAGTACAGTGGTACCTCGGGTTAAGAACTTAATTCGTTCCGGAGGTCCGTTCTTAACCTGAAACTGTTCTTAACCTGAAGCACCACTTTAGATAATGGGGCCTCCTGCTGCCGCCGCACTGCCGGAGCACGATTTCTGTTCTTATCCTGAAGCAAAGTTCTTAACCTGAAGCACTCTTTCTGGGTTAGCAGAGTCTGTAACCTGAAGCGTATGCAACCCGAGGTTCCACTGTAAACCCTACACAAATGTGGAGGGGCGTCCCTAGGGATGGCGTCTTGTAAGCCTTCTTCTGGCAACTCTTGCAGCCAAACTGGTCTTGCTTTGGTTTCCTTTGGACCACTTCAGTAAGACCGAGAGGGGGGTCTTGAAGGGGTGAACGACGGCGTCGTGACACCCGGGGCGGCAAATGTACGCCGCATGCGCCGTACATAGCGACGCCACACATGCGCTGTACATGGTGGTTTGCTGGTGGCGCTCAAGCTCCGTACAGACGGTGCTGTGATCCTCTGCTTGTGGCTGTAGCAGTGATGGAGGGATCCCACCGCCGTCCGTACAGTGCTTGAGCAGCACCAGCAGCAAACCACTACGTACAGCGCATGTGTGCGCCGCTGCACATGCACTTTACATAGTGGTTTGCTGCCAGCGCCAGGATTCTCTGCTTGCGGCTGCAGCCATGAACGGAGGATCCTCCACATGCAGCTGCAGTGGCGCGATGGCTGCTCTCGCCGCCGTGAGCCCCTGCGGCGTGCTTTCTTGTCACACCGCCAGACATGGCACCCGGGGCACACTGTCCCCCCCCCCATTGCAACGCCACTGGGGTCTTGTTGTCTGGGCAGCCCAGGACCTCCAGACATACTGCCCAGGCTGTATGCACCCAGGGGAGGTCATGCCCGAGCTGATCATGTCCCAGAGGACAGGATCACGTCCGATCATGTCCGGTCATGTCTCAGAGGACAGGATCACACTTCAAAACGACCTTGACAGATTAGAGAACTGGGCCAAAACAAACAAGATGAATTTTAAGAGGGAGAAATGTAAAGTATTGCACTTGGGCAAAAAAAATGAGAGGCACAAATACAAGATGGGTGACACCTGGCTTGAGAGCAGTACATGTGAAAAGGATCTAGGAGTCTTGGTTGACCACAAACTTGACATGAGCCAACAGTGTGACGCGGCAGCTAAGAAAGCCAATGCAATTCTGGGCTGCATCAATAGGAGTATAGCACAGTTCAAGAAGGACACTGACAAACTGGAACGTGTCCAGAGGAGGGCAACCAAAATGGTCAAAGGCTATGATTCTATGATTCTATGATAATGCAGCAAAAACAACATGGGAAGAATCAGTTACGAGTTACCAGTCTCTGCAGTCACAGCAGGAACTGCGATTCTCCAGCAGGGGAGAGGGTGCCTGGAGGATATATATACTGCATGAAATTTCTCATTTCTTTGGACTTGCTGTGGAATGACCACGCAAGTGCCTTCTGCTATCCATAGAGCAGAATAAACGCTTTCTCTGAACCAAACCTCGGTGTCATTTGACTTCATTCCTCCCATCCAGGAGCAACGCACACCCCACCAATTGGTAAAGTCTAATAAGGTACAACCCCCGCAAGCACAATCCATTTTCTCTCGAGACAGATGGACGCCAACAACAACAAACTTATAAACTTTGATTTTTCAAAATGAATTTTTAAACAAAATATTTATTGTGCAGTGTACGTCGGCGGTCTCCCGGAATGAAATATAACCTCTAGATTCCCAGCTTCCATTTTTTAAAAAAAGTTTCTAGAATTTGCAGAACCTGAGATATGAGGGAAAATGTACCATTCTTCTCGTTTTGTGTGTGTGGGAAAATTAGCCTGGGGGATCATGGGGCAACAAAGCTGCCAGTAGCTACTAGCCATGAGGTGTCCACAGTATAAACCTAAAGCCCCCCCAGCTAAGGATGGACCTGGGATAGGATAGCTCAGTCAGGAGAGCAGGACTTCATCTGCGGCCTAGGACCCACACACGTACGGGACTGCCTCTCCTGGTCTGCCCCATGGAGGACCTTAAGGTCCACAAATGACAACACTTTGGAAGTCCCAAGTCGCAAGGTGGTTAGACAGGTCTCAACTAGGGCCAGGGCCTTTTCAGTACTGGCCCCGATTTGGTGGAATGCTCTGTCCCAAGAGACTAGGGCCCTGCAGGACTTGACATCTTTCCGCAGGGCCTGCAAGACAGAGCTGTTCCGCCTGGCCTTTGGTTTGGACCTGGTCTGACCCTTATGTCTTCCCTCCCCTTATGGTTTTGACTTTTAAAATGAGGCTGCATTTTAAATGGCATTTTAACCTGTATTTTAAATTGGTTCTCCCCCCCCCATTATGTTTTTACTGTAATTTTACTGGTGTCAGCCGCCCTGAGCCTGGCTTTGGCCGGGGAGGGCAGGGTATAAATAAATTTATTATTATTATTATTATTATTATTATTATTATTATTATTATTATTATTATTATTCTTTCAGGGCTGTGGTTCGAGCCCCATGTTGGGCAAAACATTCCTGCATCACAGAGGGTTGGACCAGATGACCCCCGGGGTCCCTTCCAATTCTACCATTATCCTTGGGGTGGTTTCTCCCAACAAGTCCTGTTCAACCTAAAACCTACAGGTCAGTGAAGTATGCACAATCTTTTATGTGGGGGTAAGAATTAGGGCCGGCGTCTTAGCATTTGGATGAAAGGCAGAAAATATATTTTATAAATTCAAACTCTTGGATGTTTTCTTTTTTTAAAAAAAAAAAAGTCAGAGGGTCTCCGTTTCTTGCTCTGAGTGACTGAGAGAAAGACAGGCAAATTCCACTTTTGTGGAAGCTTTCTGGAAGCCCTGTCCTCGGTGACATGCCATTTAAAGCAAAAAGCAAAAAAAAAAAAAGTTCCTAAGAAAGGAGCACGTTAAACATGGGCGAATAATGAGATTTCATGTTTGATCCAGGCTTTGGGGCTGAATCTGATCATCCCAATTATTTCCTTACGTACGTGTTCCCCTTTCCTTTCTTTTCTTCTTCACGGAATGCGTTCCCCTGTAACGCTCATAAAACTTTGCTACCTGCGTAAAGAAACAATCCTTTCTGATCGCTTTATGCTCAGCTGAGAGACCTTTTGCACAATCCCATTGCTGCATGAATCAAGAATTTTTCTCCTTTCCCCCCCTCTACGGCCAGTCTCCCACCCCCCCCCACCCTGATCAAACTCAAATCCTATTAGGAACTTAATCACCCCAAGTGAAGTAATGCAAACATATTGGGTATTTCCATTTCACAGAAACAGGGGTGGTTGTTGTTTTCTTTCTAAAGGCAAGGAAGAGAAAAACATGTTTTTAGGGGGTGGGGCAACAGAAATCTGTCCACAAGGGCTCAGTGTGGGCAAATGACCTTTTAAAATAACAAACAAATCACTTGCCCAATCATAAAGCATTTCATACCCACAGTTTAAAAGACTTGATTTCATTTTGTAAAAAAGAAAAAGGGAAAAAAAGTTTATTACCATATTTTTTGCTCTATAAGACGCACCAGACCACAAGACGCACCTAGTTTTTGGAGGAGGAAAACAAGAAAAAATATATATTCTGAATCTCAGAAGCCAGAACAACAACTGCCGAACGACTGCTTTCTTACCATCACAACGTGGCTTACTGGCTTGAGAGCAGTACATGTGAAAAGGATCTAGGAGTCTTGGTTGACCACAAACTTGACATAAGCCAACAGTGTGACACGGCAGCTAAAAAAGCCAATGCAATTCTGGACTGCATCAATAGGAGTATAGCATCTAGATCAAGGGAAGTAATAGTGCCACTGTATTCTGCTCTGGTCAGACCTCACCTGGAGTACTGTGTCCAGTTCTGGGCACCACAGTTCAAGAAGGACACTGACAAACTGGAACGTGTCCAGAGGAGGGCAACCAAAATGGTCCAAGGCCTGGAAACGATGCCTTATGAGGAACGGCTAAGGGAGCTGGGCATGTTTAGCCTGGAGAAGAGGAGGTTAAGGGGTGATATGATAGCCATGTTCCAATATATAAAAGGATGTCACATAGAGGAGGGAGAAAGGTTGTTTTCTGCTGCTCCA
Source organism: Podarcis erhardii (assembly GCF_964252035.2). Taxonomy (NCBI): domain Eukaryota; kingdom Metazoa; phylum Chordata; class Lepidosauria; order Squamata; family Lacertidae; genus Podarcis; species Podarcis erhardii. The sequence goes on along the minus strand of NC_138497.1, from coordinate 5,429,855 downwards.
GAGAAGCGGACACGGAGCAATGGTTCCAAACTACAAGAAAAAAGATTCCACCTAAACATTAGGAAGAACTTCCTGACAGTAAGAGCTGTTCGACAGTGGAATTTGCTGCCCAGGAGAGTGGTGGAGTCTCCTTCTTTGGAGGTCTTTAAGCAGAGGCTTGACAACCATATGTCAGGAGTGCTCTGATGGTGTTTCCTGCTTGGCAGGGGGTTGGACTCGATGGCCCTTGTGGTCTCTTCCAACTCTAGGATTCTATGATTCTATGATTCTAAAGCCATCGGGCTTGGCGACGGTCACCACTTCCTGTGGGAAGGAACACTCTTCCAGTAGAGATTCGCCCAGCTTTCCCATTTCTCCTGCAAGGATGTTTCCCCCCAAACCACACCCACATCACATGTGACATCAGAGGCGTTGGGGAAGGTTTGGACACAGCTCCCAACGCACAGCCTTAAAATGGGCCCCTTATTTGGAATTGGCAAGGGAAAGCAGGCTTAAGTGCTTCTTCTTCTTCTTCTTCTTCTTCTTCTTTGGCGATCCCTTGTAGCCGAGCAAGATTGTCTTCTTTTATTAAAAAAAATCTTTTTATTGAGTTTCAGTTACAAAAAAACAACAACACCAGAAAAACAAAACAAAAAACAAAACAACAGTTTCAGAAAAAAGAATGGAAAACAGAAAAGAACAAATATCCATACGTAACACCAAAAAAACATCAATTTCTGTTACGGTTCTTTGACTTATACTTCAAAACTTTATGCCTTTAGGTATTTAGATCTTTCTTCTACCCTCCTATTGACCTCCTTCCCTCCCGATTTCGGGCTTCTTAAAAAAAGAAATTTTCTCTGCAGCTAATAATTTTTTGATGGTTTGCGCGTTGTAAGGTTTATAATAGACCTGCTCTAGTTTTTAAATTTCTATAGTTTCCTTCTATATATACATAAATTTATTCCAATCACTAATAAACTTTGCATTTTTTTGGTTTCTAATTTTTTGCGTCATTTTTGCTAGTTCAACATATTCAAATAATTTTGTTTGCCAGTCTTTAACCGTTGGTGTGTTTGAGCTTTTCCAATTTTGTGCAATTAGTATTCTGGCCGCTGCTGTCGAATATTGGAATAGCGTAAGTAAGATTGTCTTCCATAAACACGGTTTTAACAATGAGTCCGTAAGTGACTGTGGAGGCCAATTCTGGATCCACACGTCCTTCCACAGTTTCCGGGCAGAAGTTTCTCTCTTGTGTCCTGAGTTCGAGCTTCTTCAAAGCCCATGACACCTTTGGTAAAGGCTGTTCTCCAATTGGAGCGCTCGCAGGCAAGTGTTTCCCAGTTGTCAGTGTTTATATTACATTTTAAAAAAGATTTGCCTTGAGAGAATCTTTAAATTTGTCCTTTTATTGAAAATGCATCTCTGGGTTCTTTGTGGGGCCTGCCTGGTGTTTTTACATGAGTAGAATGGGTCCTTTTATTTAAAATGCATCGCTGGGTGATTTGAGGGGCATCGGAATTTGTTTGTTCTTTTCTTTTTTCAAAATATAGTCCGGCCCCCAACAAGGTCTGAGGGACAGTGGACCGGCCCGCTGCTAAAAAGGTTTGCTGACCCCTGCTCTAACCACTACACCGCAGTGGCTCCTGCCATCAGAACTGTGCCAAAAGGGAATACAGAGGTATCTCGCCTCTCTGCAGGCATTGGATTCCACCCAACTTTGGGGGGAACCGGCGTGTTATGTGGGATGGTCCAGCAGGGCCCATTGCAGGCTGCAGGATATTGAGGAGGCCCAGCCCCCTCCTTAAAAACTTTTTGGGGGACCTTCGACCCCTTGGGTCCCTCTCCCCACATGGTGCACCTGGCTGCAGGAGCGAGGTTCCCATGGAGAAATTATTAAAATTATTGTTATTGTTATTAATATATACCTAGAGGTCTCAGAGCGGTTCACAAAAAAGGTCAAAATATATGAAATTAAAAATAAAAGCAATAATGCAGTAGCACCCTCCCCCTGAAAAGAGCCACATTTTAAAGGGAATAGGATGTTGATTGGATCAGCCAAAGGCCTGGTTACAAAGGAACATTTAAAAAAAAAAAAAATATTTATTAAGGTTTTAAAGGTTACAAAAAGAAAAAGAAAACACACCAAGTTAAACACAAACTTGTGAAAAAACAGAAAAATAGAAACAATTAAAAAAAACACAACAAACCCCACAACAAACCTTCCCATAACTCATCTTTCATTTGCTTGTTTCCTTGACCTCCTCACACCTCCCTTTTTTGTATTCTAGTTCGGTTAGCTATTTCAGCAAATCCTTTCCATCTTTCCCAATTTTTATCCTATAATTTATCTTAATATAATGTAACTTTACCTTTCCTCCTTTCATCCATTAACAGTCTATTTTTACTTAGTCCTTTATAATATTTCTGCTAAAGCCACATAACTTCATTCCAGCCTCCTTCTAACATCCCTTAATTTTACAATGTTTCTGTAAATAAACTTTAAATTCCTTCCAATCTTCTTCCACCGACTCTTCTCCCTTACAAAGGAACATTTTTGCCTGGTGCCTAAAGGTGTATAATGAAGGCACCAGGCGAACTGCCCTGGGGACAGCATTCCACAGGCGGGGAGCCACTGCAGAGAAGGCCCTGTTCTCATGTCGCCACTCTCTGGACCTCTAGATGAGGGGGCCCCATAAGGTCCAGGTGATGATCTCTAGGTTCATATGGAAAGAGGTTGGTCCTGGAGCTATTGAGCCGTTTAAGGCTTTATAGGGACGTGCTTTCGAACTGCTAGGTTGGCAGGAGCAGGGACCGAGCAACAGGAGCTCACCCCGTCCCATGGGTTAGGGACGTCCAATTCTCAATGGACTGCTATCTACTCACAGTATAAAAAAGACTGGCAGTGATCTACCCAAAGTTGTTGAGCTTTTTTTTTTTAGGAAGGGGGTTACACCCTGCGACATCCCTGGGTTAGAGGGTTAGGCTAAAACTTGGGAGGCCACAGTTCGAATCCTGACATGGCCACAAAGCTCTCTGGGTATGATTTTGGGGCCAATCCCTGCCTACCTCACAGGGTTATTGTGGGGGTTAAATGAGGAAGGGGGAGACCCTTTGAGCTCTTTGGAGAAGAAGGCAACAAATAAACCAAGAACTCCAGCCTGTTGCTTCACCAGCCTTCCCCAGGTTGGATTCTCTTTCATTTCCCTAGGTTTGCGCAGCTGTTCAGAATCTTTGCCCAAATGTTTGCCTGGGCCCTCTCTCTCGCTCACCATTTCTAAGAGATAATAAGTAGTTTCGGAGGACGAAACGCACATTCCTTGTGTTCTGAAATAGTCGCTGGCAGGGAGAGGGGAAAGTATGTTCTCCTAGGGCACAATCCGCTTGGAAAGTTATCTTGCCCAAAGGCGGATTGGGATTGAACTGCCGGCATTTTCCTGTGACTCCTGTTTGTTCCGGCAGCGCTTGTGCAGGAGATCTTCCCAGCCCTCCACCATGAGGCCATCTGGCAGATGCAGATAAGCAGATTCCTCGTGGATCCAAGGGCTGCTTTTTTCTTTTTTAAGGAATTCCGCAGCGCTGGCAGCTGAGGCTGCTTCCGGCCCAGCAGAGCCCCTCCAACTTGAGCTGCTCCTGTCTTTACTTTCCACTTCCAAACCTACCACTTCGCCTGAGCCAAGCCACACACACCACTAGAAGAGTTGACATCTGCCTCCATCCTTTAATTGTCTCCTGCAGATCCGCTAGAGCGGAAGGCTAAGCGATTTCGAGGCAGAGTGAAAATCCGTTTCAGAGACTGGTGGCTGATCCATCTGTGTGTCTGTGGCTACACATTTGCGTCTCCTTCAACCTCCCCCCGCCCCCCCCAATGTTTCTTTTTTAAAAAATATTTTCACTTATTTATACAAGAAGCAATCTGACAAACACATATCCAAGAGCAGGGATCAGCAAACTTTTTCAGCAGGGGGCCAGTCCACTGCCCCTCAGACCTTGTGCGGGGCCGGACTATTTTTTTGGGGGGGGGGGGAATGAACAAATTCCTATGCCTCACAAATAACCCAGAGATGCATTTTAAGTAAAAGCACACATTCTACTCATGTAAAAACACCAGGCAGGCCCCACAAAGAACCCAGAGATGCATTTTCAATAAAAGGACACATTCTACTCATGTAAAAACATGCTGATTCCCGGACCGTCCGCGGGCCGGATTCAGAAGGCGATTGGGCCGGATCCAGCCCGTGGGCCTTAGTTTGCCTACCCATGTCCAAGAGCATCCAACAGACAAGAAAATAACTTTTTTTTAATTGGGCCTATTAAAACATGTGGCAATTTGTGGAACTGATACCTTTGTTTAAAAACTAAAATGAGTTAAACGTTAAATGTAATTAAATAGATATTTGGTGCTTCTTAACCGGGGGGCGGGGGAGAGGGGATGTAAAATATTGATTGTTTCATTAATGTTTTTAAAGGTGAGGGAAGGTAAAGGTAAAGGGACCCCTGACCATTAAGTCCAGTCGTGGCCGACTGTGGGGTTGCAGCGCTCATCTTGCTTTACTGGCCGAGGGAGCCAGCATACAGCTTCTGGGTCATGTGGCCAGCTTCCGGGTCATGTGGCGAACCAGAGCAGCGCACGGAAACGCCGTTTACCTTCCCGCCAGAGCGGTACCTATTTATCTACTTGCACTTTGACGTGCTTTCGAACTGCTAGGTTGGCAGGAGCAGGGACCAAGCAACAGGAGCTCACCCCGTCACAGGGATTCGAACTGCTGACCTTCTGATCGGCAAGTCCTAGGCTCTGTGGTTTAACCCACAGCGCCACCTGAGTCCCTAAGGGTGGGGGGAAAGGGAATGCAATTACAGGTCGATCATTACATGGGTCAACAATTATGCTGTGTGTGCTATAGGCAGGGCTCTGCGCATTTTGTACAGGTGTGAGAGGGGAGGCGAATGGCTCCCCCTTTCTGAACCCAGGACACAACAGTATTCTCCAGAATGGCCAAAACTGGCCCAGAAACTGAAGTTTGCACAGAAGGCTGCAGCATTGCTGCAGATAGGGGTAAGACACTGTTAGTATATTGCACCTCTGCTCAAAGATTTGCGCCGGCTTTGCACCAACTTTGTTAGGAGGACAAATTCTTCAAGGGGTTACAAGGGATGGAAGAGAAATTTGATTCAGTTCACATTTAAAGCCCAAATTGGACCTGCCATCGAAATCGGAGTGGCAACAAAAATTAATGGAATACTCAGAGCTGGCTAAGCTATCAGGAAAAATAAGAGTCCATGCAGATCAAGTATTTTTCAATAGATAGAGTTTATTTAAAAGTTACATTTAAGATTGTAACAGCATGAAGTCTGTGGCAGCCTTTGAATATCTTCTGTAATCCACTGAATAGGTTTAAGAAAGTACAATATCTTTGATAAGTAATTATTAAAAATAGAGATAAATAGTGCTCTAGATAAATACAAACTTAAAGCTAGATGGAATTGGCGGGAAGTCACCTGGAACCGAAAGAAGACTGTCATAAAGTGTAGCACATATTGATTATTATTTTTTGTCGTTTATTTTTTATTATGGACACCACCGAGAAGGCCCTCTGCCTGGTTCCCTGTAACTTGGCTTCTTGCAGCGAGGGAACCGCCAGAAGGCCCTCGGCGCTGGACTTCAGTGTCCGGGCATAACCTTTAGGATTTTATTCCAGAATTCCTGTACCTCTGGGCATTCCCGGTACATATGTTCTTTATGTTCTTACCTCCATTGATTCCTGGGATGGCTCAGTTGGTAGAACGTGAGCTCCTAATCTCAGGGTTGTGGGTTTGAGCCTGATCTTGGACAAAAGTTTCCTGCGTTGCAGGGGGTTGGACTAGATGATGATTTTGGTTCCTTTCAATTTTGCGATCCGACAATTCTATGATCTGTAAAATAATTTCAGGGAAGGTGAATCAATCCCAGAGCAGGAGTAAACAAATGGTGCCTCTACCCGCTCTCTCCAACTGCCAGCCTTTCCTCTCACAGTAGCAAACAGCAAACAGGTTCTCCAGGGTCGCTTGGAGCAATGATGAGAACAGGGCCAAAAAGTGGCCAAAAAAGTGAACAGCAGTAAAACCACCAAATCCAGGCAGAGAAGGCTGCAGAGAGGAGAGCAACTCAAAATCTTGGAAAAGATCCAGGGGCTGGAATGATTCCAGAGCACACCAGGAATTTAAGTTTGTGAAGTTAATTAAAAGGCCTTGCTGCGTTAAAGGTAAAGGTAAAGGGACCCCTGACCATTAGGTCCAGTCGTGGCTGACTCTGGGGTTGCGGCACTCATCTCGCTTTATTGGCCGAGGGAGCTGGCTACAGTTTCCGGGTCATGTGGCCAGCATGACTAAGCCGCTTCTGGAGAACCAGAGCAGCGCACGGAAACACCATTTACCTTCCCGCCAGATCGGTACCTATTTATCTACTTGCACTTTGACGTGCTTTCGAACTGCTAGGTTGGCAGGAGCAGGGACCGAGCAACGTCGCTGGGATTCGAACCGCCGACCTTCTGATTGGCAAGTCCTAGGCTCTGTGGGTTAACCCACAATGCCACCCGCGTCCCTGTGTTAGTACCGCTTTAAAAAAAGAACAGAATGTTTGCAGTTAGGAAAGTGATGGGCAAATGCACTGAATAGTGTGGGATGAAGGAAGAAAGTGTGTCAGGATGAATACTTGTTGTCTTACTTACACACACACACACACACACACACACACACACACCACACACTCACTCACTCCAGAACAAATGTTCAACAAGGGCCAGATACAATCTGATCTCCATGCCAGCATTCTGCAAGCGAATCAGGATGAATGCTCAACAAACAGGTTAATAATTGGTGGAGCCCATGATTGACAACCTTATGATTATGATTATTTAATGGTGATGTCCACACCAAGCTGGTTTTCTTTTGTAGGAGGGCATTGACCAGCCTTAAATTTTGAGTGCGTTGCTAAAGTTCCTGCCTGATTCCGCTCAACTGGATCCTAGATTTTCTTTGAACACTTTTTATTTTATTTCCATTTTTAAAAAAGAGCTGCTGAGATCTCTTTGCAACCAGTTCCCCTACAGTCTTATCAGCAAAAGTAGCCAACCTCCCTTTGCCTGCCCCCCTTCTCGGCTGAAGCTGGGAATGTTTTCAAAGGGCGGGTGGTGTTGGGGGAGAGAGAGAATGAAAGAAGCCCCAGGCTTGTTCCTGGGTGTTCTCAAGACTTTAAATGCCACTTCTTAAAGAGTTAAAGATCTAGATGGCTGTACTAAGAGGGATGATAAACTAATCACTCATTCGCTGTTGGTGATCTGGCGTGTCATTTACCGAAACATGGAATGCGTTTAACAATGTCAAGCCAGGGGGGTTGGGAGAACCCTTAGCGCCGTTGCCAGAAGATGGATGGATTGTCATGGGCTACTCTGGAGAAAGTCCTCTAGACTCATAATTATCTGTGCAGGAGCGAGAAAAGTATGCATCTTGATTTTGTCACACTTTGCTCTTGCAAGAAGCTGTGCTTCTGAGCTCTTCCAAAGGAACTGGGAGCAAATTTGACTGAGCAGGCAAGACAAGCCCGCAATATCTAGTAGGAAAGTCCCCCCCCCCCACTGCAATCGACAGATTAACATCTTGTCCAGGTAGCTCTTTGAGGAATGAATTTCACCCCCCCCTCGCTGCCCCCATGAAAGTCAAATCAAGTAGCAATGTCATATTAAAACAAACACCCCCCAAATAATAACTGCTCTGGAGTAGTTTATCTCTCGCGCGGCATCTCCGATAAGTGCTACTACAGCTCATGAGTCATTGGGGGGGTGGGGGGAAATGTCTAGGAAAATAGCCTCAAGTGACCTCACACGGCATATGATGGAGAACTTTTCCTTCATTTATTTATTTAGTTTTCAGCAGGAAAAGCCAGGCTCCCTTTTGCTAAGGGGAAGAAGCATTCTTAATTTTTTTTAATTTTTTTTTTTTTTTGCCACGGTGGATCATTCGAAAGCCTCTGCAAGGGATCGAAAACCAATTTGAAATCAGATCAAATGTCAGGAGAATCTTCCCCACCCATGAATTCTGGGAACTGTAGTTTTGTTGCTGAGACTTAGCTACTGGAGATTATTCTTGCAGGGGCAGGGAATGTGCAGCATTCTCCAAATGTTGTTGCACAACAGCTCTCAAGCTCCTTGACCATTGACCCTGCTGATCAGAGTCTGATGAAATTTGGGGGTTCAGCAACCACTGGAGAACCACGGATTCCTCCCTTCGCCCCTGCAGAGCAGAAAACTTTCTTTTTTATTTCTTTTTTCAGAGCACAAAACTTTTCTAAGGTATCTTGGCTAAGGGCAAGGGAGTGAGAGCATCTTGAAATCCATGTGTTAGATTCATAGAAACTTAGAATTGCAGAGTCGGAGGGGGTCTCCAAAGGTCATCTAGTCCAACCCCTTGCAATGCAGGAATCATAACGAAAAAATCCCCAGCAGGTGACCATCTAACCTCTGCTTAAAAATCTCCAAGGATCCAAGAGTCCACCACCTTCTGAGGCTGTTTGTCCTACTGTCAAGCAGTATGTTTCCCTCCCCTTATGGTTATGACTTTTAAAATGAGGCTGCATTTTAAATTGCATTTTAACCTGTATTTTAAATTGTCTTTTTCTTTTTCTTTTTTTCTTATTATGTTTTTACTGAAATATTATTGGTGTTAGCTGCTCTGAGCCCGGCTCTGGCCGGGGAGTGCGAGGTATAAATAAAATTTATTGTTATTATTGTTATTGTTATTGTTATTTTCACATGGTACATTGTTAAACTGTGGAACTCCCTCCCCCAGGAGGGAGTGATGGTCACCGACTTAGATGGCTTTAAAAGAGGAGTAAGACAAATTCACTGACACGGGTGGCACTGTGGGTTAAACCACAGAGCCTAGGACTTGCTGATCAGAAGGTCGGCGGTTCAAATCCCCGCGACGGGGTGAGCTCCTGTTGCTCGGTCCCAGTTCAAAAGCACATCCAAGTGCAAGCAGATAAATAGGTACCGCTCTGACGGGAAGGTAAACTGCGTTTCCGTGCGCTGCTCTGGTTCGCCAGAAGCGACTTAGTCATGCTGGCCACATGACCTGGAAGTTGCATGCCGGGTCCCTCGGCCAGTAAAGCGAGACGAGCGCCTCAACCCCAGAGTCGGCCACGACTGGACCTAATGGTCAGGGATCCCTTTACCTTTACCTTTAAGACAAATTCATGGAGGAGAAGAGATCTATGGATAGCTGCTAGCTATGATGGTTCTGCTTTGCCTCCATGCTCAGAGGCAGTAAAGCTTCTGAATGCCAGTTGCTGGAAGCCAAAGGAAGGGAGAAGGCTCTTTTGGTCTAATCCTGCTTGTGGGTTTCCCCCAGGCATCTGGTTGACCACTGTGAGAGCAGGATGCTGGACTGGGTGGGCCATTGGCCTGATCCAGACTTGTGGGAAGCAAGTCATAAACAAAACAAAACTAAAACTAAACTAAACTAAACTAAATTAAACTAAACTAAACTAAATACTAAACTAAACTAAACTAAACTAAACTAAACTAAACTAAATTAAACCAAACCAAACCAAACCAAACCAAACCAAACCAAAGTAAACTAAACTAAAAACTAAACTAAACTAAACTAAACTAAACTAAACTAAAAACTAAACTAAACTAAACTAAAAACTAAACTAAACTAAACTAAAAACTAAAAACTAAACACTAAACACTAAACTAAACGAAACGAAACGAAACTAAACGAAACGAAACTAAACTAAACTAAACTAAACTAAACTAAACTAAACTAAACTAAACTAAACACTAAACACTAAACACTAAACTAAACTAAACTAAACTAAACTAAACCAAACCAAACCAAACCAAACCAAACCAAACCAAACCAAACCAAACCAAACCAAACTAAACTAAACTAAAAACTAAACTAAACTAAACTAAACTAAACTAAACTAAAAACTAAACTAAACTAAACTAAACTAAACTAAACTAAACTAAAAACTAAACTAAACTAAACTAAACTAAAAACTAAACTAAACTAAACTAAAAACTAAACACTAAATTAAACTAAAAACTAAACTAAACTAAACAACTAAAAACTAAACTAAACTAAACTAAACTAAAAATTAACCTAAACCTAAACTAAAATAAGCAGAACCAAAGCCAGGATCCTCCTGGATGCCTTTCCTTGGGTGTGAGGAACTGAGTGCCTGACAACCTCCCTCGTTGGTCCAGTGTATCCCAAGTAGCACATAGTAATATAATCATCATAATAAATTTTTATTTATACCCCGCCCTTCCCGGTTCAGAAAACCCGGCTCAGGGTGGCTAACAACAAATTTAAAACCCTTAATTGTAAAAGCAGCATGAAATACAGTATAGAAACATGAATAACAATAAAATCCAAAGTTCAGGAATCAATTTGGGGGAAATCCATCTAATAAGGGGTGATATGATAGCCATGTTCCAATATATAAAAGGATGTCACATAGAGGAGGGAGAAAGGTTGTTTTCTGCTGCTCCAGAGAAGCGGACATGGAGCAATGGCTCCAAACTACAAGAAAAAAGATTCCACCTAAACATTAGGAAGAACTTCCTGACAGTAAGAGCTGTTTGACAGTGGAATTTGCTGCCAAGGAGTGTGGTGGAGTCTCCTTCTTTGGAGGTCTTTAAGCAGAGGCTTGACAACCATATGTCAGGAGTGCTCTGCTGGTGTTTCCTGCTTGGCAGGGGGTTGGACTCGATGGCCCTTGTGGTCTCTTCCAACTCTAGGATTCCATGATTCTATGATTCTATGATTCTAAGCATTGGATAGTCACCAGGGCTAGATGGCTGAATTAGTCATACTTGGGCCAGCGAGGAGGCCAGGGGAGAATTAGCTGTGTAACACTTCCCATCAGTGCAGGGATTTCTGTTTGTGCAATGTGAGACTCCCTGCCTTGCCTTCTCCTGTGCACCCCCTAAATCTGTTCTAGAGCTTCCCTCCAATCCCCTGGAGAAGATTTGGGGAGGGCGTGAAGCACACAAGGCAAGGAAGAGAGGGGGCAATTCCCACTGGACAAGCAGAAATCCTTCTGATAGGGCGCATTAGTTGGATCCTGCATTAGTTGGCAGGAGGGCAGAAGAGGCCCCCATCTGCAAACCTGAGGCCTGGCTCCTTCAGAACTGCAGTTCTCCTGAACAGGGTGGAACCTCAGAGGCAGAGGCTCAAAAGGACACAGGTCCGAGAAGTTTTCCACTTGCCCCATGCTTTCTAGGCACGGTCTGAGAGGTTTTTCGTTTGTCCCACTGCTTCCCTGCAGGAAAACTCACTGTTTACCACTGAACCAGAGCAAATGTCTATCTGCCGATCCAGCAGTAAACAGCAGGTTTTCTTGCAGGGAAGCAGCAGGACAAGCGGAAGTGTTGTTGTTGTTTAGTCGTGTCCGACTCTTTGTGACCCCCTAGACCAGAGCATGCCAGGCACTCCTGTCTTCCACTGCCTCCTGCGGTTTGGTCAAACTCATGTTTGTAGCTTCGAGAACACTGTCCAACCATCTCGTCCTCTGTCGTCCCCTTCTCCTTGTGCCCTCAATCTTTCCCCACATGAGGGTCTTTTCCAGGGAGTCTTCTCTTCCCATGAGGTGGCCAAAGTATTGGAGCCTCAGCTTCACGACTCTCAACAGTCTCCTCCAGCACCACAATTCAAAAGCATCAGTTCTTCAGCGATCAGCCTTCTTTATGGTCCAGCTCTCACTTCCATACATCACTACGGGCAAAACCATGGCTTTAACTATATGGACCTTTGTTGACAAGTGTGGACGAACCCTATTTTTAGCCCTTCTTGGGGCAAGCGTCTCACCAGGAACTCTCCGTGGTGCTGCTGCAATACCTGGCCTGCCTTGCCTTGCCTGTTGATATTGATATTGCCCTCCAATCCCTGCTTTATCCAGACTTGGGCCATTGTTTAAAACAGATGCTTCCCCCCTTTCAATGTCTTTCCCTTCTTGCCGTAAAACTTCTCCCTTTTCCATTTCTCAGCTGCCACATGTGTGAAAGAAAAAGGATGCGGAGTCCTCAGATATTCTGTAGTGCATCACTCAAACCTCATTCTTTGTTCAATTCCTCCGTTTTCCTCTCAGTTTCCTCCATTCCTGCTTGACTCAAACTTCTGCCTTTGCTTTAAACCACCACTTTCCCCTCTCGGTGTTCCCCCCTTCTGGCTCAGATGCCATGGCCACAGTTTTTATGCAAGCTGCCTTCACTTTTGCCCCCCTCTCCCACCCTGATTTCATGCATATCCAGGATTATGATGAGGCACTACAAATCCTCCAATGGGGACTGCGTGATGACATTCTTACATCTTTATTCTATAGAGTTATATAGAGAAGGACTAAACAAAATAAAAAGATTCCTTCCAGTAGCACCTTAAAGACCAACTAAGTCAGTTCTTGGTATGAGCTTTTCCGTGTGTATCTGAAGAAGTGTGCATGCACACGAAAGCTCATACCAAGAACTAACTTAGTTGGTCTTTAAGGTGCTACTGGAAGGAATCTTTTTATTTTGTTTTGACTATGGCAGACCAACACGGCTACCTATCTGTAAATAGAGAAGGACTGTCACTCAGTTGGCAGAGCAGCTGCTTTTCACCTGGAAGGTGAATCCCCGTCAACTCCAGGTAGGGCTTGGAGCTGGGGAACTCTTTCCTGAAAAGCTAGAGAACCGCTGCCAGTCAGTGTAGACAATATTGAGTTGGATGGGCCAATGGTATGACTTGGTCTAAGGAAACTTCTTTGTATGCACAAAACTTCTTTGTATGTAAAATCCACACATGAGGTTTTGGCCGTGGGGATTACTTTGGCTTCAGATGAAATGGACCATAAAGAAGGCTGATTGCCGAAGAATTGATGCTTTTGAATTCTGGTGCTGGAGGAGACTCTGGAGAGTCCCACGGACTGCAAGAAGATCCAACCTCTCCATTCTGAAGGAAATCAGCCCTGAGTGCTCACTGGAAGGACAGATCCTGAAGCTGAGGCTCCAAGACTTTGGCCGCCTCATGAGAAGACAAGACTCCCTGGAAAAGACCCTCATGTGGGGAAAGATGGAGGGCGCAAGGAGAAGGGGACGACAGAGGACGAGATGGTGGGACAGTGTTCTCGAAGCTACTAACATGAGTTTGACCAAACTGCGGGAGGCAGCGGAAGACAGGAGTGCCTGGTGGGCTCTGGTCCAGGGGGCCACAAAGAGTTGGACACGACTAAACAACAACAACAACAACAACAACAACTATATATATATATATAGGCTACATCATTAGCTTCAAAGGTCTCCCAGATATTTGGCCCCAGAACTTTGGTTCCTCTGCACCCTTGAGATTCATTCACTCATCCTTCTTCCTTGGCACCATTTTCATGCAGCTGGTGGCTCCTGATTCTGCCACGAGGGGTGGGGGGAAAGTTGCCAAGGCAGGATGCAAAACCATTTTAGTGCACTAAGACGAAAAGGCCAGCTCTCCGTTACAAGGCCAATTTATTTGCCTGACCTTCTGAGTGGGACCTCTGCCAAGCCCACCGCCACCCCCTATCAGGCTCCCCATTCTTGTTGCTGTTGATCTGTAACAAGGGAGGGGCAGTTAAGGGCTGTTATTGGGACAGCCAACTCTCACCCCCTCCTGGGTCAAAGCATTCCCCCAAAATGCTCAAGGAAACCACAAGTTCTTTCAAACAACAGTGAGGTGTGGAGTGGACGGCTAAGGAGATTTCATGGAATATCATCCAGGGTTCTCAAGAGAGGCAGCCGGCTGGGTGCAGAAGGCTCCCATTCAGCGACTCCTCTTAAGACCCTCTTTCCACCGCGTCTGGTTCACCCCACACCCCTCCCCCTTTCCCGCCCTCCCCCTTTCCCACCCTCTCAGGAGGGCGCAGAAGGAGTCAAGCGAAGGCTCAGTTTTGAACTTCCACAGGGGAGGCAGGAGGTTAAACCGAGCTGTTAACTGTGTCTTTTCAAAACTGACATTTAATACAGGGCATAAATCACAGGGCAAGCCTGTTACTCCTTCTGGAATGCAATTACATAGGGTCAAATAAAACATGAAAGGGCCCAACAAGTTTTAAAATGTAGCATGTTCGCCAAGCCAGGCAAAGAGGAATGTCAAGAAGTTTAAATATGCTAACATCCCCATGTTGGCCTGGGCGGAAGGGAGGGGGCTGCCGGGGTGGGGGGAGGCGAAAGAGGGATTAGAAGGGAAAAGGTTCCTGCGCTTTAATGATTATGCCGTTAAGGAGAGGCACGGGGAACCTGGTTGAGGGGGTCCCAGGCCCTCTCCGAGCAGCCCTCCCCGCCTTCATTCAAAGCAGGTGTCTTCTCTGTGTTTCATTACTTTAATTGCCAACCACGGGCCTATTTGACATGTGCCTTGGCCACTTAGCATGCACACAGGGGAGGGGGGAGGCCTCTTCTGTGGGGAGGGGGCAGCAGGAGGAAGGGGGGGCAGCGCTTTTGCAGCCTCTCAGGTTCTGAGCCCGGCAACCGTTAATCAAGCCTTTGATGCTAAGTCTTGCTCAAAGAGAGAGAGAGAGGGAGGAGGGTTATGTTTGGATCGGTGGGCAACTGCTTTGGCCTAATTCGGGCCACCTGAACGGCACACTCTGCCTGCTGCCCCCTCCCCAGCTCTCTCTGCCTTGCCCCTTCCATGCTCCCCTTTGCAGTCTTAAAGATGAAGAGGCCAGGAGCCATGTTTGCTCATCGTGGAGAGCAGCCTGGCTGCAGGGAGCATCCTTTGAGCATCAGCTTGGGGAAGACAGAGTGATGGATATATTCACACACAAAGGGGAATTACTTGCAGGGGGGCCCCTCAAAAATTGCTATGCACCTGAGGGGACAAGGTGGCTGTTCTCCAGAGTTATGTAGGATCCAAAATGGCCACAAACAGTGATCTTTCAGGTGTTTTGTGCCCTGTGATCTTTTCAACAAGCTGGATTCTACTTAAAAACAAAACAAACAGAATACTTTTTTCCAGCTCCATTTCATTCTTGGGTAGAGGAGATCTTGCGCCATTATCCACACTGTTTCAACCTCTAGGCTTGACTACTGCAATGTGCTTTGCTTTGGGGGCCACCCTTGATGGCGAAGGGGAAAGTTCGACTGGTGCAAAATGCTGTTGCATCCCTCTTGGTGGATGTGAGAGCCATGCACATTTAAACTAATGTTTGTTTCACTCCACTGCTTGCCGCTGTGCTTCCAGGTTTAATTCAAGGTGGCGATTCTCACGTTTATAACTATTTGTAGCCTGAAACAGGGGTCTCCAACAAGGTGCCCGAGGGCACAATGGTGCTTTTGAAGTCTTCCCCTGGTACGCATGATACCTCTGAGACCTTCACCACTGCTCACTGTCTGCTTGGTCATGAAGTGGTGAGGGCTTTCCCCCCAGAGGTGTAGCGGAGTTAAAAACTCCAGACAAACAATCTCTCAAAGGACCTGTTGATGGCATTTTACCATTGTTCTGTTGAGAGTGTATTAACTTATGGACTGTGTGTGTTGTTTGGGAGCTGCATGGTCAGGGAAAAAAGAATGCTGTCCGGGGTTGTAAAGACTGCGGAGAGAATAATAGGGTGCACTCTTCCCACCTTGGATCAAATCTACTCTTCCAGGTGCCATAAGAAAGCTGCAGAGATAGTGCAGGATAGTGTGCACCCCGGAAATGATCTCTTCCAGCTTCTGCCTTCTGGAAGAAGGTACAGGGTTATAAAGACTAGGGCTAGCCGCCTGAGAAACAGTTTCTATCCAAATGCAATTTTGGTTTTAAACGCAGTGTAAGGTAGTCTCTGTGGGAGTATATTGTATTTAATTATGGGGCATCAGAGTTTTTAGGGGGTTAACCAGACTGGGATAGTTGGGATAGCAGGCTTGTTGGTTTTTGAAGGTCTGATGTAGATTTTTTTTTTCAATTTTGTTGTTTTGTATGGATTTTGTCACCCCCCTCAGTGATGACACCCGGGGCAGCCCGCACCCCCCGCACTCCCCTTCCTCCGCCACTTGTTTCCCCCTTAGAATGTACCTATAGCTGAATGGAAATGGAAAAGTGATGGTTTTCCCCCACTTCCTCTTCGGAAACTATGAGCTTTTCCAGGATTAATTCTCCCACATCTGACTTTTACCCAGATCCCTTGGGAAAGCAAAGTCTGTTTGTGCATGAACTTTCTCACTCTCTGTCTCTTGGGAGGAGAGTCTTATCTGGGGGAACCGGCCAGAGGTGGTGGCACCCACAGTCCTCGCTCAAAAATCCTAATGTTTTTCACTGGCCTAAAAGGTCGTGACCCTTGACCCAAAGCAATTTCTTTTCGAAAGCCCAGGAGCACATATTTAGGTGTATGTGGGATACGGCGCGGAGTCATTTCCCTGACTTTTCTCCAAAATACTTTTGCAATAGGACCTTTGCTGATGGCAGGTGTCTGCGCCACAGAATGAAACCCTGGCCCAACTCTGCTCTCCTCTGCATGTTCCAGATGGATCACCCACCTCTTTAGTTCTGTGTTTTATTTTTTTGCTGCAAGAAAGTTTGATTCAGAGCATCAAATTGACTTTATACAGTTGCGTGTCGGGATGGAATAAGACAAATTAAGATCAGACTTCCAGGAAGGTCAACAACATTTACCTGCGTTGATCTTCTAGGCAGATCCAATGATTTTTTTAAGAATAAAAAAATCTTGTTAGTTCAGGGGAAACTTGTAAGTAGGGGTGACCATTAGTACATCACCAAAAAGGGGAAATGATGCAGATTTGTCACAGATTGTGCAAGCTTCTTCTTCTTTGGCGATCACTCGTAGCCGAGTAAGATGGCCTTCCATGAACACGGTCTTAACAGTGAGTCCGTAATTGTGGAGGCCAGTTCTGGATCCACACGTCCTTCCACAGTGGGGACCTAGGTTTCCAAGCAGGAGTTGATCATGGTGTGGATTTGCCAAGCGTGCCTTCCTCTTAGCACGTTTCTCCCTTGCGTCCTGAGTTCAAGTGTCTTCAAAGCCCCTGACACCTTTGGTGAAGGCTGTTCTCCAACTGGAGCGCTCGCAGGCCAGTGTTTCCCAGTTGTTGGTGTTTATACTACATTTTTTAAGATTTGGCTTGAGACAGTCTTTAAACCCCTTTTACTGACCACCAGCATTACACTTTCCATTTTTAAGTGCAGAATAGAGTAGTTGCTCTGGAAGACGATCATCAGGCACAACATGACTAGCACAACATGACTAGTCCAACGAAGTTGACGTTGAAGAACCATTGCTTCAACACTGGTGATCTTTGCTTCTTCCATTATTCTGGTATTAGTTCGCCTGTCTTCCCAAGTGATGTGTAAGATTTTTCAGAGACACCATTGATGGAATCTTTCGAGGAGCTGGAGATGGCAGTTATAAGTGCTCTATGTTTCACAATCATATAGTAAGGTTGGCAGTGCAATAGCTTTGTAAACAAGCATTTTGGTTTCCCTGCAGATGTCCTGGTCCTCAAACACTCTTACTCGGCTATGAGTGATGGCCAAAGAAGAAGTATACAGTGGTACCTTGGGTTACAGACGCTTCAGGTTACAGACGCTTCAGGTGTCATGGGCTTTGAAGACACTCGAACTCAGGAGAACTCAGGGAGAAGCGTGCTAAGAGGAAGGCACACTTGGAAAATCCACACTGTCATCAACTCCCACCCGGAAACCCACGTCCCCACTGTGGAAGGATGTGTGGATCCAGAATTGGCCTCCACAGTCACTTATGGACTCATTTTTAAAACCGTGTTTATGGAAGACAATCTTTCTCGGCTACGAGGGATTGCCAAAGAAGAAGATCGATGGCTGCTAGCCATGATAAAGGTAGCATTGCTTCTGAAATACCGCTTGCTGGATACTACAAGAGGGGAAAGTGCTCTTGTGCTTGAATCCTGCTTGCAGGTTTGTGACAGGCACCCGGTTGTCCACTGTGGGAGCAGGATGCCAGACTAGGTGGGTCATTGGTCGGATCCTGCAGGCTCTCTTTATGTTGTTAAGGCCTGACTGAGAAGCTGGAGGTCCGCACTGAACCCCTGTGCCCTAGCCCCACCAAAACCCACTTGAACTCTCTACCTGCTCCACATTTTGACCAATCCTGCCTCAATTTGGGAGGGTGTGTTTGTGGGGAAGCAGATCTTTCTCAATATTTTCATGTGAAGAAAATAAGGGAAGGGTCAAAGATTGAGCCTTCAGTTTGGAAGCAAGGCAACCCAACTGGATTGCAAGGGATTGCTCGGGGTCAAACCTGTCACAGGGCTTAGCATAATAGTATCATCTATTCAGATGTGCCGGCAGAGCCCAGAGTCAGCCTATAGTTACATCAAATAATATTTGCGTTGGGTGTGTAATTACCCTCGGTCCTGTTTACCCGCCTAATTAACAGTTTGACATCGCATCCCCGCCGTGTCGACATCTGCCGAATTCTCTGAGAGGCTCGCCATCTCCCCGAACCCTTCCCCAGCCCCCTATTTTGGCGTTTCAAGTTAGAGGCCCAACGTGATTGTCTCTAAATTAAAGGGATGTCAAACCACATGAAAAGCCAAAGGGGTCTGTAGGTAACCGCACAGGATGTGGCCTGAGATTCATCGGGGAGATGAAACGGCTACGGCTGCGTGACGTCAGAGGGACACCCCCCATGCCCCGCTTGGCATCTTGGCATGGATGTGACCAGTTAGGTGGCAGGACAGTGAAGCTGGTGGGTGGGTGGCGAGATCAGGGTGGTGGGGCTTCCCTTTGAAATGAAGAAAAGTAGAGAAACCCCACCGAACGTCCAGTTTTGGGCTGTTTCCTGGCATTCTTTGTAAGAAGGCTGGGGCATGCGGGGGCTTGTGAAAGGAGAAATCTCTCTGCAGCCCCTCTGACTCAGTTAAGACCCTCCGTGAAGAGGGAGGGAGGGCGACTGTAAAAATGGAAAGGTCAACCAGGATCACACCGAGATGTGTGTTTTCATTTGGCAATAGGAGTTCCCCTGGGCGATTTTGTCTTGAGAGAGAGAGAAGCAGGGTGGGGACGGAATAGCGACTGCAGAGGAGGCTTTTCTTTGAACTACGTCGCAAGGGTTGGCCTGCTTCCCAAATTGCAGGGCCGTTTCGACACATCAGCTCCAACCTCAGGCTGCACGGACCTGGACCCAAATTGCTCCGCTTGCAACAACAACAACAACAACAAGGCTTAGGTAAAGGGAAAGGGACCCCTGACCATTAGGTCCAGTCATGACCGACTCTGGGGTTGCGGCCTCATCTCGCTTTATTGGCCGAGGGAGCTGGCGTACAGCTTCCGGGTCATGTGGCCAGCATGACTAAGCCGTTTCTGGCGAACCAGAGCAGTGATGGAAACGCCGTTTACCTTACAGCCGGAGTGGTACCTATTAATCTACTTGCACTTTGACGTGCTTTCAAACTGCTAGGTTGGCAGGAGCAGGGAACAAGCAACAGGAGCTCACCCCGTTGCGGGGATTCAAACCGCTGGCCTTCTGATCAGCAAGTCCTAGGCTCTGTGGTTTAACCCACAGCACCACCTGCGTCCCACAACAAGGCTTAGAATTTATTTATTCTTAGAATTTTCCACGCGTTCAAAGCACGTTTCACACATCGTTTCAGTAATCTTTACGACAACCCTGCAAAGAAGGTCTGTGTTATAATTCCCCACGTTTCAGCTCTGGACCAGGGGGTAGGCAGATAGATAACAGCTTGTCTAAAATGCATTTGGCATCTTCGCTTCACCGTTATCTTCCTGCCTACAGCGAACGGCTCTCTCTAGGACCTGTGTGAGCTTTTACACAAGGACCTTAGATGAGCCTGGCTGCTGAATCAGGTCAAAGGCCCATCGAGTCCAACATCCTATTCTCACCGTGGCCAACCAGACACCACTCAGAAGCAGGACCCAAGCAGAACAGCAGACCACCCTCATTTGCGATTTCCAGCAACTGGTACCCAGAGACATGCTGATTCCAACAGTGGAGGCAGAACATAGCCATAGTGGGCAATAGCCACCAACAAAGGTCCGTATAGTTAAAGCCATGGTTTTCCCAGTAGTGATGTATGGAAGTGAGAGCTGGACCATCAAGAAGGCTGATCGCCGAAGAATCGATGCTTTTGAATTCTGGTGCTGGAGGAGACTCTGGAGAGTCCCATGGACTGCAAGAAGATCCAACCTCTCCATTCTGAAGGAAATCAGCCCTGAGTGCTCACTGGAAGGACAGATCCTGAAGCTGAGGCTCCAAGACTTTGGCCGCCTCATGAGAAGAGAAGACTCCCTGGAAAAGACCCTGATGTTGGGAAAGAAGGAGGGCACAAGGAGAAGGGGACGACAGAGGACGAGATGGTTGGACAGTGCTCTGGAAGCTACAAACATGAGCCTGACCAAACTGCAGGAGGTGGTGGAAGACAGGAGTGCCTGGCGTGCTCTGATCCAGGGGATCACGAAGAGTCGGGCACGACTAAACAACAACAAAGCTTAATCTTCTTTTAAAGACACCAACCTTGGTGGCCATCACTCTTGTGGGAGTGAGTTCCATGGTTCTAATTAATTCTGCACCCTTTGCAGTTTTCTATGAGCAGGGAGATTCTCACCACCCTCTCTGATACTCTATTTCTTCCCTTTCTCCTCCTCCTCCTCTCTTCCTCCTTGCCCAGAAGATTGCCAGGGAGGGGAGAAGGATGCTAACCCAGCTCTACCTCTCTTTAAAATCAGAACCAGTGAAGGAGGTGAAGGTCCTGTGTGAGTGTCTAGAGGTGGTTGGAGGATGGATGGCAGCTAACAGACTGAGGTTGAATCCTGACAAGACAGAAGTACTGTTCTTGGGAGACAGGGGGCGGGCTGGTATTGATGACTCCCTGGTCCTGAATGGGGTAACTGTGCCCCTGAAGGACCAGGTGCGCAGCCTGGGAGTCATTTTGGACTCACAGCTGTCCATGGAGGCGCAGGTCAATTCTGTGTCCAGGGCAGCTGTCTACCAGCTCCATCTGGTATGCAGGCTGACCCTATCTGCCTGCGGGCTGTCTCGCCAGAGGGGTGCATGCTCTGGTTATCTCCCGCTTGGACTACTGCAATGCGCTCTATGTGGGGCTACCTTTGAAGGTGACCCAGAAACTACAACTAATCCAGAATGCGGCAGCTAGACTGGTGACTGGGGGCGGCCGCCGAAACCACATAACACCAGTCCTGAAAGACCTACATTGGATCCCAGTACGTTTCCAAGCACAATTCAAAGTGTTGGTGCTGACCTTTAAAGCCCTAAACGGCCTCGGTCCAGTATACCCGAAGGAGCATCTCCACCCCCATCGCTCTGCCTGGACACTGAGGTGCAGCGCCCATGGACTTCTGGTGGTTCCCTCGCTGCGAGAAGCCAAGTTGCAGGGAACCAGGCAGAGGGCCTTCTTGGTAGTGGCACCCGCCCTGTGGAACGCCCTCCCACCAGATGTCAAAAAGAACAACTACCACCAGACTTTTAGAAGACATCTGAAGGCAGCCCTGTTTAGGGAAGCTTTTAATGTTTGATGCATTACAGTATTTTAATATTTTGTTGATTCAGCATGCACGACACTCAAGGAAAATATGTATAAGATGATGTACAGATGGTACATAACGCCGATAAAATTGCATAAAATTTATAGAACAGGTGATAAATTGTGTTGGAAATGTAAGAACAAGGAGGGCGAATTCTTCCACATGTGGTGGACGTGCGAGATTCTCAAGAAATTCTGGGAATCTATTTATAATGAATTAAAAAAAATTCTTAAGTATACGTTCGTTAAAAAGCCTGAAGCCTTCCTGCTGGGGATAATTGGCAAGGATATTAAAGAAGAAGATAGGACCTTTTTTCAATATGCAACAGCGGCCGCTAGAACCCTCATAGCACAGCACTGGAAAACACCAAAAATCCCAACATTAAAGGAGTGGCAATTTAAATTATTGGATTATTTAGAATTGGCAAAATTGACACAGAAAATAAGAAATCAAAAATGTACAAAATTTAGTAATGAATGGGATAAATTTAGAACATATATGGAAATAGAGACAAGGGGAAAATCAAAATGTTAATCAGAAATATATATGTATCAAAAAAAAAAATCACAGTAGGCATGAGATAACGCTTACTACGTTATAAATTTCATTTTGGAATAGATACAGCAGATAGATAACTAAGATAACATTATCTGAAATCGAGATAAAGGGAAGTCGATCAATGTTGTTGTAAAATTAATGTTAAGTTGTGTTGTTTATGTTGTATGTATTGTATGTTTTTTCTTTTTCTTTTTTTTTCTTTTTTATGTTTGTTTCATTTATTTTTGTCTTTTGTACGTCTGCGAAATATATTTATGCAAAACTTAATAAAAATATATATATATATATATAAGTATTTTAATATTTTGTTGGAAGCCGCCCAGAGTGGCTGAGGAAGCCCAGCCAGATGGGCGGGGTATAAATAATATATTATTATTATTATTATTATTATTATTATTACCTGCAGAGAGCTTTTAAGATGAGGATAAAGGCCACATAATACGGACCCAAGAACTGTGTGGCCCCAGGAACACAGAGCTGCTCAGAGTAATAATACACTTAAGCATTACAAAGGGAGGAATTCAACGCCATGGCAATTGTTCCATAAGCAGAAGCTTATCCATTTGCCAGGTGGAAAGATCTCAGATCTCCTCTCCTGATGCATCGTTCATGGGGTTATTCCGACCCAATTTTGTGGAAGTCATGGATGCTTTAGCTGAGATTCCTACATTGCAGAGGTCTGGACTAGATGACGCTTGGATTCCCTTCCAACTCTACAATTCTAGCATTCTATGATTCTAGCATTCTAGTGATGTATGGAAGTGAGAGCTGGCCCATAAAGAAGGCTGATCACTGAAGGATGAGATGGTTGGACAGTGCTCTCGAAGCTACCAGCATGAGTTTGACCAAACTGCGGGAGGCAGTGGAAGACAGGAGTGCCTGGCGTGCTCTGGTCCAGGGGGTCACAAAGAGGTGGACACGACTAAACAACTGAACAACAACAAAATGATTTTAATGTTAGCTCTTGCATGGGGCTTCCACTAGCAGGACTAGCTAGCCTGTCCTAAGCCTCATTCAAAGGTGTTTTGGGGTTTCTCCATATAAAACTTGAGTTTATTCTTATGCTTATACAAAATGTGATTGTGCAAATTCAGGCTGTACAGTTCTCGTTCAATGGGAGGTCTCGTGCCACAAACCAGCTTCCCCTGAAATGCTGGACTTCTCTTGTGAAAGGGAAAGTGATGGGAATATGCAGGGGAATGTGTGGAATAAAGCTTGCTTTGATGCCATAATAATAATAATAATAATAATAATAATAATAATAATAATAATAATTTATTTATACCCCACCCATCTGGCTGAGTTTCCCCAGCCACTCTGGGTGGCTTCCAATTGAGTGTTAAAAACAATACAGCATTAAGTATTAAAAACTTCCCTTAAAAAGGCTGCCTTCAGATGTCTTTTAAAGATAAGATAGCTGCTTATTTCCTTCACATCTGAAGGGAGGGCGTTCCACAGGGCGGGCGCCACCACCGAGAAGGCCCTCTGTCTGGTTCCCTGTAACCTCCCTTCTTACAATGAGGGAACCGCCAGAAGGCCCTCGGAGCTGGACCTCAGTGTCCAGGCAGAACGATGGGGGTGGAGACGCTCCTTCAGGTATACTGGGCCAAGGCCGTTTAGGGCTTTCAAGGTCAGCACCAACACTCTGAATTGTGCTCAGAAATGTACTAGAAGCCAATGTAGGCCTTTCAAGATAATAAAACATCAGACATTAAAAACTTCTCTAAACAGGGCTGCCTTCAGATATCTTCTAAAAGTCAGATAGTTGTTTATTTCCTTGACATCTGATGGGAGGGAGTTCCACAGGGCGGGCGCCACTACCAAGAAGGCCCTCTGTCTGGTTCCCTGTAACCTCACTTCTCGCAATGAGGGAACAGCCTGAAGCCTCGCAATGAGGGAACAGGCTGAACGATGGGGCCATTTCATCTAACCTCTCTGAAAACAAATGGGGATGAAGCACAATAACAGGCTGCCTGGAAACGACTAGAAAGTCTCTTGTGTGCTATCCAAACCAGTCGCTGTCTTGGTTGCTCAACTCAACATTTTGCAGCAGACTTTTTCCAGCAGTAGCAGAGCCTATTCTTGGTCTGGCCCCTCTTCCAAATTGAAGAGAAGCTGCCTCGGCTTTTCTTAGGTTCCTTGAAATAATCCAAACCGAAGCAACATCTCGGGCGATATTTTTAGCCGCGAAAACAAGAAGGGAGTTGTCGAGGAAAGAAGAAAAGGGGGGAGAAAATAAATAAAAGTAGGCGGGGAACTTCCACGCTGAAATAACCGCCAACTCCTACTGGAAGATGAAAGCAAACTTCGCTAACCTTTAATTTTCTCCTCGCCGTCCGAGGAAATCAAATGAGATAATGCCAGGTGGGCGTCGCCACCAAGGAAAGGTGAAGCCCTCTTTGCCGCTGGAGCAGCTGTTCTGCGGCAACGGCTCTGGCAAGCTCCTCTCCAGGGTTCCCAAATAAAAAAAGAAGCGTTGGCCACGGTGCCAAGTCGCTTGCCAGAGAAGGTCGCAAGGAAGCAAGAAATTGGCAACATTTTCCTGCCTTATTAAAAAGTAAGGTCACCGTAGAAAAGCAATTAAAGAAAGCCGAAGTAGAGTGGTACCTCAGGTTAAGTACTTAATTCGTTCTGTAGGTCTGTGCTTAACCTGAAACTGTTCTTAACCTGAAGCACCACTTTAGCTAATGGGGCCTCCTGCAGCCGCTACACCACCGGAGCACAATTTCTGTTCTCATCCTGAAGCAAAGTTCTTAACTCGAGGTACTATTTCTGGGTTAGCGGAGTCTGTAACCTGAAGCGTATGTAACCTGAGGTACCACTGTACGGCAGAGAACATGGGTAGGCAAACTAAGGCCCAGGGGCCGGATCCGGCCCAATCACCTTCTCAATCTGGCCTGCAGACGGTCCGGGAATCAGCATATTTTTACATGAGTTGAATGTGTCCTTTTGTTTAAAATGCATCTCTGGGTTATTTGTGGGGCATAAGAATTCATTCATATATTTTTTCCCCAAAATATAGTCCGGCCCCCCACAAGGAGGGACGGTGGACCGGCCCCCTGCTGAAAAAGTTTGCTGACCCCTGGCAGAGAAGCTTTATGACCATCTTGTGTGTCAGGGAGGGGTGCAGTTGGAACTTCATAGAATTGTAGAGTTGGAAAGGGACCTCCAAAGGTCATCTAGGCCAACCCTGTGCAATGCAGGATTCTCAACTTAAGCATCCATGAGAGCAGTGATGGAGCTTCATGCTCCGGCAACCAGGGGGTGGAGAGCAGGCGGGGCGGGGCTGGCATGCAACTTGGGGGCGTGGCATGCATCTTGGGGGTGGGGCATGCTGCCCGCAGGCGGGGCACGCATCCTGGGGGTGGGGCATGCCGTCTGCAGGGGCGGGGCGCCCAGCGTGGGTGGGGGAGCAGCCGCGATGGCACCCTACTGGGATCGCGCTGCCGGGGGCGGTTTGCTCCCCCCCCCCGTACTCCTCTTCCTCCGCCAGTGCATGACAGATGGCATCCATGACAGATTGATGTTTATCAAGGCCAAATCTGTTGGTGAAATAAAGAGCATTTTGGGCACTGCTTCAGTTTTCATGCAAAGAAGGATGGATCAGCCTTTCTCAACCTGTGGGTCCCCATATGTTGTTGAACTACAACTCCCATCACCCCTAGCTAGCAAGGCCAGAGCTCAGGGATGATGGGAGTTGTAGTCCAACAACATCTGGGGACCCACAGGTTGAGAACCATTGGACTAGGTGAATCTGGATCTCATTCAGCATTAGGCAAGAGTACAGACTCTGGAACTCGCTCCCTAGAGAAAGCAGACTGCCTGTCTCCTTTTTTCCCTTCCACCGGCAGGTGAAGACCTTCTCGTTCCACCAGGGTTTGGGGAATAGTGCTGTTTTATTGCAATTGTTTGCATAGTTTTAATAGCTTTTTTAATGTGTGCATATATAGTTTTAATTCTATCCATCTTTAACAGTTTCTAATGATTGCTTCATATTTCTTTAGTTGTTTTGATTCTTGTCTGTAAGCTGCCTTCAGTGCCTGTCAGGGAAAAGGCATAATAATAATAATAATAATAATAATAATAATAATAATATACTTTGGGGGATGTCTCCTCCCATTTGCACTGCCCTTCTCCTCCTCAGACATGGACAGCTGTCTTTCACGTACCTTCCTTTACTGAAGTCAGAACTATGAGGGCATGCAGCGGGGCCTGAACAGTGGTGGCACCCTCCCTTGAAAGCTCGTGTACATCAGGAAATACACCAGGCAGGCTCTGCCCTTGCATACTGTTCTCCATCTCTTCAAAGGGCTACATACAGAGATGCGTGAGTAGAAGAAATTCCAGCAGTGGGGCTTTTGTACAATGGTTGCCTTGCCCTGCCGACCTGTCAGAAGATTGCGCAATGCACCTTCTTCAGGAAACCCCTCGTGGGAGAGATTGCACAAGCATGCATCTCGGGGCATCGTGCAAGGACTTGTGCAAGAGGCATATCGACACCGCGTGCTAACTGCTGAATTTCAGCTTTCTTTTCTCACGCAAGGATCTTGCCCTAAGTCCGCGGGTGGGCAAGGTCCTCTGTTTGCAGAACGGTACTTCTGGACCCGATCCAAAGCGATTCCAATCCGGAAAGCTTATTAAAATGACATGATTTGCTCAATGGCTGACTGGAGCTTGATCTTAAACATGCATTTAAAATTTGCTTTTGCTTTTGAACTGCTGTTGATTTTGTTTCAATGCCGTTCTGCTTTTCAGCAGATGCTGTTTTCATTCTCAGCTTCGCCGTACAGCGCTCTGTTATCTTCTAGGCAAGCGACCAAAAAGCTTTATAAACACATTTGGAAATCATGCCGGTGCATCTCCTCTTGGTTTTAGAGTCTTCAGAAGACACCCACACACCCACACCCTGTCTCCGCAGTGCCCACTGCCTAAATCCCTAACCCTTGGGCCATTGACGGCAGCATGGACACAAGCCCAGGGCCCTTTCTGTTTCTCTCGATGAGGAGGCCTGACCACTTCTAAGCCGTCTGGGATTAAAAATCTGTGTCGTTTACTTCCAGCCCCATCCTTAAGAGCCGCGAGGCCTAAACAAGAGGGGTAAGCTAAACAAAGGAAATGCACTTTTCTGCATGTCCCTGTTTCAAGTTTATTCAAACCGTCCATTTCCAGAGCTGTCCTTCACGCGGCTGGCCATGTTTCCGCCCAGGCAGCTCAAGGAAGCGGCGTGGAGATTTCTGAGATGCTTCCCCTGGGCCAAGTTTTCCCTCTCAGCTCTAGGCGATGCCAAACTCCGTCCAGAGCCAGATGTCGATTCGGAAAGGAGGGACCTTACAGTTCACCTGTTAATGGCTGCTAAGCTTCTGACCACTGGCTTCTCATGGAATAAGGTGAAAGGATATAAGGTGTTTGATTTATTCCCGCTGTGCAGGATCGCGTTGACTCTTGATTCCAACACACTCATCTTTAGCGGCTTAGACATGGGACAAGTGCTTTAGGGCTACATGATCTACATTGGCTGCCAAAATAATAATAATAATAATAATAATAATAATAATAATAATAATAATAATTTATTATTTATACCCCGCCCATCTGGCTGGGCCTGCCCAGCCACTCTGGGCGGCTTCCATAAAAACCCAAAATACAGTAAAATATCACACGTTAAAAACTTCCCTAAACAGCTCCTTTGCCTTAAGATGTCTTCTGAATGTCAGG
Organism: Podarcis erhardii; assembly: GCF_964252035.2. Taxonomy (NCBI): domain Eukaryota; kingdom Metazoa; phylum Chordata; class Lepidosauria; order Squamata; family Lacertidae; genus Podarcis; species Podarcis erhardii. The sequence goes on along the minus strand of NC_138497.1, from coordinate 5,402,075 downwards.
TAGTTGTTTATCGCTTTGACATCTGCTGGAAGGGCGTTCCACAGGGCGGGCACCACTACCGAGAAGGCCCTCTGCCTGGTTCCCTGTAGCTTTGCTTCTCGCAATGAGGGAACCGCCAGAAGGCCCTCGGCACTGGACCTCAGCGTCCGGGCAGAATGATGGGGGTGGAGACGCTCCTTCAGGTATACTGGACCGAGGCCGTTTAGGGCTTTAAAGGTCAGCACCAACACTTTGAATTGTGCTCGGAAACGTACTGGGAGCCAATGTAGGTTTTTCAAGACCGGTGTTATGTGGTCTCGGCGGCCGCCCCCAGTCACCAGTCTAGCTGCCGCATTCTGGATTAGTTGTAGTTTCCGAGTCACCTTCAAAGGTAGCCCCACGTAGAGCGCATTGCAGTAGTCCAAGCGGGAGATAACCAGAGCATGCACCACTCTGGCGAGACAGTCCGCAGGCAGATAGGGTCTCAGCCTACGTACCAGATGCAGCTGGTAAACAGCTGCCCTGGACACAGATTTGACCTGTGCCTCCATGGACAGCTGTGAGTCCAGAATGACTCTCAGGCTGCGCATCTGGTCCTTCAGGGGCACAGTTACCCCATTCAGGACCAGGGAATCCTCCACACCTGCCCGTCTCCTGTCCCCCCAAAACAGTACTTCTGTCTTGTCAGGATTCAACCTCAATCTGTTAGCCGCCATCCATCCCCCAACCGCCTCCAGACACTCACACAGAACCTTCACCGCCATCGCTGGTTCTGATTTAAAAGAGAGGTAGAGCTGGGTATCATCCGCATACTGATGAACACCCAGCCCAAACCTCCTGATGATCTCTCCTAGCGGCTGCATGTAAATGTTGAAAAGCATGGGGGAGACGACAGAACCCTGAGGCCCACAAGTGAGAGCCCAGGGGTCTGAACACTCATCCCCCACCACCACTTTCTGAACATGGCCCAGGAGGAAGGAGCAGAACCACTGTATGACATAATAAAGAGGTCAAGGAAAAAAGCTGGAAAATTGCCAAATAAAGAGGTCAAGGAAAAAAGCTGGAGAACTGTCTTGAGCTCATGTCCTGAAGGGGCTGAGCAGATCTGGAAGGAAGGTGGGAGACACTCAAAGAGCTTGTGTTCCATGACCCTGGGCTGTAACACTTATGCAGGGCTGGATTTAGGTTTGATGAGGCCCTAAGCTACTGAAGGTAATGGGGCCCTTTATATGTCCAGCTGTCCTTTGTCAACAACCAATTGTCGCTGGTTTTTGTGTTGAATATATACTATATAATGACGTGGGTGGTGCTGTGGTGTAAGCCACTGAGCCTTGGGCTTGCTGATCGGAAAGTCAGCGGTTCGAATCCCCGTGACGGGGTGAGCTCCCGTTGTTCGGTCCCAGCTCCTGCCAACCTAGCAGTTCGAAAGCATGCCAGTACAAGTAGATAAATAGGTACCGCTCCGGCGGGAAGGTAAACGGCATTTCCGTGTGCTGCTCTGGTTTCGCCAGAAAGCAGCTTAGTCATGCTGGCCACATGACCTGGAAGCTGTACACCGGCTCCCTCGGCCAGTAAAGCAAAATGAGTGTGGCAGCCCCAGAGTCATCTGTGACTGGACTTAAATGTCAGGGGTCCTTTACCTTTACCTTTTTATATGCTATATGATAATTTATGGACTTAATTGGTATCTAAAGCCATTTGTACATGTGGCCATGCAGCCAGTCCATGCACAATGTAGGCACCCTATATATAGAAAGGAGCAAACCAGTGATATTTGAGGGAGCAGGCTAACAGGCAGGGCCCATGACTTACACCATAGGAGCCTACACAACACAAAACACTCTTGCTGTATGTAGGTTTTATTGAATTGGTTTTTTATCTTATATTTTGGAAATGTACATCCAGTGGGTTTTTTCCTTTAAATTTCTTCTGCCATCCTGGTGGACTCATCCTGGTGGCGGTTATGGCTGCACATGCAAGTGACATTTTCACAGCTGACCCATCTGGAAGGGAGCTTAAGAAGATAATTTCTAGCTTCGAGAGGGTTGCTGGTAATTGTAGGCCATTTCCAGGATAATTGCAATTGAGTTGGAAAACGCTCCACTCGGAGTGTTTATGCTCATCAATCTAATTTAAGATCTAGAAGGCTGGGAGGACTGCAAGAGGGTGCCACGCCCTCTTCTTCTCCCCCCCCCCCCCCGCCAACCACCCTTCCCTCCTTCATCTTCCTTATTTTTTAAAACCATAAGTGGTTATAAAAAACAGCCTCAGTAGAAACCACAGTCTGCAAGGCACAGCAACTGCTGGAAAAGTCAAATTCGGAGTTTCGGGCAAAGCTGCTTGGAGATTAGCAGCAGAGGATGTGAATGATTAGAGAGAAAATTGGGGTGGGGATGAAATCACCCAATATGTGGGGCCGAACCCTTGGGAAGTTCTCCTGTGCAGGTCCCATTGGAATGAGAGTATGGTGCTCCCTTTCAGTGTAACTGCCCCCCACCAAAAAATCAAAACCTGACAAATGATGATGATGGTAATTTTATTATTTATATGTTGCCCACCTAACTGGGTTTCCCCAGCCACTCTGGGCGGCTCACAACAGAATATTAAAAGCAAATTAAAACACCAACATGAAGAATTGATGCTTTTGAATTCTGGTGCTGGAGGAGACTCTTGAGAGTCCCACGGACTGCAAGAAGATCAAACCTCTCCATTCTGAAGGAAATCAGCCCTGAGTGCTCACTGGAAGGACAGATCCTGAAGCTGAGGCTCCAAGACTTTGGCCACCTCATGAGAAGAGAAGACTCCCTGGAAAAGACCCTGATGTTGGGAAAGATGGAGGGCACAAGGAGAAGGGGACGAAGGAGGACGAGATGGTTGGACAGTGTTCTCGAAGCTATCAGCATGAGTTTGACCATGCTGAGGGAGGCAGTGGGAGACAGGAGTGCCTGGCGTGCTCTGGTCCAGGGGGTCACGAAGAGTCGGACACGACTAAACAACAACAAAACATCAACATTAAAAAACTCCCCTGTACAAGGCTGCCTTCAGGTGACTTCTAAAAGTCCTGTAGTCATTTATCTCCTTGATAAATAGCATTCCATAGGGTGGGTGCCACTACCGAGAAGGCCCTCCTCCTGGTTCCCTGTAACCTCACTTCCCACAGTGAGGGAACTGCCAGAAGGTCCTTGGTGCTGGATCTCAGTGTTTGGGCTGAATGATGGGAGTTGATGCTTCTTCAGGTATACAGGGCTGAGGCCATTTAGGGTTTTAAAGGTCAGCACCAACAATTGTGCTCAGAAACGTATTGGGAGCCAATGTAGGTCTTTCAGGACTGGTGTTCTGTGGTTTGGTGGCTGCTCCCAGTCAGCAGTCTAGCTGCTACATTCTGGATTAGCTGTAGTTTCCGGGTCACCTTCAAAGGTAGCCCCATGTAGAGCACATTGCAGTAGTCCAAGCAGGAGATAACTAGAGCATGCATCACTCTGGTGAGACAGTCTGTGGGCAGGTGAGGTCTCAGTCTTCGTACCAGGTGGAGCTGGTAGACAGTGCCCTGGACACAGAATGGACCTGCGCCTCCATGGACAGCTGTGAGTCCAAAATGACTCCCAGACTGCACACCTGGTCCCCAGTTACCCCATTCAGGACCAAGGAGTCCCCCACTCCCTGTCCCCCAGAAACAGTACTTCTGTCTTGTTGGGATTCAACCCCAATCCATTAATAGCCATCCATCCTGCAACCGCCTCCAGACATTCACACAGATATTCACACAGACTCACTCACACTCAAACAAGAGCCAAGTTGCTGTAGTAGTGCAGAGGAGAGTAGACTCAGGGCTAAGAGATGTATGTGGTTCCCAGACTCTGTCTGGCCATTGGGACTCTAACCAGGCCACACCCTCTCCCCAGGCCACACCCCTTATTGGCCTTGGTTCACTTCCTCCAGGTGTGTTGGTATGTACCCTTCATCTCTGGCCATGCATCTTGCTTCCCTGGATGAAGGACCAAATGGGTTGTGGGAGAGTATTTCATAGATTTAAGGGAGGGGGGTGCCCCTAAGCCCTATGAATGAATAAATGCTAGGATTTTGATTGATTGTGCCAGACAGAGAATTCCTGGGCTGCCTTATGTAAACCATCCTGGCTGGCTTAGTGAAGAGCAAACCTGTTAACATGACAAACGGCGTTGATGGGCCATCCAAGAGGAATCCTTTGGCCTGGGGAGTGAGATGTTGCCACAGTGATGGGGAGTGTATGTTTGAGGTGACAGGAAAAGGGAGTCTGGGTGTAAGGGTTGTTGGGAAGGAGAATCAAGAAGAAGAGCTGACATCCATGTTGGGCAGGCTGGCTGAAGGCTGCCTCCACTGCTGTGGGGCATAAGCCCCTCTTGAAAGGACCAAGCTGTAAGATCCGGACTCCCTCTATGCACACTGAAGGTGCAAATAGGTGAATAAACCATATTTCTTAAAACCACAACAGTCTCTGCCATGTCTTCCATTCTCCAAAGGAACACAGATCCTGTGTGGGTGCCCAGGACCCCATGGTTGAGTTGATGCTTCTTCAGGTATACAGGGCTGAGGCCCATGGGCTCTTGCCACCACTTGGCAGAGAGAGGGGCAAGCACCAACTTTTTAACAGCATGTATACTGTATTTTTCGCTCCGTAAGATGCACTTTTTTCTTCCTAAAAAGTAAGGGGAAATGTCTGTGCGTCTTATGGAGCAAATGCGTGGTCCCTGGAGCCGAATTGACCAGGGGCAAAAAGCAGATCATGCTCTCTTTTTTAAAGAGGGAAGTGAATGTTGAAACAAAGCCGCTGATCGTTTGCTGATTGGGAGAGAGATAAGGGACGCTAGAGATAAAGGAGGCTGCCTGGGAGGGGGGAGGTAAAGACAGCAAACTTGCAAAGGGGGGAAACAGGAAGACAAAAGCAATAAGGAGAAAAATTAGTAGAAAAGGAGAAGCAAAAAAGTGCTCCAGCTAAGGACAAGACAGTAAGGCAAACAAGAGGGAGGGGAGTGTTGAAAGGAAGCAGCTGATCAGTGGGATTGGAAGAGAGATAAGGGACGCTAGTGGAGGCTGCAAGGGAGGGGGGAGGTAAAAGCCCATGGATCCTCCGGATTTTTACATTGGGTCACTCCAAATTCACCATCAGGTCACATAGCATGTCCATGACTACAGCCTGCACCAAAAAAATCACGCACCCACTGTTTCCTGGTGTTGCAATGGCACAAAAACCTGGTTATAAAGCACGGATCCACATGGATCCTCAGGATTTTTGCATTGGGTCACCCCAAATTCACCATCAGATCACATGTCTGTGGCCACAGCATGAACCACAAAAATCATACATCTACTGTTTCGTTCAGAATATTTTTTTTCTTGTTTTCCTCCTCTAAAAACTAGGTGCGTCTTATGGAGCGAAAAATACGGTAAATTGAGCCTGTTGTAGAAAGGTGAACTTGATCTTCATTGCTCCACTCACTTCGGTCTCTGGGTCTGCCCAGCCATGTGCCCTGACACTGAGAATGATCCCACACCCCTATCATGTAGTAGTCATAGACCAGAGAGATGGGGCTCACACCTGGGGAGTCCTAAGCCCTGCTAAACTCTGACTAGCAACCTCTGCAACATTCCCAGAAACAAACCAGGCAGTGTAACTTTGTGATGTTGGAGGAGGGGGATATGCAGTCCACCAGGAAGATGGGAAACATTTAGGAGGGGAAACTGAGAAGGCAAGGGCAGTTAACCCTGACAGGCAGTCAAAGGTATGTTCCTCGTCTTCTCCTTCTTTTGACCCGATGTCTCCTGAAAGACCCGGCTCAAAACAGGTACATAAATCTAGGGGAATTCTCTCTTAAAAGTGCCAGATGTAAAGGCTTCGCAATCCGGCTGTTTAGTCTCTGGTAACCTCCCGCGTCCCAAGGCCATTCGCTCAGAAAATAAATGCCCTCGCAAAGGAGGGATGTGTTAAATGGCAGGGGAGCTGCCCCCCACCTAAGAGTATCAAGTTCGGGGTTGAGAAATGGGATGGCCGCCGGTGGAATGGTCTTTTCTTTGGCCCCTCAAGCAGTATTCTGGCAGCAGGCAGGGCTCAAACAGGAACTGTCCTCCTTGCATTGGCAGGGAAATGTCAGCAGTGTGTGGCGTATTTGAACTGCCGCACTTACTGCTGCTCGCTGGAAGGCAGAGAGGCAACCCAGCAGGGAGGTGGCTCTGCCAACCCATTCACACTGCGCTGACCTCCCCGCTGCCTCACTTCTGCCCCTTTCCCTCCCAGTGAAGAGCAGTGATTCTGCAGTGACTACTGCCATGCACTCTGCATGGGGCTACCTTTGAAGGTGACCCGGAAACTACAACTAATCCAGAATGCGGCAGCTAGACTGGTGACTGGGGGCGGCCGCCGAGACCACATAACACTGGTCCTAAAAGAGCTACATTGGCTCCCAGTACGTTTCCAAGCACAATTCAAAGTGTTGGTGTTGACCTTTAAAGCCCTAAATGGCCTCGGCCCAGTATATCTGAAGGAGCGTCTCCACCTCCATCGTTCTGCCCGGACACTGAGGTCCAGCGCCGAGGGCCTTCTGGCGGTCCCACATTGCGAGAAGCAAAGCTACAGGGAACCAGGCAGAGGGCCTTCTTGGTAGTGGCGCCCGCCCTATGGAATGCCCTCCCATCAGATGTCAAAGAGATAAACAACTACCTGACATTCAGAAGACATCTTAAGGCAGTTCAGGGAAGTTTTTAATGTGTGACATCTTAGTGTATTTTTGGTTTTTGTGGAAGCTGCCCAGAATGGCTGGGGAAACCCAGCCAGATGGGCGGGGTACAAATAATACATTATTATTATTGTTATTATTATTATTATTATTATTATTATTATTATTATTATTATTGTTATTCACCTGCCCTATAAGGTGGCAAAGGTGCCCAAAGCTGAGGCCTCTCCCCACCCCTGTGGGGATACAGATGTGGGAGGAGCCTGTGTGTTGTGCCTCCCGCATGCCTCAGGGCTTCCCACGCCATTTCATGAGTGCACAGAAGAGTAATGCTGCCAGTCCGTGGTGTAACACGAGTATCTCCCTTTGAGATGCAATCTGAAGCATGTTGCATGTTGAAAGAGAATTATATGAAAATGATGTATCGCTGGTACCTAACTCCTGCTAAGCTAGCAAAAGTGTGTAGAACTGCTACAGATACATTTTGGAAGTGTAAAGAGAAGTTGGCACATTTTAACACAAGTGGTGGAGGTGCAAAAAAAAACCCCAATCAAAAGTATATTGGGAAATGATTTGTAACGAGTTGAAAAAAAGTTTAAAATACCTTTTGTAATAAAATAACAACCCTGAAACTTTCTTGCTAGGAATTTTAGGTCCAGAAATACCTAAAGATCAGAAGAGACTATGTATCTATGCTACAACAGCTGCACGGATGCTCCTTGCCCAAAGATGGAAGGAGGATAACCTACCTACAAAAGAAAAAAGGCTGATAAAGATGATGGACCATGCCAAATTGGTGAAAATGTCCGGGAAAATCAGAGATCAAGAGGACAATAAATTTAACAAAGAAAGAACACGGTAAACAATTGAAAACATTGGCAGGATTTTAAAAACACTTGCAATGAAATGAGAATTATGATAAAAATTGAGTTTTAAGAAAATATGGAGAATATGATACGATGCAGTTTGGAAAGAATATCTGGGGAAACCATGGAGGGGTGAAGGGAAGTTTGGGGATTCGGAGAATCCTATGTGTAAAATGATTATGATTTACTGTATTTTTCCATGTATAAGACGATGCTTTTTGCTAAAAAACTTAGGCAAAAATTGGGTGTTGTCTTATACACGGATAGTGAATGCAGAGGGGTGACGTGCGATGAATGGTAGCAGCAAGCAGAAGACTGGTGGCGGCGATTGGGTGGGTCATTGGTGGCTGTGGCAAGGCCTGCTGGCGATTGGCTGTGGCTGCGGCAATCGGGCAGGCGATTGGCAGCTGCGGCAAGTGGGCGGGTGGGCTGTTAGTGGCAGCGATCGCGCAGACAACTGGCGACTGCGGCGAGGTGTGCGATCAACAGTGGCTGTGGCAAGCGATCGGCAGTGGCGGGCAGGTGGGTGAGCGGTTGGCGGAAGTGACTTCCCCCCACCCCCCAAAAAGTTAAACAATTTAATTTCTTAATTTTAGGTTAAAAAAAAATAATAGGGCTCATCTTATGCATTGGGGCGTCTTATACACGGGAAAATGCGGTATGTATGATGACAAATGTTAAAAGTGAAAATGAATTTTAAAAATTAAAAGGAAAGAAAAGAGATGCAATCTGAAGATCACTTAATGTTGTTCATTTAGCCATAAGCTGCTTGCTCTTGTCAGGGCCGTCTTACCCATAGGCGGTAGGGGTGCAGGGCACACGGGCGGCGGGCTCTCAGGGGCACCAGGCAGAGATTCCGGGGCCCAAGAGTTGACTCCGGGGAAGAGCCCACCCGTCGGTTGGAGTGCCGCGCTGGGCTCTTCTGTTGCAGGCGGCTCTGCTCCGCGAGTTCAGTTGCGACTGAGCAAGCGAGACGCTGAGGTGGCTGGCTGGCTCCACCCTCCTGCGCTCCGGGGACTGGGCAATCTGAGGTGTGTGTGTGTGTGTGTGTGTGTGTGTGTGTGTGTGTTGAGCAGATCTTTGCACTCCAGTGAGGTGTAGTGGTTAAGAGCGGTAGTCTCGTAATCTGGGGAACCGGGTTCGTGTCTCCGCTCCTCCACATGCAGCTGCTGGGTGACCTTGGACTTCTCTGAAGTCTCTCAGCCCCACTCACCTCACAGTGTGTTTGTTGTGGGGGAGGAAGGGAAAGGAGAATGTTAGCTGCTTTGAGACTCCTGAAGGGTAGTGAAAGGCGGGAATTCAAATCCAAACTCTTCTTCTTCTAAAAAAGAAGATGCAATTCTGGGCTGCATCAATAGGAGTATAGCATCTAGATCAAGGGAAGTAATAGTGCCACTGTATTCTGCTCTGGTCAGACCTCACCTGGAGTACTGTGTCCAGTTCTGGGCACCACAGTTCAAGAAGGACACTGACAAACTGGAACGTGTCCAGAGGAGGGCAACCAAAATGGTCAAAGGCCTGGAAACGATGCCTTATGAGGAACGGCTAAGGGAGCTGGGCATGTTTAGCCTGGAGAAGAGGAGGTTAAGGGGTGATATGATAGCCATGTTCAAATATATAAAAGGATGTCACATAGAGGAGGGAGAAAGGTTGTTTTCTGCTGCTCCAGAGAAGTGGACACGGAGCAATGGTTCCAAACTACAAGAAAGAAGATTCCACCTAAACATTAGGAAGAACTTCCTGACAGTAAGAGCCGTTCGACAGTGGAATTTGCTGCCAAGGAGTGTGGTGGAGTCTCCTTCTTTGGAGGTCTTTAAGCAGAGGCTTGACAACCATATGTCAGGAGTGCTCTGATGGTGTTTCCTGCTTGGCAGGGGCTTGGACTCGATGGCCCTTGTGGTCTCTTCCAACTCTATGATTCTATGATTCTATGATTCTTCTTCCAGAGCTGCATATGCTTAAGATAGCCCTCGCTCTTGTAAAAGAATTGTAGATATGGAAGGGACCCCAAGGGACATCTAGGTAAAGGGGTAAAGGGGTAAAGGGGACTCCTGACCATTAGGTCCAGTTGTGACTGACTCTGGGGTTGCGGCACTCACCTCGCTTTATTGGCCAAGGGAGCCGGCGTACAGCTTCCATGTCATGTAGCCAGCATGACTAAGCCGCTTCTGGCAAACCAGAGCAGCGCATGGAAACGCTGTTTACCTTCCTGCCAGAGCGGTACCTATTTATCTACTTGTACTTTGACGTGCTTTCGAACTGCTAGGGTGGCACGAGCAGGGACCGAGCAACAGGAGCTCAGCCTGTCGCGGGGATTCCAACCGCCGACCTTGTGATCGGCAAGTCCTAGGCTCTGTGGTTTAACCCACAGCGCCATCCGCGTCCCAAGGGACATCTACATAGTCCAAACTCCTGCAATGCAGGAAACTCAGCTAAAGTATCCATGACAGATGGCCATCCAAACTCTGCTTAAAAACCTCCAAGGAAGGAGAGCCCACAAGCTCCCAGGTGTATAGCTGTCAACGTTTCCCTTTTCTTGCGAGGAATCCTATTCGGAATAAGGGAATTTACCTTAAAAAAGGGAAACGTTGACAGCTATGCCCAGGGGAGACCTTTCTATCCTCCTTGAGTACCTTTGGAAATAGCTCATCAGGCCCTGGAGATTTTTAAAGTAGCTAGATGTTCCCTTATCATCTCTTTTCCTATACTGGGCTGCAGCTCCCTCCTTATATCGTTTATTCTGTTATCACCAGGTTGGGTGATGCCCCTACCCTCCAGAGCAGGAGTAAACAAGCTTGCTCCCTCTTCCATGTGATAGCCCTTGAGATATCTGAAGATGGCTATCCCATCTCCTCTCGGTCTGTGAAATGCACCACCCACAGAAGATGATGAATTCTCCTTCACCAGGAGAGTTTTCAGCAGAAGTTGAATGGCCACCTCTCAGAACTCCTACCCAATTCTACAATTCTATGATACTACAATGACAAACCTAGACAGCATCTTAAAAAGCAGAGACATCATCTTGCCAACAAAGGTTCGTGTAGATAAAGCTATGGTTTTCCCAGTTGTAATGTATGGAAGTGAGAGCTGGAACATAAAGAAGGCTGATCGCCAAAGAATGGATGCTTTTGAATTCTACCTATCCATTCTGAAGGAAATCAGCCCTGAGTGCTCACTGGAAGGACAGATCCTGAAGCTGAGGCTCCAAGACTTTGGCCACCTCATGAGAAGAGAAGACTCCCTGGAAAAGACCCTGATGTTGGGAAAGATGGAGGGCACAAGGAGAAGTGGACAACAGAGGACAAGATGGTTGGACAGTGTTCTTGAAGCTACCAGCATGAGTTTGACCAAACTGCGGGAGGCAGTGGAAGACAGGAGTGCCTGGCGTGCTCTGGTCCATGGGGTCACGAAGAGCTGGACACGACTAAACGGCTAAAGAACAACATGATACCACTATGTTTTGATTCCTCGACACTCACCTAAAATTTTTGCATTCCGTGAAAATCGGCAGCAGCTCTGATGGCCTCGATTTTCTAGATGAGGCTCCTGGGCCATTTTGAAGAGGTTGCCAGTGATTATTCTTTCCTGCCGCAGCTAAACGCCTGCGATTTCCCCTCCATCTGCAAACCGGCCATAAGCTTGCAGCTGCTGCGGCTGCAGAGGGGCAGGAGGTCTCCCAGTGTAAACTTTGCAGATATCATCGCCATCAGAAGGCCGTAACACTGATGGATTATAAATACAATCCTCATTTGTTTACAGCTAGCATTTTTGGGTCCTCAGTAATTAGAACATTAGCCATCTCTCAAAGTGATCGTTTGCAGGTGCTGCTGTTGCTGCTGCTGCAGAATCGGATGGCTCTTGGAGAGGAGCCCAGGCCCGAGTTTAAACAATCTTTGGGATGGCTGCAATTGGGAGCGGTGGAGGGAACGATAATTGACTCTGTAATGGCTTTGTCACTTAATCACACCTACCCAGGAGTTGTGGGCAACCGCGGTCGGGATCGCTGAACTTCCTCGAGAATGGATGTCAGCCAGGACTGTGGGGAAAGGAAAAGTAACATCAGGAAATCAACCTCTACCAATTATACCAACAGTGCCAGATTTACGTATAAGCTAAACAAGCTATAGCTTAGGGCATAGCTGTCAACTCTTCCCTTTTCTTGCAAGGAATCCTATTTGGAATACCCCTTCACAACCTTGCCTTCGTTACCTCTCAAACCTATACAAGACTTTCCCAGAGCTTGGTAAGCAAGTCGGAGAGCTTAAATGCTCCCTCTGTGGTAGGATCTGATCTGATTTCGATTTATTATATTTCTACGCTGCTTTTCATTCCAATGAACCCCTCAGAAGCTCCCATAGCCCTCGCACCTCCTTCACAGAGTTACCTGTCTACCTGTCAGCTGCGAGTTACCTGTAATGCTGTATTTATTTATATCTCGCCTTTTCCCCAGAGCGAGTCTCGAGGCCACTGACACAAATTAAAACAACACAAGTAAAATGCAAAAAAACCCACAAAACCCCACGGAAAACGTGCCATCGTTTAAAAGTAATCAAGCTCTAATAGAATTGAAACAATGTGTTTTTTTTTATTATAAAAAACCAAATTGATTAAATAGATAAAGATATATAGAGAGATTCACCTTCCTTGTGGGGCAGTGAGCTTTTTGCTACCTGAGGTGAAGAGCAGCGAAATGTCCCTTTTGGTTTCTCTCAGCTTCTCATTCTTCCAATCTCACATTCAATTCATCATTTCAACACTAATTCACAACCTTTTAAAAAGTCCTCATGAATATTCACTAACGTTTTCGTGCGATTTTCTCCCAATATACGTATCTTTGTCTCCAACGTTTGAGCCAACCCAGATGCTTAGAAATATTGGTGCGGATTTTAATCTGATTCCGTATCTTTAACTTTTTGTATGTTTTAAGGCACTGTGGTTTTTTCTTGTTTGTCTCTTGATAGTCCCCCCCCCCTACAATCAAGCAATATATAAATATTATTGAATAAATAACAAGCAAATATCATGACACATTTTTGCAAACAATTTCCCTTTTGTTGTTTTCACTGATATATGTATATATATTTACACATACTGTACTCTCATAGAATAATAATAATTTTATTATTTTTACCTCACCCATTGGACTGGGTTCCCTCAATATGGTATAATATATAGAACAACCAACCAATCTACGGAGGCAGCTACGTGAATCTGTTTTTATTTTGGTCGAAGTGTACGGAGACTTTTCTCTTAAACAGCCCTCTTTGTCCGTGCCAAGCAGAGATACATACATAGTGACAAGGAATCCCGTGAAACTGCAAAGCTTGCACAGTCCTCTGTGCAACCCATACCTGGCCCAATAAAAGTGACAGGCTTTCCTGTTTTGTAGAGCTCCATTTTTTCACGGTGATTTTTACAGCCCTCCCAAAGGCCTAGAGATCTTAATTTACTGCGTTTTTACTGCCTCTCAAATGCTGAACAGGTTCACTGGCTCAAGGAAACAAGCGCTTTGCCAAAATAAACCATGACGGGAACATTTTATGAAAACGTGAATATTGCTTTTCAATGGGCTGCGGCTGTTTGAATGTCACCAGCGTGGCTCTCGTCCCATCGCAAGCGGCTCCTTGCCTTACTGGGCTCTGAAGAATATCGACAGAATATTGACATCTCTTCACATTGAGAAGGATCTATGAATAATAGGTTTTGAACTACCCAAGAAAGATGTAAAGTTATTTTTGTATGCCACAACTGCTGCTCGAATTTTAATAGCCAAGAAATGGAAAACACAAGAATTACCAACTGTGGAAGAATGGCAGATGAAAATGATGGACTTTATGGAGCTGGCTGAACTTATTGGAAGAATTCGCGACCAGAAAGAAGAGGAATACCAAGAAGAGTGGAAGAAATTTAAAGACTATTTGAATAAATATTGTAATATTAAAAATTAGAAACTGCTTGAAAGTATCAAATAGGCCTAGGATTAAATTAGGAGTTAATTAAATAAATGAGATCTAGAACTTTAAGAAAAGTTAAGGAATTGGATTTTAATTGGAATACTGTGTTTTAATAATGATATTAGAAAACTGCTACCTTCAAATACAAGGAAATTCAGATGGGAGAGCCCAGAGGAAGTCAAAAATATATTTATAAGGTTATATATTTAAATAACTAATTAATTTGTGTTGTTTATGTTATGCGTTTGTTGTTATTTTTTATTTTTGCCTATATTTGTGATTCTGTTTCTTTTTTCTTTGTTGTAGTACGTGTTATATTTGTAAAAAAACCTAATAAAAATTATTTAAAAAAAAAGAAAAAAGAGAAGGATCTACAAGGGGAAACACAGAAGGATCAGCGAAGGGAAGGAGAAATCCTTTCCGGTTCACAATTTAACACAAATCACCCCCAATTCACACTTCCCTGAATTCTGCAGAAAGGTTATCCAAACAAGTCAGATGTACAAAACAAAACCCCATATGAGGGTAAAGTGAGTACAAAAATGAAATTGTTCATGCATTTTTGTATGATTATGATTGTTGTTGTTGTTTAGTCGTTTTGTCGTGTCCGACTCTTGGTGACCCCATGGACCAGAGCACGCCAGGCACTCCTGTCTTCCACTGCCTCCTGCAGTTTGGTCAGACTCATGTTCGTAGCTTCCAGAACACTGTCCAACCATCTCCTCCTCCTTCGTCCCCTTCTCCTTGTGCCCTCCATCTTTCCCAACATCAGGGTCTTTTCCATGGAGTCTTCTCTTCTCCTGAGGTGGCCAAAGTATTGGAGCCTCAGCTTCAGGATCTGTCCTTCCAGTGAGCACTCAGGGCTGATTTCCTTAAGAATGGAGAGGTTTGATCTTCTTGCAGTCCATGGAACTCTCAAGAGTCTCCTCCAGCACCATAATTCAAAAACATCCATTCTTCGGCGATCAGCCTTCTTTAGGGTCCAGCTCTCACTTCCATACATCACTACTGGGAAAACCATAGCTTTTACTAAACGGACCTTTGTTGGCAAGGTGATGTCTCTAATGATTATGATTATGTTTTATTTATATGCCATGCATCTGACTTGGTTGCCCCACTGACTCACCAAATATCAAAAACACAATAAAGCACCAACCATCAAAAACTTGCCTTCAGATGTCTTCTAAAAGTCAGACAGTTGTTTATTTCCTTGACATCTGATGGGAGGGTGTTCCACAGGGAAGGTGTCACCACCGAGAAAGCCTGGTTCCCTGTAACCTCCCTTCTTGCAGGGAGGGAACCGTCTGAAGGCCCTCGGTGCTGGACCTCAGTGCCCGGGCAGAATGATGGGGGTGGAGACAATCCTTCAGGTATACAGGACTGAGGCCAATTAGGGCTTTAAAGGTCAGCACCAACATGTTGAGTTGTGCTCAGAAACATACTCGGAGCACGTCAGGAGTTCAGCCTACACTCGAGTAGGACTCTGGCAGAGACACATACCTGATTAGCATGTTCTCTCCCTCCTGGTCGATCGTTCAGGAGCTTCATAAGCTTTCTTCAGCCCGAACATCACAGCGACTGATGCCAACCGACACCGGCACACTTAGGGATCCACAGAGTTTGCACAGCATGAGAGTGACAGATCTCAGCAACTCAGCATTTATTTACATATAAACACACACGGAGCACTGCAACATGGCTCCCTCTCTCTCTAGCATCAGACAGCAAAGAGAAAAAGAACAAAGGACAATAGTCCCACTTCACAGAACATAGTAACACAAACATCCTGTCTCCGTCACTTCCCACTCTGTGGAGTCAAAACATACACTGTCATGTGATAGACAACAATCCCATGACTGCAATCATGGATCAGGAATTCTAACAGAGGCAATGTAGCTCTTTCAGGACCGGTGTTATATGGTCTTGGCGGCCGCCCCCAGTCACCAGTCTAGCTGCCGCGTTCTGGATTAGTTGTAGTTTCCGGGTCACCTTCAAAGGTAGCCCCACGTAGAGCGCATTGCAGTAGTCCATAGAACTGGAAGAGACCCGAAAGGTCATTTAGGCCAGCCTTCCGCTTAGCACCTCTGTTTAAGAAATTCTAGTGAAGTCCACCGCCTTCCGAGGGAGCCCATTCCACCGTCAAACAGCTCATACAGCTGTGCTGGTCAGGGCTGATGGGAAATGTAGTCCAAAACATCTGGGAGGCACCAGGTTGATGACACCATCCTGAATAGAATAGAATTTATTATTTATACCCCGCCCATCTGGCTGGGTTTCCCCAGCCACTCTGGGCAGCTTCCAACAGAGTATTAAAATACAGTGGTCTGTTAAACATTAAAAGCTTCCCTAAACAGGGCTGCCTTCAGATGTCTTCTAAAAGTCTGGTAGTTGTTCTTCTCTTGGACATCTGGTGGGAGGGCATTCCACAGGGTGGGTGCCACTACTGAGAAGGTCCTCTGCCTGGTTCCCTGTAACTTGGCTTCTCACAGTGAGGGAGCCACCAGAAGGCCCTTGGCGCAGGACCTCAGTGTCCGGGCGCTGGACCTTCTAGTGTCCTGGCCCTAGAAGCATAGTTTTTGATTCTGGTTTGGATGTTAGGCATCTCCAAGCAGGAAGCGAATGAGGTCTGAAAAGCAAGCAAGGAGCCAAACTCCATGGTTCTTGATGTTTGTAGGGAACACATAAAAAACCCCGAGGATATAGAAAACTGAGTGGCATGGAAGACAATTGCAGTTATTCTGACGTATCTGCTCAACTTATGCCCCCACCCCTCCAACCCATGTTAAAACTCGAAGGGGGATTAATGGCTTCACGAGAGCAGGAAGGAAATGACACCTTCTATGGTTGCACAACATCAAAGGCTCGTAAAAGAACTGAACAAGCACAAATTGTCGGTCTGCTGCTTTCGAAGGACATGAAAGTGTGTCTGAGCTGATTCACCCAACTGTCCTTCTTTCTAGCACGAGGTGATTCCAAAGCAGTCAGGTCAGGACAGATATGGGGGCGGGGGTGGGGTGAGGGAAGCAATGTGTAGAAAGAAAATGCCCATAAAAACCTGTTTTTTTATTATATAAAAAAAGGACAGCTGCCTTTCCCAGCGCTTCTAATATTGGAATGGGCTTTCTAATATTGGAATGGGTCTTGTGAATGGGTTTCCCGGGGATGAGAGAGGAATATGTCCAGTCTCCTTCTTGCAGCGGACCGACCCCGATTTGTGTGCAGATTGGAATGGAAACATGCAGTTTCCCTGATTTCACAATGCAGTTTTGTTCTCAAAAAAGCATGCACGGAAACAGAAATGTAGATTTGGAAGGTTTAGGATGGCATACAAAATATATGCTTTAGGGGTAGGGCTGCCATACATCAGGATTTTCCCGGACAGTACCAGGATTTCAAAGGCGGAATTGATGTCCGGGGGGAAGAATTTCCAAAAGGCGGTGCTTTGTCAATAAAAAAAAATTGTGGTTTTTTTTTGGTATTTTTGTATAAAAACAAAAGCCAATCAACTTTGGGGTTTTCCTAAAAAAAGCTAAACCATTTAGGTGGTTTCTTAAAATAAATAAATAAGCTTTTTTTGAAACATGGCAACCCTATTTAGGGGGAAATGCGCCAAAAAGCATTTAAATTGTACAGTATGTTTAATGGTAAGAGTATGTGGAAAATGTATAGCGCTTGCACATTGTTTGTTCGTTCTTTTGGAACATCCACGAAGGATGGGATGGATCCGTGGTGGACAGCCAGTCAACTGACACTGGAGTCAACTGACTCCATCCCTTCGGCAGGTTTATCTGAAAGCAGGTTCCTTGTGGGGAGAAGAATCTGAGGAATTTTGAAGGAAGCAAGTGCAGTTTTGGAAAGAACTGTGCTGTTTCTGCGTGTGTACGTTCTACACACACACACACACACACACACACTCTCTCTCTCTCTCTCTCTCTCTCTCCTCTCCGGGTATGAAGGGAGCTGAGCAATTTTGAGGCTCTCATTCAACTTTCATTATCACCAGAGGTCTTCTTGAAGGTCCATGACTCTCCGCAGAGTGGGTGAGGCTGAGCTAAAAAGCTAAAGGGACCCCTGACCATAAGGTACAGTTGTGGCCAACTCTGGGGTTGCGGTGCTCATCTCGCTATATTGGCCGAGGGAGCTGGCGTACAGCTTCCGGGTCATGTGGCCAGCATGACTAAACCCCTTCTGGTGAACCAGAGCAGCGCACGGAAATGCCGTTTACCTTCCTGCCAGAGTGGTACCTATTTATCTACTTGCACTTTGACGTGCTTTTGAACTGCTAGGTTGGCAGGAGTAGGGACTGAGCAACGGGAGCTCACTCCATCGTGGGGATTCGAACCACCGACCTTCTGATCAGCAAGCCCTAGGTTCTGTGGTTTAACCCACAGCGCCACTCGTGTCCCTGAGGCTGAGCTAAAACCTTGCCAAAATGCTGCTGTGTCTGAGAAATTCCTTCCAGAAAGAGGCTTCAGAGTCGTGTGGCAGAACCGCCTGTTATCTTGGCCAACAACAAGTTGAAGAGGCTCCGGCAACCCAAGCAGACCATTGGCTCTCCTCAGCAGAAAGGTCCTGGCCCCTGCTTGATGGCTTCCTATGGCTCATATCTGAAACTGTGCTCCTAGTGGCACAGCTCATAATTGCAATTTCGGTGGTTTCCATAAATAAAAAAAGAAGTCAGCAATTTCCTGGCAAATACAAGGGGAAGAAATGGAGGCAGTGAGAGATTTTACTTTCTTGGGCTCTATGATCACTGCAGATGGTGACAGCAGCCACGAAATTAAAAGACGCTTGCTTCTTGGGAGAAAAGCAATGACAAACCTAGACAGCATCTTAAAAACCAGAGACATCACCTTGCCAACAAAGGTCCGTATAGTTAAAGCCATGGTTTTCCCAGTAGTGATGTATGGAAGTGAGAGCTGGACTGTAAAGAAGGCTGATCGCCGAAGAATTGATGCTTTTGAATTCTGGTGCTGAAGGAGACTCTTGAGAGTCCCATGGACTGCAAGAAGATCAAACCTATCCAT
Organism: Podarcis erhardii; assembly: GCF_964252035.2. Classification (NCBI taxonomy): domain Eukaryota; kingdom Metazoa; phylum Chordata; class Lepidosauria; order Squamata; family Lacertidae; genus Podarcis; species Podarcis erhardii. The sequence continues at coordinate 5,383,539 of NC_138497.1, read as the reverse complement.
TCTGAAGGAAGTCAGCCCTGAGTGCTCACTGGAAGGACAGATCCTGAAGCTGAGGCTCCAAGACTTTGGCCACCTCATGAGAAGAGAAGACTCCTTGGAAAAGACTCTGATGTTGGGAAAGATGGAGGGAACAAGGAGAAGTGGACAACAGAGGACAAGATGGTTGGACAGTGTTCTTGAAGCTACCAGCATGAGTTTGACCAAACTGCGGGAGGCAGTGGAAGACAGGAGTGCCTGGCGTGCTCTGGTCCAGGGGGTCACAAAGAGTCGGAGATGACTAAACAACTAAACAACAACAAAAAAGCTCAACAACTTTTGGGGGGTCCGAAGATGGCTATCATATCACCTCTTGGTTTTCTCTTCTCTAGGCTAGATTTACCCAACTCTCTCAACTGTTCTTCTTATGGTTTGGTTTCCAGACCCTTGATCATCTTGGTTGCCCTCCTCTGCACATGTTCCAACTTGTCAACATCCTTCTTAAATTGTGGTGCCCCAAATTGGACACAGTATTCCAGTTGTCAACATCCTACTTAAAAAGCTGTGTTGCTCAGAATTGGACACAGGACTCAAACTAAAGGCTTTCTGATTTCTAATTCAGTCTCTCAACCACCATGCTCTCTTTGACAGCAGTATAACAAAGATCCCAAATATTTGATCTAAGAACTTCAACACACACGCCCATATCTGAGACTCATTCCCAACACAGAAACCCAATCCTCACTGTTTTGCTTCTAATTCTGCACATGCCAAAAAAACAAATCTCAATGATGAATATTCCTGTTATGTTTCTTGCAAGTGACACAAAACGCTTTTGGCTGCAACATCTGGTCACATTCGCTCGGTGCCTAATTTCTTCCTTAAACGTTCTTTTATTTTATTAATGTGTCACAGTTGTTAAACTTTGCAACGAGCCTTTTCCCACGGAAGCAAACAAGAGCGTGCGGTATTTGGAAAATGAACACTACATTTACATCAGTAAACCGGAGAGGAAATCACAAGTAAACATTGGATGGAGCTACTGGCGTTCATACTGCACGCTTTGGGGGCTCATTCAGAGACGATGCCATCTCTGCATCACAAAGGCATGTGACCAGGAAAGTCAGAGCCAGGAAAATCTCGGGTATCCGACAGTCTGGGAAAACCAGGAGTCAGGAATGGTTACCAGAGCATTAAAAAGCTTTGTTTAAATAAATAATCGGTGCCGGATTTACGTATAAGCTAAACAAGCTATATCTTAGGGCCCCACTCTCTTGGGGGCCCCAAAAAAATTTAAAGAAAAAAAAACCTGGGTGTACATTTCTAAAATATAATATAAAAAACAAATAAAATAAAACCTACATCCAGCAACAGTGTTTTGTTTTGTGTAGGCACCTATGATGTAAGTCATGGCCCCCGCCTGCTAGCCTGCTCCCTCAAATATCACTGGTTTGCTCATTTCTATATATAGGGTGCCTACATTCTGCATGGACTTTGCATTCTGCATGGACTTTTCAACAATTACTTTTATAAAATACATATTTTGTTATGTAGAAATGGCTTTAGATTAGGTCCATCAGTTACCAGATAGCATATATTCAACACAAAAAACAGCGACAATTTGTTGCTGACAAAGGAAAGCTGGACATATAAAGGGCCCCATTACCTTCAATAGCTTAGGGCCTCATCAAACCTAAATCTGGCCCTGTAAATAATAATAATAATAATAATAATAATAATAATAATAATAATACCCCACCCATCTGGCTGGGTTTCCTCAGACATTCTGGGTGGATTACTGTGCATATAAAAAACAATGTAAAACATCAGACATTCAAAATTTTCCTGATACAGGGCTGCCTTCAGATGTCTTCTAAAAGTCAGATAGTTGTTTATTTCCTTGATTTCTGATGGGAGGGTGTTTAGTTCTGTGTTGGGCTGGCACCAGTTGCAGTGCTAGCTTCTACCAAATGGAAGTGATCTCAAAAAAATTGAAATTGTTTTCCAGCTTCGACATCTTTGTTTCCTCCTGACCTTCTCTGAGGAAAGCTTGAGATGGAAGCACATTCTCTACTACATCAAGGACAGGGCTGGATCAAGACCTTTAGGTAGGAATGTGACGAGCCCAATTCTTAACAGAGAATGATGAAATCCCAAATAACACTGGGAGCCAAGGATATCAATACCATTATAATTAAAATAAGAAATTAACAAGCCAAAAAGTTACTGGTCTTCAGCCCCCTCACTATTTGCTTATTAATTTCTTGCGTTGTTTTCGCCTGGTTAGAATGTGTGTCCATGAATTCTGACGATGCTTCTTCCATGGCAGGAATGACCATTGCCTCTAGCCCAACCCTTTACCAGCGTGTGGCCCTCAGAAAATTGCCCAGAAGGTAATATGGCCCTAGGTCTGTAAAAGGTCTGCCACCACTGTTGCTGTGAACCGTATTGCCTGGTTTGGTTTCCCCCTTTCTTTCCTGTTTTAAATGCATGGCTGTTTTATTTCCGCATGTCCTTACAAAACTCCTCCATTTTGCAGACCTATATTGGCCGCAAAATGTTCCAAGCCAGAGGGAGCTAAAACTGTCTTCACTCGTGACGCAACCAGCTGCATTGCGTACTTTCTGATGAGTTATGGCTGTTTGTAAAACAACAGCCAGCCTTAGGAGGAGATGTTGATTTATGCACGTCTGCACATTAAGGAATAGAAACATGACCAACGAAAGACCACAAGAATGACATAATTTAGTGTTGTCTTATTTCCCAATTTCTTAAAGCTACTACTTGGGCAAAACGAGCAGGGAAGGCAACACAGTCCAAAGTGCTGTGCAGAATTTTTAGACAATGGGAAAAGCCTCAGAAATTGCAGCCCCCTAGTGGCGGGAATTAGGCAGGACCCACAAAATTGCCTATTTGTTGTTGTTGTTTAGTCGTTCAGTCGTGTCCGATTCTTCATGACCCCATGCACCAGAGCACGCCAGGCACTCCTGTCTTCCACTGCCTCCCGCAGTTTGGTCAAACTCATGCTGGTAGCTTCGAGAACACTGCCCAACCATCTTGTCCTCTGTCGTCCCCTTCTCCTTGTGCCCTCCATCTTTCCCAACATCAGGGTCTTTTCCAGGGAGTCTTCTCTTCTCATGAGGTGGCCAAAGTCTTGGAGCCTCAGCTTCAGGATCTGTCTTCCAGTGGAGCACTCAGGGCTGATTTCCTTCAGAATGGAGAGGTTGGATCTCCTTGCAGTCCATGGGACTCTCAAGAGTCTCCTCCAGCACCAGAATTCAAAAGCATCAGTTCTTCAGTGATCAGCCTTCTTTATGGTCCAGCTCTCACTTCCATACATCACTTCTGGGAAAACCATAGCTTTGCCTATATGCACTCTTAATCTGCATCTGTGGGTGGGGCTTATTTGCATTTTAAGCTGTTGAGGTTTTTGGAACATTTGTCCATTTCCATTTCACCCCAGCTTCCCCACTCCGTTTCTCGACCACTTTTCCTCCTCCATTTTACCTCTCCGGTTTTCCTGATTTTCCTCTCCTCCCAAAGCCCCCTTTTCCCTTCTCTATTTCATCCCCAAGGCTCTCCTGCTCTCCTGCTCTCCCCTTCTTCCCCTGCCCAGATTTCCTTCTCTATTTCACTCCCCTGCTTTGTTTCACCACAGCATTTCTCCTCCCCTTTTCACGGCGTCTTGCTTTCCCTTCCTTCCCATGCCCCTATCAAACCACGAACAGGAGTCCCGCTCAAATGCCAGCTGCAGCTGTCTTCTGATGGAGAGTCACCCATCTGGGCCAGAGAGTAGTTTCAGTCGCCAGCCGGTAAGCCATGGTGCAAAGGCGAGAGAGAGGTCAGCTGGCAGAATACTTCTGGGGTGGCGAAGAAGAATGGGTGAGGCATGTGCTCACAGTATCTTCTCTCCGTCACAAGTTGGAGAACTGAAAAAAATTAAAAACCAAGAGAGAAGATATGTCCATCTCCACCCTGAAAACCAGGAGCAGGAGGGACCTGTTGCCTTCTTCCGCCACTCACAGTGGGATAAATCCAACCTCGTATAACCAAAAAGCTTCACTCTAATTGATGCATGAAGGGGTTAAGACCATAGAATAAACTGTCGTGCCAGGCTTAGCTAGGTCACACCCAGTCATCTTAGGAGGAAGGCTTACCAAAACCTTTGTTATCTCTCTCCCCACCTCAACGCCATGTGAACCAGCCAGTAAGGATGTCTAAGCTGAATGCTCCAAGCTTAGACCGCATGGCTTTAGCAAGCCTTCTTTGTGTTTCTATCAAAGAACTTAGAAACATTTGCCACGTTTTGAAACTAAGTTGTGCTGCCTGTCTTTTCTTGCTGCTATATGGAAAAGCACATGAATTTGACTTTTGGAAAGTTTGTAAGTCAACCATTTTTAACTTCCCAAACGTGTGGTCTCTTCCGATACTTATGGAAGTGAAAACTCTGGAAGCAGCTTAGATTGGGAATATTTCAAAGGTCTAACACTTTCCTTTCCTTCATGTTTGTGATTTTAAATCTCTGGTGGGACTCTCTCACTAAAGAGTACTCGCCCCAAACCTGGATCTATATATTCAGGGAATTCTCCTTTTATCCTTTAACCAAATTACACAAAACCAACACCCACTGATGGGCTTCTTGGATGCTCTTAGAAAAAGCTCATTTGGGCTACTCAGGCCTTTGGTCTCATCCTGCAGGGTTCCTCCTAGATCCTTTGCAGTTTCTTCTGTTGAAAACAGCGGGACTTGCTTCCCAGCAAATGTCTTTAGGAGCTGGCTTCTATACTTGCAAACAGCTGAAGATGGGAAGTCCTTGGGCGCGGCCTCCGACTCTGTTACTCCTGCCCTCTGCATCTGTGCCCTTTGACCTCTTGAGATAACATTTGTCTTAAAAATGGCAGCTCTGTCTTATGCGGTCGTGACTGTTTCCAACATTTGCACAGCAGATGGTGGAAAACTCTTTAGCAAGGTTGTTGCATTGGAGAGTGTGTTTCAAAAGGGAAAAGTTCGGGGAAAGAATGCTCAGAATGAAGGTATTGGTGACTGGATGTAACCTGAGATTAATCACCATGACCGCTACTTTGACCTCACCAGACTCTCTCCTTGGGCTTTTGAAGGGCTCATCTCCATCCTTACCTTGACACAAGACCTGCCAAACCTAAGAGTCCAGGACCCTTACCAGCTGTTATGAGGATTTCCGGTGTGAACCATGCATTGGTTCAAGAACGAACCATCTTGAAAGCTAGGAAGGGATGCCTTCAGTAAGAGATAGACTGACTGACCAAGGGACACTATCTCCAGCCTTGACAATGGCATTGCCCTCAATTCCATTCAAGTTAGTTGCTTTGGTTTCAAGGAGAAGGCATTTACAACCCCCCAACATTTGCAGTGTATGGAGAAGGGTTGGAATGGAGAGTGGGGGCTGCCATAAACTAAGGGAGCGGGTGGCGCTGTGGTCTAAACCACTGAGCCTCTTGGGCTTGCTGATCAGAAGGTCGGTGGTTCGAATCCCCACGACAGCGTGAGCTCCCGTTGCTCTGTCCCAGCTTCTGCCAATCTAGCAGTTCAAAAGCATGTCGGTGCTAGTAGATAAATAGGTACCACTGTGGCGGGAAGGCAAATGGCGTTTCCATGCACTCTTGTTTCCATCACGGTGTTCTGTTGTGCCAGAAGCGGTTTAGTCATGTCTGTGGACAAACACCGGCTCCCTTGGCCTGAAAAACGAGATGAGTGCTCCACCCCATAGTTGCCTTTGACTGGACTTAACCCTCCAGGGGTCCTTGACCTTTTACCTTAAACCAGTGGCTAAGAAGAGCTGGAGGACCATAGTGTAACCACTGTTCACAATAGTAGTCAGGTTTGCCCTGATTTCAATAAAGGACCTTCCATCCATGGTTGTGCGGCCTACCCAAGGAAGGAAAGAAGGAAGGAAGAAAAACAACGTGAAGGTTGAACCATTCAAGAGATTTCAAGGTTCCAAGGACGTGTTCTGACCAGGATAAATCTTAAAGTTCCTTGCAGACATCTTCTGCTGCATCCCACAGCAATACCCGCAACCTGGAGAAATCCGCAGTTGTTGAAAACTGCTTAAAGCAACCATCCAGTCTCCTCCAAACCCCTCTTCCAAGCTGACTTCCAGAACTTTCTGGAGGGAGGAGGGTGTCGGCTGATCGGCCTTCATAGTAGGCCCCTTCTGACACAATGCACCATTGACAATGTTTGTAGAACTGTTGGAAACTTCTGGAGAATTCCTCTTTTCGTAATGCTTTCAGTTCTCTCGTCACAGCAGCTTGGAGGTGTGAAATGTTGGGAAATCTGCACCCTTTCAGTGTAGATTTCAGTTTTGGAAAAAGCAAGAAATCCGGTGGGGCCTGATCAGGAGAATATGGAGGGTGGGACAACTCAGTACCGATTTCACGCAGAATATGCAATTCTTCTGCCATTGTTCGGATGGACAAACGCCAATCCTGCATCAATAACTCACGAATTCTTTCGACATTTGCCGCCATTCTGCTCGTCGATGGTCTGCCAGACTGAGGGTCATCTTCAATGGTTTGCCCCCCCTTCACAGAAACGCTTAAACCAGGGGTCAGCAAACTTTTTCAGCAGGGGGCCGGTCCACTGTCCCATAGACCTTGTGGGGGGCCAGACTATATTTTGGAAAAAAATAATAATGAACGAATTCCTATGCCCCACAAATAACCCAGAGATGCATTTTAAATAAAAGGGCACATTCTACTCATGTAAAAAACATGCTGATTCCTGGACCTTCCGTGGGCTGGATTTAGAAGGCGATTGGGCTGGATCTGGCCCCCGGGCCTAAGGTTGCCTACCCATGGCGTAAACCACTCATACACTGTCTTTCAAGTTACAGCTTTATCTCTGTACACAATTGTGAGCATTTCGTGGGTTTCCGATGCCGATTGTATGTTCGACTATTTCTCGCTGTCCGATTTCACCGAATTCTCCAGTCACACCTTGCATAAGACAGGATAGCTTCCTGATGAGGTCATTGCATGGGGGTAATAGGCCATTAAGACAACAAAGGAACAATGATGGGCCATTAAGAGAGCCCAGGAATAGGAGGCTCTGTGACAGATGACAAAAGGGTAGGGGGGGCCCCTTAGATAGTTAGAAGGACAGAACCTGAGGGAGAGGGAAGAGTTTTTGCTATGATGCGACTTATAGGTAAATCTGCAAGCTGGAAAGCACAGAAGAGTCAGGCATGATGCTTGATTCCTGCTTGAATCCAAGGCTGTGGCTATGAGAGAAATAATAATAATAATAATAATAATAATAATAATAATAATAATAATAATATACCCCGCCCATTTGGCTGGGTTTCCCCAGCCACTCTGGGTGGCTTCCAAGAAAATATTAAAATACAGTAATGCATCAAACATTAAAAGCTTCCCTAAACAGGGCTGCCTTCAGATGTCTTCTAAAAGTCTGGTAGCTGTTTTTCTCTTTGACATCTGGTGGGAGGGCGTTCCACAGGGTGGGCGCCACCACCGAGAAGGCCCTCTGCCTGGTTCCCTGTAACTTGGCTTCCCGCAGTGAGGGAACCACCAGAAGGCCCTCAGAGATGGACCTCAGTGTCCGGGTAGAACAATGGGGATGGAGACGCTCCTTCAGATTATTTTGGGGTGCTGATGCTGTAACCCCCCCCCTCATTGCAGACTCTCTGGAGTTGGGTAGAGAGAGGTAATTCAGCGGTGGCAAAACCTATTTTCAGTCTTCCGAGGATCACACGCCCGTGGTGGGTGAGGCCAGAGGGGAAAATGGGCAGGGCAACAAATATAATTAGGGAGAAATGTAAAGTATTGCACTTGGGCAAAAAAAAAAAAAAATGAGAGGCACAAATACAAGATGGGTGACACCTGGCTTGAGAGCAGTACATGTGAAAAGGATCTAGGAGTCTTGGTTGACCACAAACTTGACATGAGCCAACAGTGTGACGCGGCAGCTAAAAAAGCCAATGCAATTCTGGGCTGCATCAATAGGAGTATAGCATCTAGATCAAGGGAAGTAATAGTGCCACTGTATTCTGCTCTGGTCAGACCTCACCTGGAGTACTGTGTCCAGTTCTGGGCACCACAGTTCAAGAAGGACACTGACAAACTGGAACGTGTCCAGAGGAGGGCAACCAAAATGGTCAAAGGCCTGGAAACGATGCCTTATGAGGAACGGCTAAGGGAGCTGGGCATGTTTAGCCTGGAGAAGAGGAGGTTAAGGGGTGATATGATAGCCATGTTCAAATATATAAAAGTATGTCACATAGAGGAGGGAGAAAGGTTGTTTTCTGCTGCTCCAGAGAAGCGGACACGGAGCAATGGATCCAAACTACAAGAAAGAAGATTCCACCTAAACATTAGGAAGAACTTCCTGACAGTAAGAGCTGTTCGACAGTGGAATTTGCTGCCAAGGAGTGTGGTGGAGTCTCCTTCTTTGGAGGTCTTTAAGCAGAGGCTTGACGACCATATGTCAGGAGTGCTCTGATGGCGTTTCCTGCTTGGCAGGGGGTTGGACTCGATGGCCCTTGTGGTCTCTTCCAACTCTATGATTCTATGATTCTATTCTATGATTCTCCCTTCGTACAGCTAGTTTCTACAGAACACCATTCTCTATCCAGACGAGCAAGAGAAATAATCAGAATTTGAGGACTTCTTCCACCCTGGCAGAAACACTCGGTGTGCGAAGAAGGGACGGTGAGGGGTGTGGCCTGGGGAGAAGAGGCGTGGCTTGGTGAGAAGAAGGGACGGTGAGGGGTGTGGCCTGGGGAGAAGAGGCGTGGCTTGGTGAGAAGAAGGGATGGTGAAGGGCATGGCTTGGGGTGAGTTCCAAGGGGTGTGGCCTGGGAAGGGTTCTGAGGGCCATATAGAGAGACTCCGAGGGTCTCATTCAACTCCTGGACCTGAGTTTCCCCACCCAAGATGTAACGCAAACCTGCCTGCTCTCCCCAAAAGACCACCGATTTAAAGCTACCAAAGGCACCTTGAAGAATGCGTCCGATGATGTCATCAGCGCGCAAGGGGCCTCCTCAGTCACCCTTCCATCGCCAACGAACTCTGTCCAATGACAGATTGAGTCCAAGGCATTTGCATGTAAATTATGGATCTCTTAATAAATTTATTGGTAATGGGGAGATAACGGGTGCGAGGGAGGATGGAGGAGGTTGCAATGAAATCATATTCACACTCCTCTGATTCTTGTCAACTCTCCATCCTTGGAACCAACATTTGTCACCACCCGCCATACGCCAAACTCTGTTTCTCCTCATCTGAAGGGGACTCGGTAGCCTTCTTGGGAAAGCAGAGGGACCCGCAGGCCATAAATCTGCGGTGGTCTATATTTTATCACATTTCCGTGACAGAGAAGGAAAGATTGATGGTGTTATTTGAAGAGGTGGGCCAACCTCCTCCCTGTCGACTGGGTACCTAGCCTAACTGGTGTCTGAAATATTAGTGGCGTCTGGGCATAAATGTGGACCCAGATGCTCTGCGGATCTGCTGAGGAGTTTTACACCTGTCTAGTTAAAAGAGACGAGACGCGGGAATTAAATGACTCGGACGTTCTTATGAAGAGTCACGTCGTACGTTTACTAGGGACACAAATAGGATATTGTCTCATAACAGTCTTCCTTGTCAGTTTTATGCACAAACGAAACAAACCTCTGTTTATGAGGGGCGCTCTAAATATGGGAGAAAGTCCAACATGATTATGTTTTAGTAAGATTGTTAGTTTGCCATTTGCAAGATTGCAAATGCAAGTGTTTATTATTTCTATTTCCATTGTCCTTTCTGTTAGAATAACACACACACACATATTTTAAAAAGCTCTAGGATCTCTTAAACTTAAAAGGGCTTCAGGCTTCAGCAAGATTTTTCCCCAAAGCTCTGAATGTCTTTATCTGATTTTCTTCTACGATTTCTCTCCCACTATTCTGTTCATAAAGCAATGCTGGTGATTTCCTGGTTGATATCTCACGGATCGTAAGCCGTGATCCTATTATAATTGTCAGTTGACTTAATCTGTTTGTCTGTAAGTCACCTTTGTGACGTGAATTTCTTGGGTGCATATGTTCATTCAAGGCATTTAATGCAGTGCAGTTTCATAGCGTGGGGGGCAGAGGGACCGTGGCCCAGGGCACAAAATTCTGAGGGGGCACAACCAGGCCCCCCACATAGGTGCCAGCTTTCACAGGGCTCCCCACCCTGCCCTGGCAAAGGTGGCAGAGCAGTTCAGGCCCACAGTGAGCGGGCATGGATGGAGGAAGGCAGGCGAGGGGCAACCCCAGCATAGCCCGGCCTGGCGCTCCTTTCTGTGGACGTTGGGGGTATTTGCCCCCCAGGGGCTGCATTGGCCTCCCAGACTCCCCTCCCAGCATGGGCAGGCAGATGGCACAGCACGGCCCCACTTGGTTCCGGTGGGGGCACACTCTGATGGTGTCAGTGGCTGGCAACACACGCTATGCCACTGACACAAAGAAGTGTGGGGGGCACTGTGGTCTAAACCACTGAGCCTCTCGGAGTTGCCAATTGGAAGGTTGGCGGTTCGAATCCCTGCGACGGGGTGAGCTCATATTGCTCTGTCCCAGCTCCTGCCAACCTTGCAGTTTGAAAGCACACCAGTGCAAATAGATAAATAGGTACCACTGCGGTGGAAGGTTTCTGCGCTCTGGTTTCTGTCACATTGTTCTGTTGCACACTGGCGGAGGAACGGGGGTGCGGAGGAAGCGGACCGCCCCCGGCACCACTATTCGAGTAGGGTGCCATCACTGTGCCTCCGACACACGCCGCATGCCCCCTGCGCGCCAGGTGGCGTGTCACGCCCTGAGAACGCATGCCATGCCCCTGCGGGCAGCACGGGCAGCGTACCACGTCCCCTGGATGCATGCCACTTCCCCCCCGGGGGGGGGCACCAGCCATGCACCCGTCTGCTATCCACCCCCGGTAGCGAAGCATGGAGCTTCGCCACTGCCGTTGCACCAGAAGCGGTTTAGACCTGCTGGCCACATGACCCAGAAAGCTGTCTGTGAACAAACTCCAGCTCTCTCAGCCTGAAAGCGAGGTGAGCACCGCAACCCCATAGTCGCCTTTCACTGGACAAAACCATCCAGTTGTCCTTTACCTTTTACCTGCAATCCAAAGAAACTTTATTCTGAATTGTACAGAACTTACTCCCAAGGAGGCGTGCCCTTAGAATGGTGACTGTGGGTTGCCTCTTGCTCGATCCAAACACCTTGCTTTGGTTGACGCCAAGGCTCAGGCATGGCCAGGTATTGGTCTGGGGTCCTCAGCCCAGCAAAGAGGCCATCGGCTCTCCCTGGACTTGCTGCATTGGGAAACCCAACTCACTGCAGAAGGGGAAGGGAGGGCCTCCAAAACCTGTGAGCAATGACATAGATTGCCCCAGCCACTCCGGGCAGCTTCCAACATAAATAAAAACATAATAAAACATTAAACATATTTTAAAAAAGAAACTTCCCTATACAGGATTGCCTTCAGATGGCTCGAGGGTCAAATAACTCCATACTCTCCAACATTTCTCCAATGAAAATAGGGACATCCTAAGGGGGGGGGGGAGCAGAGACATCACCTTGCCACAAAGGTCCATCTAGTTCAAGCTATGGTTTTCCCAGTAGTGATGTATGGAAGTCAGAGCTGGACCATCAAGAAGGCTGATCGCAGAAGAATTGATGCTTTTGAATTCTGGTGCTGGAGGAGACTCTTGAGAGTCCCATGGACTGCAAGAAGATCAAACCTCTCCATTCTGAAGGAAATCAGCCCTGAGTGCTCACTGGAAGGACATATCCTGAAGCTGAGACTCCAATACTTTGGCCACCTCATGAGAAGAGAAGACTCCCTGGAAAAGACCCTGATGTTGGGAAAGATGGAGGGCACAAGGAGAAGGGGACGACAGAGGACGAGATGGTGGGACAGTGTTCTCGAAGCTACCAGCATGAGTTTGACCAAACTGCGGGAGGCAGTGGAAAGAGGAGTGCCTGGCGTGCTCTGGTCCAGGGGGTCACGAAGAGTCGAACACGACTAAATGACTAAACAACAACAACAAGGAAAAGCGGGTGGTGCTGTGGTCTAAACCACTGAGCCTAGGGCTTGCTGATTGGAAGGTCAGCGGTTCAAATCCCTGCGACGGGGTGAGGTCCCGTTGTTTGGTCCCAGCTCCTGCCCACCTAGCAGTTCATAAGCACATCAAAGTGCAAGTAGATAAATAGGTACCGCTCTGGCGGGAAGGTAAATGGCGTTTCCGTACGCTGCTCTGGTTCGCGAGAAGCAGCTTAGTCATGCTGGCCACATGACCCGGAAGCTGTACGCCGGCTCCCTCGGCCAATAAAGTGAGATGAGCACCAGAGTCGGTCACAACTGGACCTGATGGTCAGGGGCCCCTTTACCTTTACCTAAGGAAAAGTGGGACATTCCGGCTGAAATCAGAAACTGGGATGGCTTCCCTAAATCAGGGATGTCCCTGGAAAATACAGACACCAATTTCCTAACAGACATTGCCGCTAGATCTGAAGAGGGCAATGCTGGTGAGCCAGCAACCCCGGATTGGTGCCTTCTTTGTGACTGTCCTTTGTCTTCTCTTTCAAACCAAAGATTTCAAACTTCCGAACCCTTTCCCCCCGCCCTCCTTCCCAAGTCGGATGAGACTAATAAGAATACCACCTGAGGGAAAAGGCTAATGTAGAGACGCACTTCCTCTGCAGAGGATCAAACGGCCGAGACGGTTCCTTTTCAAGTTTTATTAATCCCCGGTTCATAATTTCTACCACATCATTAGTCATTTCCTATTATCAAATACTTGGTCGCCGAGTCATCCCCGCATTAAGTGGGGGAGATAGCCCTCCTGCCACCTGCAAGGCTTTAGCTGACAGCTCCCCACAAACACATCTGGGCGAAAGGGGTGCTGGAGGAAAGGAAGGATGCTCGGAAGGCGGCCCAATTAGAAATACCAGGCAGGAGGGCTTGGGGCTGACGTCTTCCTTCTCTTTTTAATGGCCCTGGGTTTCTTTTATCCATGTTATCTCCCCAGCTGGGTCTCTCCTGCTCAAGCCTCAGGAGGCAGCGACAAATCCCGTTCACACACTCACAAACAAGCACCCAAGAAAAAAAATGGGACTTTAGGGTCAAACCATTGGCCAATGTAGCTCAGTAATGTCTACAATGCTGTTTGCACTGCAAAAGGAAGGAAGGAAGGAAGGAAGGAAGGAAGGAAGGAAGGAAGGAAGGAAGGAAGGAAGGAAGGAAGGAAGGAAGGAAGGAAGAGTAAAGGACCTCTGGACCAGGGACCAGCAAACTTTTTCAGCAGGGGCCCGGTCCACTGTCCCACAGACCTTGTGGGGGGCCGGACTATATTTTGAAAAATAATAATTAATGAACAAATTCCTATGCCCCTGAAATAACCCAGAGATGCATTTTAAATAAAAGGGCACATTCTACTCATGTAAAAACATGCTGATTCCTGGACTGTCCGTGGGCTGGATTGAGAAGGCGATTGGGCTGGATCTGGTCCCTGAGCCTTAGTTTGCCTACCCATGCTCTGGACGGTTGAGTTTGGTGTATAACGCTCATCTCACTTTCAGGCCGAGGGAACTGGCGTTTGTCCACAGACAGTTTCCGGGTCGTGGCCAGCATGACCAAACCGTTACCGGCGCAACGGAACACCGTGACGGAAACCAGAGCTCACAGAAACACTGTTTACCTTCCCGCCGGAGCAGTACCTATTTATCTACTTGCACTGACATGCTTTTGAACTGCTAGGTTGGCAGGAGCTGGGACAGAGCAACAGGAGATCACTCCACCACAGGGATTCGAACCGCCAACCTTCTGATCAGCAAGTCCAAGAGGCTCAGTGCTTTAGACCACAGTGTCAACCACCTGTTTGCATGGTAAATCACCCTGGGATCCTCAGATAGGGGGTGGTATAATAATAATAATGATGATGATGATGATGATATTAATAATAATAATAATAATAATAATAATAATAATAATAATAGTTTTTCTCCCTTTTTCCTTTCTCCTTCTGTTTAGCTGCTCCCTGATAGTTACCAGCTTCATAGAGACAGTCAACATTGATAAATCGTTTCAGGATTTCTAGGTTCAAGACCGTTGTCCCAGAAATGTTGTGGGCAAAGGGAAGATCGTTGTGCCCATAACCAAACCCCTCCTCAAATTTTCTGTAGAAAGGAGGATGGGAATTCAGTGCAGTCTGCACTGGGATGCGGGTGGTGGCACCCGCCCCAGGGAACTAAATATGTCAAGGAAATAAACAACTATCTGACTTTTAGATGACATCTGAAGGCAGCCCTGTTTAGGGAAGTTTTCAATGTTTGATGTTTTAATACAGTCATACCTCGGGATAAGTACGCTTCAGGTTGAGCACTTTCGGGTTGTGCTCCGTGGTGACCCGGAAGTAACGGAGGACGTTACTTCCAGGTTTTGCCGCTCGCACATGCACAGAAGGTCAAAATGACATAGTGCCCATGCGCGGAAGCGGCAAAATGTGACCCACGCACGCGCAGATGCACTGTGGCGTCTTACGTTCTGTTCGGGATGTGAACGGGGCTCCGGAACGGATCCCATTCACATCCCAAGGTACCACTGTATTCTGTTGGGAGCCACCCAGAGTGAATGGGTGGAGTATAAGTAATTCATAATAATAATCGTCATCGTCATCTTCTCCCTTCTCAAAGTAGTACATAGATCAAAACTCAGCTCTCTTTCAAAATTCTGACTTCTTCAAATGTTGCAATGCAGTTCTCCAACTCACCAGTTGTGTGAATGAAAATGTGTTTATAACAGGGAAAAGTGTGTGTGAAAACTACACACACACACACACACACACACACACACACACATACACTCTGCTTAGGGTCCCCCCCCCCCCGAAGCAGCACCAGCACCATTTTATCCCAAACTGATGCAGGAATGTGAAGAACTGGACTTCAGACTGGGTAGGTGAGCAACTGAGATCAACTGAAAAGGGCAAACTTGCTCATCCATAAAAGGAGGGACTGTGTGCATCCATTGCTCTCTTCACCCTATACCAACCTGGTAAAGGGACATGGGTGGCGCTGTGGTCTAAACCACTGAGCCTCTTGGTCTTGCCAATCAGAAGGTCGGAGGTTCGAATCCCCGCGATGGAGCGAGTTCCTGTTGCTCTGTCCCAGCTCCTGCCAACCTAGCAGTTCGAAAGCACACCAGTGCAAGTAGATAAATAGGTACCACTGCGACGGGAAGGTAAACGACGTTTCTGTGCGCTCTGGTTTCCGTCCCGTTGCGGCAGAAGCGGTCTAGTCCTGCTGGCCACATGACCCGGAAAGCTGTCTGCAGACCAACGCCGGCTCCCTCGGCCTGAAAGCGAGATGAGCGCCGCAACCCCATAGTCACCTTTGACTGGACTCAACCGTCCAGGGGCTCTTTACCTTTACCTTTTACCTTACCAGCTGGTGCTCTCCAGACTTTTTGGCCTACATCTCCCATCATCCCTGAGCAGAACTCTGTCAGGAGATGTAGCCCACAGTAGAATCATAGAATCATAGAATCATAGAATTATAGAGTTGGAAGAGGCCACAAGGGCCATCGAGTCCAACCCCCTGCCAAGCAGGAAACACCATCAGAGCACTCCTGACATATGGTTGTCAAGCCTCTGCTTAAAGACCTCCAAAGAAGGAGACTCCACCACACTCCTTGGCAGCAAATTCCACTGTCGAACGGCTCTTACTGTCAGGAAGTTCTTCCTAATGTTTAGGTGGAATCTTCTTTCTTGTAGTTTGGAACCATTGCTCCGTGTCCGCTTCTCTGGAGCAGCAGAAAACAACCTTTCTCCCTCCTCTATGTGACATCCTTTTATATATTTGAACATGGCTATCATATCACCCCTTAACCTCCTCTTCTCCAGAACATGCCCAGCTCCCTTAGCCGTTCCTCATAAGGCATCGTTTGCAGGCCTTTGACCATTTTGGTTGCCCTCCTCTGGACACGTTCCAGTTTGTCAGTGTCCTTCTTGAACTGTGGTGCCCAGAACTGGACACAGTACTCCAGGTGAGGTCTGACCAGAGCAGAATACAGTGGCACTATTACTTCCCTTGATCTAGATGCTATACTCCTATTGATGCAGCCCAGAATTGCATTGGCTTTTTTAGCTGCCGCGTCACACTGTTGGCTCATGTCAACAGTGTATCTGGAGGGCACTGTGTTTGGCAAAGTCTGAGCTCCACCTGAATTTACCAAGATGACCAGAGATATCCATGCAGGGAGCTTGCAGGATTGCGCCAGAAGATCTGGATTGGGGCCCTGTGTGCAAAGTGCCACGGAGGAGCACATTCGCCTTCCCTCCCTCTCTCTTTTTATTGTTCCTTTTTATTAGTAACAGTAATGACATCTCTGAAATGGAGGCTTAACCATAATTGCTACATGCATCTAATAAATTGCCTCCGGTTCCTCAAAATGAATTCTTGTGAATCAATTCAGGCCTTTGTTCTCAAGGCCGCTGAGTTATTTTATTTCATTTATTTCAGCCTTCCTGTGGAGCTTTTTTCCCTTTTCTTTCGTGCCGTAACAATGAGAGAAAGTCTCTGGAGGGGGAAATGGAGGGCCATTGCTCAAGGGAACAAAGTGGATCATGCATAAACCCGCAAGGCAGGCCATAATGGAGGGGTTATATGGGCGCCAGTTTTGTTATTGCAGGTGAGTTAAGAACATAAGCAGAGCCTAGGGTTGCCACATTTCAAAAAGTAAAAGATTACTGACACCTGCAAAATTGTCAAGCTTTTGGGGGGGAACAAACCCAAATTACTGAGCTTTTGTGGTGAAACCTAACCTCAAAAATTGGGATTTTAAGCTTTTTGAGCTATTTCCGCTGCTTTTTCCATCGCGTTACCACACATCCGGGTTTTCCCTGACATTTTGCTTATACAGCAGTGGTACCTCAGGTTAAGTACTTAATTCGTTCTGGAGGTCCGTTCTTAACCTGAAACTGTTCTTAACCTGAAGCACCACTTTAGCTAATGGGGCCTCCTGCTGCCGCCGTGCCGCCAGAGCACGATTTCTGTTCTCATCCTGAAGCAAAGTTCTTAACCCAAGGTACTATTTCTGGGTTAGTGGAGTCTGTAACCTGAAGCATCTGAAACCCAAGGTACCACTGTATGGTAAAATTCCCCTTGATGCCATTTTTCACACCCCAAAACCAGGACATGTCAGGAATTTTCCTGACGTATGGCATGTCGGAGGTTCCGTACGACCGAGCTGAAATAACTCTCTTCCACGTCGTATCTTCGGAATCCATAAGGCTCTCTTCCGACGGTGATTAACGACCTAAGCCTTTGATGAGGCTTCAGGCACGTTTCCCCATTACGCAGAGTATGCAAACAGCAGAAGGAGCCGAGAAATATGTACTGCATTGCTACGTATATTTCTAACTACGCAGGACAGAAAAGAATATGCATCTGCTCTCTGTGAGAGTCAGTAAACAACAGGAAGAAAGAAACAGGGAACCAGTAACATCAACATCCGTCTTCCGTGAGACTTCCAACAGTCTGGAATGTCAACAGAGTCTTGTGACTCCAAAAACTGCACAGTGGCATAACAGAAATCTAACATGGCAAGCCTAGCAGAAGAAGAAGAAGAAGAGTTTGGATTTGATATCCCGCCTTTCACTCTCCTTCAGGAGTCTCAAAGCAGCTAACATTCTCCTTTCCCTTCCTCCCCCACAACAAACACTCTGTGAGGTGAGTGGGGCTGAGAGACTTCAGAGAAGTGTGACTGGCCCAAGGTCACCCAGCAGCTGCATGTGGAGGAGCGGAGCCGCGAACCCGGTTCCCCAGATTACAAGACTACTGCCCTTAACCACTACACCACATTGGCTGCATCAGGCCAATGTCCTGTCTACTCCAGCATCCTATTCTCACAGTGGCCAACCAGATGCCCGGGAGAACACAGAAAGCAGGAGCTGAGCCCAACAGTACTGTCCCCACCTGCAATTCCCACCGGCTGCTATCAGTGGTGAAGCTGTATGCTCCGCTACCGGGGGCGGAGAGCAGGTGGGGGCATGGCTGGTGGCCCCGGGGGCGTGATGTGCATCCTGGGGGCGTGGCACATTGCCCACGGAGGAGTGGCATGCTTCCCAGGGGCGTGACGCGCCGCCTGCAGGGGTGTAGTGCGCGTTCTGGGGCGTGATGCGCTGCCTGTGGGAGCGTGGTGCCCAGGGCGCAGGAGTGTGTGGGACGTGTCTGGGGGCATGTCGCGATAGCACACTACCGGAATAGTGGTGTCGGGGTCGGTCCGCTCCCTCCACACCCCCGTTCCTCCGCCAGTGGCTGCTATTCAGAGACACACCGCTTCTGACACCAGGAATAATACGCAGCCATCAGAGCTGGTAGCCACTAGCAGCTTTATCCTGCCGTGATTTGCCAAAGCAAGCTGCTCAAGACAGTACCTATCTCAACGTCTCTATTTCCCCCTTCTTAGCCATGTTTCTGCACATAGTGTAAGCAATAAAAAGAGAGGTCCACAAGATCAGGCTGAAAGCCCGTTGAGTCCAGTATCAGGCCCAAGGCCCATTGAGTCCAACTCTAGAGAATCCCAAAGCAATGCAGCTGAGCCAATGTCTCTGAGCTTTAGGTAATCCTAAAGGAGGTCTAACCAGAATGTTCTCATCCGTGGTGTTCCATGACGCCGATGGCTACACTTCTAGACTCTCCAAGTGTCCTTATTTTCCAGGGATCTCTTGGATTTACAGAAGCCATCTCAGTTTCTGATTAGATCCCAGAATGCCCCACTATTTTCATCAGAGAAATGTTGGGGGGTATGGAGTTATGAGACCACTGAGCCAAGGAGATAAGTAGCTATGCAACCTTTAGAAGACATCTGAAGGTAGCCCTGTACAGGGAAGTTTTTATAATGTTTTATAATGTTTTTATATAGATGTTGGAAGCTGCCCAGAGTGGCTGGGGCAACCCAGCCAGATGGGCGGGGTATAAATCATAAAATTATTACTATCATTATTATGGAATAAGACGCCCCTATATTCATCAGAGAAATGTCGGGGAGGGTGCGCTTCTGAATTCCAGTCGCTGGAAACTGTGGGAGCAGGGAGTGTTCTTGTGCTCAAATCCTACTTGTGAGCATTTGGTTGGTCACTGCAAGGACAGACCGACCTTTGGCCAGACCAAGAAGGCTCTTCTGAAGTTCTTGTGCCTCTGAGGAGCCTGCAATGAGGACCGAAACACAAGTGGTACGCTCCTGCTTGTGATTCCCGGTTGTTTAAAGGCAAACTGCCTCCAACAATGGAGGTAGAATATTGTTGTTGTTGTTGTTTAGTGATTTAGTCGTGTCCGACTCTTCATGACCCCTTGGACCAGAGCATGCCAGGCCCTCCTGTCTTCCACTGCCTCCCACAGTTTGGTGAAACTCATGCTGGTAGCTTCAAGAACACTGTCCAACCATCTCGTCCTCCATCGTCCCCTTCTCCTTGGGCCCTCCATCTTTCCCAACATCAGGGTCTTTTCCAGGGAGTCTTCTCTTCTCATGAGGTGGCCAATTATTGGAGCCTCAGCTTCACGATCTGTCCTTCCAGTGAGCATTCAGGGCTGATTTCCTTCAGAATGGAAAGGTTTGATCTTCTTGCAGTCCATGGGACTCTCAAGAGTCTCCTCCAGCGCCATAATTCAAAAGCATCAATTCTTTGGTGACAACCCTTCTTTATGGTCCAGCTCTCACTTCCATACATCACTACTGGGAAAACCATGGCTTTAACTATACGGAGCTTTGTTGGCAAGGTGATGCCTCTGCTTTTTAAGATGCTGTCTAGGTTTGTCATTGCTTTTCTCCCAAGAAGCAGGCGTCTTTTAATTTCATGACTGCTGTCACCATGTGCAGTGATCACGGAGCCCAAGAAAGTAAAATCTCTCACTGCCTCCATTTCTTCCCCTTCTATTTGCCAGGAGGTGATGGGACCAGTGGCCATGATCTTCGCTTTTTTTAATGTTGAGCTTCAGACCATATTTTGCACTCTCCTAATGATTGCAAGCTCCATTAATTCCTCCAATTGGTTTTGAAAGCTGCCTAAGTTGGTGGCATCAGCACATCTTATGATAGAAAACGCCACAGCCTATCTATGAGCTGCCGGGTGAAGTATTTCCTTCTGCTGCCCTGAATTGCCAACCCTTCAGCTGGATCACCCTATTAGCTTCTAATATCATGAAGGAGATATGAGAAATGCCTCTCTCCTTCCCACCTTTTCCATCCTTTTATAGGCTTCGGTCACGTACCTCTTGCTTCAGTTGCTCTTGTGGAGTTACCATCCATCTCAAGAAGGTTTGGGGCAGGAGAACGTCCCTGCAGATGATTCCCCTTGCTTCATTTATGTGCCAGTGTTTCTCCTGCCTGGCTCTGAGTTCTGTAGGAGGCATGAAGCTCTCAAGTGGCCGTCAACACGCTGTTCGCCTGGGAAGGCTGAAGAGGGACTGGCAGATGGGATTGAGAGCAAAAGAAAACAAGCCTGTCTTTATCGGTTCGGAAGTCATACTTCTGCCTCTATCTGAAGCAGTGTAATTACATCATGCGCTTTTATCTAGAAGTGCTTCCATCCTCCCCGTTCCCACTTCCTAAGGGTGGGGGACGATGACTGGCTTTCATTTGTAGAGAAGCCTTGCCTCCCCATCCCTGCTCAGAAACCCATTTTGCTATTCGCTAGCAAAGTGCCCCACAATTTGATGTGGCATGCACAGCAACTGGCGTTCAGAACCATTGCTGGTTCCCACTCTGGAGGCAGAGCCCAGCCTTGCTTCTACACTGAGGTCCTACGCCAAGGGCCTTCTGACGGTTCCCTCACTGCGAGAAGCCAAGTCACAGGGAACCAGGCAGAGGGCCTTCTCAGTGGTGGCACCTGCCCTGTGGAACGCCCTCCCACCAGATGTCCAAGAGAACAACAACTACAAGACTTTCAGAAGACACCTGAAGGCAGCCCTGCTTAGGGAAGTTGGGGGTTGGGCTAGATGACCCTTGACGCCCCTTCCCACTCTACCATTCTATGAAATTCTGTTATGTATAATGGAACTTGAAAGAAAATGCAACTTGAGTCATTCCAAAAGACAAGACTGGAGTGCTCCAAATCACTTGCTCATCTATGTGCACAGAAAATAGTCGATCTAGCTGAAACGCAACACACAGAGATCTGCATGGATCCTTGCAATGCATCTATTATTCTTATTCTTATTATATTCTTGTATAATCCTAGAAAGTTGTATAATATTAGAAGGGGCATGGCTGTGACTATCATAAAGGGACCACGTGCTTCTGAATTTGCCACTAAAGGTAAAGGTAAAGGGACCCCTGACCTTTAGGTCCAGTCGTGACCAATTCGGGGGTTGCGGTGCTCATCTCGCTTTATTGGCTGAGGGAGCCGGCGTACAGCTTCCGGGTCATGTGGCCAGCATGACTAAGCCGCTTCTGGCGAACCAGAGCAGCGCACGGAAACGCCGTTCGGAGCGGTACCCATTTATCTACTTGCACTTTGACGTGCTTTCAGACTGCTAGGTTGGCAGGAGCAGGGACCGAGCAACGGGAGCTCACCCCGTCACGGGGATTCGGACCGCCTACCTTCTGATCGGCAAGTCTTAGGCTCTGTGGTTTAACCCACAGTGCCACCCGCATCTACTACAATACCAAACACTCACACCAGTGGCACTTAATGGCAAGTGTGTGGGATAGGGTTGCATGCAAGAAAAGTGTGCAATTTGCAGTGAACAAAATCCTTCAGGCTGATCATTTCCCTTTTAAAAAAACCCACACCAAGTTATCAGTCTTTGCGACAGAGAATGTAAAAGTACCGCTTGGTAAAATCCCAGAATCCCTATAAGGGGCCTTTGAGGAAGAGTTGCACTGCCTGTGCAAAAGAATTTCCTCCTCGTCTTGGGGAACAATCCCCAGAGCAGATAAGATTTGGGATAATGGACACAGGTTTACATGACCACCTTGTTTCCCCAGCTCTGATGAGAGGGGTTGGTGTTTTCCCCCCGCCCCCTGCCCAGGGATGTTGGCAACTGGGTGTGGACGGTTAGCAGAAACCCAGCTGTCTCCCGGCCAGCTCCTTTAATCAACAGGCGCAGTGTTGTGTAGGCCTCCATCAGTGTAGACACAATGAGAGCTTTTCTCCCTCCAGTAACTACTTCATCATGATAGAAGCACAGCCTGCTATTTAATCTGTCACTGATAGACGGGCTTGCTGTCAATACACCAATTCAGATACAGGGCACGGCTAGGACTTCTGAATACCTCTGATTACCGGAGTGGGTGGCTATCTCCATTCTGCCTGCTTGCCAGGTCCCCCAGAGGCCCATGGCTGGCCACTGGGGGGGGGGGAGAGTGTTGGCCTGACTCCTTGCGTCCCAAACATCACACTACTCCTCAAAACACTCTGCTAACTTCTGTTCTCTGCGGAAGAGAAGATAGAAAGGCATTTTGAGGATTAAATAAACAGGCTCTGCACACACACTGTCCAGGACTTCCTCCAAATATTCCTGGGAACTGTAGTTCATCCTTCTCTACAATTCTACGGTCCACAAGGCTACAATTCTCAGCACACTTAACAAACTATGATTCTGGTTTTTTTTGGGGGGGGGGAGGGGAATGTGCTTTAAATGTATGGTGCGCAGGTGAGTTGAGTAACTGTTCATGTTGCACACAAGTGCCTGATTCATTTGCTCACTTGTTCAGTTTATATCCTACCTCAAAGCAGCCCAGGGCAGCAAACACACAAAAGCAAACCCGGAAGGAGTTCAACGTAAAAAGCTCGTTGGAAGAGGAAGATCATCAGTAGGCGCTGAAAAGACAAAAGACCTGTTGAATACACACACACACACACACACACACACACACACAGTAGTACTTCGGGTTAATTCGT
This sequence comes from Podarcis erhardii, assembly GCF_964252035.2. Taxonomy (NCBI): domain Eukaryota; kingdom Metazoa; phylum Chordata; class Lepidosauria; order Squamata; family Lacertidae; genus Podarcis; species Podarcis erhardii. The sequence goes on along the minus strand of NC_138497.1, from coordinate 5,360,637 downwards.
TCCGGAGGTCCATACTTAACCTAAAACTGTTCTTAACCTGAAGCACCACTTTAGCTAATGGGGCCTCCTGCTGCTGCCGCGCCGCCGGAACACAATTTCTGTTCTCATCCTGAAGCAATGTTCTTAACCTGAAGCACTATTTCTGGGTTTGCGGAGTCTGTAACCTGAAGCGTATGTAACCCGAGGTACCACTGCACACACACACACACACACACACACACACACACACACACACACACAGTCGTACCTGGGGTTACAGACGCTTCAGGTTACAATTTTTCGGGCTACAGACGCGTCAAAACCTGGAAGTACCGGAAAGGGTTACTTCCGGGTTTCGGCAGTCACGCATTCGCAGAAGCGCTAAATCACGCTTTATGCATGTGCAGAAGCGCCGAATGGCAATCAGCGCATGCGCAGATGTGCCAATGCAGGTTGTGAATGTGCATCCTGCATAGATCATGTTCACAACCCAAGAGTCCACTGTATACACATACAGTCGTACCTTGAATCCCAAACACCCTGGTACTCAGACGTTTTGACTCCCGTATGCCGCAAACCCGGAAGTGAGTGTTTCGGTTTGCGAACATTCTTTGGAACCCGAACGTCCGACAGGGCTTCCTTGGCTTCTGATTGGCTGCAGGAACTACCTGCAGCCAATCAGAAGCCGTGCTTTGGTTTCCGAACATTTTGGAAGTCGAACGGACTTCCGGAATGGATTCCATTCGACTTCCGAGATACGACTGTATGTACATACATATGCATTTAAATTTGAGAGGAAGAGAGAAACTTTGGATAAGCCCAGTAACATCTCTAGGTCTTCTGGGAGGGAGTGAAAGGCCCAAAGATCATCAAAAATGGTTTTTGTATGCCACTACAGTGGCAAGACTTTTATTAGCCCAAAATTGGAAATCGCAATAAATACCAACAATAGAAGAATGGCAGATGAAAATGTTGGACTTTTTGGAGCTGGCCGACCTGACTGGAAGAATCCTGTGATCAGAAAGGAGTGGAGTACCAAGAAGATTGGAAAAAAATTAAAGATTATTTAGCTAAATATTATCACATAAGATAATTAGAAGTCACTTGAAAGTATCAAATAGGCTAAGGATTAGAATAAGAAGGAATTGTAAAGAACTATGGATCTAGACTATTAAGAAAAGAGAAGATGATAGTAAATTGAAGGAGTTAATTTTACTAGAAAGATGATTTTGTGGAGCTGTTACAAGGTGAAACAATGAAATTCAGTTAGGGGGGATTTGAGGAAGTCAATTAACAATGATAGTTAAATATAATCTGTTTTAAATTTTGTTTCTTTTTCTTTTTAGTATTGTAATGTGTTTTTTTTATTTGTGTGTTTTATATATTATATTTGTTATTAATATGGAAAAAAAATTGGGGAAAAAGATCATCAAAAATGGGTGCTCTTTGTGGGTATGGGGCATTTTTGGGGGCGGCCGAAGTTGGTGGAGTCAGAAACAAACTCCCTCCAGGGCTCTGCCTTCTGCGAAAGAGCCTCTTCCTTCCCTCAAACAACTGCAACAAATTACCCTGTCTATTTCTAGACCTCGCCAGCCTCCCCCCCCCCCCCCGTACCACAAGCCGAGCCGTGTGTTGCTATATTAGAAAAGGGGAAGCGATAATTATGGGCTGCGACACACGCCATCCGCCATCTGCCAAGCAGCTTCGCAAAGGTGGCTGCAGACTTTTGGGTGCTGCTCTCTGCTAGCGCAGAATGGCCTTATTCAAACAGAGAGGAGGGAAGGGGGCAGAACTGCTCCATCTTTGACAAAGCTGCATAATGTTCCTCAGTAATCCAGTTAGCTGCAAATTCAACCAGGATCGTCAGATTACCAGTTAACGGAGGCTGAGACAGCTACCTGAGAGCTTTCTTTCTTTTATTGAAAATAACAACAACAACAACAACAAAAAATTTATTTATACCACGCTCATCAGAGACATCACCTTGCCAACAAAGGTCCGTATAGTTAAAGCTATGGTTTTCCCAGTAGTGATGTATGGAAGTGAGAGCTGGACCATAAAGAAGGCTGATCACCGAAGAATGGATGCTTTTGAATTCTGGTGCTGGAGGAGACTCTTGAGAGTCCCATGGACTGCAAGAAGATCAAACCTCTCCATTCTGAAGGAAATCATCCCTGAGTGCTCACTGGAAGGACAGATCCTGAAGCTGAGGCTCCAAGAATTTGGCCACCTCATGAGAAGAGAAGACTCCCTGGAAAAGACCCTGATGTTGGGAAAGATGGAGGGCACAAGGAGAAGGGGACGACAGAGGACGAGATGGTTGGACAGTGTTCTCGAAGCTACCAGCATGAGTTTGACCAAACTGCGGGAGGCAGTGGAAAGAGGAGTGCCTGGCGTGCTCTGGTCCAGGGGGTCACGAAGAGTCGAACACGACTAAATGACTAAACCACAACAACAAGGAAAAGTGCGGGAGGCAGTGGAAGACAGGAGTGCCTGGCGTGCTCTGGTCCATGGGGTCACGAAGAGTCGGACACGACTAAACAACTAAACAACACATTTCTTATTGGATCATAGGATTGTAGAACTGTAGATTTGGAAGAGGCCACGAGGGTCATCTAGTCCAACTTCCTGCAATGCAGGAATCTTTTGCTCAATATGGGCAAAAGGATCCTTCCTTGGAATCGTTGCATCTGAAAAATAAAATGATGATCTCCTTTGAAAGCCTTTTTTTCCAGTAGCACTTGATGAAATTTGCAGTCTGGAAGAGAAGATATAATAACACAGAAGAATACAATTTAATTTCGTGCAGTAAAAATGCCACAAAAGCGGTTTCTCCAGGCCTCTTTTTCTTAAAAAACAAAACAAAAAAACCTTGATCTATTTAATCATTTTAGGAAATAAACAAAACACAGAAATGAACCAAACAATCAAATCCATGCCTTTCAGCAAACATTCCCTCCTCCGTGTCCTTGGTGGTGGCGGAGAAACTTCCTCTTTCCCCCCCCTTCGAAGAATGTTTTTAACCACAAGGGAAGAAACCCCACTGAACTCTTCATCTTCTTTTTTTCATGCAGCAAGGATTCTGGGGAATAAAATTCCACCACAGGCCAAATTCTGAATTTCCTGGCATTGTGGGAAAAGCATTCCCCACGAACATCAGCTATCCTGTTTTACTAATACCAAGCAAAAGCGCTCGAAACAGATTCTGACCTGTGATCAACCATGCAGGCAACTCACAGGGCAAGACCTACATGTGCAATCCTATACAGTGGTACCTCGGGTTACATATGCTTCAGGTTACAGACTCCGCTGACCCAGGAATGGTACCTCGGGTTAAGAACTTTGCTTCAGGATGTGAACAGAAATCGTGCTCCGGTGGCAGCAGGAGGCCCCATTAGCTAAAGTGGTGCTTCAGGTTAAGAACAGTTTCATGTTAGGAACGGACCTCCGGAACGAATTAAGTACTTAACCCGAGGTACCACTGTAGATGTTTACTCCAAAGTAATGACGGTCAGATCTGTTCCAGTTCATCTCAGTCCCCCCCCCCTTTCCCCCAACCTCAATTTCTGATTAATTCACCTGGATCCAAGAGCTTCTCTCATTGTTCTGTGCCTTGTGAAAATCCGATCATACCCGCTGAATTGGATCTTATCAGGTACGTGTGAAATCTGAAGAGATATTTTCCTTAACTGAGCTGGAGTTCAGCAGGAAATATCGGGTTTTTGCAAGGCACAGGAGCGGAGCAAGGAGAAAAGCTGTCAGACCCAGGAGGATTAATTGGAACACAAAATGATCAAAATATGGGCCAAGTGAAAGTGAGCTCTAAGACCCCTCGGTATAGGACGGTATATAAATTCTGAAATCCAGCATCGTCTGAGGTCTGCAAATGCGTCTTTCACCCGATTGAATTGCAGAGTGTTTGAGGACTGGAACATTTGCAGGCAAACCAAAATGCTTCTTTACAAAGCTATTGTACTACAAACCTTACTGTATGCTTGTGAAACATGGACCACTTATAAAGGCCATCTCCAACTCATTGAAAGATTCTATCAATGGTGTTTCTGAAAATTTTTACACATCACTTGAGAAGACAGGCGAACTAATACCAGTGTACTGGAAGAAGCAAAGATCACCAGTGTTGAAGCAATGATTCTTCAACATCAACTTTGTTGGATTGGTCATGTTGTGTGGATGCCTGATTATCGTCTTCCAAAGCTACTACTCTATTCAGAACTTAAAAATGGAACCGTGATGCTGGTGGTCAACAAAAGAGGTTTAAAGACTATCTCAAGGCAAATCTTAAAAAATTTAGTATAAACACCAACAATCAGGAATACTTGCCTGCAAGCACTCCAGCTGGAGAACAGCCTTTACCAAAGGTGTCCTGGGCTTTGAAGATGCTCGAACTCAGGACGCAAGGGAGAAACGTGCTAAGAGGAAGGCACGCTTGGCAAATCCACACCGTGATCAACTCCCGCCCGGAAACCAATGTCCCCACTGTGGAAGGACGTGTGGATCCAGAATTGGCCTCCACAGTCACTTACTGTTAAAACTGTTAAAACAGTCACTGTTAAAACTGTGTTTATGGAAGACAATCTTACTTGGCCACGAGTGATCGCCAAAGAAGAAGAAGAAATTGGCGGGAACATACACGGCGTTTCCGTGCGCTGCTCTGGTTTGCCAGAAGCGGCTTAGTCATGCCGGCCACATGACCCGGAAGCTGTCTGCGGACAAACGCCGGCTCCCTGGCCAGTAAAGCGAAATGAGTGCCGCAACCCCAGAGTCGTCCACGACTGGACCTAACTGTCAGGGGTCCTTTACCTTTACCTTTACCTTTACTAGGCTAATAATCTAGGCACACAAGAGGCAAACACTGCAAGGCTGGCCTTTTTATTGGTGGCCTTAGGGGGTTGGGAACCCAACTCCGACTGAACTTCCTCCCCACTAGACCCCACTAGACTTCCACAGAGTCACTGGCCTGCAAGCTCCAAGCTCCATGTCCTGTTCCCAGTGGAGAAACAGCGTCCTAATGGCACACTTAACACTCCCCAGTTATTTGACCTGTCCCACTAATGCGTTTGGGAGGAAGGTTAATTAGCGGGGGAGAGCTCTGTCCTGAAGCTTTCCCCCTCCACCTTCCAACAGCCTTGCTCGGAAAAGGGAGGGTGGGTGGGTGGGAATCCAGGCCATATTAAAGGAAGCAAGCAATTAAGTTGCACAAATAGTGAGCCTGCCGGAGTGCAGCTGATGTCTATCATGTCAAAGAACAGCTAAACACAGAAGCAATGAAAAGATTGTTAACCACCGACCACCACGGAGGACCAGCTAGCAATAAAGATGAATAACTTCCTACTTGAAGATTAGTGATGAACCCCCTGGGAAAGCAAAAGAAAGGGGGTGGGTGGGTTAGATGCAACAGGCACCGCTGGAACAAAATAATTTGGAATTTGCTCCGTTGGAGGATCCCGGAAGGCGTTCGCTCCCAGGGCTCCCTCCCCTCTCCCTGCAACACTAGGGCATTCACAAACACTTATCTCCACAGACGATAATTAGCTTTCCCCCCATTTCGAAACAGCTGCAACTCCAAGCATCTTGCCCCTCCGTTTTTGGCTATCAACTCTCTTTCTCACACACCCAGTCAATGCACTTTGTCCTTGCCACGGCTTATACCAAAGGACTGATTCACCCAAATCTGCATGTGCTGCTGCTGCTGTTGTTGTTTAGTCATTTAGTCATGTCCAACTCTTCGTGACCCCCTGGACCAGAGCACGCCAGGCACTCCTATCTTCCACTGCCTCCCACAGTTTGGTCAAACTCATTCTGGTAGCTTCAAGAACACTGTCCCACCATCTCGTCCTCTGTCGTCCCCTTCTCCTTGTGCCCTCCATCTTTCCCAACCAACATCAGGGTCTTTTCCAGGGAATCTTCTCTTCTCATGAGGTGACCAAAGTATTGGAGCCTCAGCTTCAGGATCTGTCCTTCCAGTGAGCACTCAGGGCTGATTTCCTTCAGAATGGATAGGTTTGATCTTCTTGCAGTCCATGGGACTCTCAATAGTCTCCTCCAGCAACAGAATTCAAAAGCATCAATTCTTCGGCGATCAGCCTTCTTTATGGACCCCTGGGATTTGCAGTCTCCTGAATTTTACTTCAACTATCTATTCACACAACCCCAAGATCTGTTTCCTAGCTATGCACCCAACCAGCACTCTTGCAAAGTAGACATAAAGCTATGCATCTTTCGCGTTACTTTACACTTACTTACACAGAACCTTGTATACTCCCCCCCCCCTTTTAATCCCCTTCAACCATTTTGGATATATTATTTTGGAGTTCCTCACAATCTGTCTGAATAATTTGGCACCATCTGCAAGCCCGGCCACCTAATTTCTCGACCCTGGGTCTAGAATATTTAATCCCTGGGTACGTTTTAGACATCAAAACCTGTAAGTGTCTGGATTGACCAGAAAATCCAACCAGCCTCTTCCAGTTCTGTGTTTCAAGAAATCTGTGACGCCTCTCAAGGCATCATCTGTGTCTTCTAAATTTCCTTTTGCAAGACTCTGACCGTCAGCTGCTAATGTTTCCTACCCCAGTCAATGAATTTAGATATCAAACTGTTCTTGTTTTTTAAATCATTTTTATTGGCTGCTGCGGGTTGCGAATGCTGTGGGTTGTGAACATGTATCCCATACAGATCACGTTCACAACCGGAGCGTCCACTGTAATTCTATTATTATTATTATTATTATTATTATTATTATTATTATTATTTATCCTTTTTCCTTTTCCTTTCCCTTTCCTTTTTATATTTTTACTTTTTTGTATTTTTTCTTATTATTTTAGAATATTTGGATGTAGTGTTTAATTCATGCTTTCTCTGTCATTTTATAAAATGCAATAAAGAAAATAATAATAATAATAATAATAATAATAATAATAACAACGATGTCACTGATGACCAACACGCAACACACACAGGGAGGGCTCAGAAGATGGTGACTTAGATCCCAGATCCTGGTGGTGGGACACAGTCTGCAGAAGGGATGAGCTGGAAAGTGCTAGAAGCATGTGGCTTGAGCGATGAAGAGGAGTCAGGAGAAGGAGGCCCCTCTAGGACAGGGTTAGAGGCCATTGGCAGCCTTATCCTCCAACAATCTGTCCAGTCTTCTTTTAAAGACATCCAAGTGGGTGTTACAGATAGGTAGCCGTGTTGGTCTGCCATAGTCAAAACAAAACAAATTCCTTCCAGTAGCACCTTAAAGACCAACTAAATCAGTTCTTGGTATGAGCTTTCGTGTGCATGCACACTTCTTCAGATACACTGAAACAGAAGTCACCAGACCCTTCTATATAATGAGAAGGTGGGGAGGGGTATTACTCAGAAGGGTGGTGGGAATGGGTGATTGGCAGATAGCTGTGATGAGCCTGTTGACGACTCTTAACGACTGCAATAGGTCTTACAGGAAAAAGCAAGGGGTGAGAAGGTGAAAAATGGCTTTGTCATGTATAATGAGATAAGAATCCAAGGTCTTTGTTCAGACCAGGTTTCTCCATGGTTTTGAGTTTGGTGATAAGTTGTAATTCAGCAGCTTCTCTTTCCAGTCTATTTCTGAAATTCCTTTGTAGTAAAACAGCTACTTTGAGATCTTGTATAGAATGTCCTGGGAGATTGAAATGTTCTCCTACTGGTTTCTCTGTCTTGTGATTCCTGATGTCCGATTTATGTCCGTATGGATTTATGGATCCAAGTGGGTGGTCATTGTTGCCTCAGATCCCACATTTGAACTACGTGTTGTGTGAGGAAGACCTTCTTTTCCCCTGCCCCGTATCTACCAACCTTCAGCTTCCTCAGATGACCATGAGTTCTAGTGAAGGTTGTGAGCTGTGAGTGCCTGGAGGCGGCTGGAGGATGGATGGCAGCTAACAGATTGGGGTTGAATCCTGACAAAGGCAGAAGTACTGCTTTTGGGGGGCAGAGGGCAGACAGGTGTGGAGGACTCCCTGGTCGTGAATGGGGTAACTGTGCCCCTGAAGGTCCAGGTGCGCAGCCTGGGAGTCATTTTGGACTCACAGCTGTCCATGGAGGTGCAGGTCAGTTCTGTATCCAGGGCGGGTGTCTACCAGCTCCATCTGGTGCGCAGGCTGAGACCCTCTCTGCCTGCGGACTGTCTTGCCAGAGTGGTGCATGCTCTAGTTATCTCCTGCTTGGACTACTGCAATGCACTCTATGTGGAGCTACCTTTGAAGGTGACCCAGAAACTACAACAAATCCAGAATGTGGCAGCTGGACAGGTGACTGGGAGAGGCTGCCGAGACCACATAACACTGGTCTTGAAAGACCTTCATTGGCTCCCAGTACGTTTCCGATCACAATTCAAAGTGTTGGTGCTGACCTTGAAAGCCCTAAACGGCCTTGGTCCAGTATACCTGAAGGAGCATCTCCACCCCCATCGTTCTGCCCACACACTGAGGTCCAGCTCCAAGGGCCTTCTGGTGATTCCCTCCCTGCGAGAAGCAAGGTTACAGGGATCCAGGCAGAGGGCCTTCTCAGTGGTGGCACCTGCCCTGTGGAACCCATCCGATGTTAAGGAGATAAACAACTGTCTGAATTTTAGAAGACATCTGAAGGCAGCCCTGTTTAGGGAAGTTTTTAATGTTTGATGTATTGATTGTGTTTTTAATATTCTATTGAAAGCCGCCCAGAGTGGGGGGAAAATAATAATACAATATATTATTATTATTATTATTATTGGCATTACAATTAGCAAACACTTTCATATATTGCCTATCAGTGAATGCTTCTATTTTTCTCTCAAGGGGAGGTTGAACTATGTCAGTCTGAGGGAGTTTTTAACTCTTTCAAACGCTGTAAATCTGCAAAGCCTTGTAATCTGAACCCAAACGTGCCCCATCTTAAATTACTTTCCAGTTTGTCTGGCTGGATATCGCCTAGCTGCTCTTCCCTCCCCCAGCCCCATTTTTGTTTTTCTGGTGTTGCCTGATCTCTCCGAGATGAATCATGCCAAGGGAATGAAACTCCTAATTGCTCCGTGTAAACTAAACACCACGTCTTGACTTCATTACCACAGAAGATAATCAAAGGGCGAAAGATCAGCAGCATCTCACAATCAGGGGCTTCCCTTTTTTGTGTTTACCGTATGCCAGCATCTGAGAGTGTGCAGAGGAACCAGGGGGATCCTTTTATCTGCCGAGTGTGTTTTCCAACAACTTGCTATGTCTGGCTTCACCTCGAGTGGTGCTGGTGTTTTCCCCTAGCGACCAAGGACTGGAGCAAAAACAGGGAAATGTAGATTCTCTTCCGCAGCAAGTTTGAGCATAAGCCTAATGCTCTCATATCTCATGGTGGGTGAGTAGGTCCCGTGATAGTCTTCTCCTGGTACCTGTGAAAAAACAGGTACCAGGAGGACTTCCGGGATAGCGCGAACGGGTAATGGCGGATTCCCTCCGAGTTCTGGAGGGAATCGGCTCCGTTAAGGACGGGTCTTGCCGTGCCGGCGACACGGGGACCCTCAGAAACCGCAGGCGCTGAAGCCTGCGGACATGGAGACTCGGTGGGCACCTTAAGCGCCCTCCCCGACCCGCGAAGAGCCTTTTTAAAGGCTACGGAGGGGACCGGAGAGTGGCGTGGAGCTGAGAGTCGATCGCTGCCTTGGCGGAGCGAAGCCGCGAGCCATGACCGGAGAGCGCTATCTTTCTTCCTGAAATTTGGACTGAAAAAACAACTTGTGAGTAGAAGGAAATTTTGGCACTAAAAGTTTTATTATTGAATTCGAGTACGAGCGGGGGATGTGTTAAAAAGGAAGTCCACACTCCCCCCCCCACCAAAAGACTCAAAGTAAGGAGAGGAGCACTAAGTCGGAAAGACTCTGGTGCTGAAAGGAAAAAGAACACTTTCATAAATTGGTTGAAAAAGTTATTTGTGCTGGAGTGAAGAGAGGGGAATCTCAGAGGTTTTGCTTTTTGGCGGACCCCCCCCCCCGAACCCGGGCAGTGCCCTGCTTGGGAACCCGAGAGAAAAAAACAAGGCGTTTGACAGCTGTCAAAAGAGCTGTCAAACGGACGTCAGCTTGGAAATTGTGTTAAAATTGTGTTACAACTATATTGTTGGGACTAAAAGTGTTACATCGAATTGACTGGAAACAAACTAATTTTGAATAACAAAGTAACGAACTGTTGGAAAAGAACTATGATGGAAATCCCCCTAGAGGGAACTAAAGACATTGCAATGGCTGCGGAAGGAAAACTACTGGCAGAGATAAAAAAAATGTTTTCTCTGGTGGGAGCTCTGCAAGAGCAGAGCTTAGCCATGAGAGAACAACTGATGACCTTCAATCTTAAACTAAACAACTCTGTTGGTGGAGCTAACCGGATGGAAAAAGAATCTGCAGCTGTAGAAAAAGAGACAACTTTAGAACTGGGGGAAAAAGAAGAAAAAGAAGAAGGAGTTCAGGAGGAAGAGAGTAATCAAATATCTGTAACTTTTGGGAGGAAAAGAAGTGAAAAAGACAACCAATGGATTACAAATCTGCAAAGAGAGAGAAAGATGGAAGTCCCTGGAACAACTGAAACATTAAGCTACGAAAGAACGAACAAGTATGATGGAGACTTCTTCTTTAAGCTGCAACATGGGAGATTTGTTGATCCTGGACAAAGACTGTTTTTGTTTGAAAAATATGAGGAATTGGTGACAGAATTCCTTCGAGAAGAGAAGATCAATAAAAAGGACTATAAACAAAACTGCTGGAGAGTGACTAACTGGGGCCTAAGGGCCTCTGATGTGAGAAATCCGGGTTAAATCTGTTTTTTTTTTTTTTTTCTTTTGGACATTAATGCGGGAAGGGGCAAAAACCGGGACAGAGGGGGAGGGGAGTGTAGGGTGGTAAAAGTCTGGGGTTTAGAATAGAAATATTATTGTTTTTTTGATTTAATATAAAGAGCAAGGAATTTATGGGAGAGAAATTAGGCCGACCTTAGAGAAACAACTTAATGTGTATAATGGATTTAAAGTAAAAATGGATAAAGGATAAACTATAAGAAAAGATATGAATAATATTTAAGAGATTTGAACAAATAACTTGCTGAGATATTTAATGAAATGGGAAGGTGGTTGGGGGGGGTGGGGGGAAGTCACGGAAAGAGGGTAATGATTGTAAGGGTATGAAACTACAGATATTCTGTTTTGTGTTTTGTGTTTATGATATATGTCTGTGTTTGTTTAAAAAAAATTTTTTTGAAAATCCAATAAAAATATTTTAAAAAAAGAAAAAGAAAAAACAGGTACCAGGAGAAGACACCAGTACCTGTTTCTTCAGTTGTACTGACACGCTGCCCAGTGGTGTTCACAGAAAGGGGGAGGATGTTAGTTTCATCACTGTGCAGCTGCGTGGAGTCACAGGACTCTGTTTACACTCCATACTATTGGAGTCTCACGGGAAAGGGAGACGGGATGTGACGTTAGTGGTTTCCTGTTTTCTTTGTTCCTTTGTCCCTTTGTTCAGTTGCTCTCTGCTTTCATAGAGAGAGGATGTCTTTTCTGTTCTGCGTAATTTAGAAATAAAACTCTTTAAAATGTAGCTCAGACCTCTCATCATTCCCTGTGCGAGGAATCCTGCTGGATAGAATGTGCCTGGAGCCTTACCAAAGGCTCAGGTCATTAAACACGTCGGAGGCAATTTCAAAGGCTCGGTAGAACGGAGCTCCCAACACCTCGTACCTACGGGACCGCTTCTCTCGGTATGCCCTGTGGAGGACCTTAAGGTCCATAAATAGTAACACCCCATAGGTCCCAGGCCCTAAGGAAGTCAGATTAGCCTCAACCAGAGCCAGGGCCTTTTCAGCACTGGCCCCGGCCTGGTGGAACGCTCTGTCTCATGAGACCAGGGCCTTGCAGGATCTGATTTCTTTCCGCAGGGCCTGCAAGACGGAGTTGTTCTACCTGGCCTATGGCTTGGAATCAATTTGATTCCCTCCCCCTTTCTTTTTTCCTTTCTCCTTCTGTGATGGAACTCCTATTTGGAGACTTCCCTGGCTTTTTTCTGGCCCACGTAGGACCAGTCTGGATAGTTGGCCTTGGTGAAGACTTGACATTTCCATCCCCCAAAAAGTTTTTGATTTGAGTTTCCATTGAAATGAGGCTGCATTTGAATGTTCTAATGTTCTAATGTTGTATTTTATTCTTATTTTTAAGTTGTATTTCAATCCATTTGTTTTTATATTGGTTGTTAGCCGCCCTGAGCCCGGTCTTGGCTGGGGTATAAATAAAATAATAATAATAATAATAATAATAATAATAATAATAATAATAATAATAATTATTATTATTATTATTATTATTATTATTATTATTATTATTATTGGACCTCCCCAAGGGCCATTTAGTTCAACCTCCCTGCAGTGTAGGAATCACAACTAAAGAATCCCCGGCTGGTGGCCCTCCAACCTCTGCTTAAAAACCACCAAGGAAGGAGAGCCGACCACCTTCTGTTTGTCTTTCGAACAGCTCTTACCATCAGAAAATTCACCCTAATGTTTATCTAGAATCTCCTGTCTTGTCATTTTCATCCATTGGATCTGATGCTCTACGCTGGAGCAGCAGAAAACAAACTCGCTCCATCTTCCTTGTGATGGTCCTTCAGATATTTGAAGATGGATGTCATGTCACCTCTAACTCTTTGGCTGCTGTCACTGCTGCTGTTATTTCAATTTAGCGCCTGCCTTTTATCATAAGGTCCCAGAGTAGGTGACAACAACACGAAAAGGGTCTTTAAAAAACCCTAATCTTGGTTTCGCCAAAGAATTGATGCTTTTGAATTCTGGTGCTGGAGGAGACTCTTGAGAGTCCCATGGACTGCAAGAAGATCCAACCTCTCCATTCTGAAGGAAATCAGCCCTGAGTGCTCACTGGAAGGACAGATCCTGAAGCTGAGACTCCAATACTTTGGCCACCTCATGAGAAGATGGTGGGACAGTGTTCTCGAAGCTACCAGCATGAGTTTGACCAAACTGCGGAAGGCAGTGGAAGACAGGAGTGCCTGGCGTGCTCTGGTCCATGGGGTCATGAAGAGTCGGACACAACTAAATGACTAAACAACAACAACAATCTTAGTATACGTCAGAGCAGCCTTCAGCAATCTGGTATCTTCTAGATGTTGTTGGACTACAACTCCCATCATCCCCAGCCAGTGCTCATTGGGGCTAGTGGGAGTTGTAGTCCAACAACAACTGGAGGACACCAGGTTGCCGAAGGTTATTTCAGACAGATGTCCACCTGTGTGATCCTTCTATCTTGGTATCATAGAATCATAGAATTATAGAATCATAGAGTTGGAAGAGACCACAAGGGCCATCGAGTCCAACCCTCTGCCAAGCAGGAAACACCATCAGAGCACTCCTGACATATGGTTGTCAAGCCTCTGCTTAAAGACCTCCAAAGAAGGAGACTCCACCACACTCCTGGGCAGCAAATTCCACTGTCAAACAGCTCTTACTGTCAGGAAGTTCTTCCTAATGTTTAGGTGGAATCTTCTTTCTTGTAGTTTGGAGCCATTGCTCCATGTCCGCTTCTCTGGAGCAGCAGAAAACAACCTTTCTCCCTCCTCTATGTGACATCCTTTTACATATTTGAACATGGCTATCATATCACCCCTTAACCTCCTCTTCTCCAGGCTAAACATGCCCAGCTCCCTTAGCCGTTCCTCATAAGGCATCGTTTCCAGGCCTTTGACCATTTTGGTTGCCCTCCTCTGGACACATTCCAGTTTGTCAGTGTCCTTCTTGAACTGTGGTGCCCAGAACTGGACACAGTACTCCAGGTGAGGTCTGACCAGAGCAGAATACAGTGGCACTATTACTTCCCTTGATCTAGATGCTATACTCCTATTGATGCAGCCCAGAATTGCATTGGCTTTTTTAGCTGCCGCATCACACTGTTGGCTCATGTCAAGTTTGTGGAACCTGGAGTCCAGAACCTGGAGTCCAGAAGATATGTCATGTCCATCCTCCCTTTGGCCAATGGACATTGCAGGTGAAGCTCTGTAGCCAGGCCAGTGGTCCAAGTGTCCTTCAGAGATGCCTACCTGCCAGGGCAGGTGATCACCATGGCAGAAGACCACCTACAAATACCCCATCAAACTTTTAGGAGGCCATCATGGGAGTGTCATTTTTACAAATAGCCTTCCAACGAAACAGACATCATATTATATCAACGGCGATCTGCACATATAGCAGATTATAAGAAATAAATATGTTTCGCCTTGAGATTTATTCTTTCTGCAGCTGGGAGGGGAGCCTGGAAGCTCTTCAAAAGTGCCTGTCAGATGACATGGCAATAATCTTGAACTAGGCTAGTCGCTCCCACCCTCAAGGGATGCAGTCAGTAGTTTTGTTTTTTGCATGTTGAGGGTTTTCCTGCCTGTCTCTCTGGGCCGACTCTCTATCAACTCCAAAGCCAACACATTCCTCGTCTCACTTGCTCTCAGGCTTCCCATGGACCCTACTACTATCAGGTCCCGACCCTGAGCGTAGAAATCACTTATCTATGATATAGTTGATGCTAGACTGCAGTGCCATCTGGTGGAGGAAACAGTCCTCCTTGTTCTCTTCTGGGTCAAGGAAACAACACTCGCATGCAAGGTTCAGTTTGCAGTGCTGCTAAGAGATGCTATGGAGACCAGAGTCCCATGCATGCAGTTTGGTGCAGTAGCATGCAAAAGGGAGTGGGGTCCCATTGGGGAATTGGCATGCAACTCTTTCCCTATGAACCTACCTGGACCCTGAGATCATCTTCTGAGGTCCTCCTTCATGTGCCTCCTCCTCAAGAGGTCCAGAGGGTGGCAACACGAGAACGGGGCCCTCTCTGCAGTGGCTCCCCATCTGTAGGATCTTCTTCTTCTTTCTTCTTCTTCTTTGGTAAGAAGCTGAGTAAGATTGTCTTCCATAAACACGGTTTTAACAATGAGTCCATAAGTGACTGTGGAGGCCAGTTCTGGATCCACACGTCCTTCCACAGTGGGGACATTGGTTTCCGGGTGGGAGTTGATCATGGTGTGGATTTGCCAAGCGTGCCTTCCTACTAGCATGTTTCTCCCTTGCGTCCTGAGTTCGAGTGTCTTCAAAGCCCATGACACCTTTGGTAAAGGCTGTTCTCCAACTGGAGCGCTCGCAGGCCAGTGTTTCCCAATTGTTGGTGTTTATACTACATTTTTTTATATTTGCCTTGAGACAGTCTTTGAACCTCTTTTGTTGACCACCAGCATTATGCTTTCCATTTTTAAGTTCGGAATGGAGTAGTTGCTTTGGAAGATGATCATCAGGAATAAAGATGATAATCAGGGAAGTTTGCCTGGCACCTTCATTATACACCTTTAGGCACTAGTCAAAAACTTTCCTTTTTAACTAGGCCTTTGGTTGATTTGATCAACATCCTATGTTCTTTTAAAATGTGGTTTTTTTGGGGTGGGGTTGTTATTGGGTTATTGTTTTTATTTTTATTTTATATATTGTGATCTTTTCCTTAGAACGTCCTGATTTTCTTTGGAAAAATGTTGGAAGGTATAGAGATAAATAATTATACAAAGAGATAAGTAACTATACAACCTTTAGAAGACACCTGAAGGCAGACCTGTAGAGGGAATTCTTTAATGTTTTTATTATGTTTTTATATATGTTGAACATTGTCCATTGGCTGGGGCAACCCAGTAAGATGGACGAGATATAAATAAATTGTTGTTGTTGTTGAATAATATGTCCCTATTTTCATCAAATAAATGTTGGAACATATGTGATTCTCCATTTTTAAAGCGGGTTTGTTGCACTTAGATGAGAGAGAGCCCTTTAATAATTATAAGGGATGTGGGTGGCGCGCGCTGTGGGTTAAACCACAGAGACTAGGACTTGCCGATCAGAAGGTCGGCAGTTCAAATCCCTGCAACGGGGTGAGCTCCCATTGCTCGGTCCCAGCTCCTGCCAACTTAACAGTTTGAAAGCACGTCAAAGTGCAAGTAGATAAATAGTTACCGCTCCGGTGGGAAGGTAAACAGCATTTCCGTGCGCTGCTCTGGTTTGCCAGAAGCGGCTTAGTCATGCTGGCCACATGACCCGGAAACTGTACGCCGGCTCCCTTGGCCAATAAAGCAAGATGAACACCGTAACCCCAGAGTCGGCCACGACTGGACCTAATGGTCAGGGGTCCCTTTACCTATTAAATAAAAAAATTCCTTCCAGTAGCACCTTAGAGACCAACTAAGTTTGTTATTGGTATGAACTTTTGTGTGCATGCACACTTCTTCACATACCTATTTATTAAATTTGAATACTACTCTTTATGTGAAGATCATGGGGCGGTCGACATCATAAAAAGACAAACCAGAACACAAAATACATAATCAAAGCAAGAACAAAACAAAAAACCTTCCTCTTGTTCCACCCACTTTTAACTGTGCAAACCTGACGTTCCAGTGTGCGTTTAACTTCACACAAACACACATGCACAGCCTGGAGTTGACTCTGCAACGCTAACATTTGCCCAGAACGACGCAGCCAGCCTTGATGTGCTTCGAAAAAAGAAGAAGGGTCTAAAGAGTTTTGCACCCCTCAGCTCTGAGGAGGAGGAGGGCAGACGAGGGCAGAAGACATACAGGAGAGAAGGATATATTTTCTTCCCCTCCATCAAACTGAAGTGGAGAGGAAACAGATCCCTGGAGTGTGGACTGGTGCAATTTCTGAAAGAGCGGCTGGCTGCTGGGCGAGCCTCAGAGCTGGGCTCATTAGCGAGAACTCTGAACTCTGTTTGACCACAGTGTTGGCTGCGCTTTCGGAAGGTGCTGGATGGAGCAGGGAGGGAGCGGGGCGGCGGGTGGAGGCAGCCGAAGAGGAGAAAAGGATATTAAATGCACGGGATTAAGATAACAAACAAAGCAAGCCATTTCATTATTTTCTTCTCTTTTTTTCGAGCCTCTTTCCAAAACTATGGACCTAAGGGATCTGGGGCGAAACTCTGTTTGCAATGCTCAGGTTCCTTTCTGGGCCTGTATGTAGGGTGGCCGGGTAGCCTGCATTAGAGAAGGCAGTGCTCTGACTGGAGGGCTGTCGTGGGGCAGAGGGCTGCCAGTGGCTACTAGCCCATAGCTGTCAACTTACAGATTTGAAAATAAGGGACCAGCAGCCTCGAAAATAAGGGATCAGCAGCCAGAATAAGGGATTTTGGCTTAGCTTATAAATAAATCTGGCACTGATGGAGCCAGGCTGCTTTGGCTGCCACTGACTGTGTTTTGCAGGGGGTTGGACTAGATGATTCTAAGGTTCTACAACTCCGACCAAAGAAGAGTGGCAGACAAAACTGATGAACGACGTCGAGACGGCAAAGCTTACAGGCATGCTCTGGTCCATGGGGTCACGAAGAGTCGGACATGACTAAATGACTAAACAACAACAACCTGCTGTGCACCTGACATTCCTTGTGATGTCCTTCTTGGGCAGGAGTGTGTGGCTGGAAGTGGGGAATTGGCCTTGTGGATCAAGCATGGAGAGGAGATCATTATGATACTGGTTTTTTCAAAAATGCCACACAGCCTGTGCCTTCAGAGTTCAAAGCAACAGGCTGAAACCACAAGGATTTTGGATTAAACATAGGGACGAATTCTTGATCTTACCATGTCGCAAAAATAGAGCAACCTGCTTTGGAAGATGGTGGATTTTCCTCCATTAGAGGTTTCTCTAAAATATATATTCATTTTTCAAAAAGCAAACATAACCACCCCTAAATAAAATTAATTGGTAAAAATAAAATAAACATCATTTGGGAAGACAGGTGAACTAATATCAGGGTACTGGAAGAAGCAAAGATCACCAGTGTTGAAGCAATGATTCTTCAACATCAAGTTCGCTGGACTCATCATGTTGTGCGGATGCCTGATGATCGTCTTCCATAGAAACTACTCTACAGTGGTGCCCCGCAAGACAAACGCCTCGCAAGACGGAAAACCCGCTAGACGAAAGGGTTTTCCGAGGCGCTTCGCTAAACGAATTTCTCTATGGGGTTGCTTCGCAAGACGAAAAAATCTTGCGAGTTCCCGCGGTGTTTTTTCGCTCCCCCCCCTTTCCTAAGCCGCTAAGCCGCTTATCAGCTGTTCTGCTGATAAGCCGCTTAACAGCTGATTGCTAAAAGCCGCTAGACCGCTAATAGCGCTAATCCGCTAAGCCGTCAATGGGCTTGCTTCGCAAGACGAAAAAACCGCTAGACGAAGAGAATCGCGGAACGGATTCTTTTCGTCTTGCGAGGCACCACTGTATTCCAAACTTTAAAATGGAAAGAGGTTGAAAGACTCTCTCAAGGCAAATCTTTAAAAATGTAGTATAAACACTGACAACTGGGTAACACTGGCCTGCGAGCGCTCCACTTGGAGAACAGCCTTTGCCAAAGGTGTCATGGGCTTTGAAGACGCTCGAACTCAGGACGCAAGGGAGAAACAAGCTAAGATGAAGGCACACTTGGCAAATTCACACCGTGATCAACTCCCGCCTGGAAACCAATGTCCCCACTGTGGAAGGATGTGTGGATCCAGAATTGGCCTCCACAGTCACTTATGGACTCATTGTTAAAACTGTGTTTATGGAAGACAATTGTTCTGCACTGCTTTTAAAGTTTGCAAAGTTCCTCTTATGTGGCTATACACTCCTCCCTGATGTTTTGCAAGAGCGTGGTATACTGTATAAAACCCACCTGAAAATAGCACCCTAGGAGTCTGATCAGATTCTGACCCAAGGGTCATGTAACAAACCACTTGAAGCATAAACTTCCCTTGCCATTTTGCACTCAGAGATTTCTTCGAAACATCATCCGTCTCATGGCAAACGCATCCAGCAGAAAACACCGCCTCCCTCTCTCTCTGTTGGGCCTGTACGATATGGCACGGAGCGTTCTTTCCACTTGCTGGTTTATTTTGTATGGAAATCGGCTTTTGATCCCATCTCTGGCTAATGTCTTTCGCCGTCAATTATAGGCAAAGGTTAGCCTGGTCATCTGAGCGGAGGCAGGGCTGGGAGAGTTTATCTAATGATCAGGGATGCCTTGTTGGTGTTCATCCCTTGTAAACAATAAGAAATGTCAGCATTCCTGGTTGCCGTCACCGTTGACAGTATAAAGAGCAGAAAGCCAGGCATTATTTCCTTGGTGGTGGGAGAAGTGAGGCAGGAGGGTCTGGTGATGAAGGTCTTTTGCGGATATCTGAGTACCTTGGGAAAAACAGAGGCGCTTCGACGTTTCACTCAGCGGCCTAATGAAAACTAGACAAATTGTCTTGCGTTTAATATATAGTTCCCACTGATTCCGCTGGCCCTTTGTTCAGAACAATTCCGGTCTGTATTGGAAAGAGACAGTTAAATATAAAGAAATCATTTCACATCGGCGGGGGAGAGACGCAATCGGAAAGGGGGAACGGGGCTTGTGAATGAAGATAGGAGGACAGGATCGGAAGCTTCCTGTAACCCAACCAACCCATTCCTTCGTGGGGCTTCTCACAAACACCGAAAGGGAGGAGAGGAAGAACTTAATCAGGTGCCTGACCAAGTAAACTCAGGCAACGGCAGAGTTGGACCCAGGGCCAGATTTAGGTTTGATGAGGCCCTAAGCAACTGAACGTCATGGGGCCCTTTATAT
Source organism: Podarcis erhardii (assembly GCF_964252035.2). Lineage (NCBI taxonomy): Eukaryota > Metazoa > Chordata > Lepidosauria > Squamata > Lacertidae > Podarcis > Podarcis erhardii. Next base: position 5,340,981 of record NC_138497.1, on the reverse strand, counting down.
GTCCAGCTGTCCTTTGTCAACAACAAATTGTCAATGGTTTTTTTGTGTTGAATATATGCAATATGGTAACTGATGGACCTAATAGGTAACTAAAACCATTTGCCCATGTTGCCATGCAACCAGTCCATGCAGAATGTAGGCACCCTATATAAACGTAAAGGTAAAGGGATCCCTGACCATTAGGTCCAGTCATGGCTGACTCTGGGGTTGCGGCGCTCATCTCGCTTTATTGGCCGAGGGAGCCTGCGTACAGCTTCCAGGTCATGTGGCCAGAATGACTAAGCCGCTTCTGGAGAACCAGAGCAGCGCACGGAAACGCCGTTTACCTTCCTGCTGGAGCAGTACCTATTTATCTACTTGCACTTGATGTGTTTTCGAACTGCTAGGTTCGAACTGCTAGCTCACCCCGTTGCGGGGATTCGAACTGCCTACCTTCTGATCAGCAAGTCCTAGGCTCTGTGGTTTTTTTTAAAAAAATAATATTTATTAAGAGTTTAAAGATTACAAAAAGAAAGAAAAAGAATTAAACAAATCAACATAATAAAATACAAAAACAGAAACAAAAACACTACATAAAACATTGAATTAACAAAACAAAACAAAAACAATTAAAAACACTTCCAATATTTTCAATCCTAACTTTCATTCACTTGTTTCATTGACTTCCTCACGCCTCCCTTTTTGTATTCCACTTCAATTAACTGTTTCAGCAATTCCTTTCCATCTTCATCTATTTTCTGTCCTATAATTAATCTTAACATAGTCTAACCTTGTTTTTTCCCTTTAATACATTAACAATCTATCTGTACCTAGTTCCTTATAACATTTCTGCCAAAGCCATATAACTTCATAGCACCATTTTACTATAGCTCATTAATTTTGCAATATTTCTGTAGATAATCTTTAAATTTTTTCCAATCTTCTTCCACCGACTCTTTTCCCTGGTCTCGGATTCTGCCAGTCATTTCCGCCAATTCCATATAGTCCATCAACTTCATCTGCCATTCTTCCTGGGTGGGTAAATCTTGTGTCTTCCAATACTAGGCTCTGTGGTTTAACCCACAGAAGAGCAAACCAGTGATATTTGAGGGAGCAGGCTAGCAGGCGGGGCCCATGACTTACATCATAGGAGCCTACACAACACAAAAAACTGTTGCTGGATGTAGGTTTTATTTTGTTTGTTTTTTATCTTATATTTTGGAAATGTACATCCAGGTTTTTTCCTCTTTAATTTTTTTGGGGGCCCCCAAGAAATTGGGGCCCCGAGCTATAGCTTGTTTAGCTTATAAATAAATCCAGCACTGGTTGGAAGGCACCCATGGAGTCATTTAGTCCAACCCCCTGCAATGCAGGAATCACAACTCAAGCCCATAGAAATGCTAAGATAGAAAGCCTGCAGCTGCATCTCAGTTACCATGTAGCTGTTTCCACGCTCATCTCAATGGGCTGCAGCTGAAAGCCACAATGCAGCCTCTTCCATACTAATGGAATAATACTGGTGACCTTGTCTCTTCACTGCATCTCCAGGTATATCTGACTACACATCAAGAAGAACTTTCTGAGGGTAAGAGGGAAGTAATAGTGCCACTGTATTCTGCTCTGGTCAGACCTCACCTGGAGTACTGTGTCCAGTTCTGGGCACCACAGTTCAAGAAGGACACTGACAAACTGGAACGTGTCCAGAGGAGGGCAACCAAAATGGTCAAAGGCCTGGAAACGATGCCTTATGAAGAACGGCTAAGGGAGCTGGGCATGTTTAGCCTGGAGAAGAGGAGCTTAAGGGGTGATATGATAGCCATGTTCAAATATATAAAAGGATGTCACATAGAGGAGGAAGAAAGGTTGTTTTCTGCTGCTCCAGAGAAGCGGACATGGAGCAATGGCTCCAAACTACAAGAAAGAAGATTCCACCTAAACATTAGGAAGAACTTCCTGACAGTAAGAGCTGTTTGACAGTGGAATTTGCTGCCAAGGAGTGTGGTGGAGTCTCCTTCTTTGGAGGTCTTTAAGCAGAGGCTTGACAACCATATGTCAGGAGTGGTCTGATGGTGTTTCCTGCTTGGCAGGGGGTTGGACTCGATGGCCCTTGTGGTCTCTTCCAACTCTAGGATTCTATGATTCTATGATTCTGTTGAATAGTGGGATGGACTCCATTGGAAGCTGATGGACTCAGGGCCGTCTTAAGCCGTGGTGCAAAGATCCCTCTGGTGGCGGCTCCCCCCGTCTCCCAGAGCTGCCGACATTTTTTAGGGAAGACGGCGCTGCCAGCTTTGTGGGGCTGGAGGAGGCGGGCAGTGGCTGGAGTGCAGCTCCTCAGGCAGGGGAAGAGGTGGAGGCTGGACGCGGTGGCTCCCGGCTCAGCTGGCCGCTTCGTGCCACCATGGCCACGGCAGGCGAAGGCTCCGGGCACGGTGCTGCTTTGCCGTGGCATGGCGGAGGCGGGCGAGGGCGGCGAGCTGATGCCAGGAGGTGCTGCGTCCAGCCTCCGCTTCTTCCCTGGCGCCCTCCAGAACATGGCACCCTGGCGCCCTGCACCACTAACCTCTGTTGGTAAGACGGCCATGGATGGACTCTCCTTCAGTGGGAGTTTTTAAGCAGAGGTTGGATGGCCACCTGTCTTTCATGCTTTAGCTGAAATTCCTGCATTGCAGGGGGTTGGAGCAGATGACCCCTGAGGTGCCTTCAATCCCAACAATTCTATGATTCCGCAAAATGTGGAATTGCACCCAAATCCAGACCCAGGAAAACTGGAAGCTGTCTTAGATCATTGGTCCACCCAATGTTAAATGTTGACACAGCCTGGAAGCAATTCCCTGGGGTTCAAGCCAAGGATTTTTCCCAGCCCAAGCAAATAATAATAGTAATAATAATGATAATAATAATAATAATAATAATAATAATAATAATAATAATAATAATAATTGTACCCTGCCCACCTGGCTGGGTCTCCCCTGCCACTCTGGGCGGCTCCCAACAGACGACTAAACACAGAATAAAACTTCAAACATTAAAAACTTCCCTAAGCAGGGCTGCTTTCAGATGTCTTCTAAAAGTCAGAGAGTTGTCTATTTCCTTGACATCTGATGGGAGGGTGTTCCACAGGGCAGGTGCCACTACCAAGAAGGCCCTCTGCCTGGTTCCCTGTAAAAAAGAACAAAAAAGAAAAAAGGAAGAAAAGAAAAAAGAAAAAGAAAAATTGGAAGAAGAAGAAAAATTGGAAGAACCTCTTCCAAATTTATTCCACAAATATCTCAATAATAAAATTTCATTGATTGACTTCCATCGCTTACACTGCACTTCCTATATACATTTTAAGCAAAATTGTATGTGTTATTCTGTATTTTCCCCATACCCTCTCATACAAATATGTTTAGAACAGATTTATGAAAGATTTAGAAAACTTATTGATTAGAATATTCGAAACCGTTCTTAAACCAAGGCGTGCTTTCCCCAATGAGGCCTCCCGCCACTGGTGCCCTTCCACCGTTCGGATTCCGTTCTCGGACCGAGGTAAAGTTCTCAAACCGGGACACTTATTTCTTGTTTTGCGGAGTTTGTAAACTGAATCATTCTTAAACCGGACTATTCTTAAACCGAGGCACCACTGTATTTTTAAACAACAGCAACAAAAGAAGCTTTTGCTTGCCTGCCATGGAAGCCGATCGATAAAATGCAACACTGTTTATTACAGCGTTCAAAGTCTGTGATTAAGGACACCAAAAGGCTTCAGCTAGGAAGGGATTTAGCCTGTAATTTCCCTGCAGCCTAAGTCTGTACATCCATATGAGCCGTTGTGGGGAGGGGGGGCCCCCTCTCATTCGGCATCCATCATCAGCTTGTAATTATTGCCATTTCCAGAGCTTCGCCAGACGGGTCTCCTTTAGAAGGAAGCCTGCTGCCTGTTTATGAGCGAGAGGAAAAGCAAGAGGAAGCTGTAATATTACTCTGCGCTGCAGTCTGTCTAGTTCGATGATTTTTCTCTCCCACCTTTGTGGGCAATTCCAGCCCCCCCTCTTGAAACCAAAAATGAAACAAAACAAAAAACACGCCCCACACCTTTCTCAGCTTCTGCCTATTTCTTGGCATCTATTGGGACCGAAGACAGCAATTTAGAGCTAGTGCAGACAAAACTAAATACTTATTTGCACAGGCCTCTGTTGTTTGTTTGTTTTAATTTATTACTCACCCTCCGCCCTAAGGTCCCAAGACGGGTTACAAGAATGTAAAATACAACATGTGTTTTTTTAATAAAAAAGAAAACACTTACAATTGCAAACAATACGATCGCAAAAGCAATGACATCTCATAGAAAGTAGCAAAAGTTCCTAAGATTTCATATATTTAGGTTTCCAATCGTACTGCATTAGAAATCTCCAAGGCCGTTTTCTAAAAAGAGATAACTTTCCTCACATCGTGAGATGCATCCAATCAGAGGCTCTATCATACCGTTTTAAAGTCCCAACTATTGGCCCAAAGTGGGCTCTCAATATTATTATTATTATTATTATTATTATTATTATTATTATTATTATTATTATTATATTTGTATACCGCCCTATACTCGCACGTCTCAGGGCAGTTCACAACATAAAAACACATTATAAAAACACAAAATTAATAATAATGATGATGATGATGATGATACCCAATGTTAGGAATCGCAGAAGGGCAATTCAGATGTTGCCCCCAGGTCCGGCTTGAGGCTTCTGATCAGAAGGGTGTAATTTTCGACACCTCCCTTTCCATGGAGGCGCAGATTGCAGCTATAACAAAGGCGGCATTTTTTTATCTCCGCCAAGCTAAGCAGTTGGCTCCTTACCTCTCGCGCCCTGATCTAGCCACTGTGATCCACGCGACGGTCACCTCCAGACTGGATTATTGTAACTCGCTGTACGTGGGGCTGCCCTTGAGACTGACCCAGAAACTCCAGCGGGTGCAAGACTCCTTACGGGGTCCTCACTGCGAGATCACATTCACTCAGTACTTTACCAACTGCACTGGCTCCTGGTGGAGTACAGGATCAGGTTTAAGGTGGTGGTTTAAAGCCCTATACTGACTAGGACCCTCGTACCTACGGGACCTCCTCTCCTGGTATGCCCCATGGAGGACCTTACAGTCTTCACACAAAAACATCTTGGAGGTCCCGGGCCACAGCGAGGTTAGGCTGGCCTCAACCAGAACCAGGGCCTTTTCTGTCATGGCCCCGATCTGGTGGAACGCTCTTTCACAAGAGACTAGGGCCCTGCGGGACTTGACATCTTTCCGCAGGGCCTGCAAGACAGAGGTGTTCCACCAGGCCTTTGGCCAAGGCACAGTCTGAACCCCTCCTTTGGTAATCCTCATAGAACTCTACCCCAATGGTTGCCATTAATTTGATTTTGAATTGATTTTGAATTGATTTTAGAATGCTGTGTTACTTTTACTGTTGTTAGCCGCTCTGAGCCCAGCTTCGGCTGGGGAGGGTGGGATATAAATAAAAAATTATTATTATTATTATTATTATTATTATTATTATTATTATTATTATCAGGCTGGACCTGGTGAGAACAGGATACTGGACTAGCAGAGCCATTGGCCTGATCCCGCGGGGCTTTCTGTATGTGCTGCGGGTGAGTTGTTTTAACTATTTTTAAAGGTAAAGGGACCCCTGACCATTAGGTCCAGTTGTGGCCGACTCTGGGGTTGCGGCGCTCATCTCGCTTTATTGGCCGAGGGAGCTGGCGTACAGCTTCTCGGTCATGTGGCAAAACCAGAGCGGCGCACGGAAATGCCATTTACCTTCCCACTGCAGTGGTACCTATTTATCTACTTGCACTTTGACGTGCTTTCGAACTGCTAGGTTGGCAGGAGCAGGGACCAAGCAACCGGAGCTCACCCCGTCGCGGGGATTCGAACCGCCGACCTTCTGATTGGCAAGTCCTAGGCTCTGTGGTTTAACCCACACAGCGCCACCCGCATCCCACAGTTTAACTATTTAGTGCATAGTTAAACTGTGGAACTCACCCCAAAGGAGGCAGCGAAGGCCTTCTAAAAGAAGACTGGAAAACTGATTTAAAATTTCAGACTGTTCTCTACTGAAAGGAAACTACATGAAAATGATGTATAGATGGTACATAACACCAGTACAGATAGCAAGAATGTACAAAACCGACTCAAATACATGTTGGAAATGCAAGGAAAAAGAAGGAACTTTTTATCATATGTGGTGGGATTGTAGAGAAATTTAAAAAATTGGGAAATGATATATGATGAGTTGAAGAAAATGTTTAAATTAACATTTGTAAAAAAAGCCTGAAGCATTTTTGTTAGGGATTGTAGGAAAAGACCTGCCAAGGAAAATGAAGAACATATTTATGTACGTGATAACGGTAGCAAGAGTCTTAATAGCACAAGGATGGAAGAATGAAGAAACCCCGACAAAAGAACAGTGGCAAGGGAAACTGATGGACTATGCGGAATTGGCGAAACTGATGTACAAGCTACGTGATAAGGACAACTGTGTCTTTAAAGAAGAATGGGAACCTTTTACAAAGTACTGAAAGAAAAAACAAAATGAATTGGACTCCTTGGCAGGTTTTGAATAAACATGCACAAATTTATTTGTCAACACAAAGACTCTCCTCCCTGAAAGAGAGGGGAGTAGTTGTGGGCGGGAGCCTCCAGCCTCACCTGCCCCCTGCCTCACCTGCCTCCAGCCCCCTGCCTCCAGCTCACCTGGCTGGCACTCACGCCCCCCGGTGGCCGTCCAACCAGGTGTCATGGGGGGGGCGTGTCCAGCAGCCTTTATGCTGCAGTGCCAGCCATTTCCCCGGCCTCATTTCTCTTCGTCGTCCTGTGCGAGTCACCCACCCTCCACTCCCTTTGAGTTAGGGCTTAGGTCATTGGCCTTGCTATGGACCTTAGGTTGGTCGCCCCGGTTGCCCGGGGGGCCTGGTAGGAGTTTTTCCATTTGGCATTAGGCTTTTTGGTTTTTTCGCCTACCTCGTAGCAATCGTCACAACTTTTTGTGGTATTGGTGGGTAGGTTAGGCATTGGAATAATGTGTTGTGGTGTGTCGAAGTGCTAGGTGTGGCTATCGCCTATGCCTTCAATTTCTAGGGGTATTCCGTTAAAGGAATCTGGCGATCGTGTATTCCGTCCGAAGCCTGCTTGGCGGGAGGCCATGGCACGACCCTCGGTGACATCAGGGGTGAGCCTATAGTTGGATTAGCATCAACAGGTGATGAACCCCTGGTGAATAAACCCACTTGTTTCGCGATCCAATGCCTAAGCCAATACCTTTTCATTGCTGTAATCAATAAAGTTGTGGCCTTTTCTAGCCCATTAACCTTATATCACGTGTCCCTGTGTCTTCATTTCACTTCGCGGGGGTCGGGTCCTCGAACCACAATAGATAGATAATTTAGAGATTTTTACGTTTTTATAACATGCAGAGAACAATATATGATAACAAATCAGAAAGAGGAACTGAGGGAAGTCGTAGGGGGGAGGGAGGGGGGAAATGGTGGGAAATACAATTGTTGGAATAATTTGTTATGTGAAAATAGTTAATAAAAAAAGAAAGAAAAATAAAAATTAAAAAGAAAAGAAAAGAATATTGGACAAATTCATGGAGGTGGATAAGGGTTTTAGGGGCTAATAATCAGGATAGCCCTGCTACACCTCTGCAATCGGAGGCAGGGATGCTTCTCAATACCCGTTTTTCGAAACCACAGGAGGAGAGAAGGCTCTTGCGGTGAGAACCTGCTTGCATGCGTCCCATTGGGGCATCTGGTCAGACACTGTGAGAAGGGCCCGGGGGACAGCTGTTGGGCCGCTGTTATGTACTGTGTTGAATAGGATCCAGAATGCAGCAGCCTGATTGGTCCTAGAACAATAGGATCCAGAATGCAGCAGTCTGATTGGTCCTAGAACAATAGGATCCAGAATGCAGCAGCCTGATTGGTCCTAGAACAATAGGATCCAGAATGCAGCAGTCTGATTGGTCCTAGAACAATAGGATCCAGAATGCAGCAGTCTGATTGGTCCTAGAACAATAGGATCCGGAATGCAGCAGTCTGATTGGACCGCAGGAGCCACCCAATCCAGCTCCAGGTGGAAGTGAATCCGCAACCTGTTTGGCCTACATTAGCCAATCATGTGGGGCCCATTGTGTAAATAATGTATATAAAGCAGACATTTAGGAGGAACTGGCATTCCTCACTACTATGAGCTGAATAAGGTAAAGGTACAGGGACCCCTGACCATTAGATCCAGTTATGACCGACTCTGGGGTTATGGTGCTCATCTCGCTTTATTGGCTGAGGGAGCCGGCGTACAGCTTCCGGATCATGTGGCCAGCAGGACTAAGCCGCTTCTGGCAAACCAGAGCAGCGCACGGAAACGCCGTTTACCTTCCCGCCGGAGTGGTACCTATTTATCTACTTGCACTTTGACGTGCTTTTGAACTGCTAGGTTGGCAGGAGCAGGGACCGAGCAACGGGAGCTCACCCCGTCGCGGGGCTTTGAACCGCCGACCTTCTGATTGGCAAGTCCTAGGCTCTGTGGTTTAACCCACAGCGCCACCCGCGTTCCTTATGAGCTGAATAAAGAGAATGAAATCCACACTCAACTCCGAGTATATTTCAGCTGCCCAGCCGGGCACCCACATTGTCAGTTTTGTGGGTGCCTTGGCACCCATGCCCGCACCGCCTATGGTTGGTTGCCACTGTCCTTCCTTCTTCAGCGGGTCCCCCCGTCATCAGTGCAAATGTCCTTGTCTTTGTGTTTGCGTTCTGAAGGTTTCTCTCTCTCTGGTTTCACCTAGGGGGATGGAAAAGAGGATAAACATTTTCCAAAGAGGTTAAGGTCAAGCCTTTGCACAGCACAGCAGAAGAATGGAAAGAGCTTCCAGCCTAAAGTTCAACGAGTTCTCCTGGGAGGTGGGGAGGGGGTGCTGGCGGGGAGGGGGGGTCATGAGTGTTACCCATCTCAGAAGGCCAAAGCAATGGTTCTATTAGTAGTTAATGAGGCAGGACCTGCAACAGATAGCCACTTTCAACTCACAAAAGCTTTCAGATTCCTCTGTTTACTTTGAGCCATTTGGGTTCATTCGAGACCTCGCAGGGGCGCTTTATCCACCAGCCCCCCCCCCGCCCCACCACCGCTTCCCTCCATCCCAGATAAATTGCCTTCCCTCCCACAATAGTATCGTTTACTTGACTTTATGCTTAACAAGTTTGCAGATCTGTGACAATGGAATAAAACCCTTTTATTTTTTGAGGGTCAGGGAAGGGGGGAGGCAGCAAGAAAGAGTTAGAGCACCAGGATTTCCCCCCCCCCTTTCTTATTTCTTATTCTTTTTTTCTAAGGGGGGGGGGACCCAAGTGTGGAAAGATAAATGGAAGAGAGAGAAAGGGAGATGAAGAAATAACAGGAAAGGTCGCATTTTTGGGAGAGATTTAAAGTTATTTGTTCCTGATTAGGCGAGCTACTTGTTCATTTCCAGCCATCGCTATTTTATCCATGTGATGCCCAAAGAAGTCTCTTTTGTTAAAATGTTCTCAGAACGGATAAAACTAATTTGCTGGAATGTGAAATAATCCAGAGAGCGAGCTGGACTGAGCCTAATTTTCGCAGGCGGGGAACAGCAAATTAACCGGCCACATTTTCCAGTCCCTGGGGGCGCTGGGGCAGGAATTCGAGGCTTCCCAAGAAAGCTCCGGAGTTAATGGATTTGCATGAAGTTTGGCATGCTAATGGAGATTGTCTCTTGTAATGAGCTTTTAATTAGGTCTCCTTGGTGCTTGACCTTTTCTGGGTAAGACGCTGAGCCGCTCTTCGGATGACAGCCTCAGCAACCCGCAGGTGTGGATAAACAGAACAGGCACATTCCCATCATTCCCAGGTCTGGCCTCACAGCTTGGCCACTTCCCCCCAGCCCCCCCCCAGCCTTTCCCAATAACAGCCTGCCGGATGGCGGCTGCCAAGGCTGGGCCAAAACATTCGGCTGCCCAGCCCGCTGCTGCGCGCACAATCCCAGAGGCAGACCGTCAGGTGCCCTGCAGAATTGCAAAGGAGCCTGCCATGCAAATCGCATGTTGGTGCAGTGCGCCAGGCTCAGGAGCAGCATCAGAAGAGGACTTGTGGCTGAGTTTGACCCCAGACCCAACTCTCTCAGTATCACAGGAGCCCAGGAAGATTGTCATTAGATTGCCATAACTTTAACCAATTTCAAATTTTAAATTTAGAATGTTGTTGTTGTTGTTTAGTCATTTAGTCGTGTCCGACTCTTTGTGACCCCCTGGACCAGAGCACACCAGACACTCCTGTCTTCCACTGCCTCCCGCAGTTTGGTCAGACTCATGCTGGTAGCTTCGAGAACGCTGTCTAACCATCTTGTCCTCTGTCGTCCCCTTCTCCTTGTGCCCTCCATCTTTCCCAACATCAGGGTCTTTTCCAGGGAGTCTTCTCTTCTCATGAGGTGGCCAAAGTCTTGGAGCCTCAGCTTCAGGATCTGTCCTTCCAGTGAGCACTCAGGGCTGATTTCCTTCAGAATGGAGAGGTTGGATCTTCTTGCAGTCCGTGGGACTCTCCAGAGTCTCCTCCAGCGCCATAATTCAAAAGCATCAATTCTTTGGCGATCAGCCTTCTTCATGGTCCAGCTCTCACTTCCATACATCACTACTGGGAAAACCATGGCTTTAACTAGACAGACCTTTGTTGGTAAGGTGATGTCTCTAAATTTAGAATAGAATTTTATTATTACGGTCACAGACCAGTTCCAGCTCACTTACAATATCAGGGGCTCATCAACTTGGAAGGAGAATCTCTGACCCCAAATCTCTGTTTTCTTGTGGAACATCTTCGGGAGAAGGAGTAAACTAGGGGTCAGCAACCTTTTTCAGCAGGGGGCCGGTCCACTGTCCCTCAGACCATGTGGGGGCCGGACTATATTTTGAAGGGGAAAAAATGAACGAATATCTATGCCCCACAAATAACCCAGAGAAGAGATGCATTTTAAATAAAAGCATACATTCTACTCATACGCTGATTCCCGGACCACCCATGGGCCTGATTGAGAAGGCCTTAGTTTGCCTACCCCTAGAGTAAACCCTGCACAAATCTGGAGCAGAGTCCCTAAGGCGGTTGGATGGTGCCTTGTATGCCTCTGTCTGGCAATTCCTGCAGCCCAGCTGGTGCCAAATGTCTTGCTCTGCTTTCCTTTGGACCACACCAGCGAGTGGGGGGGGGGCATGTTGTCTGGCCAGACCAGGACCTCCACACACACTGCTCAGGTTTGTGCCCCAGAGAAGTCACTGCAGTGCTGCTAACACAACAGTTTGACTTCATCCATTGTCTCTTGAGAGAGGAAGATGCCAAAAAAAAGACCTTCCTTAGTGTGTCGTGCAAATTGATATTCTGAATAAAGCTTTTTATAGGGTAGGAGGCAGTGGGGATGAACCAAGGGGGCAGTGGCCCCAACGAGTTTGAGAGAAAGGAGAAGACTTTGGGGGTATTTGAATGGGAGGTTACTGCACGCCAACATTAAACTGTGAGGCGGGTTCATAGCTCATGCTTTGTGTGGACAACATTACATACTTGGCCCCTGGCATCCTCACAGAAGGGATCTCTGGTACTGAATCTGAGAATGCCCTCTGCCCAAGATTTTGTAAGGTAAAAAGGTAAAGGGCACCTGGACGGTGAAGTCCAGTCAAAGGCAACTTTGGGGTTGCAGCGCTAATCTTGATTTTCAGGCCGAGAGAGCTGGCATTTGTCCACAGACAGCTTTCCGGGTCATGTGGCCAGCAAGACTAAACCGCTTCTGGTGCAACGGAACACTGTGACGGAAACCAGAGCGCACAGAAATGCCGTTTACCTTCCCGCCGGAGCAGTACCTATTTATCTCCTTGCACTGGTGTGCTTTCGAACTGCTAGGTTGACAGGAGCTGGGGCAGAGCAACGGGAGCTCACTCTGTCACAGGGATTTGAACTGCGACCTTCCGATCGGCAAGCCCAAGAGGCTCAGTGTTTTAGACCACAGCACCACCCGTGTAGAAAGACTATCTGTCTGCGTTGTGTGATTTACTTTAATATACGTACATCTTCACCTGTCTTCTCAAGCCTGTGGACCAGGTGAAGATTTCTCCATCCCTCTGCCAGTCCAGAAACAGAATGCTGCAGATACTTCTAAGTCGGTCTTCATTCGCACTCGATCCGGGAGCTGCAGCTAGTGCAGAATGCTGCAGCGAAGTTGCTGACAGGTGAGAGCCGATTGGCTACCGTGCTGAGTTCAAGGTGTACCATTACTCTAGAAAGCCCTTGGCAACTTGGGACCAGTGGACCTGCGAGGTTACGGGTACCACATAATACCTGTTCTGCAGTGGATTCAATGATCTGAAATGGCGGGCAGCAGAGCGAGCCTTGCCAGTGCCCATCCTTGTTATGGAAACGAAGACAGCTGCACAGGGAGAGACGGGCAGTTTCCTGGATGCGTCTCTGTTTTCCCACTCGGCCTGTTGGCCTCCTGCGCCGGGTCTCCCATCCAACTGGAACCTCCTAAGTTCTCATTCTTGCCACTCAACACAGAAAAACACAGCTGCTCCCTCAGGCCACTGCTATTTACCAAGGACCCAGAAGCAGAATTGACCGTCCAGAACAGATCTCGATCTCCTCATCAGGTAAAGGCAGACTGAATGCACAGAAATCGGGGGAGGAAGCGCCAGCCCCCGGCTTCCATGCAGGTGAAGAATAGGACGTCCCTATTTTCTTCGGAGAAATGTTGGAGTGTATGCATGTACTGAGCACCAAGTCAGAAATACCCCTTCTTCACATGCATAATAATAATAATAATAATAATAATAATAATAATAATAATAATAATGTATTTGTACCCCAGCCAGTCTGGGTGGCTTCAAGCATATATAAAAACAGGGGTCAGCAAACTTTTTCAGCAGGGGGGTGGTCCACTCTCCCTCAGACCTTGTGGGGGGCCAGACTATATTTTTTTGGGGGAAATGATCGAATTCCTATGCCTCACAAATAACCCAGAGACGCATTTTAAATAAAAGCACAGATTCAACTCATGTAAAAACACGCTGATTCCCAGACTGTCCGCGGGCCGGATTGAGAAGGTGATTGTCACCTAGAAATGTTTGGCACCCTGGGCAGCTGCCTTGCACCAGCTCTGAGCACCCCGACTTGTAGGTCAAGGGGCCCCTGGCCACAGGCAAGCGGCCATTTAAATTTCCCACAATGCCCTTGTGTGCCATCTTGGGAACACCATGCAAAGTTCAAAACGGAAGGCAGCCGGCCCGGTGACGAGTTCGAATCTTAACTCAGAAGCTGGCCTTAGGCAAACCACAACTCTCTCGGCCTCATCCCTTCAGTGCAAGGGGACTCATCGTACCAGTCTACCTCGCACGGTTATTGTACAAAGCACTGAGAAAAATGTACTCAAGGCTCTGTGAGCACTCTTCATTTTGTAAATAAATAAAGAAAAATCCACTGGAAGAAACCATCTTCTTTCGCTTGCTTCCGACGCCTCCCAGACACCAAAAAAGGGTTCCTTGTTTCTCCCTTCAAACACACAATTGAAATTCATGGTAAAGCTCCATCCTGATGGTTCCCAAAGAGATTCGTTTACCAAGATCCGTTCAGGGGGGAGGCTTTTTACGGTCTCCCAAGATGCACCTCATCCTCTGTTAATTCATGGGGCAATGGCTCCTGTATCTCCAGGTATATGTGTATAATTATCTACTCGGATACCTGAGACTCAATGCAGCAATCTTTACTGCCAGTAATCCAAACTATTCCCCAGGGCCTCGGAAAAACACACCAAATCGACTGAGATGGGGAAGGAGGAGAGAGAGATGTGGAGCGGGGGGGGGGGGGGCTCCTTCACCTCTGGAAACCAGGGCATCATTTCCTCGCTAGCAAGCAAGGAAACTTTTCATACATTTATAGAAGCAGCCAGAACAGAGAGAGAAATATGTGTGTGTGTGTGCGCGTGTGTGAAATATATATATATATATATATATATATATATATATATATATATAGCGTCTTACTTCCTAATATATTATACCCTCCCCTGCTGAGTCCCAAGGATTTGGGCCTGGATTTGGTAACTAAAGTAATATAAATGTTAGCTAAGAAGCATTCCGGCAATCTGGTTCCAATTTAAGCTCGTTTTGAAGTCTCGGGGACCAATATGTCTCCTAGATTCGGTGCTGGGCATTGAAGATCTAAATGCAATTTGTGGAGAAGAGCAAAGTTGGCTGGACCCCTTTTCTGCAAGGTCCTCTTCAGGTGGCGGCGGAGGGGGGGCAGACAGAGAGAGAAAGGGGTGGCTGGGGAGAGGGAGGGGCGCCTGCCCCACGTTCCTTGCCGGGAGCTCCCCCAAGATCTCTTGATCTTGAGGGCTGGGGGATCAGGACCTCCTCCGCCTCCACTGATAAAGGGACAGCGGGAAGGGGCTGGACTTTGTGAAGGTCCTGTGTGAATGTCTGGAGGCAGTTGGAGGATGGATGGCAGCAAACAGATTGAGGTTGATCCTGACAAGACAGAAGTACTATTTTGGGGGGACAGGAGGCGGGCAGGTGTGGAGGACTCCCTGGTCCTGAATGGGGTAACTGTGCCCCTGAAGGACCAGGTGCGCAGCCTGGGAGTCATTCTGGACTCACAGCTGTCCATGGAGGTGCAGGTCAATTCTGTGTCCAGGGCAGCTGTTTATCAGCTCCATCTGGTATGCAGGATGAGACCCACCTTGCCCGCAGACTGTCTCACCAGAGTGGTGCATGCTCTGGTTATCTCTCGCTTAGACTACTGCAATGCGCTCTATGTGGGGCTACCCTTGAAGGTGACCCGGAAACTACAACTAATCCAGAATGCAGCAGCTAGACTGGTGACTGGGGGCGGCTGCCGAGACCATATGACACCGGTCTTGAAAGACCTACATTGGCTCCCAGTATGTTTCTGAGCACAATTCAAAATGTTGGTGCTGACCTTTAAAGCCCTAAACGGCCTCGGTCCTGTATACCTGAAGGAGCGTCTCCACCCCATCATTCCACCTGGACACTGAGGTCAAGTGCCAAGGGCCTTCTGGCAGTTCCTTCAATGTGAGAAGCCAAGTACAGGGAACCAGGCAGAGGGCCTTCTTGGTAGTGGCACCCACCCTGTGGAACGCCCTCCCACCAGAATGTCAAAGAGAGAAATAACTACCAAACTTTTAGAAGACATCTGAAGGCAGCCCTGTTAGGGAAGCTTTTAATGTTTAATAGGTTATTGTATTTTAGTGTTCTGTTGGAAGCCGCCCAGAGTGGCTGGGGAAACCCAGCCAGATGGGCGGGGTATAAATAATAAATTATTATTATTATTATTATTAACCACTGAACTATGGCCCTGCACTTTTTGTGCTTGAGGCAAAGGACAACACGCCTGTCCCTCAATACCACATACAGAAGTCGACTTGACTGGTCGTTGAATTTTACTTCAAACCTGGCAATTGGATAGCATTTTTCACCCCAGCTGAGGACAGCAGGCTGGTTTAGGAGGCCCCTGACGGGCTGCAGAGCGCAGGCAGCTCTGATCTCCAAGGGACTCAGGAGGAAGGGAGGGGCTGCCACTCGGGAGGGAAGAGACATTTGCTTGCATTTGTATTTAAAGGCCATTTCAAAGGAATTTACCTAACTGGCACTTTCTTAAACAGCCCACAAACTGGAGGAGAGGCCTCCTTTGAAATCTCCATATTTTGCAGTGCCAAGTGGTGCGTCCAAAAACATACATGGGTTTATCTGTTCTTAAATCCAGGTATCCCAGCAGATTTATAATATTTTTTGTATTACTCACAATCTGTCTACCGGGGAGAAAGCCTGCTAGATCACTATGGATAATCTTCTGGAAGATTCTTTCTGTTCTTTCAGATAAAATATACATGTATAATTTATAATCATTATTCAGGAGCGATATGGGTCTAAAGTTAGTTACTGCTTGCTGATCTGTTCCCTGTTTCGGAATTAGCGTAATAAAACTTTCTTTCCATGACTCAGGCATCTCGCCCTCTTTCAGAATGTTATTCACAATATTTTTGAGAGGTTCAGAGAGAACATCCTTTAATTTTTTATAATAAATGGCCGGCACCATTGGGGAGGGGGGTACCATCGTAGCCACACACCCCCGGACACGCACCGCACATCCCCCCACCGCACTGGGCACCCTGAAACTCCAGCGGGTGCAGAATGCCACAGCAAGGCTCCTTACGGGGTCCTCGCCGCGGAATCACATTCATCCAGTGCTTTACCAACTGCACTGGCTCCCGGTAGAGTACAGGGTCAGGTTTAAGGTGCTGGTTTTGAGCTTTAAAGCCCTATGTGGCCTAGGACTCACGTACCTATGGGACTGCCTCTCCTGGTATGCCCCACGCAGGACCTTAAGGCCCACAAATGACAACATTTTGGAGGTCCCAAGTCGCAAGGTGGTTAGATTGGTCTCAACTAGGGCCAGGGCCTTTTCAGTACTGGCCCCGACGTGGTGGAACGCTCTGTCACAAGAGACTAGGGCCCTGCAGGACTTGACATTTTTCCGCAGGGCTTGCAAGACAGAGCTGGCCTTTGGTTTGGACTTGGTCAGACCCTTATGTTTCCCACCCCTTATGGTTTTGATATATGGGCTAGCATTAAAATGAGGCTGCATTTTAAATTGTATTTTAACCTGTATTTTAATTAAGAAAAATTGTGTGTGTGTTTCCCTCCCCCCATTATGTTTTTTATTGTAATTTTACTGGTGTTAGCTGCCCTGAGCCCAGCTCTGGCCTGGAAGGGCGGGCTATAAATAAAAATTTATTATTATTACAGGTGGTTTATTATTATTACAGGTGGTACCTTGAGTTACATGCACTTCAGGTTACAGACTCGCTAACCCAGAAATAGTACCTCGGGTTAAGAACTTTGCTTCAGGATAAGAACAGAAATCGCATGACGGCAGTGGAGGGGCCCATTACCAAAATGGTGCTTCAGGTTAAGAACAGTTTCAGGTTAAGAATGGACCGCCAGAACGAATTAAGTTCTTAACCAGAGGTAAAAATGTAAAGGGACCCGTGACCATTAGGTCCAGTCGTGGCCGACTCTGGGGTTGCGGCGCTCATCTCACTTTACTGGCTGAGGGAGCTGGCGTACAGCTTCTGGGTCATGTGGCCAGCATGACTAAGCCCCTTTTGGCGAACCAGAGCAGCGCACGGAAATGCCGTTTACGTTCCCGCTGGAGTGGTACCTATTTATCTACTTGCACTTTGACGTGCTTTCGAACTGCTAGGTTGGCAGGAGCAGGGACTGAGCAGCGGGAGCTCACCCCGTCACGGGGATTCGAACCGCCGACCTTCTGATCGGCAAGTCCTAGGCTCTGTGGTTTAACCCACAGCGCCACCCTTAACCCGAGGTACCACTGTATTATTATCTTTGCCAGCAGCCCTTGCTTTCGCTCTCGGTCTCTCTCTGCAGAAGATGCTGACTGTATTTGTGTAGGGGTGGAGATGCTTGTTTTGGGAGACCTGCCTGACCTTCCCCCACCCCCTCCCCCCTCTGGAGCCCCCCCCCCCAGCCGAATCCGAGTAATGAGCAAAGCCCTGCAAAATCTCTGGCCTTCCCCTCGCTGGGCTGCAGTGGCCCTTTTGAACTGCCATCTGTGGATTCCGCCGATGGACTAACTTGTTAACTGGCCCATGGCGTGAAGGAAGTAGCATGATTTAGATCAAGTGCCCGGGATGCCTGTTCATGAGAAACACTTGAGCTAAGCTGTTGCCGCTCAGGATGCACCCTGGGGAGGAGGGTTGCGTTTCGGGTCACGCTCCTGCCTTGTACGAGGGCAGGCGCAAAGCAGGGCTTTGGTGGAGCCGGGGAGTGGGGGGCTGGGGGGGAGAGAAAGAGGAGAGAAACATTATGAAACCATAGAAGCGAATCTGCCAAATTAACTTCTCACCCTTTCAATCACACTCTGGAGGATAAGACGCCGAACATTTCTCCTTTAGAAGAGAGCTCTATTTACACCAGTCGCCTCCTTTTCTCCATTTATCAAGCAGGCCAGCTATCACTCTAATTACTGCACGAAAGCTCGGCTGGAGAATCAACCCCACCTCCTCCTGTTTCTTTTCTTTAAAAGAAGAGAATTCGTTTGCAGTTACGAATCTGTGTCTTCTTCTTCTTCTTCTTCACTTCTTTTCTTGAAAGGAGAACCCATTTACAATTAATAATCAATATATTTCTTTCTTTTTTGGTCCTTTAAAGGGAAAGAATCCGTTTTGCAATTAAGAATCAATGTCCTTTTTGGCTCCTTTCCTTAAGAGGGGGAGAATTAGTTTGCAATTAATAATCAATGTATTTCTTTCTTTTTTTTGCTCCTTTAAAGGGGAAGAATCCATTTGCAATTAAGAATCAATGTCTTCTTGGGTTCCTTTCCTTAAGAGGGGGAGAATTAGTTTGCAGTTATGAACCAATGTCTCTCTTCTTCTTTTTCTTGCTCCTTTCCTCTCGAGGAGGAGAATTCTTTTGCAAGGTCCTCCTGACCATTTGCTGAGTGGGGGTCTTGCTGGGTGTTTGTGGGGGGCGGGGGGCGCATAAAGCCCTTTTGCAAACGACCTGACAGGTTTCTCTGCCCAGAGTTAGGTAGGGGACCCGAGCGAAGGCTTCTGGATTCAATTTTCCGACATAATGTAACCTAGCTAAAGTCAACAGAAGAGAAGTCGGTCTGGATTCGAGCCTATCGGAATCGGGAGAGAAAGAATCCCATTTACTTGGAGGCGATTTGGATCTGCATCCCTCCAGTTGGTGAACCGTAGAAAGTGAAACGGGAGAAGAGACAAACATCGCCGGGTGTTTACGTGGACAAACAGAAATCAGCAGCAAGTCCTTCTTACAAGGGCTATTCAGGAAGACGTCCAGTGTCCATTGTGTTCAGAGAGCACATCGTCCCACCATTCCTGGGAGGATATTCCAGATCTCCTTTCTGAAAGAGCCTTCCCCACTCCGACAGACAACATGCATCCTTGGAAGAGGCAGAGAAGGGTTTGGGCTGCTGTCTGTGCTCCTCCACTTGTTGTTGTTTAGTCGTTTAGTCATGTCCGACTCTTCGTGACCCCCTGGACCAGAGCACGCCAGGCCCTCCTGTCTTCCACTGCCTCCCGCAGTTTAGTCCAACTCATGCTGGTAGCTTCGAGAACACTGTCCCACCATCTCGTCCTCTGTCGTCCCCTTCTCCTTGCGCCCTCCATCTTTCCCAACATCAGGGTCTTTTCCAGGGAGTCTTCTCTTCTCATGAGGTGGCCAAAGTCTTGGAGCCTCAGCTTCAGGATCTGTCCTTCCAGTGAGCACTCAGGGCTGATTTCCTTAAGAATGGAGAGGTTTGATCTTCTTGCAGTCCGTGGGACTCTCCAGAGTCTCCTCCAGCACCAGAATTCAAAAGCATCCATTCTTCAGCGATCAGCCTTCTTTATAGTCCAGCTCTCACTTCCACACATCACTACTGGGAAAACCATAGCTTTAACTATATGGACCTTTGTTGGCAAGGTGATGTCTCTGCTTTTTAAGATGCTGTCTAGGTTTGTCATTGCTTTTCTCCCAAGAAGCAGGCGTCTTTCAATTTCGTGACTGCTGTCACCATCTGCAGTGATCATGGAGCCCAAGTGATCATGCTGCTCCTCCAGAGGAGCTATTTATTGTGCATTCATCCTGATTCACTCACACAAAGCTTGTGCAGAGGTTAGCTTATATGCCCACTGCATACCTGACATGCATTTAAAGCACATTCTCTGCCCCCAAAGAATCCTGGGAATCCTGGTTTACCCATCGCAAAGCTGCCAGTCCCAGCACCCTTAACAAACCACAGTTCCCATGAATCTTAGATTCCTGCCTGTGCAGGGGGTTGGACTAGATGACTCGTGAGGCCCCTTCCAACACTATGGTTCTATGATTCTTTAAATGTGCTTTAAATGTACAGTGTATGTTTGCACGGGGTTTATACAACCACGGCTACTAGCCACAATGGCTAGCTGGCTGCCCAAGGATGTGGTGGAGGACTTTAGTTCACCCACAGAGCTGAAGTAAGATCCAGCTACCAGTCTGGTCAGGTTTAATAATAATAATAATAATAATAATAATAATAATAATAATAATAATAATTGTACCCTGCCCATCTGGCTGGGTCTCCCCAGCCACTCTGGGTGGCTTCCAACAAAGATTAAAAATACATTAAAATGTCACACGTTTTGTAGTTGTTTACCTCTTTGACATCTGCTGGGAGGGCGTTCCACTGGGCGATGCCACCACCAAGAAGGCCCTCTGCCTGGTTCCCTGTAGCTTTGCTTCTCACAGTGAGGGAACCGCCAGAAGGCCCTAGGCGCTGGATTTCAGTGTCTGGGCAGAATGATGGGGTTGGAGACGCTCCTTCAGGTCTACTGGACCCAGGCCGTTTAGGGCTTTAAAGGTCAACACCAACACTTTGAATTGTGCTTGGAAACGTACTGGGAGCCAATGTAGGTCTTTCAGGACTGGTGTTATGTGGTTTTGGCAGCCGCCCCCAGTCACCAGTCTAGCTGCCGCATTCTGGATTAGTTGCAGTTTCCGGGTACCTTCATAGGTAGCCCCACGTAGAGCGCATTGCAGTAGTCCAAGCGGGAGATAAGCAGGGTGTGCACCACTCTGGTGAGATAATCCACCTTATTTCCAAGGGGCTCGGTGCACTCCGCTCATAGGGAAGTTTTCCGTCTTTAGGACAAATTGTAATTGATTTTATCCAAAGTGTGCTTTTTGTAACTGTTATGTGCACCACTTTGAGACTTCTGTAATTATGCGGTCTTTGAATACCATAAATAAAACCAATCAATACACATGGATGGGCAGTTTCAAGGCTTCCTGCCTCCCTCCTTACGGCTCTTTAACTTTAACTTCATATAGGGTTTCTTCAGAGAGCCGACTGTCCTCTGAAGAGTAGCGCACCCTATTTGTTAAACTGAAATTATTGTTCTTTAGAAAGGAGTTGGCCTCTCTAACTCCAAACACCGCCTTGTCCATTTTATGAAAAGGAGCTATCAAGGTCATCCTCGAAGACAAATTTTCTTTTCGCCACACTGTAAATCTGCACAGTTGCTTCCAAGGTGTCGATTACCGGGGCTGAGCTCGGAATATGGATTTCTTAGTAATAGCTTTAATAACATTTCGAAATGAAAAGCAGATACCTTGAAGTTTGGCTTGCTTTGAAAAGTCGCACGGGTCAGTCTGCTTTTAATTTATGTCCCCCTCCACATCTGGAACCCCTTATAATTAAAAAGGAAAAGGTTGGGCTACTACTTCCACCTGTCAAATGATGAAAAGATAAATGCACTAATAGGTTACTAAATAGCCCAACAAGATGGGCTTTATATATTCCAGTTCTATACAGTAAGAAAATAAAAGCAGAAGACTTTGGAACAGAAGGTCAAAGGGCTTCAGTCATCGCTAATAACTTGTTCTCACTATTAACCTGCAAACCCACTTTGCCACCCGCGTGACATGCCTTCTCAGCAATACCAGGAAGAAGGTCCACCAGACTTGTGTGTTGAGCACACTGCTTTGTGGAAGTGAGTCGTGGACATCTTATAACCACCAGGAGCGGCACCTCAACGCCTTCCACATGCAGTGCGTCAGGAGGATTTTGGGTATCAAAGGGCAGGACAGAGTTTCAAACAAAGATCTGCTCTCCCAAGCGCACATTCCCTGCAAGATGGCAGGATCCCCAAGGACATGCTCTGCAGGGAGCTGGCCCCAGCCATAGCTGTCAACCGTCCCTTATTTGGCGGGAAAGTCCCTTATCCTAGCGCTGTGTCCCGCTGCTGTCTCTTATTGATGATGTCCCTTAAATTTCCCGGGTTTCAAAGGAAGGAGCTCCTCTCCCTCCCTCCCTCCCAGCCAGGGAGGAGGGAGGCTCTAGCTGTGTTGCTTGGCTGCGTTGCTCACCCAATAAGGAGTCTAAGAACGACTGGGGGGTGCAGCTTGCATGTCTTGTGCCAATCAAATTGGCCGCGTTGCCTGGGGACTCGCCTTTGCTCAGCGCTTCCCAGCGGAGAGGTGACGGTGGTTTTCCTTGCTGCATCCCCTTTGCCGGGTTGCTGCGCTGTGGGAACCACCGCTTGAGGCTTCGTTTGGCTGCTGGCTGGGCTTTCTGCCTTTGGCTCGGAGGGGCTCAGAAGTTGAACATACCTGTGCTTGGAAAATCACTTATTTTGGCTGCTGATCCCTTATTTTCGAGGCTGCTGGTCCCTTATTTTCAAATCTGTAAGTTGACACCTATGGCCCCAGCCCCCAGGGCAGACCAACTCTACGTTACAAAGATGTCTGCAAACAAGACATGAAGGCCGGCAACATTGACAGCACCATGTGGGAATCCCTTGCAGGTGACAGGAGACAGTCAAGCTTGTGGGATGTGATCCATGAGAAGCAGTCAAGTACAACATTCCTTGTAATGCTGGAGAAGACATGTGAGGGAATGTTTGGTCCAGCCAGTTGAAACTTCCTGTTCCTCCTGGCTGGAGCATCCTTCCTTTTACATGTGATAGAAGATGGGTGTGACCTTAGCTGTCCAGGTTACAAAAGGACGAATCACACAGCACACCTTCCTCTTTTTGACTTCCTTCTTCATTTGACCAGCTTTTAGCTAGGACTGCTCTGCTAGCTCTCAGCTAGCAGAAGCACTGGGATTATTCCCCCATACATGGTCGATCCACAGGTACATATTTGTAACTAAGTCTGCCTTCAGGAATCCAACTGTGAACTGATGTGAGTAAACTTCTTTTATTGACTTTGAATAAGATGGCATCTTTACTCTTTTTAAGAGGGATTCAAGGGAATTTACCAGGAACGTACAATTCAATCTGAGACAGATTGAATTGTATAATAGTGAGAGGCTCACACGAGCCTGCAACCAGCTACCTGCTGTGTATGTCAAAAGGGGGAATGTAACTCTGCTACAGAAAGGAATTTGGTAGCACAAGTTAGGAAGGATATGAATAAACAATATATCCTCTCCTGCCACCCTGAACATTCCCACAAAGCTGTGTATCCACAGAAGTTACCAGAGGAGGAATGACCTTCTGTCAGCAAGGTAGATGCTCTACCATTGAGCTACAGTCTCTTCCCACCATACTGGTGGGACAGAAGGCAGGGATGCTAAAAGGAGCTAGCACCAGAGCTAATGTCAGATGCAGCCAACTGTTTCTAAGATTTGCCCCCATCTTCCTCACCTGCCAGCCCATCCCTGATTTTGCAAGGCTGGAAGTAGGACCAGCCATTGAACAGGTTGTAAAAAGGCAAGCAGGGAAGAGCAGGCAGAGACTGGTGGGGCAGTGCCCCATTTGCCGTATAGACCAGCCTACTCTGCTATTGCTAAAGATGCTAAGTCGGCTGATGGAGCTGCGAATGTTTAGCCTGGAAAAGAAGAGGCAGAGAGGGGAAGGGATGTTGTTGTTGTTGTTTAGTCATTTAGTCGTGTCCGACTCTTCGTGACCCCCTGGACCAGAGCACTCCAGGCACTCCTGTCTTCCACTGCCTCCCGCAGTTTGGTCAGACTCATGTTTGTAGCTTCGAGAACACTGTCCCACCATCTCGTCCTCTGTTGTCCCCTTCTCCTTCTGCCCTCCATCTTTCCCAACATCAGGGTCTTTTCCAGGGAGTCTTCTCTTCTCATGAGGTGGCCAAAGTATTGGAGCCTCAGCTTCAGGATCTGTCCTTCCAGTGAGCACTCAGGGCTGATTTCCTTAAGAATGGAGAGGTTTGATCTTCTTGCAGTCCATGGGACTCTCAAGAGTCTCCTCCAGCACCAGAATTCAAAAGCATCAATTCTTTGGCGATCAGCCTTCTTGATGGTCCAGCTTTCACTTCCATACATCACTACTGGGAAAACCATGGCTTTAACTATACAGACCTTTGTTGGCAAAGTGATGTGTCTGCGGTCTAGGTTTGCCATCACCTTTCTCCCAAGGAGCAGGTGTCTTTTAATTTCGTGACTGCTGTCACCATCTGCATTGATCATGGAGCCCAAGAAAGTAAAATCTCTCACTGCCTCCATTTCTTCCCCTTCTATTTGCCAGGAGGTGATGGGCCCAGTGGCCATGATCTTTGTTGAGAAGGGATAGCGCTCTTCAAACATCTCAAACGCTGCCCCGTGGAAGATGGAGCAGACTTGTTTTCTCCTGCTCTGGAGGGTCGGACTCGAGCCCATGGCTTCAAGTTACAAGAAGAGGTTGGGTGGCTCCTGGTCATGCATGTTCTGGTTGAGCATTGCAGGGGGTTGGTCTAGATGACCCTTGGTGCCCTTTCCAACTCTACAGTTCTACGATTCTATGTTCATGTGAACCAGCACGTTACAGAATTACGCAATAGGTTTTTTTTTGCTTTTGTTTTAACGGTTTGGTCCTCACTCCAGAGATCTTATCATTTAAATCACATTGCACAGTTTCAACAGGTTGTTCCTCTGCCCTTTTGAAATGAGAGGCATTGATGACTTGAAAACCTTTCCCTCCGATGCCACTAAGAGGGAAGCCACCTCTTTTCACGTGCTCAGAGGCACACACGGGTCTTCTCTGGCATTCGTTCCGCACCTCCATCAATCCCGCTAGGTCCCTCTCTCCAACCTAGCCCAGGAGGACCTCTGGGGTTTCAGATCTGATCCTGCCCGGGGAAAGCTGATGGACCGCTGCCATTGACGCCATGAGAAATCTGGTTGTTTATGCAAGTGGAGAGACCTGGCCCTTTTTCAGTTCCGGGCTGCTTGAGGGAATTGTAGAGCAACAACCTTTTACAGCCTCAGAAAGCTGATGACAAATTTGGAACCGTTTTAGGCATATGCTAAGCGACATCCGAGATCAAGAAACTGAATCACCCCCCCCCCCAAAAAAAACCTGCTCTCTGAGACGCCCCGTTTTCAAATGTGTGCCAGGGCCTTAGCCAACCACCGCACCCGCCGTGCATTAGGCAAACTCAGATGCTGATTCGTAAATGATGTGCATTGGTTTAATCTATTTTTCACAGGGGGTTCTTGAGAGCAGGGAAATTAGAACCAGGTAGAAAGCAGTATTATTACTGTCTCATAGTGTGCTTTGGTTACATGCGGACTGGATTAAGGTAACATCTGGTCCGTATTTCTTGAACTATTTCCCTTTTATCACGAGAAAGGATCAGCAACCCACCCCGCAACTGCTTTTAATTTAGGCCCAAATATTACTGATGAAACATTGTAGAACATGCTGTTATCTATTAAAACAATTTCCCCGAAGGAAAACTCGATACTTTTATATTTTCCAGCAAAAGCCAATCACACACCGCTAACCGGGGCTCCCCGTAACAACAGACTCTTACAATCCCACGCTCATTCCAAACATGGACCAAGGCTGCATGGGGAACAGGCGCTGAAGGACGTCACCGCCGTGAGGTGAGGCTCGCGGGTTTCTCCCAAGCCGCGCTTGGGAATAGAGGCCAGGTGTGGCACGAACCCGCAGGACTGACAAGCCAAACACTCGCCCTTCTCAAAATAGGGAAGGAAGGCCCCTGGGAGAGCCAGGAATGGCCATTTTGCATTCCCCGTTCTGTGTGCAAAACTACAACTAATACAGAATGTGACTGGTGACTGGGAGCGGCTGCCGAGACCACATAACACTGGTCTTGAAAGACCTACATTGGCTCCCAGTACGTTTCCAGGCAAAATTCAAAGTGTTGGTGCTGACTTTTAAAGCCCTAAACAGCCTCGGTCCAGTATGCCTGAAGGAGCGTCTCCAACCCCATCGTTCTGCTCAGACACTGAGGTCCAGTGCCGAGGGCCTTCTGGCGGTTCCCTCACTGCGAGAAGCCAAGTTACAGGGAACCAGGCAGAGGGCCTTCTCGGTGGTGGCACCCACCCTGTGGAACGCCCTCCCATCAGATGTCAAAGAGAAGAACAACTACCAGACTTTTAGAAGACATCTGAAGGCAGCCCTGTTTAGGGAAGCTTTTAATGTTTGATGCATTACTGTATTTTAATATTGTGTTGGAAGCCGCCCAGAGTTGCTGGGGAAACCCAGCCAGATGGGCGGTGTATAAATAATAAATAATAAATTATTATTATTATTATTATTATTATTATTATTATTCCTGACCAGACTGATAGCTGGATCTTACTTCGGCTCTGTGGGAGAACTAAAGTCCTCCACCACACCCTCGGGCAGCCAACTAGCTTAGGGGCTGCAGGGTGGACCACATTTCACGTTACTTGCCACTTTCTGCACCTTCAAATTTGCCTGAGGCAGCTGCCTTGTGGAAGAGCCGGCCCTGCTGAGAGCCAGTGTGGTGTAGTGGTTAAGAGCGGTACTCTTGTAATCTGGGGAACCGGGTTCGCGTCTCCGCTCCTCCACCTGCAGCTGCTGGGTGACCTTGGGCCAGTCACACTTCTTTGAAGTCTCTCAGCCCCACTCACCCCACAGAGTGTTTGTTGTGGGGGAGGAAGGGAAAGGAGAATGTTAGCCACTTTGAGACTCCTTAAAGGGAGTGAAAGGCTGGATATCAAATCCAAACTCTTCTTCTTCTTCTTTTGAGACAGAAGATCGAGTTCTTGTACAACAGGGGTAATGGGTGTCATGGATGAAGAGGAGTGGTGGGAGGCACCAGCTGGGAAATCCCCAAGGGAAGAAGGCTCAGAACCCGGAGTTTGGTGGTGGGACAATGAGTGGTCAGAGCGAGAAGAGGGAGCTGACTGGGAGGAGGAGGCGTTGAAAGCTGGAGCGGTAACAGGGACTGGCTGGATGAGGAAGGGCGGTGGAAGCTGCCCTCCCAAGCCCCCCCCCCCCTCCAGGGAGGGCACAGAAGACGAGGACTTAGATCCTGGTGGTGGGACACGGAGGAGTAGTCTGGAGAAGGGACAGGCTGGGAGGTACTAGAAGCAGGGGGGTTGAGAAGAGGAGTCAGGAGGAAGAGGGTCTTCTAAGACGGAGGCTGAGAGTCACAGTGTAAGCGCAGACTCAGACAGTGTGATGGCCTGGGATTCAGACTCGGAGGCTGAACCTGAGGGATCCCAGCCTGCACAGGATTCCCCGCCTCCAGAACCAGCTGAGCCGGGGCAGGGCTTGAGCCTGAAGGGTCCTCACCTGTGCTGGATCCTCAGGTGCAGGCACCAGCTGAGTCTGCTCTGGCTCCTGAGGTGATGGAGGACCCATTGCCTGCAGGTGCTCCACCCTCAGCCCTGTCAGGGGAAGCTGAGGTTGCCTCTGGGTCTGGTGGTGTAGCCAGTGTGGTGTAGTGGTTAAGAGTGGTAGTCTTGTAATCTGGGGAACCGGGTTCGCGTCTCCGCTCCTCCACATGCAGCTTCTGGGTGACCTTCTGTGAAGTCTCTCAGCCCCACTCACCTCACAGAGTGTTTGTTGTGGGGGAGGAAGGGAAAGGAGAATGTTAGCCGCTTTGAGACTCCTGAAGGGGAGTGAAAGGCGGGATATCAAATCCAAACTCTTCTTCTTCTTCTGGTAACCCTCCAGCCTCTCCTGAGTTGCAGAGGCTCAGGGCAGAGAGGCGGAGGGAAGTAAGTTCCCGCAGGAGGAGTGCTCGCCTCCAGGCCAGGAGAGGCGAGTCATCAGAGGATCGGGGCCGCCCTATGCCTTGGGGCAGATAAAAGCCAGCCAGTCCCAGTCCCAAGTTGCAGGAGCAACATTGTTGGTTGCTAGTTCCTGCCTGAATCCTGTCCTGCTCTCCTGCCTGAGGTTCTGACCCGCCCTGGCTCCCTGCTTGCAAGCCTGTTCCTGACTTCACCCGACTCCCTGCCCTGCACCCAGATTCAGCTACTACGGACTGCCTCCACATTGCACCTTTGACCCCGGACCGGACTTGGACCTCGCCTCTCGGGTAACCCACGGGACCAGCACAGATAGAGAGGAGTCAGCGACTGGCCCTGCTACACAGCAGCAGGACAGTCCCAGTACTGCTGGCTCTCTTGCCCCTCTGATACCCTGATCGAGGAACAGGCTGAGCAACAGGCCAGACAGGCCCAGAGGAGGAGCTCACCCCCCTTGACAAAGCCTTTGTCTGCTTAGGAGGGATTCGGAATAAAAGGCTGGAGGGGGAAAGGTGGAGTTAGTTTAGGGAGAACCAGAGGACTCTGCTGTGCCATTATTTTCTATTAATAAGGAGCTAATTGCATTGCGTACCTCCCATGTGTGTGCCTGCCCTGTGGCTGACCTGGCTCCTTGACAGCTCCTTGACAAGAGGGGACAGGGTTTGGTGTGCAGGGACAGTCTGTGGCAGAGAGCAGTCCAGAATCAGAGGTGGAAGCGGACGCTGGAGAGGAAGGGGACCAAGAGGCAGAGATGAGGAAGGCCGGTGAAGAAGCCAGGGCATCTCCCCCTTCCTGCTGTGACCAGTTCCCCTCTGTCCTGGTCTCCCAGAACCAGAAGAGGTATGCACATAGCTGTCAACTTACAGATTTGAAAATAAAGGACCAGCAGCCTCAAAAATAAGGGATCAGCAGCCAAAATAAGGGATTTTCTGGGCACAGGTATGTTCAGCTTCTGAGCCCCTCCGAGCCAAAGGCAGAAAGCCCAGCCAGCAGCCAAACAAAGCCTCAAGTGGTGGTTCCCACAGCGCAGCAACCCGGCAAAGGGGATGCAGCAAGGAAAACCACCGTCACCTCTCCGCTGGGAAGCGCTGAGCAAAGGCGAGTCCCCAGCAATGCGGCCGATTTGATCGGCACAAGGCATGCAAGCTCCACCCCCCAGTCGTTCTCAGACTCCTTATTGGGTGAGCCAAGCAACACAGTTGGAGCCTCCCTCCTCCCTGGTCGGCAGGGAGGGAGGGAGAGGAGCTGCTTCCTTTGAAACCCGGGAAATTTAAGGGACATCATTAATAAGGGACAGCAGCGGGACATGGCGCTGGGATAAGGGAGTTTCTCACCAAATAAGGGACGGTTGACAGCTATGGGTATGCAGAATGCAGAGCAAAGATAGACACTGTGATGTAGTCTCAGATTGCTTGGGAAGGATCAGGGGTGCGGGGAGGAGACTTAGGCAGCTGTGGGAAGGAGGGGGCCTTCAGTCCTTGCAGCTGCAAGATCTAGCAGGACAAGTTGCTGTGCTCACTAAGGCCTGCCTTCCTGAGTTGACTTTCCACCTTGACAAAGAGTTAACTTCACTGATGCCATGTGATTTCTTGCCAGCCTGCTTCTGACTCCTGCTCCTGATATTGTGGAACTAGTGGCCCTTCAGGTGAGGTGGGACTCCAACTCCCATCACCCCCACCCAGAATGGCCAATGTTCAGGGATGGTGGGAGCTGGAGTCCAGAAAACATCTGGAAGGCCAAAAGGTTCCTTAATATCCCTGCTGTACAGTGGCGGGTTGCTGCATAAAGACTAAGCAGTCCAATAATTATCCAACAGATTTAACCACACCCAGTGGCGTGGAGGGGTGTGGGGAACATCTTCTTTCCCCCCTGAAGCAGCAAAATGTCCTGTGCCCTGGTCAAAAAGCAGCTGGTGAAGACCAGCATCAAAATTCCTCCCATTTCATATTGACGGAGAACTGAGTCCTGGGGGTGGGAGAGGAGAAAAGAGGGGAGAATAAAAGATGAATCTATATAAACACCCACCCCCTTTTCTTTTCTTTTTAATTTTTACCGTATTTTTCGCTCCATAAGACACACTTTTTTCTTCCTAAAAAGTAAGGGGAAATGTCTGTGCGTCTTATGGGGTGAATGCATGGTCCCTGGAGCCGAATTGCCCAGGGGCCAAAAGCAGATCATGCCCTTTTTTTCCTTTTTTTTTTTTTTTTGAAAGAGGGAAGGGGGTGTTGAAACAAAACCGCTGATTGCAAGCGATTAGAAGCGGACAAAGGGACACTAGCAATAAAGGAGGCTGCCTGGGAGGGGGGAGATAAAAGCCCATGGATCCTCAGGATTTTTGCATTGGGTCACCCCAAATTCACCATCAGATCACATACCATGTCCATGGCTACAGCCTGCACCAAAAAAATCACACACCCACTGTTGCGTGGGGCCACAACGGTGCAAAAACGTGGTGACAAAGCACGGATCCACATGGATCCTCAGGATTTTTGCATTGAGCTACCCCAAACTCACCATCAAATCACAAGTCTGTGGCCACAGCATGAGCCACAAAAATCATACATCCACTGTTTCATTTAGAATTTTTTTTTCTTGTTTTCCTCTTCTAAAAACTAAGTGCGCCTTATGATCAGGTGCATCTTATGGAACCAAAAATACGGTAAATATTCTGTATAGAATCATAGAATCATAGAGTTGGAAGAGACCCCAAGGGCCATCGAGTCCAACCCCCTGCCAAGCAGGAAACACCATCAGAGCATTCCTGACATATGGTTGTCAAGCCTCTGCTTAAAGACCTCCAAAGAAGGAGACTCCACCACACTCCTTGGCAGCAAATTCCACTGTCCAACAGCTCTTACTGTCAGGAAGTTCCTCCTAATGTTTAGGTGGAATCTTCTTTCTTGTAGTTTGGAACCATTGCTCCGTGTCCGCTTCTCTGGAGCAGCAGAAAACAACCTTTCTCCCTCCTCTATGTGACATCCTTTTATATATTTGAACATGACTATCATATTACCCCTAACCTCCTCTTCTCCAGGCTAAACATGCCCAACTCCCTTAGCCGTTCCTCGTAAGGCATCGTTTCCAGGCCTTTGACCATTTTGGTTGCCGTCCTCTGGACACGTTCCAGTTTGTCAGTGTCCTTCTTGAACTGTGGTGCCCAGAACTGGACACAGTACTCCAGGTGAGGTCTGACCAGAGCAGAATACAGTGGCACTATTACTTCCCTTGATCTAGATGCTATGGTATCATGCCCCATATTGCAGGTTTACTATTCAGCGGGAGCAGAAGGGGATGGAATAAGCATATGGCCAAGCGGGTGCACGTCTGTTGCAGCATTTGGCTGCCTTGTTTGTTTGCAGGTTGGCAGCAGAGCAGGGAGCAGGGGGAGAAAGGAAGAAAGGGAAATGATTGCACCTTGTAAAATAAGCAATCGCCAGCAAGCACGTCTTTCTTGCCGGAGAAGAAACCCAGAAGGCAGGCCCTGCCGCTGCCTTTATCTGCCTCAGGTTGCAATCGTAGATTCGCAGAGCTGGAAGGGACCCCGAGGGTCAGCCAATGTCTACTCAGAGAAGACCCATTGAAATGAGTAAGCCTTAGCTTGCCATGCCCATCAATTCCAGTGGGTCTACTGAATATGACTAGCACTGCCAACAACAACAACAACATTTTGAGTCAGGGTCATGGTTAAAGTGTCCAACGAGGAACCTGGGAGAGACCAGGGTTCAAATTTCCCTCCTGGCCATGAAGCGCACTGGGTGACCTTGCACCCATCACTGCCTCTCTCAGCCTGGCCTACCTCACAGGGTTATTGTGGCAATGTGGTGAGGAAGGGGGAGATGTAAACGCAATAAGGAAACTACATCAACAACTCCACTCACTCTGCTCGCTAACCCTGCCTCCCTTTGCCAACTCCCCTCTCCACACACCTGACTGACATCCACCCCCTTGCCAATCCTCTCACAGCTCACCCGCCCGCCCCCAGCTCTCCCCAAGCTGTGGGGAAGGAATCCTACTCGTGGGCTTCCCACAAGCAGATGCTTGGCCACTGTGAGAACAGGAGGCTGGGCTAGATGAGCCATTGGCCCCTCTAGGAAAAAAAAGGTACCGTATTTTTCATTCCATAACACACACATACACATTTCCCCTTACTTTTTAGGAGGGAAAAAGTGAGTCTTATAGAGCAAAAAATACGGTACTTGTATCCATCAGGTTCATAGCAATGCACCTTCCACCACCGTCGCCCTTTTCATAGAGGGTGCATTGTGCCCCCCCAATGTGTGCCACCCTACCAGCCAGCCAGCCACCCTGTCCCATCCCCTCACAGCGACTGGGTCGCATGATAACCGCAACCACCCGGCCACAAAGGGTCGTGGAGGCCGAATGCACACACACACACGCACACGCACACTCACACACACACAACCTGGCCCCAGGCGTCATTTTCCCTCCTTCATGTCCACTGAAAAGCCTGGCTCTGGCTGCTGCAGCCAGCTAAAGAGTTGGAAGGCAGTGCATGTGTGTGACAGCCAGGTGCCTGCACCATTAATACAGTAATAAGAATAAGAATAAGAATACAGTGGTGCCTCGCAAGACGAAATTAATTCGTTCAGCGAGTCTCTTTTTTTAAATAAATATTTATTAAAGTTTTTGAATACAATACATAAATAATAAACAACATTACTTATATCATGACATAGTTTCATCACTTCTTTGGACTCCCTCACGTCTCCCGCTCCCACTTACATCGTTATAAAATTTTTCAAGCAAATTATCATCTTGTTTAAAACCTTATATCCGCTTATTTAAATAAAATCTAGCAGTTCTCCAAAAAAATTATATTTTCCTTAATCTCACTTATCGTCAAATTCAAATCTAATTCAGTGGTGGACAATTATTTATGATCTAGCATCCTTCTTAACATTCAACCAAATTACAATATTTTTGTAGATAAATCTTAAATTTCTTCCAGTCTTCTTCAACCCTCTCTTCTCCCAGGTCTCGGATTCTGCCAGTCATCTCGGCCAATTACATATAGTCCATCAGCTGCATCTGCCACTCTTCCAGTGTGGGTAGATCTTGAGTTTTCCAGTTCTTGGCGATGAGTATCCTTGCTGCCGTTGTTGCATACATAAAAAATGTTCGGTCCTTCTTTAACACTGCGAGTCTCTTCATCTTGCGGTTTTTTTGTCTTGCAAAGCATCCCTATTAGCGGCTTAGCGGCTATTAGTGGCTTAGCGGCTTAGAAAAAGGGGGGGGGGAGGAAAAAAACTTGCAAGACTTCGCAAGACGTTTCGTCTTGCGAAGCAAGCCCATAGGGAAATTCGTCTTGCGAAGCACCTCAAAAGACGGAAAACTCTTTCGTCTAGCGAGTTTTTCGTCTTGTGAGGCATTCATCTTGCGGGGCACCACTGTACCACACCCATTTAGCTGGGTTGCTCCAGCCACTCTGGGCGGCTTCCAACATATATAAAAACATAATAAAATATTACACATTAAATAGCTTCCCTATACAGGGCTGTGTCACATGTCTTCTAAAGGTGAGATAGTTCTTTATCTCCTTGACATCTAAAGGGAGGGCATTCCACAGGGCGGGTGTCACTACCGAGAAGGCTCTCTGCCTGGTTCCCTGTAACTTTGCTTCTCGCTGTGAGGGAACCACCAGAGGGCCTTCTCGGTAGTGGCGCCCACCCTGTGGAACGCCCTCCCTTTAGATGTCAGAAGGCTGAACGATGGGGGTGGAGATGCTCCTTCAGGAATACTGGGCCGAGGGCCTTTAGGGCTTTCAAGGTCAGCACCAACACTTTGAATTGTGCTTGGAAACGTACTGGGAGCCAATGAAGATCTTTCAGGACTGGCGCTATATGGTCTCGGCAGCCACTTCCAATCACCAGTCAAGCTGCCGCATTCTGAATTAGTTGTAGTTTCCGGGTCACCTTCAAAGTAGCCCCACGTAGAGCGTGTTGCAGTAGTCCAAGCGGGAGATGCACCACTCTGGCAAGACAGTCTGTGGGCAGGGAGGGTCTCATCCTGCGTACCAGATGGGGCCGGGAGACAGCTGCCCTGGACACAGAATTAACCTGTGCCTCCATGGACAGCTGTGAGTACAAAATGACTCCCAGGCTGCACACCTGGTCCTTCAGGGGCACAGTTGCCCCATTCAGGACCAGGGAGTTCATGGGGCATCTGTGAAGCCTTGCCATATTGTGGGCACTGCAAAAATTTGGGGAAATGCTACCAGTACCGGCTCGTACTGGCAGGAAAAAGCACGGATCAGCCTGAATCAGCAGGCTCTTCTTCTGTAGGCAAGAGGTAAACGCTGCCAACACCTGTCCCCATCGAGTTGGACAGGATCCGACAAATATAGAAAAGGCCTTGAGCGAGTTATCAGCGGCTGCTCCTTTTGCCTCCTTGCCTCTAGCTCTTGGCAGGCACTCAGAGCTGCTGTTACCAGAGTTAAGATCCAGCAAAAGAGATTACGCTGCAGGAGGTGAGATAAGGACAGGAGAGTGTGGTATTTTATCAGGGCAGCAGCAATGAGGAAAAAGGATTTGGGGCGTATTTCGTTTCATGCAGGTGACCTCAGCTTGAAGAAGGGAACCATTGTGGCCGTTGGCCGCAGGCTGACATTAATCGGGTAAGAAGACCCCTGGCTCCTGGATCAGGCCAGTGGCCCATCTAGTCCAGCAGCCTATTATGGGAAACCTGCAAACAGCACATGAGTACAACAGCAACACTTGTGAGTCTTCCCTTCCACAGGCATTCAGAGGCATTTACGCAGTGGCATAGCGTCTGTTGCTGGTGCCCGGTGCTAGGACAGTCACCTGCTGGGCAGGTGATACCAGCCCAGCCCTTGCTGCTGGAGAGACCCCACTGCCACCGGAGCAAAGTGGGGCTGCGCTGAGCAACCTGCCTGCTCACCTCCGCAGAGGGGAGCTTGGCCAGCCAGTGTGGCTCTTGGCGGCTGGAGAGGAGCAGCGAGCCAGTCTGCACTAGGGTGGGTGGGCTGCATGGGCCGCCTGGTTTGCACCGCCTCAAAAATCATGTGCCTGAGGCCACGGCCCCCTTGGCAGCCCAGTTCTACACCCCTGTATTTACTGTCTCCACCAACATCAGAAATAGTCCTCAGGGGTAGATTTCCTTTGCACAGAAATCCCTCAGTCGCCAACTCATTGAATGTGCCTCTGCTTCGCTCAGGGGATGTAACATAGAGGGGGCACAATTTTTGAGGGGGCACAAACCAGGTGCCACCACCCAGAAGCCCCCAGCACATCTTAACCCAGTGTTCCTCTCTGCCTGCAAAGGGCTGTGTCGGCCTGCCAGGCTCCGCCGTGTGTGGGGTGGCAGGCAGGTCAACATAGTTTTTAATTACAGATAGGTAGCCGTGTTGGTCTGCCATAGTCAAAACAAAATAAAAAAATTCCTTCCAGTAGCACCTTAAAGACCAACTAAGTTAGTTCTAGGTATGAGCTTTTGTGTGCCTGCACACTTCTTCAGATACACTGAAACAGAAGTCACCAGACCCTTCTATATAGTGAGAAGGTGGGGAGGGGTATTACTCAGAAGGGTGGTGGGATTGGGTGATTGGCAGATAGCTGTGATGAGCCTACAGTTAAGAGCCTACAGTTAAGAGTCGTCAACAGGCTCATCACAGCTATCTGCCAATCACCCATTCCCACCACCCTTCTGAGTAATACCCCTCCCCACCTTCTCACTATATAGAAGGGTCTGGTGACTTCTGTTTCAGTGTATCTGAAGAAGTGTGCATGCACACGAAAGCTCATACCTAGAACTAACTTAGTTGGTCTTTAAGGTGCTACTGGAAGGAATTTTGTTATATAGTTTTTAATGTTTGAAGTTTTGTTCTGTTTTTAATGTTCTGTTGAGAGCCGCCCAGAGTGGTGGGGTAGAATTAAGATATTATTATTATTATTATTATTATTATTATTATTATTATTATTATTATTGTTGCACCACTTTGCTTGTGCGGGGTTGTTCTGACAGTATCGGAGGTGAGGGCTGGGCTAGCGCCCTCCTGCCTAGTACAGTCATACCTGCTTCATGTTACGTTCTTTCAGGTTACGTCCCGCGGTGACCCGGAAGTACAGTGGTACCTCAGGTTATATATGCTTCAGGTTACATACTCCACTAACCCAGAAATATTACCTCGGGTTAAGAACTTTGCTTCAGGATGAGAACAGAAATCGTGCAGCGACAGCAGGAGGCCCCATTAGCTAAAGTGGTGCTTCAGGTTATGAACAGTTTCAGGTTAAGAACGGACCTCCAGAACGAATTAAATACTTAACCCGAGGTACCACTGTGCTGGAAAGGCTTACTTCCAAGTTTTGCTGCTCACACATGCACAGAAGTGCAAAATGACATCACGCGCATGCGCAGAAGCAGCGAATCACAACCCGCGCGTGCGCAGACGTGCCACTGCTGGTTGCAATCTTTTCATGTTGCGAACGGGCCTCCGGAACAGATCCCGTTCGCAACCAGAGGTACCACTGTATATGCACCTGCACCCCGGACACCGGCAAACACTGTTATGGCACTGCTTTGCTCTCAACCCCTTTGAGTCACAGCCCACCCTGTTCAGGAGGGGTTCAGGAGCAGAGGCTGGATGGCCACCTGTCCAGGATTCTTTCGCTGCAGTTCTTTCATTGCAGGGGTTGGACTAGCTTACCTTTGAAGCCCCTTCCCACTCTACAATTCTATCATTTGGAGTGGGGAATGCCATGGGGAGATCAGATTCCACCAGTCCTGTTGTAGTTGTTTAGTCATTTATTCGTGTCCAACTCTTCATGACCCCTTGGACCAGAAACATCTCTGTTGTTGTTGTTGTTGTTGTTTAGCCGTTTAGTCGTGTCCGACTCTTCGTGACCCCCTGGACCAGAGCACGCCAGGCACTCCTGTCTTCCACTGCCTCCCGCAGTTGGGTCAAACTCATGCTGGTAGCTTCAA
Source organism: Podarcis erhardii (assembly GCF_964252035.2). Taxonomy (NCBI): domain Eukaryota; kingdom Metazoa; phylum Chordata; class Lepidosauria; order Squamata; family Lacertidae; genus Podarcis; species Podarcis erhardii. Next base: position 5,304,450 of record NC_138497.1, on the reverse strand, counting down.
GAACACTATCCAACCATCTCGTCCTCTGTCGTCCCCTTCTCCTTGGGCCCTCCATCTTTCCCAACATCAGGGTCTTTTCCAGGGAGTCTTCTCTTCTCATGAGGTGGCCAAAGTATTGGAGCCTCAGCTTCAGGATCTGTCCTTCCAGTGAGCACTCAGGGCTGATTTCCTTCAGAATGGAGAGGCTTGATCTTCTTGCAGTCCATGGGACTCTCCAGAGTCTCCTCCAGCACCAGAATTCAAAAGCATCTTCGGTGATCAGCCTTCTTTATGGTCCAGCTCTCACTTCCATACATCACTACTGGGAAAACCATGGCTTTAACTATACAGACCTTTGTTGGCAAGGTGATGTCTCTGCTTTTTAAGATACTGTCTAGGTTTGTCATTGCTTTTCTCCCAAGAAGCAGGCGTCTTTTAATTTCGTGGCTGCTGTCACCATCTGCAGTGATCATGGAACCGAAGACAGTAAAATCTTTCTGTAAAATCATTTCTTCCCCTTCTCTTTGCCAGGAGGTTATGGGACCTGTGGATCACTGCCTTGCCATGGCGAAGGGGCTTGAATAATTCAGAGAAGCTATGAGCTATGCTGTGCAGGGCCACCCAAGATGGACAGGTCATAGTGGAGAGTTGACTAAATGTGATCCACCTGAAGCAGGAACCGGCAAGCCACTCCAGTATCCCTGCCAAGAAAACTCCATGGACAAAGACAACAGGCACCAGTCCTGTTAAACACACCCAACTCCTGACCCGCCACATTTTTATACACTTATATGCTGCTTTTCCACCGAGCATCCAAAGCGGCTTATAACAGCAGCTGAATAAAGAAACAAAAATAACAGGGTTGTGTTTTTGTTTTTGTTTTTTTAAAGAAAACTATTCAACTATTAAATTAATTTGAATTTTATATGATTCCTGCTTGCAGGGGGTTGGACTAAATGACTCGTTGGAGTCCCTTTCAACTGTACAATTCTATGATTATGGACTCCATTTAGAAACCTTGGTGATTAAACATAGTCAGTGAATAGTTCTGGTTATCTCCTGCTTGGACTACTGCAATGCGCTCTACGTGGGGCTACCTTTGAAGGTGACCCGGAAACTACAACTAATACAGAATGCGGCAGCTAGACTGGTGACTGGGAGCGGCCGCCGAGACCACATAACACCGGTCTTGAAAGACCTACATTGGCTCCCAGTACGTTTCCGAGCACAATTCAAAGTGTTGGTGCTGACCTTTAAAGCCCTAAATGGCCTCGGTCCAGTATACCTGAAGGAGCGTCTCCTCCCCCATCGTTCTGCCCGGACACTGAGGTCCAGCTCCGAGGGCCTTCTGGCGGTTCCCTCACTGCGAGAGGCCAAGTTGCAGGGAACCAGGCAGAGGGCCTTCTCGGTGGTGGCGCCCGCCCTGTGGAATGCCCTCCCATCGGATGTCAAGGCGATGGACAACTACCTGACATTCAGAAGACATCTGAAGGCAGCCCTGTTCAGGGAAGTTTTTAATATGTGACATTTTAGTGTATTTTTTATCTCTGTTGGAAGCCGCCCAGAGTGGCTGGGGAGACCCAGCCAGATGGGCGGGGTACAAATAATAAATTATTATTATTATTATTATTATTATTATTATTATTATTATTAGTTGAAATGAATAAATGAAATATGGATAGAAGCTTTGCATTAAAAATCAGCAAACGCTTGGGCAAATTAAATCACTTTTTAGAAGACAACAAAACAGTTCCCCCCCCCCCGCATTTTAACTATACACTGAGCCAGTGTGGTGTAACGGTTAGAGTGTTGGACTAGGACCTGAGAGACCAGAGTTCGAATCCTCACTGGGTCACTTTGGAAGCCAGTCTGTGCCTCTCAGCTTCACCCGCCTCACAGGGTTGTTGCTGGAATTAAATGAGGACAGGGAGAAACACATACGCCACTTTGAGCTCCTTCGAGGGAAAGGTGGGGTATAATAATTGTGACGAATGCAATAAATGAAAAAACAGCAACAACAGATAAATGCCTGAGATTGCACATGAGAGACGAAAAAGGGGAAACTGGTTTCAAGCGCTGAATGGAGCAGTGTTCCAAAGGAGTTGGCAGGATTCCTAAAATTGGCAATTTTTTCATCACGCCCACTGCGTATTCATTCATCCACCCGGGAAGCGCGGCCGTGTTTTTCGGGGCCGTGACAATCTCTCGATTGTGACGGGAAGGAAGAGCGCATGCACAAAGGCTGCCAGAGACTCGGCTCCCACAGAACAATCCGAACACACCCTGGGAGGCAGTAGAGCCACACGGGCGCAGCCAGATCTAAATTCTGGGAACTGGTTTCCCATGGAATTCCGTTGCTGGAGGCCAGAGAAACAGAATCACCTATGAGACCCGTCTGGTGACATTTGCTAGCCCTGAGTCAGCCAAAGTCATGGGAATCAGTTTGGGTGTCTGAAGCTGGGGGGGGGGGATGACCTGGACAACTTGGGGGGGCAGGTACATGCCAGTGGTAGGAGGGGCCAGGGGCAAACATGGGCGGAGCAAGACATGCAAATTTCCCCTTTAGCCTACGGGCTAGTTTCTGCGCATAGTCCTGTTCTTCACCCAGGGAAGCAAGATGCATTATGCGAGCCCAGGGGCATGTTCCCACCAGGCAATGCAAGTGGTTTGAGAGTCCTGAGGGCCAGACAGAGACATTTGGAGGGCCACATTGCCCCCACGCCTGAGGTTCTGCAGGAATGGCTTCCAACGCAACTGGGGAGGGCAGGGCCATCTTACCCATTGTGCTGGTCCCGTGGGCTACCCGAGAGGCAAGGTCCAAGTCCGGTCCGTGGTCAAAGATGCAACGTGGAGGCAGTCCGTAGTAGCTGAATCTGGGTGCAGGGCAGGGAGGCGGGTGAAGTCAGGAACAGGCTTGCAAGCAGGGAGCCAGGGCGGGTCAGGAGCTCAGGCAGAAAAGCAGGTCAGGGTTCAGGCAGGAACTAGCAACCAACAATGTTGCTCCCGCAACTTTTTTTTTTAAAAAAACATAATATTTATTGAATTTTCAAATAAGACAAATAAACAAAAAGACAGAAAAACAAAAACAAGTATACTTTCAATCCTTATTTTCTTGTACCTTATTTCCCACGACTTCCCCTCGCCTCCCCTTCTTGTATTCCAATTCCAAATGTTAATTCAACAAGTTCTTATCCCCAATTTTTAACCTTATTTCATTATTATAATTAATTCCTTTTATATATCGAATTTTAACTTATTTACCTCAATCCTTATACTTAAACCCTTTTTCCAAGGTCGACCCAGATTCCCTTTCACGAATTTCCCAATTTTATACTAGTACCAAAACAGAAATAAAGAATATATATATATATATATATATATATATATATATATATACAGCCTTTGGATTCCCAAACTCCTCCCCCCCCCCCGTCCCGGTTTGATCCCCAAACCGATGTCCATCAGTCCATCTAGTCTCAGCCAGGATCCCTCACGTCAGAGGCTCTTAAATCTCTCTCAATTTCTCTTTGCCGGTTTTTTTGATAGTCCCTTGTATTCAACACCAGATCTCGGAGAAGCTCTGTCTCAGTAATGTCCATTTTTCTTCCAGCCAGGCCTCTATATTTAAAGGTGGAGCTCAAATCTTGTTTCTTAAGTCTTTTGAATCTAAATGTCCCATAAGCTCCAACTTCCAACTTAATCAAATTTGTAATCAAAAATATGGAACACTTCACGAATTTGCGTGTCATCCTTGCGCAGGGGCCATGCTAATCTTCTCTGTATCGTTCCAATTTTAGTATATGTGCTGCAAGCACGTTCTCCTGCAACTTGGGACTGGGGCTGGCTGGCTTTTATCTGCCCCGAGGCATAGGGCGGCCCCGATCCTCTGGTGACTTGCCTCTCCTGGCCTGGAGGCGAGGACTCCTCCTGCGGGAACTTAGTTCCCTCTGCCTCTCTGCCCTGAGCCTCTGCAGTTCAGGAGAGGCTGGAGGGTTACTGGACCCAGAAGAAACCTCACCTTCCCCTGACGGGGCTGAGAGTGGAGCACCTGCAGGCAATGGGTCCTCCATCACCTCAGGAGCCAGAGCAGACTCAGCTGGTGCCTGCACCTGAGGATCCAGCACAGGTGAGGACCCTTCAGGCTCATGCCCCAGCCCCAGCTCAGCTGGTTATGGAGGCAGGGAATCCTGTACAGGCTGGGATTCCTCAGGTTCAGCATCCGAGTCTGAATCCCAGGCCCTCACACCCATAGAGGCTAGTGGTGCAGGGCACCGGGGCGCCAAGTTCTGGAGGGCGCCAGGGAAGAGGTGGAGGTTGAACGTGGTGTCTCCCGGCATCAGCTCGCTGCCCTTGCCCGCCTCCGCCATGCTGCGCCAAAGCAGCGCTGTGGCAGGAGCCTCTGCCTGCCGTGGCCACCGTGGCAGGAAGCAGCCAGCTGAGCTGGGAGGCGCCACGTCCAGTCTCCACTTCTTCCCCTCCAGAGGAGCTGCCTACAGCTGTTACCCAACCCTTCCAGCCCTGCTGGCAGAGCCACCCTTCCTAAAAATCTCTGGGAAATGGGGGGGGGGAGGGAACTTTGCACCACGGTCCCGGATATGCTTAAGATGGCCCTGGGGGAGGGAGTCCTTCCTTCAACATGGGCACGATCCTCAGGTCATCCCTCTGGCAGATGCATGTCAAGTAATAATAATAATAATAATAATAATAATAATAATAATAATAATTTATTATTTATACCCCCCATCTGGCTGGGTTTCCAAAGCCACTCTGGGGAGCTCCCAACCAAATATTAAAAACACAATACAGCATTAAACATTAAAAGCTTCCCCAAACAGGGCAGATGTCAGATAGTCGTCTATTTCTTTGACATCTGATGCGAGGCCGTTCCACAGGAAGGGCGCCACCACCAAGATGTCCCTCTGCCTGGTTCCCTGTAACCTCACTTCTTGCAGTTACAGATAGGTAGCTGTGTTGGTCTGCCATAGTCAAAACAAAATAAAAAAATTCCTTCCAGTAGCACCTTAAAGACCAACTAAGTTAGTTCTAGGTATGAGCTTTCGTGTGCATGCACACTTCTTCAGATACACTTCTTGCAGTGAGGGAACCACCAGAAGGCCCTTGGAGCTGGACCTCAGTGTCCGGGCTGAACGATGGGGGCGGAGACGCTCCTTCAGGTATACTGGGCCGAGGCCATTTAGGGCTTGAAAGGTCAGCACCAACACTTTGAATTGTGCCGGGAAATGTACTGGAAGCCAATGAAGATCTTTCAGGACCGGTGTTATATGGTCCTGGCAGCCACTCCCAGTCACCAGCCTAGCTGCCGCATTCTGGATTAATTGCAGTTTCCGAGTCACCTTCAAAGGCAGCCCCACGTTCAATGGTATAAGGGTGCTTCAAATGTATTTAGGCTATCTAAAAGATATAAACCTTTCCATATAAACCTGCCCAGGCTCTGATATCTTGAGGGGGGGGCTCCCTCAGTCCCACCCCCCTTCCAGGCACGCTTGGTGGAGACGCATGACAGGGACGTCTCGGTGGTGGCTGCCCCAGGAAACTTTGGAACTCCCTGCCCAGAGAAGCCCGACTGGCTCCCTCTTCTCTGTCCTTCCGCCAGCAGGTAAAGACTGCTTTATTCTAACAGACCTTTGGGAAGTGACTGCTTTTTAAAGGAAAGTGATTCTAATAGTGAGGTGCTCCTTTTATTAACTGTATTTAAAATAGATATATATTTTTTAAGAGGTTAATTACTTTTTTAATGATAATCTTTTATATGTTTTAGCTTTTTGCATTTTATTTGCTTTGTTTTAACTTGTGCAAGCCACCTTGAGTCCCAGTCTGGGGAAAAGGCGGGTAATAATAATAATAATAATAATAATAATAACCTGCATAAGATGAATCTGTGGCCTTTTTGCCTCCTTTGTTCCTACATTCCCCAGCTGTGAGGTTGGCACTTTGCTCTGGAACGACTGTCCAACAGAATCCCACCCACCACCTGGCGTAGAGGAGAGAGGTTTTCTTTTGGCACCGCTCCTCGTTTTCCTAAATATTCTGGACCAACGTAACTTGGCTGGGGACTCGTATATGCGGAGCGAAGTGTAGACATTCCATATTGCTAATAGGAAACACAGGGTCTGGGTCTTTATCCCATTTTGTTTCTGCAGGCTGCGCACCACAAATGTCCTGCCATAATTTAAGAGGGCGAGAGAAGCTCTGTGGTTTACGCATCTGAACGGGGAGCAGGTTGGATTTCCTTTGCACCCCCTCTTTGAAATTAGCTGCAAAGAGGCTTTTCTTTTCACGAGTAACCAAGCTGAACACACACATTCTTCTTGCCCCCCCCCAAAAAACCCCCAATTTGAGCTTCTAAGCAGGAGACAAGAGAATACTGTGCAGAACAGATCATATTGGAGGTACCCACACATGATGGATTCAACAGATTCCCAACTTATCTTCCTTGCTATTCAATAAGAGCCAACAGATGTTTTCTCTCTCTCCCTCCTCCCTCGCCCCACACAACACCGAAATATCTGCAATTCCATTGATTCCTTGAGGCTGCTGGCTTAATAACCAGAGAAGCCTCTGAGAGAATCTGCGGCAAGTTTACGCTGAGCTGCAAGACCTGTGTGACTCTCGGGGAAAGGATTTCGATGGCTGAGGTCAGAGCCAGCCAGTATTTGAGAGGGAAAGCATCTGGGGTCTGGAGTTCACCAGGTAGAATGGGTGACAGGGACCCTGTACCTATTAGCAGTGGTGTAGAAGGGGTGTGTATGGTTTCAGCTGGCCCAATGGAGGATGGAGGGGAAATTCAGTTTTTCTTTGCCCTTTATTGAGAAACCACCTGGTTCACACAGTACAGCTGCCCTTTGCAATCTATGCTCCTCCGAATTGCACGACACAGTTCCCCGGCCGAAAACGATGTGTGCAAAACAAATCTGTTAGGAGAAAAATGTGCACATCGTTTTATTCCTTTTTACGCAAATCGCTTGGAGGTTTTCGTCGCGATCAAGTGGAATACAAATTTCATTACATAAATAAATACTTTTCAGTGCACCTAGTCACCCCACTAGGGTTCCATATCTGTTTTCCACCCAGAGGCAACCACTCTTACAATGTTGGGTAAGGAAAGAAGGGGGGACGACGATGGACAAATCCTGTTAGGAGAATCTGAAATTTCACCCATTTGAACTCCTGCAAGCAAATTTGGCTGGGGCAGGCTTGCTGAGATTTGTACCCAGGTTCATTTATTTTCTGTTCTCTAGAATTATGCAGTCCTTGGATGGGTTTTCACCAGTAGGATTGGTCTCTCCTAATTCTCCTAATTGGAGACCTCCTCCAGAAACATCTCTGTTGTTGTTGTTTAGCCGTTTAGTCGTGTCCGACTCTTCGTGACCCCCTGGACCAGAGCACGCCAGGCACTCCTGTCTTCCACTGCCTCCCACAGCTTGGTCAAACTCATGTTCGTAGCTTCGAGAACACTGTCCAACCATCTCGTCCTCTGTCGTCCCCTTCTCCTTGTGCCCTCCATCTTTCCCAACATCAGGGTCTTTTCCAGGGAGTCTTCTCTTCTCATGAGGTGGCCAAAGTATTGGAGCCTCAGCTTCAGGATCTGTCCTTCCAGTGAGCACTCAGGGATGATTTCCTTCAGAATGGAGAGGACTGATCTTCTTGCAGTCCATAGGACTCTCCAGAGTCTCCTCCAGCACCAGAATTCAAAAGCATCCATTCTTCGGTGATCCAGCTCTCTTGTCTCATTAAATATGCTAAAGCTATTTTTGGTCATCTGCATACTATCCCCTGTTTTTTCCTGTAGGACTAATTGCAGTCGTTAACAGTCATCAACAGTTGAAGCAAAATAAGAAATTCCTTCCAGTAGACCAACTAAGTTTGTTCTTGGTATGAGCTTTCGTGTGCATGCATACTTCTTCAGATACCATGCACCTGAAAGCTCATACCAAGAACAAACTTAGTTGGTCTCTAAGGCAGTGTTTCCCAACCGGTGTTCCGCGGCACACTAGTGTGCCGCGAGACATTGCCTGGTGTGCCGTGGGAGGGAGGCGGGCGAGTCGGGCGGCGAGAGGCGGGGCGGCGGCGGCGAGCACACGCGGGGCGGGGAGCGAGCTCCCTCCCACATCCCATCGCCCCGTGCTCCGCGCTGTTGTAGGCCAGCCCTGCGCACCCGGGGGACCTCCCCCCAAGAGCGCAAGGCTTGCGGGCGTCAGCTGGCAGCGCGGAGCACGGGGCGCCCTTCGGAGGATGCCCCGTGCTCCGCGCTCGTGTTGGCAAGCCTTGCGCACCCGGGGGGCGCATGGGGCTCCCTGAAACAGAGGGTTCCCCATGCTGCGGACTGTAGCCTGCCGCCGGACGTGCGGGGCGCCCTGAAGCAGAGCGCCCCTCGCGCCAGGCTGACATGGGCCAGCCCCACAAGCTCGGGGGACAGCGGGGAGGCGCAGCACCGCCATCCCACTGTTCCCCGACCTGGTTTTTTGGGGGGGAAATAAAGGAAAAATTTTTTTCCTTTATTTCCCCCCTCAAAAAAGTAGGTGCGTCCTATGGGACGGAGCGTCCTATGGGACGAAAAATACGGCACTTACTATTTCATAATAAAGTAATTATAAAATACTTTCTTTGTGTTTATTTGATTCCTATTAAAGAGAGTTACTTTATATATAGTCAATATAGGCACAGAGTTAATTTTTTAAACATTTTCTAATGGTGGTGTGCCTCGAGATTTTTTTCATGAAACAAGTGTGCCTTTGCCCAAAAAAGGTTGGGAAACACTGCGCTAGACGAAAGGGTTTGCCGTTTTGGAGGCGCTTCGCAAAATGAATTTCCCTATGGGCTTGCTTCGCAAGACGAAAATGTCTTGCGAGTTCCTGCATTTTTCCCCCCTTCCCCCCCTTTTCCCAAGCCGCTAAGCCGCTTATCAGCTGATCCGCTAAGCCGCTAAGCCGCTAAAAGCCGCTAAGTCGCTAATAGCGCTAATCCGATAAGCCGTCAATGGGCTTGCTTTGCAAGACGAAAAAACAGCTAGACGAAGAGACTCGCGGAATGGATTAATTTCGTCTTGCGAGGCACCACTGTAAGGGTCTGATGAGTTCTGTTTCAGTGTATCTGAAGAAGTGTGCATGCACACAAAAGCTTAGACCCAGAACAAACTTAGTTGGTCTCTAAGGTGCTACTGGACAATTGTTTTCAATAATAATAATAATAATAATAATAATGATGATGATGATGTAATATTTATTTATTTATGCCCTGCCCATCTGGCTGGCTTCCCCCAGCTACTCTGGGCAGCTCCCAGCAGAATATTAATAATAAAAAAGCGATAAAACATCAAACATTAAAAACCTCCCTAAACAGGGCTGCCTTCAGATGTCTTCTGAACCTCAGATGGTTGTTTATTTCTTTGACATCTGGTGGGAGGGCGTTCCACAGGGAGGGTGCCACCACCAAAAAGGCCCTCTGCCTGCTTCCCTGTAACTTGGCTTCTCACAGTGAGGGAACTGCCAGAAGCCCCTCAGAGCTGGACCTCAGTGTCCAGGCTGGACGATGGGGGTTCCTCTGAATGCCAGTTGCTGGACATCACAAATGGGGAGAATCTCGCACTCAGGTCCTTGTGGGTTTCCCGTCTGGGCATCTGGTTGGTCACTGTGAGGGCAGAGTTCTGGTCTTGCTGGGCCGAGCTTCAGGGCTGATCTTGTGTTCTGCTGTCCAAAGACATCTCGAGCTTTGAAGACGAGAACTGTTCAACTAGGCCAATGGCTCATGTAGCCCGGCACTGAGACTTTTCTTTGAATTTATCTAACCCTCTTCTAAAGCCATCCACCTCAATGGCCATCATTGCTTCCTGTGGGAGCGAATTCTGTGTTTTAGTTGTGCGTGCCAAGCCACACCAGCTTTCAAGAATCAAGATATTCCAGATAGGGCTGGAGTAACCATTAAGCAAAATAAGCATGTATGATGCGGGTGGCGCTGTGGGTTAAACCACAGAGCCTAGCACTTGCCAATCAGAAGGTCGGTGGTTCGAATCCCCGCAACGGGGTGAGCTCCCGTTGCTCGGTCCCTGCTCCTGCCAACCTAGCAGTTTGAAAGCACGTCAAAGGGCAAGTAGATCAATAGGTACCGCTCCGGCGGGAAGGTAAACGGTGTTTCCATGCGCTGCTCTGGTTTGCCAGAAGCGGCTTAGTCCTGCTGGCCACATGACCCGGAAGCTGTATGCCAGCTCCCTCGGCCAATGAAGCGAGATGAGCGCCGCAACCCCAGAGTCGGTCACGACTGGACCTAATGGTCCCTTTACCTTTACTTTAGGGCATGAAGGGAAGAGGGGCACCATGAAAAATTCCCAATGAACACTAATTTCACCAGCATTTTCACTCCTCAGTGTAACGAAAAATGTAAAAACAAAATTTAGCCGTGCTGAACTTTATAAAATAATTGCAGAAGTCAAGGCTGAGTGTGCCTTTCCAAACGTGGACATTTGCTTTCGTATATTTTCAACACTCATGTTCACCAGTGGCTCAGCCAAGCATTCCTTTCCTCAGTTGAAGTCAATTAACAACCCCAACAGAAAAACTATGCAACAAGGCAGGCTGGATACCTTATCTCGACTAAGTATAGAAGCAGAAGCGTTACGTAAGATTGGTTTTGAAGATCACAAACGTTGCAGTTAGAAAAAGCAGGAGAAATTTTTTCAAATACAAATAAAGTGGGAGTATGCCAAAACAAATATAATTTTCCATCTTACTGTCGCTTCCGTTTCATTTCGACAAAATGAACTTTTATTTTACGGCTTGTTATTGTTTACGTTTTGAATTAGATATATGTGGGCGCACCAAAATCTTTTAAGTGTGTAGGGCCTCTAAAAGTCTTTAAGTAATCTGTATTCAGTTATTTTTAAGAAAGAAAATGAAATACTTAAATGTAAGAGAAATATGGAAACTGCAAAGAGACAGAGGGAAGTGAATTAACCAGGTTAGTGGAACAGAAAGAGTGTGATGGTAAAAAGAAAGAAAGAAAGAAAAAAGATGGAATATGAAGGTAAAGTCTTTCTAGGAATTTTGTGTATAGAATATCCAAACTATGGTTTTTTACTCCTTAAATAATTTTGTGTATTTGACAAAGATATTTTCTTTTTTTCTTTCCCTTTGTCAGGCAAGGCCCCCTGCCACCTGGCTTGCTCCACCCTCTAGTCTCTGCTTCTCAATTTGTATTGTATTATTTTATGTACTGTGGCTTTCCATTGTTTTATTGATTATAGTTTAGAAATTATTTATCGTAACTGTGAGTGGATTTCTGTATAACTTTCTTATGTTGATATTATCATTATTATTTTACACTATCCTAATGATTGTTGAATGTTTCTTTTATTATTATTATTATTATTATTATTATTATTATTATTATTGATACAGCAAGAAAAAAGAAAAAACACAAATGCCAAATTACACACAGGAATAACAATAGACACATAATTTTCTTAACAAACAATAAAACATAAATTGGTCTTAACACTAAAGACCCAACCTCCCGTCGATTCCATATTTCGATTTCATATTACTTATTGCCAATACACTCTTTTATCATAATTAAACTTTTCCTTAATATATCCAATAGCACTATTACTGAATGAATATTACTGAACACTATTACAGATGAAGTTAGACAACAGATCAACAGAGCCAGACTGATACCCAGAGAGAACTTGCTGCAAGACAGACCCAAAAAAGAAAATAACAGAACACCTCTAGTCATCACATACAGCCCCCAAGTTAAAACAGTACAACGCATCATCAGAGATCTACAACCTCTCCTGGACAATGACAGTTCTCTTTCTCAAGCTCTGGGAGGAAGACCTTTCATTGCCTACAGACAGCCACCCAGTCTTAAACAACTCCTAACCCACAATAATACTACAACCAGACCTAACACGGACACTGGCACCAGAGCCTGCAATAAACCCAGATGCCAACTTTGCTGCCACATACACCCGGACAACACCATTACTGGCCCCAACAACATCACACATACCATCTCAGGACTATTTAATTGCTCATCGTCTAACATTGTGTATGCCATAAAATGCCAACAGTGTCCTTCAGCTCTCTATATTGGACAAACAGGCCAGACCTTACGCCAAAGAATAAACGGACATAAATCGGACATCAGGAATCACAAGACAGAGAAACCAGTAGGAGAACACTTCAATCTCCCAGGACATTCTATACAAGATCTCAAAGTAGCTGTTTTACTACAAAGGAATTTCAGAAATAGACTGGAAAGAGAAGCTGCTGAATTACAACTTATCACCAAACTTAAAACCATGGAGAAACCTGGTCTGAACAAATACCTTGGATTCTTATCTCATTATACATGACAAAGCCATTTTTCACCTTTTCACCCCTTGCTTTTTCCTGTAAGACCTATTGCAGTCATTAAGAGTCGTCAACAGGCTCATCACAGCTATCTGCCAATCACCCATTCCCACCACCCTTCTGAGTAATACCCCTCCCCACCTTCTCACTATATAGAAGGGTCTGGAAACTTCTGTTTCAGTGTATCTGAAGAAGTGTGCATGCACACGAAAGCTCATACCAAGAACTGACTTAGTTGGTCTTTAAGGTGCTACTGGAAGGAATTTGTTTTGTTTTGACTATTACTGAAGTTCCTCGAATGCTGCAACAGAATTTAAACTACTATATTTATTTTTCAAATATTCTTTGAAAACCTCCCATTTTGAGACAAATTCCTGTTTTGATTCATTCTTTTTTTTCTGATAGACCGTCTAATTCGGCATATTCCGTCAGCTTTTGGATCCAATCTTGTATAGAGGGGATTTCATTACTCTTCCATTTTGCCGCGATCAGAACTCTTGCTGCCGCCGTCGCATATAAAAAGATACCCTTCCTCTTTTGAGGAATATCTAGATCTGTTATTCCCAGGAGGTAGGCCTCTGGATTCTTTTTTTGATGTAGCTTGCTTATTTTAAAGTTTTGTTTTACCATCACATTTTTGCATTGCATCAGATTGTTATACGATGGTCATTTTTTGCTTCTTCGGCTTGTAAACTGCCTTGAGTGTTGCAAGATAGAAAGACAGTATGTTGTTGTTGTTTAGTCATTTAGTCTTGTCCGACTCTTCATGACCCCCTGGACCAGAGCACGCCAGGCACTCCTGTCTTCCACTGCCTCCCGTAGTTTGGTCAAACTCATTTTTAGTAGCTTCAAGAACACTGTCCAACCATCTCGTCCTCTGCTGTCCCCTTCTCCTTGTGCCCTCCATCTTTCCCAACATCAGGGTCTTTTCCAGGGAGTCTTCTCTTCTCAGGAGGTGGCCAAAGTACTGGAGCCTCAGCTTCAAGATCTGTCCTTCCAGTGAGCACTCAGGGCTGATTTCCTTCAGAATGGAGAGGTTGCATCTTCTTGCAGTCCATGGGACTCTCCAGAGTCTCCTCCAGCACCAGAATTCAAAACCATCAATTCTTCAGCAATCAGCCTTCTTGATGGTCCAGCTTTCACTTCCATACATCACTACTGGGAAAACCATAGCTTTAACTAGACGGACCTTTGTTGGCAAGGTGGTGTCTTTGCTTTTAAGAAGCTGTCTAGGTTTGTCATTGCTTTTCTCCCCAAAAGCAGGCGTATTTTAATTTCGTGACTGCTGTCACCATCTGTAGATATCATGGAGCCCAAGAAAGTAAAATCTCTCACTGCCTCCATTTCTCCCCGAAAGACGGTATACAAACTAAAAATGATGATGATGATGATGAGATGAATACTTGTGCACAACGCCATTCACGTGGACCTGTTCCTTCCCCAGCTGGGTTCCTGGGGCAAGGAGGAGCACGTTGACAAAACCAATTGCTTCCGAGTGGCGTGTCGCCCTTGGAACAAGCGAGCTAATGACGCTTGCCCGCTGGTGGGGCTTGGGAGCAATTAGCTCTCGCAAATCCCAAGACAAGCAGTCTGCAGGCGGACTAAAAGGTCTTGCAGACAATGGGGGCCCCCACGGCCTCGTGGACCTCTGTCAGGTCCGTAAATGTCACCCGCCACTGCAGAGGCCGTGCCGGCCCTTTGATGGCCGGGAACCCGAGGCTTCGGAGCTGGGCAAGGAATGTCTTCCCGGTTTGGGGGCTAACCTGTCAGGTCCCCACGGCGGCGGAGTTGGCAGAGCCAAGAGGACCCAGTCAATAAACAAATAAGAAGGCCGAAGTTGTTTTCCTTTTGTGATGCACTTGTCAGCATTAACATTCCTGGGATGTTGTCCGACCCCCGTCCCTTTGTAACTGGGACTGAAGCCGCTTGCCGTCTCCCGACGACGGTTCATTTCTGGACATTTGTTTGCTGATCTGTGCTCAGTTGACGGGAGCTAATTTGCAGATTAGCACAATTGCTTGTTTGCATTCGGGTCTTCCGGCAGCTGAGCAGGAAAGAGGATTTCCAAGGCACACACCCAAATACCCACCTTGCTTTCGGTGTGTGTGCAGTGTGTGTGCTTTTGTGGCTAGAGTGATGCCCTGGGAGCAAGGCCAGATTTAGGGTGGTGCGGGCAGGTCCCTCCCCCATGCAAGGTGCTGAGCCGAGGGGGAGCAAAACCGAGAAGATCTGTAGTTGAGAAGTTCCATCCGGGGGCACAAGAATTTGGCCTCACACAGGGCGCTGAATTATGAGAAATTACCAAAGTCCAGTCCTGCTGGAACCCAAGGGAGCAGGATTGAAGTCCCCATGCAGCCTGTGTCTCAGCCTAGCCTACCTCACAGGGTTGTTGTAGGAGATGATTGGGAGGGGGGAAATGGCGTGTTCCACTTTGTGTTCCTTGGAAGACAGGTGGAATGTAAATGTTTTAATAAACAGCAGAACTACAATTCCCAGCACCCACAAACTACACTTCCCAGTGTCCTGGTGTGTGTGTGTGTGCTTTCCATGTATGGTACACAGCCACTGATTAGTTACTGTCCTGCACATTATTTCTCTTGTCCATGGTGTGGAAAACACTACTTTGCCCACAGCGCACGGAACAGATTTGGAGGTGCCATCTTGTGCGCAGTACATGGAATCAGGTTGAGGAGCAGCATCACATCCTTTGCTTCATGCTGCAAAATGGCCCTGCCAGTAGAGCTGCGCTTACGCCCTTAAAACAGATAGCCAGCATCCCCCCCCCCCATCAGTAGACAACCTCCGGGATATGGAAATAATTGTGCCTGACTTAATGGAAGTTATCAGCAAGTTTCCTGCCAAACTGAAGCATCGTGCACATGGCAGGAGAGATGTAATTCACAAGTATTAATAAAACACACACACACACACAGAACAGCCCAGCAACCCAGGGGCCGCGGCGCACTGATCACATCAGCCCAGATGTTCGCGAAATGAAAAACAGCCCCGGTGCGTGGCCTCTTGTACTGATGTAAGGGAATGTTTAACATGTGACAGGGTCATTATATATCACAGAATGTAAGAAACGTCATGGAGAAGGATTTCAGCGCAGTCTGAGGGAATGTGGCATTGTTAACTATTTCAAACGTAGCTGTTTGGTGCAGTCAGAAAAATTCAGAGAGCCGTGTAAGAAGGAGCAACTCCCACTGAGGTCTCCTCCAGATGAACTGTTTGTCGAGCATTCGCCCTGATTTGCTCGCACAAAGCTTGTGCAGGGCTTATACTAAGTTAGATCAAAAGGAGCATTCATTTCTAACTGCTTTGCGGGGTGTTAAACATCTCCCCTTTGATCCACCATTTCCATTTCCCCATCGCCTTCCAACCCGCAAAAGTCCATTTTTAAAAAAGAAGTGGATTTCTTGCAACAAGCACTTTTGTTGTTGTTGTTTAGTCATTTAGTCGTGTCCGACTCTTCGTGACCCCCTGGACCAGAGCATGCCAGGCACTCCTGTCCTCCACTGCCTCCTGCAGTTTGGTAGCTTTGAGAACACTGTCCCACCATCTCGTCCTCTGTTGTCCCCTTCTCTTTCTGCCCTCCATCTTTCCCAACATCAGGGTCTTTTCCAGGGAGTCTTCTCTTCTTATGAGGTGGCCAAAGTCTTGGAGCCTCAGCTTCAGGATCTGTCCTTCCAGTGAGCACTCAGGGCTAATTTCCTTTAGAATGGATAGGTTTGATCTTCTTGCAGTCCATGGGACTCTCAAGAGTCTCCTACAGCACCAGAATTCAAAAGCATCAATTCTTCGGCGATCAGCCTTCTTGATGGTCCAGCTCTCACTTCCATACATCACTAAACAAGCCCCTTCATGGATCACTGCCTTGCCGTGGCGAAGGGGCTTGAATAACTCAGAGGAGCTATGAACTATGATGAGCAGGGCACCCAAGATGAACAGGTCATAGTGGAGAGTTTTGACCAAATGTGATTGAAATATACTCAGAGTCGCAAAGTGATTTCATGCTCTTTATTCAGCTCATAGTGGTGAGGAGGAATGAATGAATGTCCCCTCAAAGTATCTGCTTTATATACATTATTTACACAATGGGCTGCACATGATTGGCTAATTCCAGGATTCTACTGTAGGCCAATCAGGTTGTGGATTCACTTCTATCTGGAGCATGATTGGGTGGTTCCTGCTAACCAATCATACTGCTGCATTGTTCTAGGACCAATCAGACTGCTGCATTCTGAATCCTATTGTTCTAGGACCAATCAGACTGCTGCCTTTTGGAGCCTATTGTTCTAGGACCAATCAGACTGCTGCAGTTTGGATCCTATTCAACTCAGTACATAACACCCCTCCCCTCTAAGTTCCAGTCCTGCCCGGAAGGTCGCATTCATAGTCCTCAAGGTACGCCGGTGGCCTACGTGTGCGTTGCGGCCTGGGGTGTTCCCTGGTCCGGGGTTCAGGTTCTGGCTCGTGTTCCAAGGATGGGGCTGTTTGGTCTGGCGCAACCGGCTCGCTCAGTCGTGGTTCTGGTTCCGGTGTCCTTTCGGCCTCGCGGGTCCTCTCTGTATTTACTGATTCTGCCTCTCCTGCTTGCCCCTGCTGCTCTATGGGCCTCACTGCCCCACTGTTCCCTTGGGACTCCTCTGACCTGTCCTCCTCCTCCTGGTTTTCTCCCGGGAATCGTCGCTGTATCTGGTCGCAGTGGCGGCGCCAGCATTGCCCCCCATCTGTTAGCACCTCGTACGACACGGGGCCCGTGACCCTGGTGACTGTGGCAGGTACCCATGCAGGGCCTGCCCCAAAATTCTTTGCGTACACTGGGTCCTGGGCCTCGAAGGTCCGGGGGTTCCTGCCTTCCCCCACCACTACCTCATCCTGAGCTCTATCGGGGTGAAGGCGGTCCAATCTGATTGCAAGGCGCCGACCCATTAGTAGTTCAGCGGGGCTCCGGCCAGTCGTTGAGCTGGGGGTGCTGTGCTGTGCTAGAAGGAATGTGGCAAGGCGGTACTCCCAATCCCCTTGCGTCATGCGGCGAAGGGTGTCCTTGGTGGTCCGCACCATGCGTTCTGCTTGGCCATTGGTGGCAGGGTGGAATGGCGCCGAACGGATGTGGCGGATGGCGTTCTGCACTGTGAAGGTTTGAAATTCTCCTGATGTAAATGCAGTCCCGTTGTCTGAGACGAGAGTGTCAGGGAGCCCGTGGGTTGCAAACAGCCTGCGTAGTACCCGGATGGCTGCGGACGTAGAAGTGGACGGTACCAGTGCGACTTCCAGCCATTTGGTGTAGGAGTCCACCACTATGAAGAATGTTTTCCCCTGAAAGGGGCCAGCGAAGTCCACATGCAGGCGTGACCATGGTGCTCGGGCGGACTCCCAGGACTGGACTGGGGCCCGAGTCTGTGTAGGGGCTCCGCTACCGCCGCCTTGTGGGGAAGGAAGGAATGGTAAAAGTTCAATAATCCCAAGAAGGCCTGAAGTTCAGTCTTGTTCTTGGGCGCTGGGGCATCACAAATGGCCCGTACCTTGTCCCCAGTCGGGTGAACCCCTTCTGCATCCACCATAAATCCCAGAAAGTCCACTTGAGGCACTCCTAGTAGACATTTTTTCCCGCTTCACCTTGAGACCCGCCATCTGGAAACGGTGCAGAACAGTGCGGAGGCGGTCCTCAAACTCCTCTGGTGTGGGCCCGGCAATCAACACATCATCAAAGAAGGGGGTGACACCAGGAATCCCTTTAAGGAGAGAGTCCATTAGATTCTGGAATATGCCTGGTGCCACGCTGACCCCGAATTGCAGCCGCTTTACCCTGAACGCTCCTCTGTGCGTCACAATCGTCTGTGCCTCTGCTGTGGCCTCATCTACTGGCAGCTGTTGATATGCTTGGGCCAAGTCCAGCTTGCCAAAAATTTTCGACCCAGCCAGGGTGGCAAGGACATGGCTGACCACTGGCACTGGGTATGCATGGGCCATGAGGGCCTTGTTTATGGTACATTTGTAGTCTGCGCAGATGCGGACCGAACCATTAGGCTTGACGGGTGTGACGATTGGGGTTTCCCAGGGGGCATTAGGCACCAGCTCCAGCACTCCTTGCTCCACGAGTCGGTCCAATTCCTCGTCTATACGGGGTTTCAGGGCGAATGGGACCCGGCGGGCCTTGAGCCTGACTGGTCGTACTGCGGGGTCAAGCTGTAGAGCAATGGGGGGGCCCGTATACTGTCCCAATTTCCCATCGAAAACCCCCGGAAACTCCTTGCATATGGCGTCCACGTCCACTTGTAAGCTCATGTGGTTCACCCCGGTGATGGCTAGTCCCAGTGGTCCAAACCATGCCAACCCCAGTAAGCTAATGTAGGGGCCCTTGACCACAAGCAAGTCCAGTTGCCGCGTCCGCCCTCGGTATTGCACCCTGAAGGTCCCCACCCCCATTGTGGGGACCTTACGTTTCTGGAAGTCCCGGAGGGTGAATGGGGCCGGCCTGAGTTTGGGACCCCCAGTAGGACACAGTTTCCTTAAGGTCCTTGCCGAGATTATGGATAGAGTTGAACCCGTGTCAAGCTCCATGCGGCATGGGGCCCCCTCTATCTGTACCTCTACATAAATTTTCTCTACGTTGGGGTGGGGCAACTGGTATACCTGGAAGTCTGTGAGCTCCGTCGAGTTGCCTTGGTGCGTTGGGCCCCGGGACCTGGGGCTCTTGGATTGGTCATCTGATGCCTGGCTTCGGGTGGGCCGAGCCCGACACACCCGGGCGATGTGTCCCAATTTTCTGCACTGCCTGCACTCTGCGTTGCGGAAACGGCAGGTCCTCCTCTCGTGACTTTCTCCACAGCTTGCGCAGTTCCCTCCTTCTCGTCGAGGCAGCTGTGGTATGTGGGCTGCTTGAGTGCGCTGCTGTACTCGGTGCACCTCCTCCCTGTCGGATCCCGAGTCGTTGGTGAGGTCTTCGTGGTGGACCCTCGGTTGGGACGGCTGGCTCAGCCGTGCCTCTTGCGTCGACCTCTCAGCAGCTTCCGTTGCCAGGGCCTCCTCCAGAGCGACCTGGAACGTTAGGTTCTTCTTAGCGTAGAGGCGTCGTTGCAGCTTCTCATCCTTCAGGCCACCGACGAGGCGGTCACGAAGCATGTTCTCCAGCTCTGAGAAGTTGCAGAACCGGGCAGCTTGGCGGAGAGAGGTCACAAACCCAGTTATGGTTTCCCCAGGGGCTTGCCGCTTTGCGTAGAAGGCATTTCGACGAGCCACCACTGAGGGCTGTGGCGAAAAGTGCCCCTTCAGCTGTTCCATTATTGTTTTGTATGGAACAGTAGCGACGTCTTCAGGCGCAAGGAGAGCCCGGGCGATTTCAAATGTCTCCTCTCCGCAGACGCTGAAGAATATTGCCCTCTTCTTGGCGTCTTCTTCATCGGTGACCCCTTTGGCTTCTAGGAGGAAGGTGAAACGGGAGGCGTACGCTTCCCAGTCTCCAGATGCTGGGTTGAATGGCGAGAAGCTGCTGTCAGTTGCCATTCTGAGTTCCTTGTGTCCCGGAGCTGAAGCCTGGATACACGGTGCGAGGCAGCGGTGCGGCAGGTGGCGGTGCTGCGGTGCTGTGTGTGGCAGTCAGCTCAGCGGGATCCCACCTTCGTCGCCAGTGAAATATACTCAGAGTCGCAAAGTGATTTCATGCTCTTTATTCAGCTCATAGTGGTGAGGAGGAATGAATGAATGTCCCCTCAAAGTATCTGCTTTATATACATTATTTACACAATGGGCTGCACATGATTGGCTAATTCCAGGATTCTACTGTAGGCCAATCAGGTTGTGGATTCACTTCTATCTGGAGCATGATTGGGTGGTTCCTGCTAACCAATCATACTGCTGCATTGTTCTAGGACCAATCAGACTGCTGCATTCTGAATCCTATTGTTCTAGGACCAATCAGACTGCTGCCTTTTGGAGCCTATTGTTCTAGGACCAATCAGACTGCTGCAGTTTGGATCCTATTCAACTCAGTACATAACAGTGATCCACCTGGAGGAGGAACTGGCAAGCCACTCCAGTATCCCTGCCAAGAAAACTCCATGGACAAAGACAACAAGCACTTTAATCCATGCTAACAGCACTAACCTCACAGAGTTGCAGTTCCCAGGACCCTTAAACTAAAACTCCCAAGATTCTTTGAGGGTAAGCGTTGTGATTTAAATGGATGTGATCTTTATGTATTGCCGCTGATGCCAGGCAGACAAAGGTGGGTGATAACAAGCAATATGTTACAACGGCTGTGAAGACGGATGAAGGCTGCAGCAAATAAGAATCTACCAGTCGCTGTGATACTCTTGCCATCGGGATATAGCCTTACTGCGAAGACTGCGTTGGTCAGCGTGCCCTGGTGTACGCACATAAAACAAATTCATGCGCAGGCGTCTTCCAGAAACCCACCCTAAACCCAACCCCCAAAAGTCCCATGGCAATTGGCAAACTGCAACGGGGGCAGTGAAATCTGGAAGCCCCTAGTCATGAACCAGCACATGGGCGGCAGATACAGTTTCAGTCGCTCTCACTCAAGGAAAGAGGCAATTGAGCAGTTCGGCAGCTGTATCCATGACTCTGCTACACAGGATCCACTCTGCTCACCCCGAAAAGGGGGAAGGGCTAGAAAAGGTGCCCTAAACATAGTCTGCCTCCCTTTTCCCCTGACCGGATCCAGAATTGGCCTCCACATTCACTTACGAACTCATTGTTAAAACCGTGTTTATGGAACACAATCTTACTGGCTACGAGGGATCGCCAAAGACTCACGCAATGGGACTTTGCTTTCCTCTCTTCTCTTCATGCATTCCCAACCCTCTGGAGCAGATTTTTTTTTGGGGGGGGGTATGCAAGACAGCCATGGGCAGAAGAAGAGGAAGCTCTGTCATGTCTGTCACACGAGCAGAACAGCAGTGTTGGGTACAACTCCGAGTCTTGCCATGTATTTGGGCATTGTTATTTTCTAAATAAGTTACAGCATGGGTAGGCAAACTAAGGCTTGGAGGCCGGATCTGGCCCAATCGCCTTCTTAATCCGGCCCGCGGACGGTCCAGGAATCTGCGTGTTTTTACATGAGTAGAATGTGTCTTTTTATTTAAAATGCATCTCTGGATTATTTGTGGGGCTATAGGAATTCGTTTATATACAGTGGTACCTCGCAAGACGAATGCCTCGCAAGACGAAAACGTGCAAGACGAAAGAGTTTTCCATTTTTTGAGTCGTTCCGCAAGACGAATTTCCCTATGGGCTTGCTTCGCAAGACGAAACGTCTTGCGAGTTCTTGTGAGTTTGTTTCCTTTTTCTTAAAGCCGCTAAGCCACTAAGCTGTTAATAGCCGCTAAGCCGCTAAGCGCCGCTAAGCCGCTAATAGCCGTGCTTCGCAAGACGAAAAAACCGCAAGACGAAGAGACTCACGGAACGGATTAATTTCGTCTTGCGAGGCACCACTGTATACCAGTATATTTTTTCAAAATATAGTTCAGCCCCCCACATGGTCTGAGGGAATGTGGACCAGCCCCCTGCTGAAAAAGTTTGCTGATCCCTGAGTTACAGGGCAGAAAGGGAATTGCAAAGGGCATAGCTTCACAAAAAAGCACTCAATGGAAGTTTAGACTTCTGAGAAATCAAGGCTTCCCAGCGCATTCTTGTGTGAGCTCCTGTAAAGGTAAAGGTAAAGGGACCCCTGACCATTAGGTCCAGTCGTGGCCGACTCTGGGGTTGTAGCGCTCATCTCGCTTTATTGGCCGAGGGAGCCGGCGT
This sequence comes from Podarcis erhardii, assembly GCF_964252035.2. NCBI lineage: Eukaryota > Metazoa > Chordata > Lepidosauria > Squamata > Lacertidae > Podarcis > Podarcis erhardii. The sequence continues at coordinate 5,282,329 of NC_138497.1, read as the reverse complement.
ACAGCTTCCGGGTCATGTGGCCAGCAAGACTAAGCTGCTTCTGGTGAGCAAGAGCAGTGCACGGAAATGCCGTTTACCTTCCCACCGGAGCGGTACCTATTTATCTACTTGCACTTTGACGTGCTTTCGAACTGCTAGGTTGGCAGGAGCAGGGACCGAGCAACGGGAGCTCACCCCGTGGCAGGGATTCAAACCGCCAACCTTCTGATCAGCAAGTCCTAGGCTCTGTGGTTTAACCCATGGCGCCACCCGCATCCCTATGTGAGCTCCTGTACCAATTTTCAAAACACCATATCTGTCAGGGAATCGGTTGGGTTCTCTGTTTTGCTGAGCCTCTCAGGATTGCTCCTCTCCATCCCATGCTCTGTAGCCTTGGACTGATGAGCAGCAGGCCCCCGCCATCCTCCAGGGGAACAGGGGGCATTGGGAGGAAGCCCCCCCTGCCTCTTGGCATGAGCACCAGCAAGGCAGAAGACCACCTGCTCCCGTCCATTGGAGGGTATGTAACTTTGAGCAACCTCTTCAGCTGGAGGCAGCCGTGCTTCTGAATAGGAAAAGGCTAAAGGGTGGCGCTGTGGTCTAAACCACTGAGCCTTGGGCTTGCCGATCAGAAGGTCGGCTCCCGTTCCTCGGTCGCTGCTCCTGCCTACCTAGCAGTTCAAAAGCACGTCAGGTGCAAGTAGATAAATAGGTACCACTCCAGTGGGAAGGTAAACGGCATTTCCGTGCACCACTCTGGTTTTGGTGTTTTGTTGCACCAGAAGAGGTTTAGTCATGCTGGCCACATGACCCAGAAAAACTGTCTGCAGACAAAACGCCAGCTCCCTTGGCCTGTAAAGCGAGATGAGCGCCACAACCCCAGAGTCGTCTGCGACTGGACTTAACTATCAGGGGTCTTTACCTTTTTTTTAAGGTAAAGGACGCCTGGACGGTTAAGTCCGGTCAAAGGCGACTCTGAAGTTGTGCCGCTCATCTCACTTTCAGGCCGAGGGAGCCAGCGTTTGTCCACAGACAGCTTTCTGGGTCATGTGGCCAGCAGGCTAAGCGGCTTCTGGCACAACGGGACACCGTGATGGAAACCAGAGCACATGGAAACACCGTTTACCTTCCTGCCACAGTGGTACCTGTTTATCTACTTGCACTAGTGTGCTTTTGAACTGCTAGGTTGGCAGGAGCTGGGGCAGAGCAACGGGAGCTCACTCCGTCGCGGGGATTCGAACCGCCGACCTTCCAATCGGCAAGCCCAAGAGGCTCAGTGGTTGAGACCACAGGGGAATTTCCTGCAGGTTTCCCATTGGAACATTTGGTCAGCTTTTTTGAGAATAGGATGCTGGAATTATGTTCTCACTTGGCATAATAATATTGAGCACCTATGAAGGAAGTGCAAATGTGCTCCCTTTTTTTGGATTACGTAAATTATCCTTTCAGAGACTGAAATCCACACCAAGAAGGGGAACATGGGGCTGGAGTTTGAGGAGGTCAGTTTACACTTGGGTCCGTTTCTTCATGAGCGAACATGGCACCGTGATCTGCTTCCCATTTGCTTGTCAAATACCAGCACCCTTAAAAAAACTAAAAAGCCATGGCACTAAATCCACCATTTTAACCTAACATCTACCCACAATTACTGCAGAAATAAGTCAGCAATTTTGAATTATACAAGCACAAAGGAAAACATCTGTAACCAATCACCATTTTTCTTTTCTTTTCCTCACCCCCCCCCCCAAATCTCCTTTTGGCCATTTTACGTCTCGAAGTTCTCTACACAGTTTTTGCAACCCTTGTTTTAAAAAATAAATAAAAATACTAGTAGTAAAAGTTGTTTTTTTAAAAACACACACACACACACACCAAACAAACAGTCTCAAGGCTGGGAAACACATATGAACTGGAGGTTTAGCCTGAAGAGAGAATTTTTACGGCTGACTTATAACCCCCTGAAAAATAGGGGTTTATAATGGAAATGCTGACAGACCTATAACTAGAACAACAATGTGCGTAGAGGAGTTGAATTTCCAAGTTATCTCCTGGCTGCTTTGTGCGAGCAACACAGCAGCAGGAATCTGTGCATCACACACCGCAAAGCACAATTTATCAATTGCAGGCAGCCCAATGAAATAAATATTACGGTTCTCTTTATAGGGAAATGCCTGGAATGATAGGCGGTGATAATGGAGAAACTCTGCATGGGTTTGGGTATCTACTATATATTTTGGGAAATGGTTTGTTCATTTGTTCTCAGGGGCCTCTTGTGATATCATTGGCAAACTATGAACGAGGGCTCCCAAGATTTGGGTGGGGGGTTCTCATCACTGACTGCATGCCAGCCTTGGATTCAAGGTGGTGAAGAGAAGCAAGATATGCATGTGACTTCGGCATTTTTATTTATTTACTTTGTTAAACACGAAGGGCTGCCTTTTGACATAGGATCACCAAACTCGCAGAAGGGTTCCTGTGGTAGGCATGGCAGTCCTGATCGGTGTTTGGACGCTGGTCGCCATTTTGAATCCAGATGCTGGACCCAAACGTGACTTTGGTGTGGCTGGTTTTTGGCACGGCGGGTAAAAACTCACAACTTACATTTAAAAATCACGATGTTTTTTAGTTTCAGGAAAGTTCCAAGGCAATGCCAGGCTAGTGTGTGTGTGTGTGTGTGTGTGTGTGTGTGTGAGAGAGAGAGAGAGAGAGAGAGAGAGAGAGAGAGAGAGAGAGAGAGAGAGAGGATGATTTGGCCTCTAAGTTTTTGTTTTTATTTTACAATCAATTAGGGTTGGCACTCAACCATGATCAAAGCTATTAGAGGGATGGATTGCACACAAGATGATAGATAGATGACAGATGATGATAGATAGATAGATGATAGATAGATAGATAGATAGATAGATAGATAGATGATAGATAGATGATAGATGAGAGTGAGAGGGAGAGATGAGTTAGATAGATGATAGATAGATAGATGATAGATAGATGATAGATAGATGATAGATGAGAGAGAGAGAGAGATGAGTTAGATAGATGAGGGATAGATGATAGATAGATAGATAGATAGATAGATAGATAGATAGATAGATGATAGATAGATAGATAGATAGATAGATAGATGATAGATAGATGATAGAGATAGATAGATAGATGATAGATAGATAGATAGATGATAGATAGATAGATAGATATAGATAGAAGATAGATAGATGATAGATAGATGATAGATAGATAGATAGATAGATGATAGAAGATAGATAAATGATAGATAGATAGATGATAGATAGATAGATAGATAGATAGATGATAGATAGATAGATAGATAGATAGATAGATAGATATAGATATAGATAGATAGATATATGATAGATAGATAGATAGATGATAGATAGATAGAGAGAGAGAGAGAGAGAGAGATGACAGAGGAGAGAAAGAGGGAGAGACACCCCTTCAAATGTAGGTGGAAACATGTAGATGCAAGAGTATGGTCAAAACGAGACATTATACCATTATACCAGGTATCGGCAAACTCAGCCCTCCAGCTGTTTTGGGACTACAACTCCCATCATCCCTAGCTAACAGGACCAGTGGTTAGGGATGGTGTGTGTTGTAGTCTCAAAACACCTGGAAAACTGTTATCCCGAATAACATTTTTTAAAGGGGGGGGGGGCTGGGGATGAGTTCATGAAACCAACGGGGCTGGAAGTCAAAAAGAAAGAAGAAGAAGAAAATCTTGAGACACACTCCTCTCTGGCTTCATAGGATCGCCTCCTCGATCCAGGTTTGTGGCCATCGCCACCAGTCCAGAAGTGGGTGGTTTTGCGGCTTCCGTGTAAGGAAAGAAAAGAGGGAGGTGACAATTGTTCTAGCAGGTGTGTGCAAATGGGGTGGAACAAAGGCGCTAATGGGAAAAGCAAATGGGAGGCTCGCATATCTCAGGCGCATGTTAAAGCCATAGCATTCTGGGAGCATGTATCAGATTTTAAAAAAATAAAAATGAATTCAATAATATTTTCCCCACCCCTTCAGACTGAGTTGAGCAGGGCAGGGGGGTTGAATTAGGTTCAAGAAAGGAAGAATCCCCATTTAGAGCTCTCAGATAAACCGAGAGGGTTATTCTGCTCTGACCCACAAGCCATATCTCTCTCTCTCTCTCTCTCTCTCTCTCTCTCTCTCTCTCTCTCTCTCTTCCACATTTCTGCTTGTCCTGGCTTTTGATGATATTGCATACCAATTCATTCCCCTGGGTCCAAGAGATTTTATTGTTGTTCCTCGTGGTGCCTTGCAAAATCCGCTCTTACCCGCTGAATCGGATCTTATCAGACGCATGGAAAATCCAAAGAGAGTTTGAGCTTCAATCCGGCTCGGAAGAAGGGATTTTCGCAAGGCACAAACGTGGAACGAGAAATGCTCCCGGAACCTCTGAGAAGGATGCAACCCAAATACAGGTCTAGCAGAAGTGTGCATAAGCCCTCAGTAGCTCTCAATACCGTTGGCCGTGGTGTCCACCCAGACCATCTCTGAGTTGGGAGCTGGTAGCACAGCGATGCCATGGTTCTGAAATCTAGGGTCCCAATCAAGGGAAGTCATGTTGTTGTTGTTTAGTCATTTTAGCCGTGTCCAACTCTTTGTTACCCCATGGACCAGAGCACACCAGGCACTCCTGTCTTCCACTGCCTCCCTCATGCTGGTAGCTTTGAGAACACTGTCCAACCATTTTGTCCTCTGTCGTCACCTTCTCCTTGTGCCCCCCATCTTTCCCAACATCAGGGTCTAGAAGGACGCTAGAGATAAGGAGGCTGCCTGGGAGGGGGGGAGGTAAGGACAGCAAGCTTGCAAAGGGGGGAAACAGGAAGACTAAAGCGATAAGCAGAAAAATTAGAAGAAAAGGAGAAGCAAAAAAGTGCTCCAGCTAAGGACAAGACAGTAAGGCAAACAAGAGGGAAGGGAGTGTTGAAAGGAAGCAGCTGATCAGTAGGATCAGAAGAGAGATAAGGGATGCTAGTGGAGGCTGCTTGGGAGGGGGGAGGTAAAAGCCATGGATCCTCAGGATTTTTGCATTGGGTCACCCCAAATTCACCATCAGATCACATAGCATGTCCACAGCTACAGCCTGCACCAAAAAAACAAACACACCCACTTTTTTGTGGGGCCACAATGGCACAAAAAACGTGGTGCCAGAGCACAGATCCACATGGATCCTTAGGATTTTTGCATTGGGTCACCCCAAATTCACCATAAAATCACATATCATGTCTGTAGCCACAGCATGAACCAAAAGAAATCATACATCCACTGTTTCTTTCAGAATATTTTTTCCTTGTTTTCCTCCTCTAAAAACTAGATGCGTCTTATGGTCAGGTGCATCTTAGGGAGCGAAAAATACAGTATACCAAATAAATAAGTAAAACATGCAATGGGGCTCCTTCCCACACCAATGCAGCAGAGGATTATGGGACATGTTTTGCTTTCCTGGTTGCTTTTGTTGAACTGTAAGGTATCAGCTTCTTGGCAATCAGCAAACCGCGGAGAGAAATGTTGCTTCCATATTTGCCTTGCCCCGTTCAATATTTGTTATTGGAGGAAAAAGCCTATCTCCTTTTGATGTGATCTGGAGCAGAACAGGCCCAGCTAAGAGATTACTTTCATATCTTAATTTCCCCCCGAGGAAGAGTTTGTATGTTCAAAATGTGTCAGGGAATTAGTTTGGCCGTAAATTATTTTCTGCACCTGGCCGTCACTGCGCTACAGAGCCTCCTTGCTCTGCGGCTGAGCCCTCCTCCGTCTGCCTGAAATCCCTGGCGAATGTCCACCACGTGTCCCCAAGTGTTTTGAGATGAACGTCTCCCTCCTTTGCACTGAACGCGTTCGGCTCAGCACACCCCACGGCGCACGCAAAGCAAACCTCTTGGCCGGCTGCAGGAGAAAAACCGTCCCTCAAAAGCTCCCGAGAACGAACAGCCACCAGGAATCGTATCCAGTTAGCCTGCATTTTTATTGCCTTAAATTTATGCAGCTCCATGCTGGGGAGGAGGGAGGGAGGGAATCCCTCTACTCCACCGCTGCATTTTCATAAAAGTTTGCAACAAGTCAAAAGGTAAATAGGTTAGCTTGGTGCTGCAATAAATTGTGCTTCCCCCTCTCTTTACAAGCTCTCCAGCTGTTTATGCAAAAATGTAGCAGTAACAATAAAAGCGAACCGATAGTCCCTGCACATTCATTTCGCCGTAATGAAACCTCTCCCCCCCCCCCAACATGGTCTCCTGCAGTCACCTTCCCAAGAGAGGTGTGTAAGGTAAAGGTAAAGGTAACAAAGGTCCGTATAGTTAAAGCCATGGTTTTCCCAGTAGTGATGTATGGAAGTGAGAGCTGGACCATCAAGAAGGCTGATCGCCGAAGAAATGATGCTTTTGAATTCTGGTGCTGGAGGAGACTCTGGAGAGTCCCATGGACTGCAAGAAGATCCAACCTCTCCATTCTGAAGGAAATCAGCCCTGAGTGCTCACTGGAAGGACAGATCCTGAAGCTGAGGCTCCAAGACTTTGGCCACCTCATGAGAAGAGAAGACTCCCTGGAAAAGACCCTGATGTTGGGAAAGATGGAGGGCACAAGGAGAAGGGGACAACAGAGGACGAGATGGTTGGACAGTGTTCTCGAAGCTACCAGCATGAGTTTGACCAAACTGCAGGAGGCAGTGGAAGACAGGAGTGTCTGGCGTGCTCTGGTCCAGGGGGCCATGAAGAGTCGGACACAACTAAACAACTAAGCAACAAATGGTAAAAGAGCCCTGGACGGTTAAGTCCAGTCAAAGGCGACTATGGGTTTTGTGGTGCTCATCTCGCTTTCAGGCCGAGGAAGCCGGCGTTTGTCCACAGATAGCTTTCCTGGTCATGTGGCCAGCAGGACTAAACCGCTTCTGGTGCAACAGATGGAAACCAGAGCAATGTACGGAAACGCCGTTTACCTTCCCGTAGCAGCGGTACCTATTTATCTACTTGCACTGGTGTGCTTTCGAAGTGTCCTGTCTCTGTTGAGCTTTCATTTCGACTCCTTTTCAGGGAAGCCAGTGAGCCTCCCTCTTAATTTGCTTGGGTAGTGTTTAGACATCTTCCTGTTCATCATTTGTTCACTTCCACACTTTTCATCTCATTCCCCTGTTTCTTTTCAAATTGCAAGAAGTCTGCTTCTGCTTCTTCTTTTTAAATGTGGATTACTTGCACTAGGGCACTGTGAAGCACTTTACTCCTCTTGAATCTATTTATAAAAATATTTATATACCATGAACTGTAAAAAAAAAAACAACAACCAGAGCAATTTACAGCAATTGTACATAAAAACCATACCACAAAACATACCATGGAAAGTATAAATCAGAAATCAAGTAACGGTTGTGCAAAGATGTTTTCTTAATGGCCTGCATAAGCTTGCCAACAACGTTTTCAGCTGGCATTTAAATGATGAAACACAGGACACCTGCTGAACCTCCTATTAGCAGAGCACCCCACAATACTGGGCCATTGACACAAAAGGTTTCTTGTTGTTGTCAGATGAGCTGCACCGACTCAGGGAGTTGTGCAAAATCCACTTCCAAGCTAGGGAGGAGGGGGGGGATTGCGGGCTTCACACCCCTCCCCACACTCGCGGGGGCTGGCTCCAGCCCCACACGATAGCAGGGAATCCTCGGACACATCATACCCCGAGCCAGCCAATCGGCTGGCGTGGGGGGCGTGACCTCTCCTACTTAGGAGGGTCTCCCTCTTTCCCGCACCGCAGCTGACTTGGTTTTCCCTCCCCTCCCACCCGTTAGGCTAGGTTCTCTGACGTTGCTATGAACCTCGGTTGGTCGCCGTCAAGGGGCCTGGTAGGAATTTTTCCAACTGGCAGATTGGCACGAGCTATTTGGTTTTCGCCTACCTTGTAGCCAACTGTCACAACTCCACGGTATTGGCGGTTAGGCATTGGTGGGGGTACTGTTTTATTGTTATGCAGATGAAGGGGGGAAGGAGCGCCATCACCTTCCCCCAAAAATCAAAGGGTAGTCTGGTAAAGGACTCCGGGGGGCGTGGCCTCATCCTAAGCCTATGGAGGTGTGGGCCCATGACACGCCCCCACATGGTGACCCCGGGGGAGGTTCTAGTTGATGTGCCTCAGCAGGACTCCTCCCGCTGGTGGTTAGAATCATAGAATCATAGAATCCTAGAGTTGGAAGAGACCACAAGGGCCATCGAGTCCAACCCCCTGCCAAGCAGGAAACACCATCAGAGCACTCCTGACATATGGTTGTCAAGCCTCTGCAACCTTCACCAGCCAGGCTGGTTAGTTGTAGGACCAATGCCTAAGCCAATACCGCTTAATTCCTGTAATCAATAAAGTTGTGGCCTAATTTGACCCATTAACTCGAATTCTTGTGTCCTGTGTCTTTATTTCTATGGGGGGAGGCGGGAACTTGCCACGCAACCTAAATTTCTCGTACGCACTTGAATCCCTCCTGCAATATACGGACAGTCTGGAGGTGAGCAAAAGAGGTACGGATTGAGTGAGCTCCTTATTTCTGACTCTTCCATTTCATTTTGCTTCAAAGCTGCCATCTTTCCGTTCCGCTAATAAACAGCACCCGTGTCCGATCCTCAATAGTTCCTACTGGGCTGGCTCAGCGGAATCACAAAGCAACGTTCCTGAAAATATTGCCCTTTCGAAAAACAACATCTTTTTCCATGCGGCCTCATAACAACACCTGGTTGCCGTTGTTTAAACAGCACTGCTGTGCCTGATCTCACGGGGTGTCCTCCGAGCAGCTTTTAAACACCTGCTTGCAGTTTTACAGCCAACAGCACGAATACCTTCCTAAGTACAAACTAGATGCAAAAATTCATGCAGCAGGTTAAAATCGCTCATCTGCTCATTAAGTTGTGGCTTTTAGCGTGCAGCTCCACAGTGCAGGAACGCACAATACATTAAGCATTAAAAAGTTCCCTAAACAGGGCTGCCTTCAGATGTCTTCTAAAAGTTATGCAGTTATTTATCTCCTTGACATCTGATGGGAGGGCGTTCCACAGGGTGGGCGCCACTACTGAGAAGGCCCTCTGCCTGGTTCCCAGTAACTTGGCTTCTCGCAGTGAGGGAACCACCAGAAGGCCCTCGGAGCTGAACCTCAATGTCCGGGCTGAACGATGGGGGTGGAGACGCTCCTTCAGGTATACTGGACCGAGGCCATTTAGGGCTTTCAAGGTCAGCACCAGCACTTTGAATTGTGCTCAGAAACACAGCTGTCATTTTGGGCCGATGAAGCTCAAATACGGGAAACGAGGCGTCATGTTTGAAGTCCAAACAGGTGTGCTGGGGTCACGGGGTAACCCGAGAACTGCGGTCCAGGTCCGGTCCAGAATCCATAGGTTCCGCTAGGAGTCAGTCCAACAGGGCTAAGGCAGGACACAAGGCAGAAAACCAGGCAAGGACGGGTACAGCATCTCAGGAAGGATCTGGCATACAGCAATGTTGCTCCCGCAACCTGGGGCGGGGTCCGACAGCCTTTTATCTTTGTTAGGGTAGCGGCTGGTCCTGATCCCCCGGCGACTCGCCTCCCTGTTTCGCCTGAAGGCAAGCACTCCTCCTGCGAGTACTCAGGTCTCTCCTTCTCTCAGACCTCAGTCTCTGCAGCTCGGGAGACGTTGGTGGGTTACTAGACCCAGAGGCCGCTTCAGCCTCCCCTGACCCAACTGGTAGTGGAGCAGCTGTAAGTGATGGCCCAGCTGGAGGCAACGAGGTCATCCCCGCATCTGGAGCCAGGGCAGGCTCAGGCCCCTGACTCGGCCCAGCTGGTGTTTGTTGCAGGGGAACCTGTGCAGAATGGGGCTGTTCAGGATCAGGCCCCAGACTCGGTTCAGGTGATGCCTGAGGCAAAGGATCCGGTGCAGACTGTGTCTCCTCTGGTTCCGAGTCTGAGCCCGAGTCCCATCACAACAGGACAGGGGCCACTTTTGTCCAAAAACATTGGTGTCGTGAGAGTGCGTGTGACCCCCACCCCCACCCCCTGACCTATCCTGCATTTTGCCCTGGCCAAAGGTGGCAACCCTAGAGGGAACACCTCCACTGTTCAAAACAGGCCTCATCCATGTGTCACGTCCTACACGAACATCATCCACACACCTCACCCAAATGGCCGCTGGAGACTTAGAGTCACTTCCTGGTGTCACATCTGAAAAAAGATAATCTTGGGATCTGCCCCCCCCCTTTTAAGGTACGTAGAGCATTTAAATCTTCCAGCACCTCACAGCCCTCTAATCCTTTCTGCCAGGCACATCAATAAATATCCCCGAGATGCATGGCAAAACATTTCTTCTTTTAATAACTCCAGCAGCATGGCAGGGCTCTTCCTCCCCACTCCATTACATCATCATTATCAAAGTCGAAAGGAAATTAATTTTGTTTTCCGAAGGCTTGGCAACAAGTCGGCTTCGCCCGACATCTGCTGTTTTCCTACCTAGGTCATTCTCCGAAGCGCAGTTTCCCCCCTTCTTACTTCTCATAACAGTTTATCATGCGCTGCTCTTTGCCAGGGAAATAAAACGTGCGGCGAGATTTCTCACCGGCCCCGTAAAAACGTGTAAAGCTAACCCTAAAGCCGATAGTCATCGTCTATATTTCACTTTCAAAATAGGTTGGGTGTTGTGTTTTTTTTTGCTGGTTTCGAAAGAGAGAGGCAGAAAGAAAAGAGAGCGGTTTGGCCGGGGGCAGGGAGAGCTGGGGGCGGACATTGGAGGAACTTCTCACCAAAGACTGTCAAGCGAAAAAATAACCTCTCTTGGTCTCTGCCTGAAATTTATTACTCTCCCTGCTGCATTTTGTTTTAACAGATGGGCCTTTATCAGCAGGGTCTATGGGCAGCTTACCAGTTCCTTTCAGGAATGGGGGACTGTCTCTATTGACTTGGGCTCTTATCTCGGCACTTAGAGCTATATTCGGACCACAACATTCTAGCGGTTTTATTTTCATTTATTGATGCAGAAGATAAAGCACAGAGAATCTTATGTTCTCCCGAGTGCAGCCAGGCTACCTCTCATAAGCCTTCCCTGGCCCCGTGCGTTGTCGACAGATATCGAGGGTGGCTGTCATGTACATAGCCTCCAAGTGTCCCGATTTCCCAGGGACAGTCCCAGAATTACAAAAGCCACCCTGGCTTCAGATTTGATCCCAGAATGAATGAATGAATGAATGAATCTTTATTTGCATCAGCCACCGGCCCTAACAATAAAACAACAATACGATAAACAAAGAACAAAGGTTTTTTTTTTTTAAAAAAAGTCAATTATATAAAATGCATCTTAGGGTTTTGAATCAATAGTTTTAGTATGTGTGAAATAGTGGACACTGACAAACTGGAACGTGTCCAGAGGAGGGCAACCAAAATGGTCAAAGGCCTGGAAACGATGCCTTGTGAGGAACGGCTAAGGGAGCTGGGCATGTTTAGCCTGGAGAAGAGGAGGTTAAGGGGTGATATGATAGCCATGTTCAAATATATAAAAGGATGTCACATAGAGGAGGGAGGAAGGTTGTTTTCTGCTGCTCCAGAGAAGCGGACACGGAGCAATGGTTCCAAACTACAAGAAAGAAGATTCCACCTAAACATTAGGAAGAACTTCCTGACAGTAAGAGCTGTTCGACAGTGGAATTTGCTGCCAAGGAGTGTGGTGGAGTCTCCTTCTTTGGAGGTCTTTAAGCAGAGGCTTGACAACCATATGTCAGGAGTGCTCTGATGGTGTTTCCTGCTTGGCAGGGGGTTGGACTCGATGGCCCTTGCGGTCTCTTCCAACTCTATGATTCTATGATTCTAAGATCAAAGAGTGGATCTTACTCTGATTGCCCCAGCTAAAAACCTTGCCACCTTTGCAGTCGCCTGCTCATCTTGATCTGCCAAGAGAGGGGACACTGTGGCAGTGGTTGGGCGACCCGGAATGGACAATAAAAGAGGGGTGATAACCTCATTCCTCAAGTCTTTATAAAGAGTGCAAGCCAGAAGGGCGTACGCCACCAATTCAGTACTGCCATCTCCACAGGGACATAAGCGCTTTTCGTGTGGAATTTGTTGGAATGGTCCCAGAATGTCCCTATTTCACCTGCCAGTACTGAACTCGGGCAAGAGGATGAACCGGTGTCTCTCCTGACCCACTGCGGTTGCGAATGCCTGCGGCTGTGAAGGAGAAGCCTGTTTCCTCTCTGTGGCCTCTTGGTTGTTGTTTTTTAAATGCTTTCTTACATGCTCTGTTACCTCCGGGTCGCCTAAAATATTTAAGCTGAAGTGTATTCATCCTGAGGTATGACTGTAAATATTATTTTTTTAAAAAAGAGAGAGAGATGCATTATAAGTAAAAGCACACATTCTACTCATGTAAAAACACCAGGCAGGCCCCACAAATAACCCAGAGATGCATTTTAAATAAAGGGACACATTCTACTCATGTAAAAACATGCTGATTTACGGATTCCGTGGGCCGGATTGGGCCGGATCCAGCCCCTGGGCTTTAGTTTGCCTACCCTTGCTCTAGACGCAGTGGCGTAGCGTGGGTTGTCAGCACCCGGGGCAAGGCAAGTAATTTGCGCCCCCTAACCCGTGGATTTGCGCCCCCTAACCCTAACCCCCAGATGTTGCGCCTGGTGCGGCCAGCCCCCCGTGCACTCCCCACGCTACGCCACTGTCTAGACGGTCCAGAAGGATGTTATGGTCGATGGTATCAAAGGCCGCTAAGAGATCCAGCAGAACTTATACTGTAAATCTATATTGTCTTCCTCTTCTCTAGAAGGTTTTTTGGGGGGATGGTCTCCACCCTACCTCCTCAGCCCAGTCCCTGACACCTTGTTTTCAGGAACAATTGATTTTAATGAAAGGGCTGGTACCATGCTGTTTTTATCATAATGGTGGCTTTAATAGATTTTATATCTGTATATCGTTTCGATCCTATCAATGCCCAATTGTTTTCTAATTATTGCTTTATTGTGATTTTAGCTGCTCTTGTTTTTATCTGTAAGCTGTCAAGGGACAATGTGGGGTATAAATAAATCTACAACAACAACAACAACTTTTTGCCGTTTCCACAAACTCACAGAGTTTACTTTGCAAAAGTGACGGCAACTATTAGAGGCCATTCAATTCAGAGAATAATTAAAGAGTGGGAGGGAGTGAAGGAATATATGAAAAAATATGTTCCAGAACTGGAATATTAATAGATAACGTGTAAAACGTCCAGGGGTAAGCAAGGAAATAATAAAAGAATCAGCTGAACAATGATTAAATTATAACAACACAACAAGATGGAAGAAGTAAAAATAAAATAAAATAAATCATGCATGGGTGAAGGGGAACGGGGGGTATAGGGGAATTTGAAATATTATTTATAATATAAAAGCTTTAATATAGTGGTGCCCCGCAAGACGAACGCCTCGCAAGACGGAAAACCCGCTAGACGAAAGGGTTTTCCGTTTTGGAGGCGCTTCGCAAAACGAATTTCCCTATGGGCTTGCTTCGCAAGACGAAAATGTCTTGCGAGTTCCTGCGGGTTTTTTCCCCTTTCCTTTCCTTTTTCTAAGCCACTGAGCCGCTTATCAGCTGTTCCGCTAAGCTGCTAAAAGCCGCTAAGCCGCTAATAGCGCTAATCTGCTAAGCCGTCAATGGGCTTGCTTCGCAAGACGAAAAAAACGCTAGACGAAGAGAATCGCGGAACGGATTCTTTTCGTCTTGCGAGGCACCACTGTATAAAATTTCTAACTGTGTTGTATTTGTATACAGCAAAGAGAAGTTTAGAGTAATTAGGTATATTTTAATTTAGTTAATTATGTAATAGGTTTAAGTTAGAAAATGAATATGGATGTTGAATATGATGTTTGTAATTTTTCTTTTTTTGGTTTTGGAAATAAAAAAATAAATAATAATAAAACAACATCAACACAATTCTAAGCAAACCAAAGGTTCCCCCAAGACTAGCTGCACCCCTGTGGTATTTATCAGGGCACCGACTTCCTTCTTCAGCCTCGAACCCCAGATGCTCACAGCAGGGCTGGCAGAGTTAACCTGCCTCTGGTGTTTCCTGCTGCCCTTTTTAGCTCATGAACTTTATTCAGCAGCAGTCCTTGCTTTTGCAGCTCTGGCCCTGAGACATGGGGGAATTGCTATCTCTTATCCCCAGTCCAGGGGTCTGTTTCAAACGCAGCTACATTGATAAACGGCGCTCTAATTTTGCTCCATAGGAGGTGCGAGATTAAGCAATAGGCTGAGAGCTGCTGCTGCCTGGCTGCCTTGGAGCTGGAGTTATAGTCCTGAGGACTTTTCTAAAAGAATTCTGAATGCGTGCAATAGCATCCCTGCACAGGTGGGACAAAGGGAGGGGGGGTCGTGAGAGAGAACTGTGCAGCAACCAGCTCCCAGGGACTGAAGTGGCAATAAGGATACAAGAATAGAAGAAGATGGATGTCCAACTAGGTAAAGGTAAAGGGACCCCTGACCATTAGGTCCGGTCGTGACCGGCTCTGGGGTTGCGGCGCTCATCTCGCTTTATGGGCCGAGGGAGCCGGCGTACAGCTTCCGGGTCATGTGGCCAGCATGACTAAACCGCTTCTGGCAAACCAGAGCAGCACGCGGAAACGCCGTTTACCTTCCCGCCGGAGCGGTACCTATTTATCTATTTGCACTATGATGTGCTTTTGAACTGCTAGGTTGGCAGAAGCAGGGACCGAGCAACGGGAGTTCACCCTGTCGAACCACCAACCTTCTGATTGGAAAGTCCTAGGCTCTGTGGTTTAACCCACAGCGCATGTCCAACTAGTCATTTGCAAAAAAACAACAACACCGTTGTCCAAAAAGGTCCACAACTCTTGTGTCTGGATTATTCCTTTTTAAAAGCCATCTGCTCTGCATGAAGCAGGCGTCTTTCTTGGGAGAAAAGCAATGACAAACCTAGGCAGCATCTTAAAAAGCAGAGACATCACCTTGCCAACAAAGGTCCGTATAGTTAAAGCTATGGTTTTCCCAGTCATGATGTATGGAAGTGAGAGCTGGACCATAAAGAAGGCTGATCGCCGGAGAATTGACGCTTTTGAATTCTGGTGCTGGAGGAGACTCTTGAGAGTCCCATGGACTGCAAGAAGATCAAACCTATCCATTCTGAAGGAAATCAGCCCTGAGTGCTCACTGGAAGGACAGATCCTGAAGCTGAGGCTCCAATACTTGGGCCACCTCATGAGAAGAGAATCATAGAATCATAGAATCATAGAGTTGGAAGAGACCACAAGGGCCATCGAGTCCAACCCCCTGCCAAGCAGGAAACACCATCAGAGCACTCCTGACATATGGTTGTCAAGCCTCTGCTTAAAGACCTCCAAAGAAGGAAACTCCACCACACTCCTTGGCAGCAAAGTTAGGTTAGGATGGAGAAACACGGTTTTCCCCAGTCTTTGCGGTCAAGGTACAACTAAAGGTAACCTGGGAGAGGAGACGGTGGAAGAAGACTGGAAGAAATTTAAGATTTATTTACAAAAATATTGTAAATTGTATGAATGTTAAGAAGGATGCTAGAGTATAAACAACTGGGCACCATTGAGTTTAAGGAAGTGAATTATGAAGATAAGATAAATTTAAGAAATGATAAAAATTTTGGAATATGTGGGTTATATCTAAACTTTTTAAGATTTGAACAAAACGATAGTCAAAATTTGAGATATAACATTGGAAAATTAGCGATGAAGATTAAAAATAAGGGGATAAATTTGCTGAATAAAACTATAACCAGGAACGCAGGAGCGGGATATGTGAGGGAGTCCAAAGAAGTGAAAAGATCTATGTTAAGAGATGTGATATTGTATTGTTTTATTGATATTCTGATTTAAACAAAAAATTGTTAATAAAAAATATTTTTTTAAAAAAAAAGGTACAACTAAAGGTAGGGGTGGAATTCAATTCAGCTCACATTCAAAGGGGAATACATGAATCGAAACACAGCCATTCTTCCCAATTAGCACGTCCCTGAATTTTGCAGTGCCCTTCTCCAGCCTTCTGATAGGTACAAAAATGGAATTGCTAGGGTAAATTATGCATAGAAATGTGAATATTAATAATAATAATTTATTATTTATACCCTGCCCATCTGGCTGGGCTTCCCCAGCCACTCTGGGCGGCTTCCAACAAAATATTAAAATACAGTAATGCATCAAACATTAAAAGCTTCCCTAAACAGGGCTGCCTTCAGATGTCTTCTAAAAGTCTGATAGTTGTTGTTCTCTTTGACATCTGGTGGGAGGGCGTTCCACAGGGCGGGTGCCACTACCGATAAGGCCCTCTGCCTGGTTCCCAGTAACTTGGCTTCTCGCAGCGAGGGAACCGCCAGAAGGCCCTCGGTGCTGGACCTCAGTGTACGGGTAGAACGGTGGTTAGTGAAAATAACCAAAATAAATAGTGAAAATAACACGCAGAAATGCATTCTATAAGGAGAAGTAGCTTTGCAAAAATGTGCATATCGAGTGGAATTGCGTATATTAGCAGAAATTCGCACTAAAATGCTAATGAATTCTCATTCGGGTTTTTTAAAAATAAAGGTAATTGCAAATCACTGCAGAAACATAAGGAACCAACGTTACAAGTGGGAAAATGAGACAATGAAACCAAAACTGACAGATTTGCCCCTCTTTAAACACAGCCAAATGGTAGTCTAAGTTGCCCACCTGTGAAATGATGCTTCTCTGCCACAAACTTAGTTTCTGAAGTAAAATTCGAATGGGACTGCAATGGCACAAACATAGGCGATTTCTAGAAATCTGCTGCCTGGTAAGCAGGTGAGATAAGACCTGGGTGCTAGACACAAGATTTACCCACCTGGGAAGAATGGCAGATGAAAGTGATGGACTATATGGAACTGGCGGAAATGACTGGCAGAATCCGAGACCAAGGTGAAGAGTTAGTGGAAGAAGATTGGAAAAAATTCAAAGTTTATTTACAGAAACATTGTAAAATTAAGGAATGTTAGAAGGTTGTTGGAATAAGTAATGTGGTTTTAGCAGAAATGATATAAAGGATTAGGTTAAAATTGATTTATTAATTGGTGAAAGACGAGAATTACAATATATTAAGATAAATTATTAGGATAAAAACAAAGCTGGAAAGGATTTGCTGAAACACCTAATTGAACTAGAATACAAAAAAGGGAGGTGTGAGGAGGTCAAGGAAATAAGCAAAGGAAAGAAAGCTATGTAAAGGTCTGATTTGTTCTTTTTTAATTGTTTGTGTGTATTTTTTATGTCTTTGTTATTTTTCTTTTTTCTTTTTCTTTTTTGTAACTTTCAAAATCTGAATAAATATTATATATATATAAAAAGATAAGACCTGGGTGCTGAGCCTCTCCTCTCTTGGTATCCTTCTTGCAAGAGGCCGGGCCTATCACGCTGCCCCACATCAGAGCCACCAGAGAACAAGGCAGACACATGAATAAATCAATATTTAGGTCCTGTCTGCACCATACGTTGAAAACACATGGCTTCATACAATGAATCCTGGAAACTGTGGTTTGCTCAGCACACTGGGAATTGTAGCTCTATGTGAATAAACTGCATTTCCCAGCAGGGGCCTTCTTAAGCATATCCGGTGCTGTGGTGCAAAGATCCCTCCGGCGCCCCCCCTTTCCCAGACTTGTCAACCTTTTTTAGGGCTGGAGGAGGCGGGCAGTGGCTGGAGGGCAGCTCCTATGGCAGGGAAGAGGCGGAGGCTGGACGCAGTGCCTCCCAGCTCAGCTGGACGCTTCGTGCTAAAGTGGCCATGGCAGGCAGCACACCGAGTGAGCGAACTTGCGCCAAGCGAGGGTGTGTGCACTGCCCCCGCTGAGCGCCAGCTTGGTTTTTCCCCTTTTAGTCTTCTGGCGCTCCGCAGAATTCGGTGCCTGCAGACTAAAAGGGGGGAAACTGAGCTGATGCTCAGCGGGAGCAGCGCACACACCCTCGCTCACTCAGCGCGCTCGTTCGGTGTTCCCTGGCGCCCTCATGAACTTGGCGCCCTGGCGCCCTGCGCCACTAGCCTCTAGGTGTAAGACAGGCCTGTATCTGTGCCTTAAATGCATGGTCTGAATGCGACCCCAGCTGCATCTGCCTTGGTCCTCGGCCTTACTAGCGAAGGAGAGAGAAAAGGAAATCTGGGTGCATGAGCAACAACTGTTTCTAGGCTGGGTTTTGAATCATAACGAAAGCATATCGGGCTTCTTGGGAGTGTCACCCAGCTGCAAGAAATTCCTCCCCTCCAGCCCCCTTTGATGGGTCCCCTGCCTTCTTTGTGTTACACTCGGCTAAGGACCACATGCCCTTCTGAAGTGCGGCCATGCTTGAATTACTTCATCTGCGTATAAATTTCATAGTTATTTGAAACACATGCAAAACGCAGATACCAATGTACTCTAAAATTGATTAAATATCTGCCTCATTAAAGTATAAAACCTGCAGCGTAAGAGGCCCCTCTGGAGTCTTCACTTTGCATTAAGGCTGCTAACCTTTGCCAGCAAAATACTATTCTCATTTTGGCCGGGGTTTAAGGGTGCCACATCCGCACTGTAACAGCTGCCTCTTTCCATGAGAAACGGGCGCACAAAAAGCTCACAGAGAGAGGCCACGACAATACTTTGGCTCGCCTTTGAGTACAGCAGGGGGTGAGGGAGGTTTCTTCAATCCTAGGGCCATGTTACCTTCTGGGCAGCATCCCGAGAACCATGTGCCTAGGAGAGCCAGGATTAGAGGCAAAAGTGGGCAGAGGGTATTTTAGGTACGTGGGTGGTGCTGTGGTCTAAACCACTGAGCCTCTTGGGCTTGCCGATCAGAAGGTCGGCAGCTCGAATCCCCGCGACGGGGTGAGCTCCCGTTGCTCTGTCCCAGCTCCTGCCAACCTAGCAGTTCAAAAGCACACCAGCACAAGTAGATAAATAGGTACCACTGCGGCGGGAAGGTAAATGGCGTTTCTGTGCGCTGCTCTGGTTTCGGTGTTCCGTTGCGCCAGAAGCAGTTAGGTCCTGCTGGCCACATGACCCGGAAAACTGTCTGTGGACAAACGCCGACTCCCTCGGCCTGAAAATGAAATGAGCACCACAACCCCATAGTCGCCCTGGAGTGGACTTAACCGTCCAGGGTCCTTTACCTTTACCTTTTTACCTATTTTGTGAACGAAGACATTACCTTTGGCAAGTCCCTTCCAACTTTACAATTCTAGGATTCTGTGATTGGATGTTCATAAGTTCTAATGCCTCAAGGTCCATAAATAGCAACACCCTAGAGATCCCAGGCCCTAAGGAAGTTAGATTGGCTTCAACCAGAGCCAGGGCCTTTTCCACACTGGCTCCAGCCTGGTGAAACGCTCTGCCTCATGAGACCAGGGCCCTGCAGGATCTGATTTCTTTCCGCAGGGCCTGTAAGACAGAGTTGTTCCACCTGGCCTTTGGCTTGGAGCTGATTTGATTCCCTCCCCCTCTTTCTTTTTCCTTTTTCCTTTCTCCTCCTGTGATGAGGCTGCATTTCAATATTTTAATGTATTTTAATCTTGTTTTTAAGTTGTATTCATTCAACTTGTTTTTATTATTGCTTGTTAGCCGCCCTGAGCCCGGCCTTGGCTGGGGAGGGCGGGGTATAAATAAAAATTGTTGTTGTTGTTGTTGTTGCTGCTGCTGCTGCTGTTGCTGTTGCTGTTGCTGTTGTTGTTAATGTTACAGGAGAGGGAGAAGAAACTTTTCTCTATCCACTTTTTTCGAGCCGTGCGTAATTGTATAAATTATCATGCTACCTCTTACTAATCTTTTCTCTAAATTAAAAAGCCCTGAATGCACCAACCATTCTTGCCTGTTGCTGCACCACTTTGCTAAATGCTACCTCAGCTGGAACCCACTTTCCTGGTTGCTTGGAGCCCAAACAAGGCAGAGCAGGATGAATGCTGGGATCCTGGCCGTCTACTCTCTTCCGTATTTTTTTACCTGTTGCCCTTGCAGCTGTGGCTGAACCTAGAGCACAAACTCTGGTTCCAGAGCAACCAGCTCTCTCTTTCAGAAACAGGACTCAAGGATCCTCAATTAGGGTTCGGTACCCCAATCCATAGCTTCTTCCTGGCCCTGACGTAAACAATGCCACGGTTTTATTTTATATTTCTGGAGGGGGAAATGCAAACGTAGAGAAAAACACATTTCGCTTTCATGATTCTTATTAATCTAATCTTGTTATTGGCATACCACGATGGTCCATGAGAAATTTAGAGATGTGGTCAGTGGCCCCCCAAATCTTTGGGGTGGTGTGAAAACGGAACTGAAATGAAATATCTGGCAAACCCCCAATCTGAGTGTACCTAAACTCTTCTCTGGAAACTGAAATGAGTTCTAAATTAACTTCTCCCGGTCAAATGCCAATTTTCCTGGAGCCTGATTCCCTCAATAAAGCAAAGCAAAGCAGTCAGGAAGTAAAGATGGAGAGCAAAAGGAAAGCTGCAAAATTAAATGGCTATTCCTTTGCATGTGGAATTTGGTGCAAAATACTTCCCTATAAATAGTTGTCCATAAACACAACTGCAGCAAACGTATTTGGTAAATGCCGGGGTCAAAGGTCTTCGATGTTTATAGCCTTGTAAACTCAAAGGCAAGTAAATTTATTGCTGGAATGAGTTTCTGAGTATTGGCCACCATAAAAACCCTCCACTCCAGGTACGAGAGGCCTCATCAGTTCTCTCTGCAGCTATTGCAGGCTTGGGGAGCCACCATTTGCTCAGAAATTCAAGCAGATATCTCATGGAATCATAGAATCATAGAGTTGGAAGAGACCACAAGGGCCATCGAGTCCAACCCCCTGCCAAGCAGGAAACACCATCAGAGCACTCCTGACATATGGTTGTCAAGCCTCTGCTTAAAGACCTCCAAAGAAGGAGACTCCACCACACTCCTTGGCACCAAATTCCACTGTCAAACAGCTCTTACTGTCAGGAAGTTCTTCCTAATGTTTAGGTGGAATCTTCTTTCTTGTAGTTTGGATCCATTGCTCCGTGTCCGCTTCTCTGGAGCAGCAGAAAACAACCTTTCTCCCTCCTCTATGTGACATCCTTTTATATATTTGAACATGGCTATCATATCACCCCTTAACCTCCTCTTCTCCCGGCTAAACATGCCCAGCTCCCTTAGCCGTTCCTCATAAGGCATCGTTTCCAGGCCTTTGACCATTTTGGTTGCCCTCCTCTGGACACGTTCCAGTTTGTCAGTGTCCTTCTTGAACTGTGGTGCCCAGAACTGGACACAGTACTCCAGGTGAGGTCTGACCAGAGCAGAATACAGTGGCACTATTACTTTCCTGGATCTAGATGCAATACTCCTATTGAGTATAGCCGGGTTTGCCATTTTGAATCCATCCTGGGCTGCCTGCTCAGTCATTGGCCATTTCCTGGGTAGAGATGGGGTAAGCAGCTATAGGGTTTCCCTTGGATCTGGTCCTATAGTTACAAACCCACAAAGAACCTTCCGTCAGCCATGGCTGATACAATCACAGCTGTGACTCCTCCAAGAGAGAGATAGATTGACCTCAGTTCTTCATGCCCTGACAACATCTGGTTTGGACTACTGTAATGTGACGGACATGGGGCTGTCCTTGGAGACCACTCAAAAGTTCAACAAGTACAAAACACAATGTCTAGATGCCCAGGGTCAGCAGAAGACCTTTTGCTGCTAGAAGTTAAGGAGAAGGAGATATCTTCTCCCCATTTCACACACAGAAGCCAACAGCAGTGGCAGCTGAATCTTGTTCCAAACCACAGGAACCAACTCCTAGGAGCTGAGGTCCCTTCAGCCCCCCTCCAATAAATTATTTGAGGGGCTCAGGGGCCCACAAAGTTGGTGAGCATTGCCATTCAAATGGTTTGCATGAGCCACATCTTGCAATCGATTATGCAGGCTGGGGCTTATCCTCCAATATTTTACTCAAGTGGGTAACCCTGTTCTAAACAAGCAATTGGGTAGCATCTTTCCCTGCACCTGAGAGAGCAGACCAGGTTAGGGGGCCCAAGATAGTCTATGTAGTATACAAGGTAAGGGATGTTGGTGGCACGCTGGTCTAAACCACTGAGCCTTGCCGATCAGAAGGTCGGCGGTTTGAATCCCTCAACGGAGTGAGCTCCCATTGTTCTGTCCCAGCTTCTGCCAACCTAGCAGTTCGAAAGCATGCCAGTGCAAGTAGATAAATAGGTACCACTGTGGCAGGAAGGTAAATGACGTTTCCATGCACTCTGGTTTCTGTCAAAGTGTCCCATTGTGCCAGAAGCGGTTTAGTCCTGCTGGTCACATGACCCGGAAAGCTGTCTGTGGACAAACACCGGCTCCCTTGGCCTGAAAGTGAGGTGAGCACCACAACCCCACAGTCGCATATGACTGGATTTAACCATCCAGGGGTCCTTTACCTTTTTTCTTTTTTCTTTACCTATGTAGTATACACAGCTCTGTCCTCCAACAAGGGGGAATAGCTGAGGGAGAGCTCAGGAGAAACCACGGGCATCATCCGTCAAAGAAGGGCAGGACATACTGGTAAATGTGGATGTCAAAGTTATGATGGGCATGCTTTTAATTCAACGGGCAGAGAGAAGAGAAAGGACCAACTTTCCCATTCCATTCAGTCATTTGCTTTCTATGATCAACTGAAGTTTCTGCATCCATTTTTACAGAATCTTCTCACTGGGTTCTGAGGCTACCTGCAAGCAATTTATTTGGTTATTTCTTGAGAATGTCTCAAGATTCTACTTCTGAGGAGGACCGTATTGCTCAAAATGCATAAGGTATTCCTTTTTTGCTTTTACCAGCACCTCAGACACCCTCTGTGTGTGTTGTTCCATAAATTTTTGGACATGTTTTCATTGTTGTAACCCATCTTGGGACCTTAGGGTGAAGGGAAGGTAAGAACATGTGAGGATGAAACCTTTTCCTGATGTTTAGTCAGAATCTCCTTTCTTGTTCAAAACATTTGGAAAGCATCAGGCTGGGGGAGGCTGTTCTAGAACACTGATACGTGCCTCAGCACTCCACTTGCCATCAAACACTGGAACTATTGGGATTTACTTTCCAGTAAGACCATCACTGAGCATAACCCAGCTACTGGGAATCATAGCAGGGCCTGCTCAGTGATGGCACCTTGTGTTCCCACAATAAGGTAGGTTGTAAACTGCCCTGTGATCGCTGGATGAAGGGTGGTACATAGATTTAATTAATAAATATTAATAATAAGCTCAACTGGGTAGCAGGGGTCAACAAACTTTTTCAGCAGGGGGCCAGTCCACTGTCCCTCAGAACTTGTGGGGGGCTGGACTATATTTTTTGGGGGAATGAACCAATTCCTATGCCCCACAAATAACCCAGAGATGCGTTTTAAATAAAAGGACACATTCTACTCGTGTAAAAACACGTTGATTTCCGGGCCGTCTGCGGGCTGGATTTAGAAGGCGATTGAGCCGCATCCGGCCCCCGGACCTTAGTTTGACTACCCTTGGGCTAGAGCATGGTGCTGATAACGCCAAAGTTGCAGGTTCGATCCCCATAATGGACAGCTGTATATTCCTGGATTGCAGGGGGTTGGACTAGATGATCCTTAGGGTCTTTTCCAATTCTATGATTCTCTGGATAAGGCAAGCTCTGATTTAGGCTGGTTATCCATTCCGGCTAAAAACATTCCTCTTCTGCCAGGCTTTTTGAGTCAGGATTATTCCCACATCCATGGAAGTTGGGCAGATACATGCTTTTCCTTTGTGAAATTGTGCATGTTGTGATTCTGTACGGTTTTTGCGATTGTTTCTAATTGTTTTTTACCCATTCTGTGTGCCGCGGCCCACGCTGGAATTGTTTTTACAGCATAGGAAGGGATATAAATCTGGGAAATAAATATAGGCTGTTTTGACACGGATCAGGAATGTGGTTCACAGGGAGTTTTTCGGCTATTTTATGGGCAGACTCCCACCTCGCCTGCCCTTCTGCATGTGCTGGGCTGCATGCTTGATTGAACTGAAATCAGGTATTGCACAGGCGAGGGCAGCCAACATCTCAAAACATTTTAGGACTTTTTTTTTCCCTTTTTTTTTTTTTAAGGGCATGAAAAATCAACCTTATAAATCAAATTCACAACACTGTAGATTTCAGGCGGCTTTGTGACACCTCCTGGATAATATCGGTACTGCAAACGGACATGTACGATCTCATCTCCCCACAAAGAAACGTTTGAGACCTACTGGAGCAAAATCTAATCTTTCCTCCGGTATTTTAATAGGAGGGCAAAGAATGCGTTTCCTGCTTTAATCCAGACAGAATTTTGAATAAGTCTCTGTGTGGAGAAATTAATCCCTGTCACTTTTGGGTTGTCTTTGCATTTTAAATCGCCGCCGATAATGCATCGAGTTCCAAAGCGCACCAGATAATAGAACTTTAAGGTGGATTCCAAACTCCCCCCTCCGAATCACCCCCCCCCCAATTGCGTCAACACGGCATGTTGCGAAGGATTATCAGTGGGGTGGGGTGCACTCACAGTTTGCAAAAGATGCCAGCAGGCTTAGTGCCCTGCGCAAAATAATGGTTTATTCCAATACGGGGATGGCGAACCCATGGCTTTGGCAAATCCCATCATCCCTGACCATTATCCATGATGGCCAAGGTTGATAGGAAATGGAGTCCACCTTCTGAAGGGCCACAGCTTCCCCATGCCAGCTCTAATGGACAGCAGACTGGGTGCAGCCTCACCCCAGCCTAGTGGGAAGAGGAACTCAGTGAGGAAGAGAACAAATTGCTGCTACTTACTTAAACTAGGGTCGGTCTTGTAGGAGACCGTAGTGCCCACAGTCTTGGAGGGTTTCAAAAGAAGATTAGGCAGTTCATGGAGGAGAAGGCTATCAATGGAGATGATGGCTCTGCTTCCACAG
The DNA here is from genome assembly GCF_964252035.2 of Podarcis erhardii. NCBI lineage: Eukaryota > Metazoa > Chordata > Lepidosauria > Squamata > Lacertidae > Podarcis > Podarcis erhardii. The sequence goes on along the minus strand of NC_138497.1, from coordinate 5,257,422 downwards.
TCAGAGGCAGCAATAATAATAATAATAATAATAATAATAATAATAATAATAATAATTTATTATTTATACACAGCCCATCTGGCTGGGCTTCCCCAGCCACTCTGAGTGGCTTCCAACAAAATATTAAAATACAGTACAGTGGTACCTCAGGTTACAGGCGCTTCAGGTTACAGACTCCGCTAACCCAGAAATAGTACCTCAGGTTAAGAACTTTGCTTCAGGATGAGAACAGAAATTGCCTGTGGCAGCAGGAGGCCCCATTAGCTAAAGTGGTACCTCAGGTTAAGAACAATTTCAGGTTAAGATCAGACCTCCAGAACGAATTACTGGTACGTTCTTAACCTGAGGTACCACTGTGATACATCAAACATTAAAAGCTTCCCTAAAGAGGGCTGCCTTCAGATGTCTTCTAAAAGTCTGGTAGTTGTTGTTCTCTTTGACATCTGGTGGGAGGGAGTTCCACAGGGCAGGTGCCACTACCGAGAAGGCCCTCTGCCTGGTTCTCTGTAATCTCACTTCTCACAGTGAGAGAACCACCAGAAGGCTCTCGGCGCTGGACTTCAGGGTCCGGGAAGAATGATGGGGATGGAGAAGCTCCTTCAGATATAATGGACCGAGGTTTCTGAATCCTAGTTGCTGGAAACCTCATGAGGGGAGAGATTCTCTTGTGCTCGGATCCTGCTTGCTGGCTTCCCAAAGGCATCTGGTCGGCCACTGCGAGAACAGGATGCTGGACCAGATTGGCCCCTGACCTGATCCAGAAGGCCATCCCCCTGTCCCACCAGGATCTAAAGCACAACTGGCAGGAACTTCTCTGTGGTGGCTCCTCGTCTTGTCTCTAATGACCCTTCTCTGTCAGAAGGATGCTTTCTTTTATTTAGCCAGGGCTATGGTCCACAAGTAGTAGTTTCCCAGTAGTGATGTATGGAAGTGAAAGCTGGACCATAAAGAAGGCTGATCGCCGAAGAATTGATGCTTTTGAATTCTGGTGCTGGAGGAGACTCTGGAGAGTCCCATGGACTGCAAGAAGATCCAACCTCTCCATTCTGAAGGAAATCAGCCCTGAGTGCTCCACTGGAAGACAGATCCTGAAGCTGAGGCTCCAAGACTTTGGCCACCTCATGAGAAGAGAAGACTCCCTGGAAAAGACTCTGATGTTGGGAAAGATGGCGGGCACAAGGAGAAGGGGATGACAGAGGACGAGATGGTTGGACAGTGTTCTCGAAGCTACCAGCATGAGTTTGACCAAACAGTGGGAGGCAGTGGGAGACAGGAGTGCCTGGCGTGCTCTGGTCCAGGGGGACACGAAGAGCTGGACACGACTAAACGACTAAACAACAACAACATGGTCCACAAATTGACTTGTAAATATGTAGACGTGGTTTTAGCTGGCTATCATACAGTAGCAACTCACCACTGGGGCAGAGCTTCCTGGCAGGTGATTCGCTGTTGCTTACAGAGCAAGGCAAGTGGGCAGGTTGGCGTGGTTCAAACGCATCAGCGGAACCAATCTGGCTCTTCTGCTGTTGTGTTTGCACCACACTGACCTCTTCCCACCTCCCAAGCAGTTACTATTGCAGCTCCACCTCTCCTGGCGAGCCATTTCTGAGTTTATAGTGAAATATTCTTGGAGTCGAGAGTGGATTTCATGCTCTTCATTCCGCTCATAGTGGTGAGGAGGAATGAAAGTTCCCCCAAAATATCTGCTTTATATACATTATTTACACAATGTGCTGCACATGATTGGCTAATTCCGGGATTCTCCTGTAGGCCAATCAGGTTGTGGATTCACTTCCACCTGGAGCTGGATTGGGTGGCTCCTGCGGACCAATCAGACTGCTGCATTGTTCTAGGACCAATCAGACTGCTGCATTCTGAATCCTATTGTTCTAGGACCAATCAGACTGCTGCATTCTGAATCCTATTGTTCTAGGACCAATCAGACTGCTGCATTCTGAATCCTATTGTTCTAGGACCAATCAGACTGCTGCATTTTGGATCTTATTCAACTCAGTACATAACAATAGGATGTTTTAGCTGCATTATAATTAATTTTAATTATAATTGTTATGCAGCAATAAAAATGCTAGCACATATGCAAAGCTAAGCAGGGTCTGGTATGGTTTACAACTGGATAGGGGACCGCGTGTTGAGATTCCTGCATTTCAGGGGTTGGAAGAGATGACCTTCAGACTCTATGATTCTATTATTATTACCTGTCCTTCACCAGTAGGCCCCAGGGCAGGGCCCAACATATTAAAATCAGTTTAAAGTTGATTACAGTCACATCTCAGGTGTCAAAGGCCAGGGCGAAAAGGTGCGTCTTCTGCAAAAGTTACTTAGGAGCTGCTTCCAACGAGACCCTGTCCTGGGCCACCACCCCTGGACTTCTCTCTGCAGACCTGGGAGAGGCTGTAACTAACCTGAGCACTTTTAATTGGGCCTGGAAATGGACTGGCAACTGATATGTGATTTCTTGCTATACCATTCGGTGGGGAAGTGGGGTACAAATTTAAGTACGCAAATCTATGACCCCACCAGGCCAAATTCTTTGCGACTGCCGTAAAACTTTGAGAACAAGCCGTGCTACCTTAATGACTGTGACGCGGGTGGCGCTGTGGGTTAAACCACAGAGCCTAGGACTGGCCAATCAGAAGGTCGGCAGTTCGAATCCCCGTGACGGGGTGAGCTCCCGTTGCTCAGTCCCTGCTCCTGCCAAGCTAGCAGTTCGAAAGCACGTCAAAGTGCAAGTAGATAAATAGGTACAACTCCGGCGGGAAGGTAAATGGCGTTTCCGTGCGCTGCTCTGGTTCACCAGAAGCGGCTGAGTCATGCTGGCCACATGACCCAGAAGCTGTATGCCGGCTCCCTCGGCCAATAAAGCGAGATGAGCGCCGCAACCCCAGAGTCGGCCACGACTGGACCTAATGGTCAGGGGTCCCTTTACCTTTCCCATGATGACTAAAGCTTTAAATCACAATTTTAGGTTATATTTTAGTGATTAAGATTTAGCTGATATTGTATGTTTTAAACTGCTGTTATATCTGTATCATCCCTGTTATGCCCTATTGCAAATTTAAATGTACTGTATTCCTATTGTGTGTTATGACTTCCCTGATATTGTATGTGAGCTGGAACTGGTCTGTGACCAAAATAATAAATCGACGCTGACGACCCCACCAGCGCCCCCTCTCATGCGCTGTTTGAACCGGGACGGTTCCAAACGGTGCCACCAATTGCGGCCGCCATCGTCTCTGCTAGCCATTAAAGCTGGTGCAGCCTCAACAAAACGAAACATGCAATATTGCCTTGTTAGTAGATCTTCTATTATTCCTCTGGTCAGTGCATCTCTCTCCACAGGTCTGAGCGTTCCCTCTGGATGCAAGCAAAGAGGTAATAAACATATTTGTTTCATTACAACGTCTTTTAAAATTATATATATATATATATATGCCAGAAAAACACCACTCAACCAACTGTAAGCTGACCTCCAGCCAAAGTACACATTAATTATCCAGCTTAAGTCAGGCGGATGCTCAAGGGAAGGGGAGATAAAGTTACCCCCAGCTGAATACTTTGTAGTTAGCACAAATGTAATATAAAGCGAACCAGAGTTTGTCAAGTGTCTGTCTGGATTTTCAGTTTTCATTAGTGCCCTAATTAAAACCACATTTCTCGACTATATTACCTATAACAAGAAAGGAATGAGAAATGAGGTTGTCAAGGTCAGCCTCTCCCTGCTCTTAACGCTGAGGATCTGCAGGCCACGGGGCTGGATTTTGGTGTAAACCAGAGCAAGAGGGGTGGAATGTCACGTCGCAGCCGAAACCTTTTTGTGGGCGAAGAGGCAAGCCCATGAGATCACTTCCTCCTAACCACCAACAGAATGGGTTTATCGGGACGGCGCTTCTGAGACAGGGAGGTGGGCAAGGGTGGTGGCGGGCAGAAATGACAGGCACCCTGGGCCTGGGTCTCGTGACCCCCGTAGGTTCAAAAACGGGAAGCAGGCGAGGTGTAATTTGGGCTGTGCCTCACTACGGGTTAGTCCTAGGACCAGGGTCAGATTTAGGTTTGATGAGGCCCTAAGCTACTGAATGGGATGTGGGTGGTGCTGTGGGTTAAACCACAGAGCCTAGGACTTGCTGATCAGAAGGTCGGTGGTTTGAATCCCCGTGACGGGGTGAGCTCCTGTTGCTCAGTCCCTGCTCCTGCCCACCTAGCAGTTTGAAAGCACACCAGTGCGAGTAGATAAATAGGTACCACTCCAGCGGGAAAGAAAACAGCATTTCCGTGCGCTGCTCTGGTTCGCCAGAAGCGGCTTAGTCATGCTGGCCACATGATGAGCGCCGCAACCCCAGAGTCGGTCACGACTGGACCTAATGGTCAGGGGTCCCTTTACCTTTAAGCTACTGAATGTAATGGGGCCCTTGATATGTCCAGCTGTCAACAACAATTTTTTGTGTGTTTAATATATGCTATATGGTAATTTATGGACCTAATAGGTACAGTGGTGCCCCGCAAGACGAATGCCTCGCAAGACGGAAAACCCGCTAGACGAAAGGGTTTTCCATTTTTTGAGGCGCTTCGCAAGACGAATTTCCCTATGGGCTTGCTTCGCAAGAAGAAAGCCCATAGGGAAATCTCCGGTGACCTCTTTTAAATGCTGGCGGTGGGGAGCAAAGCCTTTCCCCCTCCCTCCGGCCTTCAGAAGAGGTCCAGGAAGGCCGGCGGGGGCCGAAAGGCTTTGGTCCCTACCGCCAGCATTTTAAAAGCGGTCCGGGATAGCAGGGAAGCGCTTCCCGCTATCCTGGACGGCTTTTGAAGGCAAGCAGGGGGGGAGCAAAGACTTTTGCCCCCCGCTGGCCTTCAGAAGAGGTCCTGGACCTCTTCTGAAGGCTGGCGGGGGGCGAAAGTCTTTGCTCCCCCCCGCCTGCCTTCCCGGGGGCTTTAAAATCGCCCCGGGACAGCAGAGAAGTCCGCTGGCCGGGGCGATCTTAAAATGCTGGCGGGCGGCAGCGAACCCTTCGCTGCCGCCCGCCAGCATTTTAAAAAACCCCGGGACAGCGGAGAAGTCCTCTGCTCTCCCGGGGTTTTTTAAAATGCTCGGGGTGGGAAGAAAAGCCCTTGTCCCCCCCCCCAGCCTTCAGAAGAGGTCGGGAGACAGACTGTCCCCGGACCTGGTCTGAAGGCTCTTTCCATAGGAACGCATTGATTGATTTTCAATGCATTCCTATGGGAAACCGTGCTTCGCAAGACGAAAAACTCACAAGACGAAAAAACTTGCGGAACGAATTAATTTCGTCTTGCGAGGCACCACTGTATCTATAACCATTTACACATAACAGTCCGTGCAGAATGTAGGCACCCTATATATAGAAAGGAGCAAACCAGTGATATTTCAGGCAGGCAAGCAGCCGGGGCCCATGACTTACATCATAGGAGCCTACACAACATAAAACACTGTTGCTATGTGTAGGTTTTATTTTATTTGTTGTTTATCTTATATTTTGGAAATGTACATCCAGGGATTTTTCCCCTTTAATTTTCTTGGGGGCCCCCAAGAGAGTGGGGCCCTAAGCTATAGCTTGTTTAGCTTATACGCAAATCCGGCACAGGTATTATGGCAGGGTGCCAGACAGATACAATGAGAGAGAGAGAGAGAGAGAGAGAGAGAGAGAGAGAGAGAGAGCGCTGCCATTTGGGTGCTAACCTCAAGCGGAAGAAGCGCTCAGCAAAGACTCTTTGGTGAAGATCTTCATTGTGGTTCTTCAAGGCCTATTGCCTACTTCTCCCTTTGGCTGGAGAATGAGAGATGTTACATACTGAAATTCTCACCTTGGGCCAGCAGGGGGATACTGTAGATAGTTTTCACTCAGGTCCACATATGCAAATAAGGGATTGAAAGTGATGTTCAGTGATTGGATAGTTACAGAAAGTGGTTACTGTTGCATTGTAGTACAGCTCTATATAAGCAGGCTGGCTGAACTCTTCAGTTCAGTTCTGTTCTGGCCTGTGAATAAATAAGAGCTGTTTGAAGAATCGCTGTGTCGTCTGATAAGTTCACCCACAACTTAACAAGACGCAAGGACCCTGCTTTGCACATAGAACCACAGGTATACAGAGCTGGAAGGGACAGAAAGCACCATTTGGTCCAACCCCTTGGAATGCAAGAATCATATGACTGGGGAAGGGTAAGCCATCCCATCTACTTAGGTATGGTCCCAGTAGACCTGAAGGAGCACCCCCACCCCCCATCGTCCAGCCCAGACACTGAGGTCCAGCTCCGAGGGCCTTCTGGCAGTTCCCTCCTTGCGAGAAGCCAAGTTACAGGGAACCAGGCAGAGGGCCTTCTCGGTGGTGGTGCCTGCCCTGTGGAACGCCGTCCCATCCAATGTCAAGGAGATAAAGAACTGCAAAACTTTTAGAAGATATATGAAGGTAGCCCTGTTTAGGGAAATTTTTAATGCTTTATGTTTTTTAATTTATATTATTATTATTATTATTATTATTATTATTATTATTATTATCATCATCATCATCATTCTATTGGAAGCCGCCCAGAGTGGCTGGGGAAACCTAGCCAGATGGGTGGGGTATAAATAATAATGATAATATATTATTATTATTATTATTATTATTATTATTATTATTATTATTAAAACAAACTCTAGAACAAGGGTGTGGTGTTGTGTGTGATTCATCTCTCTCTTTTTTAAAAAAATAATATTTATTACTTTTAAAAGGAAAGAAGACAGAAGAGAAAAAAACAAAAACAAAAAAGACAATACAATACAATATATATTGCATCTCTTTTACATTTTCATTCTTAGCAGGTACAGCAAATTATCCCAACCTGCAGACATCCGTATGTGTTGCAAAGCAGTAGCATTTGATGCATATTTTTTTTAAAAAAACAAACAAACAGGACAATGTTTTGTTTGCCCAAAAAAAAAAAAAAAAAAAAAGCCATGAAATGGGAACCATAAAAAAAAAGTATTCCTTTTTTAAATAGAAAAGAAACCCAGGCAAATGTTTCTTTTTAGAAATGGTGGCTTGCTTTTAGAAAGGGTCAAGGGCCAGGTGGGAAGAGAACGTCCCTCTCTGCTTGAACCTCCTGGACGTTGGTTGTTGCCAGCTCTCGGGCGAAGGGGATGCTGGGCCGGGGAACCGGATTTCTCTCCCAAATGTCCTTTTGGCAGGCAAGAGGCCCTCCGTCCCAGCCGGCTCCAAGACCACCGCAAGAGACAGCCGTGTGGCCTCAGGTGCCAGCAGGAAGCTCTTGGGGGCCCAGATGTTCTTCCTGGGGGGGGAGAGAAAGAGCAGGAGGCTGTGGCATCTGGAAGCGTCAGCTGCCAAGTGGGGGCTCATCATCTGCCGCTCGCAGGTGCTGCCGTTGCTGCTGGCACGCGAGGAGAGCGGAGCGAACCTGACATCCCGGGAGGATGTGTTTTCGGCTTAGCACAGCACAGGCCGCTCAGAGGCAGGGGCTGCTTCAAAGCATCCCAGATGTTCCTGCAGGCCCTTCGGTCCAGGGTCTGCTGAATGCATTAGGGCTGTGGAAATGCCCCAGTCTTTCTCTCTCTGTGTGTGTGTGTCTGTTTCTCTGTCTCTCTCTCTGGCACAGGGGCTCCTGAGATCCCTTTGCCTCTCAGATCTTTTGTAGCCAGGGCCGGATTTAGGTTTGATGAGGCCCTAAGCTCCTGAAGGTCATGAAGCCCTTGATATGTCCAGCTGTCCTTTGCCAACAACAAATTGTCGCTGTTTTTTGTGTTGAATATATGCAATATGGTAAAACCTAAAGGGACCCCTGAACATTAGGTCCAGTCGTGGCCGACTCTGGGGTTGCGGCACTCATCTCGCTTTATTGGCTGAGGGAGCCGGCATACAGCTTCCGGGTCATGTGGCCAGCATGACTAAGCCACTTCTCGCGAACCAGAGCAGTGCACGGAAACACCCTTTACCTTCCCACCAGAGCAGTACCTATTTATCTGCTTGCACTTTGACGTGCTTTCGAACTGCTAGGTTGGCAGGAGCAGGGACCGAGCAATGAGAGCTCACCCCGTCGAGGGGATTCGAACCACCAACCTTCTGATCGGCAAGTCCTAGGCTCTGTGGTTTAACCCACAGCACCACCCGCGTCCCTTTAGATACCTATTAGGTAAAACCTAATCTAATAGGTATCTAAAGCCAATTGCCCATGTTGCCATGCAACCAGTCCATGCAGAATGTAGGCACCCTATATATAGAAGGCTTTATAGGTCAAAACCAGCACTTTGAATTGGACCTGGAAGCTAAGTGCAATTGGACCACGATCAGTGTAATATGCTTAAACCGTCCTGCTCCGACGAGCAATCTGGCCACTGATTTCTGCTCTGTCTGTCATCTATCGGTTTATCTGACCAGAGTGGCTAAGGAAAGCCAGTCAAATGGGAGGGGTATTCTTATTCTTATTCTTATTCTTATTCTTATTCTTATTCTTATTCTTATTCTTATTCCTATTACTTCCCCACCAGTCATCTGGCTGGGTTATCCCAGCCACGCAACAGGGACTCAAGGCAACGTGCAGCCAAATTTTAATTTCATTCCGTTTATCTGTGGAAGGCGCTGTACACAATCCCTTCACTTGCATGTTTTTCCTTTACAGCCATTCTGTGAGGCAGGATCAGTGGAAAGGTTGCCATTGGCTCAAGGTGACAGGTGTCAACGTGTATATAATCTTGATGTGCTTCGAGATCCAACGAGGGAGAAGCTTCGTGATGTAGAACGGGATGAACCTTTTTAATTGGAGGGTTTGGAATGCTGTCTGCACAGGCCTCGATGCCCACTAGGGCAAAGGGGCTGCAACCTATAGCCCTGGATTAGGCAGCCCTCTGGATCTGACAGGCTTGGTGCAAATAGTAAGCGAATTGCCTTCTTCGGCTCACCTAACTCTGGCCCAGACTCCCAGGGGTGCCCTGATGAATGTTCAAAGGGTGCAGCCTTTGGGTCTAGATTACAGTACTGCCACCCACCGCCCTGGCACAGCCTGGTCACATCATACATGCATGGAGGGGACACATACAGTGTTTTCTGTGACGTGGACCCAAAATTCTGCCTTCTTCTGCCATCCGGAAAGCAAATTTGGGATGAGTATTGAAAGCCAACAGCTCCCCCTGCTGGCTATTTTCAATATTATTGAATATTACTGTATTTGTGATAGGTAAAGGTAAAGGGACCCCTGACCATTAGGTCCAGTCGTGACCGACTCTGGGGTTGCGGCGCTCATCTCGCTTTATTGGCCAAGAGAGCTGGCATACAGCTTCCGGGTCATGTGGCCAGCATGACTAAGCCGCTTCTGGCGAACCAGAGCAGCGCACGGAAATGCCGTTTACCTTCCCGCTGGAGCAGTACCTATTTATCTACTTGCACCTTGACGTGCTTCGAACTGCTAGGTTGGCAGGAGCAGGGACTGAGCAACGGGAGCTCACACCATCATGAGGATTCGAACCGCCGACCTTCTGATTGGCATGTCCTAGGCTCTGTGGTTTAACCCACAGCGCCACCTGCATCCCCTATTTGTGATAAGTTGTCTATTTTCAAGTTATGTTTTTGTGATGACATGTTTGTGTTGGATCAGATTGTTATAAGGTCTACGGTCTTCATTGTTTCTGCAGCTTGTAAACCGCCCTGTTTATGGTAATATAGAAGGGCAACGTACAAATTAAAAGTGAAATGAAATGAGGAAGAATCACAATTAATCTATGATTCTATGAGAGTTTAGTATTCCTCCCCTACACAGCTTTTTAATGGTCCGCCTTGCACTCACCCAGCTAATTTAGACCAGTGATCCCAGTTTCTTAACAGCAAATTTGCATTCCAAAGGGCCTGAGCAGATCACCCAGCAAAGAGCATTTCTTTACGGAATTGCATTATTTGTTGATGAAGCCGCTTCCTCCAACATCCTTCGTCCTCTAGCTTACAGGAAGAGGAAAGCGCACGATGCGGGTGATGCGAGGCGCGTCGACCAGCCGCTCATCTCCAAAGACCGAGGAAATCCCCATGTCTAAACATGGATCGTTAAACTGTAACATCTGGAAGGCAGGCGAGCTGTCCGCTGCAGAAGATCTCATCAAAGGACCTCGGATAACGTGCAAATGCGTCCCTGAGGGCCCTCTGGCCTTCCAGCTCCTGCGCTGCGAGACACGTGATTTAGAGAGACGATAGCACAGCCTCTCTCCATCTGCGGGGCTGACAAGGAGGCCTTGGGAGAGCATTAACGCAGAATTAACACACAGAGGCAAATGCAAAGTGAAGGGTTTGTCCCGGCCAGCGCGTGTGAGGCCAGTGATGTATCAGTTTGGGAAGTTACAGTCCAAGTGGGGCCATGCATCAAATCCTGGGAACAATTTAACACAGCGTTTCTCAAACTCGGGTCTCCAGCTGTTTTGGGACTACAACTCCCATCATCCCTAGCTAGCAGGTCCTGTGGTCAGGGGTGATAGGAATTGTAGTCCCAAAACAGTTGGAGACCCAAGTTTGGGAAAACCCATGCAGTTTCAATTTAATGCATCCATTCCTCCTCCTCTCCAAAGTAGATCCATTCAAATTGATGGCCAATTTGTTGTTGTTGTTTAGTCGTTTAGTTGTGTGCGACTCTTCGTGTCCCCCTGGACCAGAGCACGCCAGGCCCTCCTGTCTTCCACTGCCTCCCACAGTTTGGTCAAACTCATGCTGGTAGCAAAATAAAACTTTGCCACACCAAGTTCAGATACCTAGGGGTACAAATAACCAGAAACCTCAATAAATTGTACCTCCACAACTACAAGCCCCTGTGGCGACAAATTAACAAAGACCTAAAGAGATGGAATAACATGAATTTCACTCTCTCAGACAAAATAGCCATGATCAAAATGATCACACTCCCAAAACTAACCTACCTATTCCAAACCCTCCCAATCTGGATCCCCTCAACCCAACTTCGCAGTTGGCAGAGAAAACTACACTCTTTCATCTTCTCACATAAAAAACTAAGAATAAGCCCCAAATACCTGCACCTCCCCACCTCAGGAGGAGGATGGGGAATCCCCAACATAGAAGCATATTACAATGCCAACCAAATACGCCATATAATCCCATATATACTAGAAGATGAGACAAAACAATGGGTACACCTAGAGAGGGACACAATTGAAAACACCTGCACCACAACATACCCACTCCTCCCAAACAAACTAAAGAAAATTCCCACAACACTTAACAGGTACACACAGACCATGCTCAAAGCATGGAAAACACAAATAGGCAAACTATCCCCAACCCCATCCCCACTAATCCCCCTGGCGTACCACCCATTATTCTACCATGCAGCACAAAACCTCCAGACAAAAACCTGGCGAACCAAAGGCTTATATCGCCTAATAGACTTTTATAAAAATAACAAACCCTTGTCAACACAAGAAATACAAGACAAACTAGAAGACACCCAAATGACCTGGTTAACACAACACCAACTACATGCCTTCTTAAACAACCCAACAGTAAAATCAGCAGCAACTAGGCCCCTGACAACCTTCAAAAACCTCCTCCTAACAACAAAGGGAAACGGTAAAGGGACGGTATCCGCAATATACAAAATACTACTCCAAAATCCCGCAAATCCCCTAGACACAATCAAAAAACAATGGGAGAATGACATAGGCTATGAGATTAACCCCACTCAATGGACCAGAATGTGGTCTAAACCCCTCTTTAAATCCATATCAACGAAAAGAAAAGAACTCAAACTGAAACTCACCTACAGGTGGTACCTAACACCAAGGAAACTAGCGCTAATACACCCAGGAACCTCACCAAAATGCTGGAGAGGGTGCACCTCCACAGGCACATACCTTCACATGTGGTGGGAGTGTCCCAAAATTCAACTATTCTGGACAACAGCCATACAAGAAATATGTAAAATAACTAAGCAAGTAATAGTTACAGATAGGTAGCCGTGTTGGTCTGCCATAGTCAAAACAAAACAAATTCCTTCCAGTAGCACCTTAAAGACCAACTAAGTCAGTTCTTGGTATGAGCTTTCGTGTGCATGCACACTTCTTCAGATACACTGAAGAAGTATCTGAAGAAGTGTGCATGCACACGAAAGCTCATACCAAAAACTGACTTAGTTGGTCTTTAAGGTGCTACTGGAAGGAATTTGTTTTGTTTTAAGCAAGTAATAGACATCACCCCAGAATTGGCCCTACTAAACATCTTCCAAGACAACAATGCCCATTTACACCACAAAGAACTCATAACCCACCTGCTCTCAGCAGCCAGAAACATCATAACCAGACACTGGAGAGACCTGTCAGGAGTAAGCATGGACCAATGGTACCAAATAGTATGGGAAACAGCCCTACTAGAAAAATTAACTAATAAACTGAAACTGACACGGGGACAAACAGAAGAAGACGCCTTCACCCTGGTATGGCTCCCCTTTATCACATACACAGCCCAACAGGACAATGACAATAATCCACCAACAGCATATAAATCAATATGGCTAACCTGATCCAAAACACCCACCCACCTCACTCACACACGAAAACAAAGATCACCACAGCCAATCACAAGCAAACAATCACACCCTAGGCCAACCCCAACCTCTCTCACCACCAAAGGAACACAAGTGAACAACACAAGCAACGCTGACACCAAACTCTACATACATTAAACATAATAGAAACACCGCCACCCGACCCCACCCCCATCCATCCTCCCTCTCCCCACCCCCCTTTCTTTTTTCTTTCTGTTTTCTTCTCCCCCTAATGCCTCAACAAATGAAACGGATTTGTAAAAATGTTACATGGAAGAAGAAGGGGGAAAAAATACGAGGCACTACACTTCTGTAAAACAAGAAAATCCTTAATAAAAAATATTTTTTTAAAAAAAAAACTCATGCTGGTAGCTTCGAGAACACTATCCAACCACCTCGTCCTCTGTCGTCCCCTTCTCCTTGTGCCCTCCATCTTTCCCAACATCAGGGTCTTTTCCAGGGAGTCTTCTCTTCTCATGAGGTGGCCAAAGTCTTGGAGCCTCAGCTTCACGATCTGTCCTTCCAGTGAGCACTCAGGGCTGATTTCCTTAAGAAATCAACTTAGGTCCACTAATTTCAGTGTTGAAGCTTTTGAATTATGGTGCTGGAGGAGACTCTTGAGAGTCCCATGAACTGCAAGAAGCTCAAACCTATCCATTCTGAAGGAAACCAGCCCTGAGTGCTCACTGGAAGGACAGGTTTTTGTTTTTGAAATCCACATATTGGCATAAACCCTAAGAAATTGTCTTCTGTTCCTGGTGCCTTTGCAAAAGACAATAGAATTCCTCCACTCCCCTCTCCCAAAAAAGTTTGTTATAAATCTGTTAAATAAAGAAAATAAAAGCACACAGGGCTGGGTCCCGTTCAATCAGGAATCACATGGTGACTGGTATGATGTCACAATGTGACATGTTGATGTCACAGGAGGTCAGGGAATAGAAGTGTGTGAGTCAACACAAGTGATCAGATACTGTACTCAGCTACGCTAGTGAAGAAAAAGCGTTTTATATGCGTTATAACAATGTGACACCAGAGGGCGCTGTGGAGTTCCATCTTCTGCCAACGTGATTTCCCACTGAGGTTTATAACACGTTTTCCTGAAACGCTTTTTGGATGTGTCTAGATCCATCCTTGACTGAGGATGCTGTCATCGAAGGCAACCGAGGGCATGTTAAAAGAATAACAATCTTTTTTTCTTGAATGCACAAAAAGGAACCTACTAAGAGTTTTCCTGGATCAGGCCAATGGCCCATCTAGTCCAGCATGCTGTTCTCACAGTGGCCAACCAGATGCCTGGGGGAAACCCACAAGCAGGTTTTGAACACAAGAGCATCTCTCCACTTCTGTGGTTTCCAGTCTCTGGTATTCAGAAGCTTTGTTGCCTCCAACCGTGGAAGCAGAGGGTAGCAATCGTGGCTGGTAGCCATCAATAGCCCTCTCCTCCCGGACTTTTTCTAATCCTCCTTTAAAGACATCTAAGCTGGTGGCCGTCACTGCCATGTCCACTGCCATGTCCTTGGGAGCCAGTGTGGTGTAGTGGTTAAGAGCGGTAGTCTCGTAATCTGGTGAACCGGGTTTGCTTCCCCGCTCCTCCACATGCAGCTGCCTCACCTCACAGAGTGTTTGTTGTGGGGCAGGAAGGGAAAGGAGATGGTTAGCCACTTTGAGACCCCTTCGGGTAGTGATAAAGCGGGATATCAAATCCAAACTCTTTTTCTTCCTTCCCTGCCCTTTTTTGGAAAGATGAGCGCCTCCTTGGTATGCTTCAGGGACAATCCAGGGATTTAAGGAATGGAGAAGAGGCAGGCCTCAAGGCAAGAAGTAATCCCAGTGGGAGAGGTTTAATTTGAATGCCAAAAGGTAGCCATCAATAGCTCTCTCCTCCATGACTTTTTCTAATCCTTTAAAGACAGCTGGTGGCCGTCATTGCCGTCTCCTCCAACATTTCTCAGTAGAAAATTGGGACGTGTGTCAGCCTCCCCTGTCGCAGCCCCTAGCTGGCAGCTGCCCACTCTCTCCCAGTGCCGGATTTACGTATAAGCTAAACAAGCAATAATAATAATAATAATAATAATAATAATAATAATAATAAAAAATAACAACAACAACAACAACAATAATAATAATAATAAATTTATACCCCGCCCATCTGGCTGGGTTTCCCCAGCCACTCTGGGCGGCTTCCAACAGAATATTAAAATACAATAATCTATTAAACATTAAAAGCTTCCCTAAACAGGGCTGCCTTCAGATGCCTTCTAAAAGTCTGGTAGTTGTTTTTCTCTTTGACATCTGTAGCTTGGGTCCCCACTCTCTTGGGCCTCCCCCCAAAAAAATTAATGGAAAAAAACCCTGGATGTACATTTCCAAAATATAAGATTAAAAACAAATATAATAAAACCTACATACAGCAACAGTGTTTTGTGTTGTGTAGGCTCCTGTGATGTAAGTCATGGGCCCCACCTGCTTGCCTGCTTCCTAAAATATCACCGGTTTGCTCCTTTCTATATATAGGGTTCCTACATTCTGCATGGACTGGTCGCATGGCCACATGTGCAAATAGCTTTAGAGACCTATTAGGTCCATAAATTACCACACTGCATATATTCAACACAAAAAAAACAGCGACAATTTGTGACAGCTGGACATATAAAGGACCCCATGACCTTCAGGAGCCTTAGGGCCTCATCAAACCTAAATCCGGCCCTGGCTCTCTTCCCTCCTCGCGCCCTTCCTTGGCCTACAACACACCTCATGCCGCCATGACAGAGGTGGCAGCTTTGGTGGCATAGCTCTCAACTTTCAGATTTGAAAATAATGGATCAGCAGCCTCGAAAATAAGGGATCAGCAGCCTCACCCGTCCCAGGGACAGTCTATGGGATATCTAACAATCCGGGATAGCAGCGGGAAGCAGCGGGAAATGGCGCAGGAATAAGGGAATTTCCCGCAAAAAAAGGGAAGGTTGACAGCTATGTTTGGTGGCAGTTGAGGGGGCGGCAAGAGCGTTACTCATGTCCGCTGTCCCTGCTCCGGCGGGGAAATGTCTTCCCTGCGCACAAGAGTTCCACTTTGCGCAAGTGCTGGCTCATCCTCCTCTCATGTCTGGTGGCGGCGGCGCTGGATGTGGGAATGTTCTGGGGTGCAGGAGAGGATATATTGACTAATTATCTCCTTATCCAACTTGTGCTAACAAGTTCCCAAAATATCAGCAGAGTTTATGACATTCCCTTTTAAGATCGCAACGGTAACGCTTGCACAGGTTCGCTAGAACCTCTATAATAATTACTCTGGTAATTTCCCCTTTTGTTCCCTCTTAAAATACAAGACACGACACAGTCTTTATAAAAGTATAAAAGAGTTTACTCACGTTCTGTTCACAATATGATCCCAGAAGGCAGACAGCTTAAAAAAGGTTACATACACTTAGAATCTATCTTATAGCAAGATAGTACTGTCCTCTCTTGGCTGAGAGCCAAGAGGGCATATTGCTCCTTCAGAAGATGAAGATGAGAGAGAGAGAGATATGGCTGCCTGCCCTGTGCTTTTATCATTTACCTGCACAGGTGAGGCCACACCCACCTCTGGTCACATGCGGAGGAAGTCCGTCCCCAGGAAGTTTACCTGCTTGCTGGACAGACATCCCTCCCCATGTTCTAACATGTACAATCTAGGAATGTTGTCATTGACTGCTCCTGTGTTTACATCCCACACTGGAGGGGGAGAACGGGACATTCCCGGGTGAAATCAGAAGACGTGGAAAGCTTGTCTCGCAGTTTGTGTGTTAATTTCTCCAATTCTGCAGAGTCCATCAATTTCTCTTGCCACTCTTCTTTTGTCGGGGGTTTCCTCATTCTTCCATCCTTGTGCCATTAAGACTCTTGCCGCCGTTGTCACGTACATAAACAGATTCTTTATTTTCCTTGGCAGGTCTTTTCCTACGATCCCTAACAAAAATGCTTCTGGTTTTTTTTTACAAATGTTAATTTAAACATTTTCTTCAACTCATTATATATCGTTTCCCCCCAAAATTTAATTTCTCTACATTCCCACCATATATGGTAAAAAGTCCCTTCTTTTTCTTTACACATCCACCATACATTTGACCCGGTTTTGTACATTCTTGCAATCTGTACTGGTGTTATATATGTTATATACCATCTATACATCATTTTCATATAATTTTCTTTCGAAAGAGAACAGTCTGTAAATTTTAAATTTATTCTCCACAATTTCCCCCAGTCTTCAAATTGTATATTATGTCCTGAATTGGACTCCTTGGCAGGTTTTGAATAGACATACAGAAATTTATTGTTTGTTAACATAAGAGGCAGATAATTTAAGGACCTTTACAATTTTACAATATGCAGAGAATAACATGTGTTGGAAAACCAGACAGAGGAGCTGAAGGAAGTCTTGGGGGAGGGAGGGAGGGGGGAGGGTTCTTCTTGGAGAGGGGGGAGGGGAAAATGGGGTGTGTGTGAAGATGATAGTTTTTGATAATTTGTTATGTTGAAATTCTTAATGTTGTTGTTGTTGTTTAGTCGTTTAGTCATGTCCAACTCTTCGTGACCCCCGTGGACCAGAGCACGCCAGGCACTCCTGTCTTCCACTGCCTCCCACAGTTTGTTCAAACTCATGCTGGTAGCTTCGATGACACTGTCCAACCATCTCGTCCTCCGTCATCCCCTTCTCCTTGTGCCCTCCATCTTTCCCAACATCAGGGTCTTTTCCAGGGAGTCTTCTCTTCTCATGAGGTGGCCAAAGTCTTGGAGCCTCAGCTTCAGGATCTGTCCTTCCAGTGAGCACTCAGGACTGATTTCCTTCAGAATGGAGAGGTTGGATCTTCTTGCTGTCCATGGGACTCTCATTCTTAATAAAATAATTCTTAATAAAAACTATTTTTTTTAAAAAAAAAGAAGCCAGGGAAAGCTTCTGTAATTCCACGAATGTCCCGGGAAAACAGGGACACTTGACGGCTATGCACTGCCTCCTGGAAGAGCAAGGTGTTTTTAGGCCCTGTCAGAAAAGCTCACAGGAATCATCCTGTTAATTCCGCCTCCCTCCTGGCGCTCAAGAGAACTCCCTACCCTGAAGATGCAGCCTCTGTGTCTTATTTGCGTCTCTCCATCTGCTTTCTCTCTCTTTGTGTGTGAGTGCACGTTCAGCGGCCCCCCAACTGCGCTCTTGAACCTTGGCGACCGGCCAACGCAGCCCCCCCCACTTTTTCACGTCTCGCTTCCAATTTCCATCTTATTAAAGACATGTCCTAACTTCAATGTGTGTAACATAAACAGTATCGCAAAGAGGAAGAATTAAAGCAGGCTGTCCCTGAGTGTAGCTGCGAGGGCTGGCGGAGAACGGGGGAGAGAGAGGAATTTCACCGCATGCTTATTTCATCTTGAGGGGGTGAGGGAAGGGGGGCTGCTTGATGCTCAGGCACAAGATGAACCCCATGTTGCTTTTTCCACAACGCATTTTGGACCCCTTGGCTCGAGCCCCTCAGGAGTTTCCGCCCGTGTTGTTCTTCTCAGCGAGTTTGTGATACCGTACCCCACTCCCGCCTATCTCCCGTAATCCTCTCTGTCAAGCCCGCCGCGTCCATCACGAGAGAAATTTGGAGCGCTGCTGTGGCGGACATCTGGAGAAGGTTCGTTTGCTTGAAACCGTGAGCCTCTCTCTCCTTAATGCACCCCTGAGAAAGGGCCTGACGGGCCGCATACTTCTGCAAACCGTTCCCAGAAAGACCTAATTTCCTGGCGTCCCATGTGGTGTCAATAACAGAGCCCTGAGATGGAGCAGGCACTTATGAAATATTAAATCTCCGTTCGGGCTTTGCCCAAATTCAGACCACCTGTGAGCAAGTGGCTCACTGCAAGGAGGACTCCAAACGTCGGAAACTTGGGGCATATGTGACCGATAAGGCATAATCAATATCTTTTGGAGAGTTTGGCACAAGAAAGGTCTTGACAGTAGTGTGTCAGGAATCTGTGGTAGGGGGGTGGCTGTGGAGCATACGATTTGGTAGGGGGAGGTTTCAGACACATTGCTCCATTATTATAAATCTTTTAAGGATTCAAACAGTATCGGGTCACGGAGATTATTAAATTTACTGTCCTTGGCTGAGAAGAGGTCTTTATTATTCATCCATCCATCGAGGAGGGGACCAGGCATGGCTGACGTTTCGTGACATTTGAATTAGATCATGTTGGCCCACGCCAATGAAAACAGCCTCTCAGTGTTTTAATGTCATGATTTAATTCCTTCATTGATACTGGGAGGCAAAGGCGAGGAACCCAGTGGAAAGGCTTCAGTCAGGGCTGGGGGGGGGGTACCTTAAATCACTCAGCTCCACACCCACCCGCACCCCGTCGGAGGGCAATATTACAGGACCGTCACGTCTCTAGTAGGGGTGTGTGTTCTACATGCAGCAATGCTTTTACGTTGCCAGATCTCCCGTTTTTCTTTCTTTCTTTTAATGAAGTACAATAAATTTGGGAGCCTGCCTAAGCAAACAGAGAAACATCTGGGATCTTTTCTGCCGGCAAATGCTGGTGGACGTTTGACCTCAGAGTGGATTCCAAGATCCGAGTGTTAAT
This sequence comes from Podarcis erhardii, assembly GCF_964252035.2. Lineage (NCBI taxonomy): Eukaryota > Metazoa > Chordata > Lepidosauria > Squamata > Lacertidae > Podarcis > Podarcis erhardii. Next base: position 5,238,269 of record NC_138497.1, on the reverse strand, counting down.
TAGCAGCGCTGTTTTACGGCTTGCCAATGTTTTACATCTGGGGAAGGGCACTTCCTGGAAGGTGGAGGAGTTGATGCCGCAGTTGGGGAAAAGCTTAAGTACCTGAGAAACGCTAGGGTGGAACTCTGCTTAGCTGCAAAGCTCACAAACGGTTAAGAGACGTTGTTTCCCAGCCAGCTTTGCAATGAAAGAGATCAGACCAAGCTCATATCAGCATTCTGTCTCTGCAAGCATTCCGGTGTGCCTTTCTTTTAATATGCCGTATTTTTCGCTCCATAAGACGCACTTTTTTCCTCCTATAAAGTAAGGGGAAATGTCTGTGTGTCTTATGGAGCGAATGCGTGGTCCCTGGAGCCAAATTGCCCAGGGGCGAAAAGCAAATAATGCTTTTTTTATATTTAGAAAGAGGGAAGGGGGTGTTGAAACGAAGCTGCTGAGCAGCTGATTGGCAAGCGATCGGGAGGGAGATAAGGGACGCTAGCGATAAAGGAGGCTGCCTGGGAGGGGGGAGGTAAAGACAGCGAGGAGAGGAGAGGAGACAGGAATACTAAAACAAGCAATGAGGAGAGAAATTAGAAGGAGCAAAAAACTGCTCCAGCGAAGGAAAAGACGCTATTTTTGCAAACCTGTTCCCTAACCTAATGCATTTTTCATGTTGTGTTCATGCTGTTGTTGTTTAGTCATTTAGTAGTGTCTGACCCTTCGTGACCCCCTGGACCAGAGCACGCCAGCCACTCCTGTCTTCCACTACCTCCCGCAGTTGGGTCAAACTCATGCTGGTAGCTTCGAGAACACTGTCCAACCATCTCATCCTCTGTCGCCCTCTTCTCCTTGTGCCCTCCATCTTTCCCAACATCAGGGTCTTTTCCAGGGAGTCTTCTCTTCTCAGGAGGTGGCCAAAATATTGGAGCCTCAGTTTCAGGATCTGTCCTTCCAGTGAGCACTCAGGGCTGATTTCCTTCAGAATGGAGAGGTTTGATCTTCTTGCAGTCCATGGGACTCTCTGTTGAATGGTTTCTTTAAATGTAAAGGTTCATCATTGTTCCACCCAATGTGTGTGTCTTTAAGGGACCAGAGCAAGGGCCAGAGCAAACCACGAGACCCAGTCTTACAGCTGTGAAATATAGCAGGTGCTGCTGAGTTGTATTGATTAAGCTGTGTCAGCAATTGGGTGTAGTATATAAGGAGCAGCACTTGTAGACATAGAGTCAGAACGGTTTCAGAGAGAAACAGAATTAACTATGGTTAAAAAGGTAAAGTACCTAGGGGTAAACATAACAGCAAAAAACCTGAGTCTATTCAAGGATAACTATGAAAAATGTTGGTCTGAAATTAAGAGAGACTTGGATAGTTGGACAAAATTGAAGCTTTCTTTGTTAGGCCGAATTGCTGCTATTAAGATGAATGTATTGCCAAAAATGTTGTTTTTGTTTCAAACATTACAGATTGTGGATAAAACGGAGTGCTTCCGGAAGTGGCAGAAAGATATATCTAAATTTGTCTGGCAGGGCAAAAAGCCCAGAATTAAGTTTAAGATATTAACAGATGCGAAAGAAAGAGGGGGCTTTGCCCTGCCAGACTTAAAGTTGTACTATGAAGCCGCAGCTTTTTGCTGGCTAAAAGATTGGCTACTTCTCGAAGACACTGACGTACTGGACCTGGAAGGTTTTAACAATGCTTTTGGTTGGCATGCATACTTATGGTATGACAAAGTTAAGATCAACAAGGCCTTTAAGAACCATATTGTCAGGAAAGCAGTGTTTAATGTCTGGACAAAATATAAAGACTTATTGGAAAATAAAACTCCAAGGTGGCTTTCACCTCTGGAGGCTAAGGCCCGAAAAAGACCCAATATGGAGGCCAAATGGCCAAAATATTGGGAAATATTAGAAAAAGATGGAGACAATTGGAAATTGCAGAGTTTGGAGAAAATGAAGGATAAGGTGCGAGACTGGTTACATTATGCTCAGATTAAAGAAGTTTTTAAAAATGACAAAAAGTTAGGGTTCCAGGTGGAGAAATCGAAGTTAGAAACAGAATTGTTAGAACCAAAGACCAAGGTACTATCTAGAATGTATAACTTGCTGCTAAAATGGAATACACAAGACGAAATGGTTAAATCGGCTATGATAAAATGGGCACAGGACATTGGGCATAACATTATGTTTGAGGACTGGGAAAGGTTGTGGACCACTGGGCTGAACTTCACCGCATGTAATGCTCTGAAGGAAAATGTAATGAAAATGATATATAGATGGTACATGACCCCAGTTAAACTTGCCAAAATATACCATTCGTCTGATAATAAATGTTGGAAATGCAGAGAAAATGAAGGAACATTCTTTCACCTCTGGTGGACATGCCCTAAGGTGAAGGCCTTCTGGGAAATGATATATAATGAGCTGAAAAAGGTATTTAAGTATACCTTCTGTCAGGGTTTTAGGGAGAGAGGAGACAGAGAGCGAGGGCGAGGAGGAAGAGGACGACAACGAGCCGAGGTTGTCCCAAAGTCCGTCTAGCGAATCAGAGGATTCCCAGAAGGGAGCCCCCCTGGTCAGGCCAAGGGGCAATAGAGAGGGAATCAGTCAGAAAGAGGGGAACGAAGAGGGAATCCCCAGTGGGAGTGGCAAAGCGGGACCAGCTCCCCCGTCGGAACGGAGTGGAGGGGGGGGAGTTGCCAGTGTGTCAGAAAGAGCAGGACAGGAAGGAGGAAGGGGGAGGAGTTCGGAGCAAGACGTCCTGCCTGAAAGGGAGGAGTGTAGTACCGAGAGCAGCGTAACTGTAGAAAGGAAGGTCAGAGGCAACGTACGCGCACCAAGTTCAAATATAGAGGCGCGCGGAAATGAGGAGAGCTCTGAGGAGGAGCCTGGTGCCAAAGCACGAAGGAGGGGGGAGCAGGCGGGAGAAGACTCAGCCTCTGGGGAGTCCCGGAAAGAGGGAAGACAGGGGGGCAGGAAGACCCTGCGGAAAAGGAAAGAGAGGAAAAGGTGGAGCAGTACAAGCCTCTTAAATTGGTGCAGGGGAGGGACGGACTCAGAGGGGACTTCTAACATCTAAGGGTAACAGATGCGGAGCCACGGAGTTTGGATGTAATGACGACAATGATCTTCAATAAAACCTTTTGTATATAGCTTGGACTGGACTTTGGTCTCTTGTGAGCTGGGACCCAGGGTGGCTCTGACAGAAAGTCCCCTCCAAAGAACGCAAAATTTTTTTTTTTGCAAAGCTCACGAACGGTGACAGCCATGAGTGCGGAGGAGCAGTTGACAGCGCTGCGAACTACAGTTTCCGAACTCACTGCTGCAGTCCTTGCGTCTCAGAAGAAGCATGACGAAATGGAGAAGCGCTGCCAGGACCTGCAAACAAGGTGGGAACGTGCAAGCAGGGAAGGGTTCCCAGGGTCCAGATCAGAGGGGATTGGACTTGGACGGAGGGGGGGCAGCCTAGTCACCCACTTCGATGGGAACCTGAAGCACTACCCCAGTTTCAGAGCAGACGTTTTGTATGCATTGCACTTGCTTCGTCATGACTTTAAAGATGAGGAGGAGAAAGTGGGGTTTATTGTTTCTCACTTGCAAGGAGCCGACCAGTTTGCAGCGGAGCTGCAGGAGGTGCACGAAGAGTTGCGGAGACATTTAGAGCTGGCCAAGCAAGCATATAAGGTGCAGGCTGACAAAAACAGGAGAGAGGGAGAGGAGATCCAGGTGGGGGACTGGGTGTGGTTAGCGGCCCAAGCGATGCCAGCCAAGTCGTTGGCCAAGAAGAAGCTGGGGCACAGGCAGTTAGGGCCGTACCAGGTGGAGGCTAAAATCAACCCTGTAGCCTTTCGACTAGCCCTCCCCGAAGGTTCCAGAGTGCACCCGGTCTTTCATAGATCGGTGCTCACTCCCTTCAAGGCACCGCACAGGTTTCAGGAGTCTGACACAGTCACGCAACAACACACTAAGTCACAGGAGAGGGAGAGGGCGCCTAGGGCCGAACCACTCAACGAGGTCACAGAGATCCTGGACTCGAGATGGGGGCAAGAGGGAGTAGAATATTTTCTAGTCAGAGAGGGTGCCCCAGTCAGTGCCAATGGTTGGGTGCCGGGCTACGCCTTAGACGAACCTCTTTTAAAAGACGAGTTCCATGCCCTTTTCCCTCATAGACCCATGCCAGCCGAGTACTTTGATGACTGGCTCTTTACGCCCACATGTTCAGGCAGCACTTTCCACGGCTTTTCTTCAGCTGAAGAAAGGTCGCCGGACTCCAACTCGCCCAGGGGATCGTGTTCGGGGGTGGACACAGAACCCTCTTATTGGTGGGACGAGCAACCAGAGGAGGACTGGCGCAGGAAATGGCTGACGGGACCTTGGCAGGCAGCACCGGACCAGGTACCAATGGAGGAGGGAGAAGAGAACACCTTGGGTCAAGAACCCGAATTCGAACACTCGTACAACGAACTGCAAACAGAGGAGATGGAGGTGCAGAATCTGTATCCTGCGTCCGCCTCCGAAGAGCGGCAGCTTCCACAACCTGCACCCGATGAGCGGAAGGGGGGAAGGGGGGGCTTCGAGGGGGGGATGGATGTCAGGGTTTTAGGGAGAGAGGAGACAGAGAGCGAGGGCGAGGAGGAAGAGGACGACAACGAGCCGAGGTTGTCCCAAAGTCCGTCTAGCGAATCAGAGGATTCCCAGAAGGGAGCCCCCCTGGTCAGGCCAAGGGGCAATAGAGAGGGAATCAGTCAGAAAGAGGGGAACGAAGAGGGAATCCCCAGTGGGAGTGGCAAAGCGGGACCAGCTCCCCCGTCGGAACGGAGTGGAGGGGGGGGAGTTGCCAGTGTGTCAGAAAGAGCAGGACAGGAAGGAGGAAGGGGGAGGAGTTCGGAGCAAGACGTCCTGCCTGAAAGGGAGGAGTGTAGTACCGAGAGCAGCGTAACTGTAGAAAGGAAGGTCAGAGGCAACGTACGCGCGCCAAGTTCAAATATAGAGGCGCGCGGAAATGAGGAGAGCTCTGAGGAGGAGCCTGGTGCCAAAGCACGAAGGAGGGGGGAGCAGGCGGGAGAAGACTCAGCCTCTGGGGAGTCCCGGAAAGAGGGAAGACAGGGGGGCAGGAAGACCCTGCGGAAAAGGAAAGAGAGGAAAAGGTGGAGCAGTACAAGCCTCTTAAATTGGTGCAGGGGAGGGACGGACTCAGAGGGGACTTCTAACATCTAAGGGTAACAGATGCGGAGCCACGGAGTTTGGATGTAATGACGACAATGATCTTCAATAAAACCTTTTGTATATAGCTTGGACTGGACTTTGGTCTCTTGTGAGCTGGGACCCAGGGTGGCTCTGACACCTTCACAAAGAAACCAGAGGCCTTCCTTCTGGGTATTGTCGGCCAGAAGGTGTTAAAGAAGGATCGAACATTCTTTATGTATGCAACAACGGCAGCAAGGATTCTCATCGCAAAAAACTGGAAAACTCAAGATCTACCCACACTGGAAGAGTGGCAGATGCAGCTGATGGACTATATGCAACTGGCCGAGATGACCGGCAGAATCCGTGATCTGGGAGAAGAGAAGATGGAGGAAGACTGGGAGAAATTCAAGATGTATTTACAAAAACATTGTAATTTGGTTGAATGTTAAGAAGGATGCTAGATTATAAAAAACTGGCCACCACTAAACTAGATTTAAATTTGATGATAAGTGAGACTAAAGAAAATATAAAATTTTTTTGGAAGAAGTGCTAGATTATATTTATGAGTGGACATGAGATTGTAAACAAGTTGATAATTTGTTTGGAAAAAATTTTTAACGATGTAAATGGGAGCGGGAGACGTGAGGGAGTCCAAAGAAGTGGTGAAATTGTTGTAATAGAAGTAAGATCGTTTATTATGTGTGCATTTATATTTAAAAACCTTAATAAATATTTATTTAAAAAAAAAAAAAAAGGAGCAGCACTTGCTCTCCCGTTACCCTGGGTTGGTGGTTGGGTCTGGTTTGTTGTTGATGTATTTAGTGTAAATGGAGTTTTTGTTTTTATTATTAAAAACCTTGTTTAAGTTATTTTTGAGTCCCTTTTTAATGCATTGTCTTCCCAGCAAGCTCTTTGCAGCGCTTTGTTGTTGTTGTTGTTTAGTCGTTTAGCTGCGTCCGACTCTTCGTGACCCCCTGGACCAGAGCACACCAGGCACTCCTGTCTTCCACTGCCTCCCGCAGTTTGGTCAAACTCATGCTGGTAGCTTCGAGAACACTGTCCCACCATCTTGTCCTCTGTCGTCCCCTTCTCCTTGTGCCCTCCATCTTTCCCAGCATCAGGGTTTTTTCCAGAGAGTCTTCTCTTCTCATGAGGTGGCCAAAGTATTGGAGCCTCAGCTTCACGATCTGTCCTTCCAGTGAGCACTCAAGGCCGATTTCCTTCAGAATGGAGAGGTTTGATCTTCTTGCAGTCCATGGGACTCTCCAGAGTCTCCTCCAGCACCAGAATTCAAAAGCATCCATTCTTTGGCGATCAGCCTTCTTGCTGGTCCAGCTCTCACTTCCGTACATCACTACTGGGAAAACCATAGCTTTAACTATACGGACCTACCATACTGCAAATAGCCAACACTCTCAAGAGTCTCCTCCAGCACCATAATTCAAAAGCATCAATTCTTCGGCGATCAGTGGCGTAGCATGGATGTGGGTACAGGGGCGGTTGTTCCAGGCACAATTTTCTTAGAGGCGCAAAATTTCAACACCAGGTGCTGCCTCACTACAGCTGAGTGCTTCTGTCACTGGGCTTCACTGAAAACGGCTTCTCCGTGTGAACCAGGAAGTGACCTCTCTGGACAACAGAATGGCTCTTCTTTATCTTATCTCTGCTGCTGAGATCTCCTGGGTGTTGTGGATGCCATTAGGCAGTTGAATGCGCATGTGTACTCTGTTTCTGTCCCTACCCCCTACCCTCTGAGCAACCCTGGGTGCTGGCAACCCACACTATGCCACTGGTTCATGCTGCAAAATTACTTTATACTTGTTTTTGCACACATTTTTTGGTTGGAGGATGTATCCTGAAATCTGGGAACGATGTTCCCGCTGTCAACGTGGGGCAAATTTGTGTCAAGCCCACCCTGAACCCCTCCACCAACCCCACTTGAACTGGGAAGACACTCAAGGGGCAAGGGAACCCTGTTTGTCATAATCCCAAATATTCCTGGTTTTGTTTTTGCACAGCTTTGTTGCACTGTAGTGCTGGAGTTCCCCTCCAAGTGGCAGTAACATGGTGGTGTTCGGGAAGAACAGTATCTCCAACATCACCACGCAGCAGAACAACATGTGTGGACTCTCCAGTAGAAATCCATCACCTGTTCATTATTACAGTGGTACTTCGGGTTACATACACTTCAGGTTACAGACTCCACTAACCTAGAAATAATACCTCGGGTTAATAACTTTGCTTCAGGATGAGAACAGAAATCGTGCTCCGGTGGCACGGCAGCAGCAGGAGGCCCCATTAGCTAAAGTGGTGCTTCAGGTTAAGAACAGTTTCAGGTTAACTACGGACCTCCGGAACGAATTAAGTACTTCACCCAAGGTACCACTGTATTACAGGGACGCGGGTGGCACTGTGGTCTAAACCACAGAGCCTAGGACTTGCTGATCAGAAGGTCGGTGGTTCGACGATGGGGTGAGCTCCCGTTGCTCGGTCCCAGCTCCTGCCAACCTAGCAGTTCCAAAGTATGTCAAAGTGCAAGTAGATAAATAGGTACGACTCCGGCGGGAAGGTAAATGGCGTTTCCGTGCGCTGCTCTGGTTTGCCAGAAGCGGCTTAGTCATGCTGGTCACATGACCCAGAAGCTGTACGCCGGCTCCCTTGGTCAATAAAGCGAGATGAGCGCCGCAACCCCAGAGTCGTCCACGACTGGACCTAATGGTCGGGGTCTCTTTACCTTTACCTTTACCACTGTATTGTACTCAGTGACATGTTGCAGAAGATACCTGCAGAAAAAACCACCCATCTGAAAACTTTTTCTATTATTCAATTAACACCATATAATTAACAAATTGTCAGCAAAATAATTACAATCTATAAAACACTGTTACTAAGCCAGCGACAAAAAACAACAACAATCATAGGCTAAACATCACAGTTGCAGCATAAGGCATGATTAACAAATCATAAATAAAACATTTATAATCTAGAAAACAATATGAACAGAATAGCAGCTGAAAAATAAGCTGAACACTGTTTTGGTGTTCATATACTCTCTCTCTCTCCTCCCTTTTTGTAAAGGGAAATGTGTGGGCATTGGTATAAGCCATGTATGGGGAATCAGTGGCCTTCCAGGTGCTGGTAAACTACAACTCTCATCATCCCAGACCATTGGGAATGCTGGCTGGGGCTGATGGGATTCAAGATATGGAATGTCAGAAATAATAATAATAATAATAATAATAATAATAATAATAATAATAATTTTATTATTTATACCCCGCCCATCTGGCTGGGCTTCCCCAGCCACTCTGGGCGGCTTCCAAAAAAATATTAAAATACTGTAATACATCAAACATTAAAAGCTTCCCTAAACAGGGCTGCCTTCAGATGTCTTCTAAAAGTCTGCTAGTTGTTCTCTTTGACATCTGGTGGGAAGGCGTTCCACAGGGTGGGTGCCACTACCGAGAAGGCCCTCTGCCTGGTTCCCTGCAACTTGGCTTCTCGCAGCGAGGGAACCGCCAGAAGGCCCTCAAAGCTGGACCTCAGTGTCCAGGTAGAACGATGGGGGTGGAGACGCTGCTTCAGATATACTGGACCAAGGCCGTTTAGGGCTTTAAAGGTCAGCACCAACACTTTACCAGAGCTTGTAAACAGCTGCCCTGGACATGGATTTGACCTGCGCCTCCATGGACAGCTGTGGGTCCAAAATGACTCCCAGGCTGCGCATCTGGACCTTCAGGGGCACAGTTACCCCATTCAGGACCAGGGAATCCTCCACACCTGCCCGCCTTCTGTCCCCCAAAAACAGTACTTCTGTCTTGTCAGGATTCAACCTCAATCTGTTAGCCGCCATCCATAACTTCGCCATAACTTTCCTGCTAGAGGCACTGGTGTGTATATCCAAGGACACAGGGCTGATGTGCAGGTCTGAGGCAATAATCTCCAGGTCTTAATGGTGTCAACAATCCCCCATCGATTCCAGGGCCGTCATTGGTCAGGTTGCTTTAGTAAAGTATGACACCATCACCACCCATATCACAATGGAATCCCCGGCTGTGTTTGCTTTCCACTCGGGCTGCAGTCCTGTGCACGTTTACTTGGGAGTAAGCCCCCTTCAACTCAGTGGGACTTACTTCCGAGTAAACATGCACAGGCTTGCCCTGTTACTTGGCTCCGAGTTCCTGGAAAAGCTGTGAGGCAGCCCTTTGGCCTGTGAACTGGTGTGATAGTTGACTGACGGTGTCTGTCATGGATGTATCTGGTGACTTAAAGACAATGAGAGGTAGGTGAGGCAGTCATTCTGAATTGTTGTTGTTGTTGTTGTTTAGTCATTTAGTCGTGTCCAACTCTTCGTGACCCTCTGGACCAGAGCATGCCAGGCACTCCTGTCTTCCACTGCCTCCCGCAGTTTGGTCAAACTCATGCTGGTATCTTTGAGAACACTGTCCAACCATCTCGTCCACTGTCGTCCCCATCTCCTTGTGCCCTCCATCTTTCCCAACATCAGGGTCTTTTCCAGGGAGTCTTCTCTTCTCAGGAGGTGGCCAAAGTATTGGAGCCTCAGCTCCAGGATCTGTCCTTCCAGTGAGCACTCAGGGCCGATTTCCTTCAGAATGGATAGGTTGGAACTTCTTGCAGTCCATGGGACTCTCCAGAGTCTCCTCCAGCACCAGAATTCAAAAGCATCCATTCTTCGGCGATCAGCCTTCTTTATGGTGCAGCTATCACTTCCATACATCACTACTGGGAAAACCATGGCTTTAACTATACGGACCTTTGTTGGCAAGGTGATGTCTCTACTTTTGAATTAGCCTCCCCCAATTGGCCTACAATTCCCATCATTCCTACTTAGCACATCTTGATCCTTGAGGAATAGCAATGTCCATTTTGACAATCAGAATTATTTTCTTTTTTTAAAAAAACACACCACACTTTACTTAATTCTTGCAAGAACAAAACAAGCAAGAACTTGTTATCACCGTAGAGCTTTCACCTGCAAAATGGCCCAGATTGTCACCTACTCACCATTTTACAAACCTTCCCCGACAAGAACTTTTAAAGCTGCAAGTATCTGAGAAGGAAGAAGACATGTGAGGAGAGAGGAGGAATGAGTGAAACTGTCCGTTTCAATTTCACTCAGTTACTCATTTCCCCTATCTTCAGTTCTCTGCATTGCCGTCTCAGTTTGCAATTTATAAAGACCTTGTGAAACTGAATAGCTCAGCTGGTTAGAGTGAGGTGCCGATAATGACAAGGTTGCAAGTTTGACAGCTGCATATCCCTGCATTGCTGTTGGTTGAATGATATGATCCTGAGTATCCCTCCTAATCCTACAATTCTATGATTCTATGAAAGCTCATCGTTTGTTTGTTGTTGTTGCAAATTTCTCCTAACATGCACATTTTGTGTGCAGTTTTGCAAAGCAATTTCCCCTAATATAATGCAATTTTTGATGTTATTTTAAGTCATACTTCTGTGGAGACACTTTACCGTAGAATAATATTACCATACACGTTTCTTGTTTGGACAACTCCACTGCGGATTTCGGAGAAGTGCAAATTCTGCAGAACGGTTGTGCATTGGTTCACATATAGTTTTGAACAAGTGAAAATTTGGTAGGTTCGTCTTTAAATGCAAAATAAATAGAACATTTCCCCCTCTCCCAGGAGAGGACTGAAGACTGCGTGTGCAGGATGACGTCAAACTAAATGTAACACTTGCAAACAGCTACATCTTGTTACAGCTTGGAGGGGGCATATTGTTGTTTTCATTCTCATAACGCTGACAGGCTTATTGGGAAATAATATAGAATGAAATGAAAAGGATGTTTAAAATAACGTTCGTAAAAAAAACCCCAGAAGCTTTTCTCTTGAGAATTATAGGGACAGAACGACCTAAACTGTATAGAAACTTATTCATGTATGTGACTACAGCAGCAAGAATGCTACTTGCCCAAAAATAGAAAGAAGCAGAAGTCCCAGCAAAGGAAGAATGGATACAAAAATTTATGGAATATGCAGAAATGGCAAAACTTACCAGAAGAATCAGAAATCAAGATAACAAACTTTTTATACAAGAATGGAAATGGTTTATTGAATATTTACAGATAAATTGTAAACAGATAACAACATTGGCAGGATTATTGTAATAACCTGCAGTTTCACAAGAGCATATATTTAAAGAAGATGAATAAATGAGCAAATTAAGTTAATTAGGACAAAAAGGAGCAGTGGCGTAGCAAGGTCAGGTGGAACCCCATGCGGAAAATTTCTTGTCCCCCCCCCCCATTGAATATTTTTATTTTTGCCTGCAAAAAATGGTTTGACTTTATTTCATATTTTTTGGGAGGGGAGCAGTGGCGTAGCGTGGGGGTGCAGGGGGGGGCCCGGCCGCACCGGGCGCAACATCTGGGGGTTAGGGTTAGGGGGCGCAAATCCACGGGTTAGGGGGTGCAAATTACTTGCCTTGCCCCGGGTGCTGACAACCCACGCTACGCCACTGGAGGGGAGCCAGAGTTGGTGAGCTTTATTGAGCTTATTTTGCAGAGATTGCATGCTTTGCGACAAGGAGTCTGCCTGCTGCCCTACAGCTGAGGTTGAGCCAGCAGCTGGACTGTTTTGGAAGCCTGCGCTGTTATTTCTGTTCTTATCACTGTGCAGCTGCGTGGAGTCACAGGAGTCTGTTTACATTCCTGGGATTCTCATGGGAAAGGAGACGGGATGTGACGTTAGTGGTTTCTTGTTTCTTTTGTTCCTTTGTTCAGTTGCTCTCTGCTTTCATAGAGAGAGGATGTCTTTTCTGTTCTGCATAGTTTAGAAATGAAACTCTTTACAATGTAGCTCAGACCTCTCATCCTTCCCTATCCTGGGAACCCTGCTGGATAGAAGGTGCTTGAGGCCTTATGAAAGGCTCAGGCCATTAAACATGTCGGAGGCGATTTCAAAGGCTCAGCTCAGAGGAAGATGAGGCCTTATCGGCTTGGCGGAGCGGAGATTCCAAAGCATCTCTCACAGGCGTTGAGTGCCACACAGCATTTTGTCACCCCCCTCAGAGGTGACACCTGGGGAGAACCACACCCACCACACCCACCTTGCTTTGCCCTCAAAGCTTGAGGAAGAGGCACTTGTTGCATTCGTGGTTCTTCATAACCAGCAGATCAGATACGCACACCCATCCGTGACAACCAGTACAATGACCCGTGTTGCCTTTCAGAAATTTACAACTACATCTGCTGCAGCGCTGAGCAAAATGCTGACCTGGCTGCCCAAAGTCTCATCCAATGGGCTGGACCACCGAACATTGATGCCACCATCCATGTGTTGGTGGAGATGCTAAAGGAGGTAGGAACAGAATTGACATCATGTTTGGGTTGTATCAAAGCCCTACTCAGAGCAGATGGGCCAAAGGGAGCAGGGCGTGTCGAATTTTTAAACTTTCAAATTCCAAAAAATTAGTGGTGCTTATAACACGACATGGGAATTCAAAATATATTTTTGGTTACATTAATATAATTTAGTTTTGCTTGGTAAGTAAAACGTGTAAAATTGCATAGCATCATTTAAATGATTGCCAAGTACTTGCAGTTATTATTGATATTATTATTTAGCATAACCTGACATTATTATTTAGCATATTATTATTTAGCATAACCTTCCAGTAGGCAAAATTAAAATTCTTTGGTTTTCCAAAAGCAGTTTTTTGCTTCTTCATCAAACGTAGACTCACCAAGCTAAATATTGTCCAGTCACAAAAATAATAGCAGATTTGAATTCCTCACGCACACAAAATTATTTTTAAGACCCCTCACATATGAAATTTGCAAAAATTATGTTTCGCCGCCTTAAATGACATGCTCTACTAAGGCAGTCAATTCCAATAATGTCAATGAGAACATTTGAAGTAGGATGAATGTTGACTGTAACTCTTTAATCTGAATATCCTCACAAGAATTTTCAGGGACCTTTCTGGTTAGTTAAGAGTGACTGTTGTACATCTCAAAGAAGAGAGAGTTGCCTTTGAAAATGGCAGCCTTGTGTCTGACTCTCTATCCCATCTAGTTAGGGCTACATTTGAGACCTTTTAGTTTCTTCTTCTTCTTCTTCTTTGGCAATCCCTCGTAGCCGAGTAAGATTGTCTTCCGTGAACACGGTCTTAGCAGTGAGTCCGTAAGTGACTGTGGAGGCCAATTCTGGATCCACACGTCCTTCCGCAGTGGGGACATTGGTTTCTGGGCGGGAGTTGATCACGGTGTGGATTTGCCAAGCGTGCCTTCCTCCTAGCACGTTTCTCCCTTGCGTTCTGAGTTCGAGTGTCTTCAAAGCCCATGACACTTTGGTCAAGGGTGTTCTCCAACTGGAGCGCTCGCAGGCCAGTGTTTCCCAATTGTCGGCGTTTATACTACATTTTTTTTTTAGATTTGCCATGAGAGAGCCTTTGAACCTCTTTGGTTGACCACCAGCACTACACTTTCCATTCTTAAGTTTGCAATAGAGTAGTTGCTTTGGAAGACGATCATCAGGCATCCACAAAACATGACCAGTCCAACGAAGTTGATGTTGAAGAATCCTTGCTTCAACACTGGTGATCTCTGCTTCTTCCAGTACACTGGTATTAGTTCGCCTGTCTTCCCAAGTGATGTGTAAAAATTTTCAGGGACACCGTTGATGGAATCTTTCGAGAAAAGGTGACTAAGGTGGGGGAGGAAAGGCCAGCCATGACTTAATTGTAGTTCTTCAAACCTAGATTGTTCTTTGGGGATGTTGAAAAAAAAATTAAGTGACCAGCTCAGGTCATTGTCTTACACAGAAGCTTGTCTGAGAAGTTCAACAAGCTCCCCCATTAGATCCCAACCCTCACTGGGCACAGAAGGCCAAGAACTGGGCAGCATCATCTAGACTGACCACCACAACCCACAAGACTTTCTGCATCCTTAGGAAGATTCGTCTGGGAGAATCGTCCAGCAAGCCAATGATGTCCTCCTATCTCTGGCAAGCTCTCTTTTCAATGACGTGATGTACAGACTTCAAAAGAATGTCAAGACTGGGATCCTCCCTCACCACATGGTCTTCAGAACCCTGGGGAACCTGGCCTCTCGCTACGGTAGGGCTCCCTCCAGTTCTTCACTGTTGCATGTTCTCCCATTGAAGGAAAAAAGGGCTTGATTCCCATCTCAGATAGGATGCAAATTACATATGGGGTGTGGGGGGAAACACTGAGGACTTGTGATTTATTTATTTATTTGTAATAATATTACAATACAATATAATATTGTAATAATCTTCTTTCCGTATAGTAAATTGCATTTGTTACTCAACAATTATATTCCAATTCAACAAAACTAGTGACTTCCCACTTGCCCGTCATCGCTGTTTATAACTCAAAATACATACAATTGCATTTTAGGGTTCCGTCTTAATTTTTTTCTTCTGTTTTCTTACACTTTAAACTCTGCTGTGGTCTTCGCATATGGGAAATAACTTTTTATACAGACAAGAAAAGAGTTTCCAGTCTTCTTTAAAAAGATTCTAAATTTGATAATACAAAAACCAAAAAATATAATCCAGAAACAATGGAAATGTTTAAATGATTATTTATGTAGACAAAGATTAAATGTGAGGTATTGGTTGTGTTTAGAATAAATTTATGAAAGATTTAGAAAACTTATTGATTAGAATATTTGTGTGAGATAGTATGGGAAAAATACGGAATAACAGATACAATCTTGTATATAGGAAGTGCAGTGCGATGGAATTCAATCAATAAATTTTATTATTATTTTCATATTGAGATATTTGTAGAATACATTTGGAAAAAATTCTTCCAACTTTACTTCTTCTTTTCTCTTTATTTTTTCTTCTTTCTTCTTTCTTCTTTTCTTCTTTTCTTCTTTTCTTCTTTTCTTCTTTTTTATATATGTGTGTGTGCTTATCCGAAATATGTATGTATTTGCAATATTTTGAGTATATTTTGTAATAATTATGTTAAATAAATTAAATTTAAAAATAATAAATAAATTTGTATCTTCTATCAGCGCCATCTATTTCACCCTCTCTGCATCTTCCAAGATTTCCATCAACCATTCTTCCTTTGGAAAGAGGGATTTTCTCTCCCCCTTCCATAGGTGCTGGTTTCCTGCGCCCCCAGGTTCCCGAGCACCCACAAAATTCCCCATTAAGGAGCCAGGCACCTTCAAATTTCAGCGTAAAGACCATTGAGGAAAAGTCACTTTAAATATTTTCTAAATTTTCTAAATTGTCAAAAGGATTTTTTTTTTTACTGAGGACTAGTGACTTGACAAAGCTGGTTCTGTTTAATTTCACCCAGGCCACACTAGGGGATCTAACCTCAGGAAGGGCCACACTGCAACAGAAGACTGTGTGTTTGCATACCAAAACCAGCTGAAGTTCAGTCCCATATAGAAGCATCTCCAACAGAAGGGCTGCCCAGAGTTCATGATCCTAAATTGTAATAAATCATTACCATCCTCTAACGAAAGATTGCTTGTGTCTCTTCACTCAGCACTCAGGTGTATCCCGTTTTTGTCACTGACCTGTGTGTATTTAAGGATGATGATTAAGTGGCCCATGACTAGCCACATGAAAGAAGCAATATGTTACGGTGAGTGATTCTTTTTCTTTTTGGGGTGGTGGTGGGGGATGGAATATCATCATCTTCCTTCCATTCCAGTATAGCCCCTACAACTGCTAACTGTTCCTTAAAGACCATCATCTGTGCCATTCTCTGTGCGCCCCTTCCAAGAGAAGTTTGGAAGGCAATGAGACAACAGGGCCTATTTGGTGGTGGCCCCCTGATTGTAGAATGCTCTTTACAGGGCGGTTCGCCTGGCACCATTGTTGTGCTCCTTCCAGTGCCAGACTGTGGGGAAAATTCCCCTTCGTTCAAGACAGAAGCACTGTTTTTTGGGGAAAGGAGGCAAGTGGGTGTGGAGGACTCCCTGGTCCTGAATGGGGTAACTGTGCCCCTGAAGGACCAGGTGCGCAGCCTGGGAGTCATTTTGGACTCACAACTGTCCATGGAGGCGCAGGTCCATTCTGTGTCCAGGGCAGCTGTCTACCAGCTCCATCTGGTGCGCAGGATGAGACCCTCCCTGCCCGCGGACTGTCTTGCCAGAGTGCTACATGCTCTGGCTATCTCCCGCTTGGACTACTGCAAAGCGCTCTATGTGGGGCTACCTTTGAAGGTGACCCAGAAACTGCAACTAATCCAGAATGCGGCAGCTAGACTGGTGACTGGGGGCAGCCGCCGAGACCATATAACACTTGAAAGACCTACATTGGCTCCCAGTACGTTTCTGAGCACAATTCAAGGTGTTGGTGCTGAACTTTAAAGCCCTAAACGGCCCCAGCCCAGTATACCTGAAGGAGCGTCTCCACCCCCATCGTTCTGCCCAGACACTGAGGTCCAGCTCCGAGGGCCTTCTGGTGGTTCCCTCATTGCGAGAAGCCAAGTTACCAGGCAGAGGGCCTTCTCGGTGGTGGCACCTGCCCTGTGGAACACCCTCCCCCCACATGTCAAAGAGAACAACAACTACCAGACTTTTAGAAGACATCTGAATGCAGCCCTGTTTAGGGAAGCTTTTAATGTTTGATGCATTACTGTATTTTAATATTTGTTGGAAGCCGCCCAGATTGGGCGGGGTATAGATAATAAATTGTTGTTGTTGTTGTTTGCCCTAGAATCATAGAATCATAGAGTTGGAAGAGACCACAAGGGCCATTGAGTCCAACCCCCTGCCAAGCAGGAAACACCATCAGAGCACTCCTGACATATGGTTGTCAAGCCTCTGCTTAAAGACCTCCAAAGAAGGAGACTCCACCACACTCCTTGGCAGCAAATTCCACTGTCAAACAGCTCTTACTGTCAGCAAGTTCTTCCTAATGTTTAGGTGGAATTTTCTTTCTTGTAGTTTGGAGCCATTGCTCCGTGTCCGCTTCTCTGGAGCAGCAGAAAACAACCTTTCTCCCTCCTCTATGTGACATCCTTTTATATAAAAACAAAAAATTCCCTCCAGTAGCACCTTAAAGACCAACTAAGTTAGTTCTAGGTATGAGCTTTCGTGTGCATGCACACTTCTTCAGATACACTGAAACAGAAGTCACCAGACTATGGCAGACCAACATGGCTACCTATCTGTAACCATCCTTTTATATATTTGAACATGGCTATCATATCACCCCTTAACCTCCTCTTCTCCTAGCTCCCTTAGCCGTTCCTCATAAGGCATTGTTTCCAGGCCTTTGACCATTTTGGTTGCCCTCTCCCCAACCACCTTTGGCTAGCCCAGCATGTCACCATTTTTCATCCAACTACAGCCCATGAAATACAACTGACTCAACACCTTTTTCTTTTTGCTGTACATGTCAGAGTTGCTTTTCACTGTAACAGTCCGCCATTAGTTTCCCATTTGACTGGTTCTTGCCAGTCTTGTGATCAGGTCCCATTGTTGTGCCCGTGACACGGGTCTGAGTAATAACAGGCCTAACAGTATTTCCACCTCAAGACAAATACAGTGGTACCTCAGGTTACATACGCTTCAGGTTACATACGTTTTAGGTTACAGACTCCGCTAACCCAGAAATAGGGCTTCAGGTTAAGAACTTTGCTTCAGGATAAGAACAGAAATTGTGCTCCGGCAGTGTGGCAGCAGCAGGAGGCCCCATTAGCTAAAGTGGTGCTTCAGGTTAAGAACAGTTTCAGGTTAAGATGACTGGCAGAATCCGAGACCAAGGAGAAGAGTTGGTGGAAGAAGATTGGAAGAAATTTAAAGTTTATCTAGTGAAACATTGTAAAATTAAGGAATGTTAGAAGGATGTTGGAATGAAGTAATGTGGTTTTAGCAGAAATGATATAAAGAATTAAGTAAAAATGGATTGTTAATTGGTGAAAGAACAGAATGTAAAATTATAGCATATTAAGATAAATCATTAGGATAAAAACAAAGATGGAAAGGATTTGCTGAAATATCTAATTGAATTAGAATACAAAAAAGGGAGGTGTGAGGAGGTCAAGGAAATAAGCAAAGGAAAGAAAGTTATGTAAAAGATTGATTTTTTTTAATTATCTGCATCTTTTTTTCGTGTGTGTTTTTTGTATTGTTCTGTGTTTGTATTTTTTTTCTGTTTAAATTGATGTTTTTTACTTTTTTCTTTTTGTAACTTTTGAAATCCCAATAAAAATCTATTGGGGGGGGGGGAAAGAACAGTTTCAGGTTAAGAACGGACCTCCGGAATGAATTAAGTACTTAACCTGAGGCACCACTGTATTTTTTTAACCCCACTCCTAGGAATTGGGACAGAGCGAAGGGTCAGTCTTCCATTGTGGCCAAGTGTGAACCCACTACCTCCGACTTTCGATTGCTTCAGTGCCAAGCAATCGCTTCTCAGACACTTTCTCTCTCTTTCTCACTCATTCAGTTATGGAACATTTCTGTGCGGCAATCAACTATTACTACAAAAACTGGAGAGCGTGTTCATTCCCAAGAGAGACAGAAGCTCAGCTTTGCAGCCCCATCATTCCCATCTATCAACGCTTGGATGGTGATTGGGTGAATGACGAGGAACCGAAGGTGAGAACCAAGAAAGTTTCATCTTATCACAGCCGCGCCCAAAGCAGGGAGTAGCTCCCCTTCCGGGCCGATGGGATTAGCTTGGAGGGGGGCGCTAAGCCAGGGGGCTGAGGGGGCAACTCCCATCTCTTGCGGGGGTGCAATTAGTGCCAGCACCGTCCGTTAAGAGTTTGGGTGTAATCTTCGATACCTCCCTCTCTATGGAGGCGCAGATTGCAGCTATAACAAAGGCGGCATTCTTTCATCTCCGCCAAGCTAAGCAGTTGGCTCCTTACCTCTCACGCCCTGACCTAGCCACTGTGATCCACGCGACGGTCACCTCCAGACTGGATTATTGTAACTCGCTCTATGTGGGGCTGCCCTTGAGACTGACCCAGAAACTCCAGCGGGTGCAAAATGCTGCAGCGAGACTCCTTACGGGGTCTTTGCTTAGAGATCACATTCATCCGGTGCTATACCAGCTGCACTGGCTCCCGGTGGAGTACAGGATCAGGTTTAAGGTGCTGGTTTTAACCTTCAAAGCCCTATACGGCCTAGGGCCCTCGTACCTACGGGACCGCCTCTCCTGGTATGCCCCACAGAGGAACTTACGATCTTCAAATAAAAACACCTTGAAGGTCCCAAGCCGCAGAGAGGTTAGGCTGGCCTCAACTAGAGCCAGGGCTTTTTCGGCTGCGGCTCCAACCTGGTGGAACGCTCTCTCACAAGAGACAAGGGCCCTGCAGGACTTGACATCTTTCCGCAGGGCCTGCAAGACAGAGCTGTTCCACCTGGCCTTTGGTCAGGGCGCAGCCTGACTCCCTCCTCTGGCAATCTTTACAAAACTTTAGTTTATGGTTGCCATCAATTTTGATTTTAATTCATTTTTATAATGTTTTATAATGTTGTACTGTTTTAGTGTTGTTAGCCGCCCTGAGCCCGGCTTCGGCTGGGGAGGGCGGGATATAAATAAAATTTATTATTATTATTATTATTAAGCGGCTAGGGAGCAGCAGGGGGCGCTGGAGGTATAAATGAACTGTCAGACTTTGCAAAGCTGGTACCCCTGGCTCAAGTTCATCAGTTCTGTTGAATGAATTGTTTTTAATACTCGATTGGGAGCCGCCCAGAGTGGCTGTGGAAACTCAGCCAGATGGGCAGAGTATAAATAATAAAAAAGGTAAAGGTAAAGGGACCCCTGACCATTAGGTCCAGTCATGACTGACTCTGGGGTTATGGCGCTCATCTCACTTTACTGGCCGAGGGAGCCGACATTTGTCCGCAGACAGTTTTTCCAGGTCATGTGGCCAGCATGACTAAGCCGCTTCTGGCGAACCAGAGCAGTGCACGGAAACGCCGTTTCCCTTCCCACCGGAGTGGTACCTATTTATCTACTTGCACTTTGATGTGCTTTTGAACTGCTAGGTTGGCAGGAGCAGGGACCGAGCAACGGGAGCTCACCCCGTCGCAGGGATTCAAACCGCTGACCTTCTGATCAGCAAGCACTAGGCTCTGTGGTTTAACCCACAGCGCCACCCGTGTCCCGCATACATAAATTATTATTATTAATTAAACTAAATCGTCGCCATTGGGTTTTGAATAAATGTGTACATCGCCCTTCATGCATGGATCTCAGAGCGGTTCGCAACATTGCAATACAAGACAGCTGCTCCAGACAGACCCTGTGGTCAGTGGTTATCAAAAGCCACTGAGAAGTCGAGGAGAATTAACAGGGAGACATTTCCCCTATGTCTCTCCTGGAAAAGGTTGTCATACACAGTGAAAGCAGTTTCTGTGCCAAAATCGGGCCCAAACCCCCATACGATATGGATTTGGAAAATCAATTTCCTCCAAGAGCTCCTCATTCTGGTCTGTGACCACCCACTGGAGAACCTTTGCACTGGTTTGAAAGCAGCACTCAGCTCCACGGAAAATCTTTCCATGTGTGTGTCCTTTTGCAGGTGAAGGAAGCCTTGATGAAAGCTCAGTGGCCCATGCTAGGAGCTCTGGTCCGCTGCAGAACGAAGCAAGAAGAGATCATCAAGAAGATCCCGCAAGTCCTCCGAGACAGCAAGATTTTGGATTCTTTCCTCATTGCCAAAGTAAAGGGATATTTTTATATATATATAAAAAACACAACCAATTTTATAAGTTGTGCGTCTTTGCTTTTCAATTTGTGTTATTTTCTGCACTGTGACTTGCTGTTATTTTTATCAGTTACATTTTAGGAATTATTTATTGTAATCGCTAAGAGTGAATTTCTGTTTAAGTATTATTATTTGCTGATATGTAATTTTATTGCACACAATTGTATCCTAATGGATTATTGAGTATTACATTATTTGATAGAAGTCATTTATTTTAAAGTTAAGTTTTTATTATGACATGTTTGTATTGGATCAGATTGTTATAAGGTGTGTGATCTTTTTTGTTTCTTCAGCTTGTATTTTTTAAAAAATAATTTTTTATTGGTTTTACATAAAGGTTGTACACAACAAACACAACAATTCCAAAAATAAATAAGGTTCCTTCGAACATTCAGACCTCCTTCCTTCCTTCCTTCCTTCCATGGATTCCATTTCTTAAAAAAAATAAAATCTGCATCTTATACGGTAATCTATCTATTATGTAATCATAGAATCTAAAATTCATGTTACGTTACAAGTGTCCTTGTATTGCTGCCAATGATTTCAACAGTGGTCTCTCAAATATATTAAAAAGTTATTCCAGTCTTTTAAAAAATACTTGGTCTTCCTGGTTGCTGATATTTATCGTCCGTCTCACCATTTCTGCATATTCCTTCAGCTTGGTCTGCCCCTCTTCTCTGATTCATACTTCTTCTTTTTCCCATCTCTGGGCTAGAAGCATCCTTGCTGTTGTCATTGCATACATAAACAGTCTTTTGTTTTCTTTTGTTTGTTCAGTGCCTATAGGTAAAGGTAAAGGGACCCCTGACCATTAAGTCTAGTCATGAGTGACTCTGGGGTTGCGGCGCTCATCTCGCTTTATTGGCCGAGGGAGCCGGCGTACAGCTTCCAGGTCATGTGGCCAGCATGACTAAGCCGCTTCTGGCGAACCAGCGCAGTTCACGGAAACGCCGTTTACCTTCCCACCAGAGTGGTACCTATTTATCTACTGGCAGTTTGACGTGCTTTCAAACTGCTAGGTTGGCAGGAGCAGGGACCGAGCAACGGGAGCTCACCCCGTCACGGGGATTCGAACCGCCAACCTTCTGATCGGCAAGTCCTAGGCTCTGTGATTTAACCCACAGCGCCTAACAAAAAAGCCTCTGGGTTTTTTTTTAATGAAAGCTATCTTAAACATTTTTTCCTAACTCATAATAATAATAATAATAATTTATTTATACCCCACCCTCCCCTGCCACAGCCGGGCTCAGGGCAGCTAACAATAGTAAAATTACAATAAAAACATAATGGGGGGGGGACAAATTTAAAACACAGGTTAAAATGCCATTTAAAATGCAGCCTCATTTTAATAATAGCCCTTAGATCAAAACCATAAGGGGAGGGAAACATAAGGGTCAGACCAAGTCCAAACCAAAGGCCAGACGGAACAGCTCTGTCTTGCAGACCCTGAGGAAAGATGTCAAGTCCCGCAGGGCCCTAGTCTCTTGTGACAGAGCGTTCCACCAAGTCGGAGCCAGTGCTGAAAAGGCCCTGGCCCTAGTTGAGACCAATCTAACCACCTTAAGACTTGCATTTTAACCTGTCTTTTAAATTGGGATTTTTCCCCCCTATTATGTTTTTACTGTAATTTTACTGGTGTTAGCCGCGCTGAGCCTGGCTCTGGCCCGGGAGGGTGGGGTATAAATTATTATTATTATTATTATTATTATTATTATTATTATTATTATTAATGAGAGAAAGATGGCTGTGTGACTCGGCTCTTTTATGGAGTGAGCCACAGTCATGCCCATCTCCCTGGTCACACGCAGGGGGAGGACGCTCCAGACCAGTGGAACAGGAAGCTATACTGGCTGGAGTAACTTCCCGCTGCCTATTTAGGGAAACAAGGAATGTTGTATTTGACTGTGCTAATGGATAGGTAAAGGTAACCCTGGCTCATCTCGCTTTACTGGCCGAGGGAGCCGGCGTACAGCTTCCGGGTCATGTGGCCAGCATGACTAAGCCGCTTCTG
Source organism: Podarcis erhardii (assembly GCF_964252035.2). NCBI lineage: Eukaryota > Metazoa > Chordata > Lepidosauria > Squamata > Lacertidae > Podarcis > Podarcis erhardii. The sequence goes on along the minus strand of NC_138497.1, from coordinate 5,215,382 downwards.
GCGAACCAGAGCAGCGCACGGAAACGCCGTTTACCTTCCCGCCGGAGCGGTACCTATTTATCTACTTGCACTTTGACGTGCTTTCAAACTGCTAGGTTGTCAGGAGCAGGGACCGAACAACGGGAACTCACCCTGTTGCGGGGATTCGAACCAATCACCATCTGATCGGCAAGTCCTAGGCTCTGTGGTTTAACCCACAGCGCCACCCACATCCGCGCCAATGGATAACATCCCACAATTACAAATGTGGCTGTGTCATAGATGTTTATAAGGGCATGAACCGACTCTTTTTCTATTTTTTTTTTAGAGGCTTAATATTTTTTTGGATGTCTGCGAGGAGTACAAACCCCCAATCCCAAAGAAGATATCCCAGGCAGTTTGTGACTTTGTATTCAAGCAGGTAAGACATCAGGGAAGCCGATGATTTTTCTGACCCAAGTGACCTTTGTAAACTTTAGCACCGCAGGCCCAAGTCAAGCGAGACATCGCCAATCGTGTCACCTTTGGAAATGACCTGGGTGCTCTGTACACTTGTCGTTTGTGCAAAGGGGTGGTTTGGGCCAATTTTATCCCTACCAGAGAGACCTCAGAAGAGTCAACATGGCCTCCAGTTCCATGGGTTGACAGCCCAAGAGTTGCCTCTACTGGGAACCTCTCAGCCAACATGGTAAAATTAGCACCAGAGTCCAATAAAGCGAGATGAGCGCCGCAACCCCAGAGTCGTCCACGACTGGACCTAATGGTTAGGGGTCGCTTTACCTTTAGGGACGCAGGTGGTGCTGTGGGTTAAACCACAGAGCCTAGGACTTGCCGATCAGAAGGTTGGCGGTTCGAATCCCCGCAATGCAGTGAGCTCCCGTTGCTCGGTCCCTGCTCCTGCCAACCTAGCAGTTCGAAAGCACGTCAAAGTGCAAGTAGATCAATAGGTACCGCTCCGGCGGGAAGGTAAACGGCGTTTCCGTGCGCTGCTCTGGTTTGCCAGAAGCGGCTTAGTCATTCTGGCCACATGACCTGGAAGCTGTACTCCAGCTCCCTCGGCCAATAAAGCGAGATGAGCGCCGCAACCACAGAATCAGCCATGACTGGACCTAATGGTCAGGGGTCCCTTTACCTTTACCGTGCCGGCAATGCGAACTAGGGATGGTTTCAAAGCGACCTAGGTACCGACGTTTCTTGATCTCTTCCAGGTTGTCCCTCGCAGTACTTCAGGGCAACAGAAGATAATCGAAAGGTTCAAGCACCAACGGTTCACAGTGGAAAGACAGAGCCAAGAAGGGGAATCGTTCCCATGTCATCTGGTAGCTTTCATAAGAATCTGCCTTATCCTTGAGTCAGCTCACTGGTCCATCTAGCTCAGTATTAGCTGATGGCAGGTCTCCGGGGTTTCAGAAAGGGCTTCCCCAATTTGTCTTTACTTTCTTTGCTTTTCTTCAATTCTACCTGAAGGTGCTGAGGACTGCAGTGGAGCTGTCCTTGAAACTGACCCAGAAACTCCAGCAGGTGCAGAATGCCACAGCGAGACTCCTTACGGGTTCTCGCCGCGGGATCACATTCATCCAGTGCTTTACCAACTGCACTGGTTCCCGATGGAGTACAGGGTCAGGTTTAAGGTGCTGGTTTTGACCTTTAAAGCCCTATACGTCCTAGGACCCACATACCCACGGGACCGCCTCTCCTGGTATGCCCCATGGAGGACCTTACGGTGCACAAATAACAACACTTTGGAGGTGCTGAGCCACAAGGAGGTTAGACTGGTCTCAACTAGGGCCAGGGCCTTTTCAGTACTGGCCCTGACTTGGTGGAATGCTCTGTCACAAGAGACTGGGCCCCGTGGGACTTGACATCTTTCCGCAGGGTCTGCAAGACAGAGCTGTTCCACCAGGCCTTTGGCCAAGGCACAGTCTGACCCCCTCTCTCCTTCTGTAATCCTCATAGAACTCTAACGCAATGGTTGCCATTAATTTGACTCTGAATTGATTTTAGAATGAATTGATTTTAGACTGTATTTCAATTAATTGATTGTGATTTTATGTAAACTGTGTTATTTTTACTGTTGTTAGCCGCTCTGAGCTCGGCTTCAGCTGGGAGGGCGGGATATAAATATTATTATTATTATTATTATTATTATTATTATTATTATTATTATTTGAGGTCCTTCCTTTGTATGCATAGCCAATGAGCTGCCACTGAATTTTGGCCCTCCCCCTATTTTGTTCCTATTTATTCATTTTATTATTTAATGTGCTTTTAGACCTTTTTTTTAAAAAAAAAAACAACCCCATGCATATTGAAAGGAGCTTTTCCAGGAGATACAATAGCGATTCAACATTATAAGAACACACACACACACACACACACACACACACCACATTTAAATAAAACAGCAACAGCACAGTAACCAAAGGTAACAGGAACTATTGCTAGTGATCAACTTGAATGATAAGTTTTTAGAAGCACCCCATTTTTGGTGCCTGTCTGATCTCAACATCCCACATGGCAGGTGCCACAGCGGAGAAGGCCCTGCTCCATATCTCCACCAAACAGAGCTCTGTACAAATTCTTATTATTTTTATATTCCACCCATCTGGATGGCTTGCCCAGCTACTCTGGGCAGCTTACAGCACATTTAAAAACATAGTAAAAGGTCAAACATTAAAAAAACTTCCCGATACAGGGCTGCCTTCCGATGTCTTCTAGATCAGTGTTTCCCAACCTTGGGCCTCCAGCTGTTTTTGGACTACAATTCCCATCATCCCTTGCCACTGGTCTTGCTAGTCAGGGATGATGGGAGTTGTAGTTCAAAAACAGCTGGAGGCCCAAGGTTGGGAAACACTGTTTTAGATAATGATAGTAAAATAGTAACAATAGCTGCAGCTGCCAAACCAAACCTAAGGGCATGGGTAGGCAAACTAAGGCCCGGGGGCCGGATCCGGCCCGATTGCCTTCTAAATCCGGCCAGCAGATGGTCTTGTAGCACCCTGCTTGTGGTTAACGCTTAGCTGGAATGAAATATTCAACGCAGCAATACAGAAATTAAAATAATAATTTATTTGTCAGACAAATAAATATGAGGCACAGTGGTATATGGTTACCAAGCTCTGGCCTGGCCTCCTGCCATTCTGGCCAGCACTTATATTTCCTTAATCCAGCCCCCTTGCTCCTCCTGTGGCTGCCTCTGTCCAATCAGCCTGGTTGAAATTCCTATTGGCTGTTTGCTAGAACCAATCACAAAAGATACACCCATTTCCCTTCCCTTTTATGGGAAACAAAAAGCTATATATTCTTCTATCTATAAATGACAAATAAGTAGTAATATATCTTACATGTGTCTCAACAAGGAACCTTAATTACCAGCTCACCTCTTGCCCTCCTTGCCCTATTGCCTTCCAAAACAGATGGTTAATCTTAACTTTTTATCTTCAAGGATCTTGAGTTCACATCATCATTGAAAGATCGCCTTCTTTTGGAGGTCTCTAAACAAAGGCCTGACAACCATATGTGTGCTCTAATGATGTTTCCTGCTTGGCAGGGGGGCTGGGCTGATGGCCCCTGTGATCTCTTCCAACTATATGAAATAAGAATCTATCATTTCTTAAATCCTTTGCATAATTACATTTAAGCCAATATATTTAATACATTATCATAAATAACCTTTTAGAAGAAAAGAAATCTTAAAAGGATCTCAGTTTAAGAAAGAAACAACTTTAGAAAAAGATTTCCCAAAATACTCTCTCCCTTTCTGCCAGCTTGATGCTTTTCCATTGCTCTTGACCTTTCAACCTTAGGAAAATATGGCTCAAGTTTAATGGGAGGCACATGGTTTTATTTTACTATTTATCAACTCTTAATTTATGTTTTCTCAGCCTTTTTTATATTCTGTAACATGCAAGGTCAGTGTCCTCGGACTCAGCCTGTAATTCCCTTTTTACGACTTTGAGAATTGTTTTCTGCTATAAATCAGGGGGCCCCCTTGTCTAGGAGGAAAAACATTGCCAAGGTTCTTAGGCAGCTGGTCTTCTGCCTGGCATAAACATTTGAAAATCTTTAAGCTCATTTTAAAATACAGGCCCTGATCAAAGATATAAGCTTTGATAAAAATGCAGGCTTATGATTAGATGCCTCAGTCTGGGAATCAGCGTATTTTTACATGAGTAGAATAATTTATTATTTATACCCCGCCCATCTGGCTGGGTTTTCCCAGCCACTCTGGGCAGCTTTCAGCAAAATATTAAAATACAGTAATGCATCAAACATTAAAAGCTTCCCTAAACAGGGCTGCCTTCAGATGTCTTCTAAAAGTCCGGTAGTTGTTTTTCTCTTTGACATCTGGTGGGAGGGAGTTCCACGGGCTGGGCACCACTACCGAGAAGGCCCTCTGCCTGGTTCCCTGTAACTTGGCTTCTCGCAGTGGGGGAACCCCCAGGAGGCCCTCAGCGCTGGACCTCAGTTTCTGGGCAGAACAATGGGGGTGGAGATGCTCCTTCAGGTATACTGGGCCGAGGCTGTTTAGGGCTTTAAAGGTCAGCACCAACACTTTGAATTGTGCTCAGAAACATACTGGGAGCCAATGTAGGTCTCTCAGGACCGGTGTTATGTGGTCTCGGCGGCTGCCCCCAGTCACCAGTCTAGCTGCCGCATTCTGAATTAGTTGTAGTTTCTGGGTCACCTTCAAAGGTAGCCCCACATAGAGCACATTGCAGTAGTCCAAGCGGGAGATAACCAGAGCATGCACCACTCTGGTGAGACAGTCTGCGGGCAGGGAGGGTCTCATCCTGCATCCCAGATGGAGCTGATAAACAGCTGCCCTGGACACAGAATGGACCTGCGCCTCCATGGACAGCTGTGAGTCCAAAATGACTCCCAGGCTGCGCACCTGGTCCTTCAGGGGCACAGTTACCCCATTCAGGATCAGGGAGTCCTCCACCCCCGCCCGCCCCCTATTCCCCAAGAACAGTACTTCTATCTTGTCAGGATTCAACCTCAATCCATTAGCCGCCATCCATCCTCCAACCAGGCTGGGGGCCTTCTTCCATGACTGGCCCTTTCCTGATCTGAAAAGATGGTTTCTTCAAGCCAGCAGCCTTTTTATTCTTTCTTCTTACAGTCTTCTTCTGAACACCGGGAGCTCTGCATGGATCACCGGAATGTCCTTATGGAAGCCTTTGCACACTTGGGTAAGAGCCGGAGCAGGAATAGAGAACCTGTGCCCCCCCCCCACAAATGCACCCACCAAGTGTTGCCTGACTCCAGCTCCCATCACCCCTAAATATCCTTCCTTCCTTCCTTCTTTTTCCTTCCTTCCTTCCTTCCTTCCTTCCTTCCTTCCTTCCTTCCTTCCTTCCTTTCATGTGTATGCCTTTGTTCCACAGTTGAAGCCATGCTCAACGAAGCTTGCAGCATGAAAAAAAAATACATTGCAACAAAACAATAAATAAAACATTAAAAAACACACAACCAAGCTGAGCAATTTCCGCATGAAGCACACAAGGTCTAAAATAAAGATACAAAAATACAACAGCAAACCCAGATATTCACTAGGCCATGTTGGGCTGATGGGAGTTGGAGTCTTACAGGAAAAGAGGGCTCCGGCTTCTCCACCCCCAGACCAGAGACCTGAAAATATCATTTCCTTCTTGGTTTTCCTCAGAAATGTCAAGTCTTAGGTCTTGGTTGAATCTGTCAGTTGTAGTTTCTGTCAGTTTCCCATTTTCCAGTTTTCATTTCTCCACATTTCCACATCAGACCTATCATCTATCTATCTATCATCTATCTATTCATCTATTCTAGTGCTCACAAAAATTCACCATTTTAGTTCAAATTTCTCCTAATGGACACATTTTTGCATTCACAATTTGACCTAATAACACACCTTGACAAAGCTATGTCCCCAAATACATTTGTGTATCTAATTTTCATCAATATGAAATAATCATCATCATCATCATCATCTATTTATACCCCGCCCATCTGGCTGGGTTTCCCCAGCCACTCTGGGCGGCTTCCAACAAAATATTAAAATGCACAAATGTGTGCATTTTGAAACACACTTCCCTGCGGTAGATGCATTTATCTACACACTGCTTGGCCAGAGAACTACATCGCAAAATTCAGAGAAGGGCGAAGGGCAAAAGATTGCTACGTCTTGGTGTTCCCATCTTGTTTTGGAAATGGTGAATTAGGTTGGCTAGCTTTTAAATTTGAGCTGAATCAAACCCACACATACACACTTGCAAAATAATGATTATGATGGTCTGTAAGATGATGGGATGATGGGAAATCTGACTTGCCGAAATTTGCCATTCCTTTACTTGCAGTCGGCTGCTGTCCCGTCGATACTCTGGACTTCTTGCAGGCTCAGATGAAGGAGGACTCGGAATATATCCGTGTGGGGTTCTTAATGCATCTGAAAATGATTGTTGGCAATGACGGCCGTAAGTAGCAGCGTCCACGATCCATATAACCGGCTTAGGTGCATAGAAGAGTAACATTATCATTTACAGAGAGTTTTTAGGTAGGGTTGGTCAGGCTTCAGTTTTGCATGATTTGCTTTGGTTTTTTTTAACGCCACCTACCAGGGATACTGTAAGTAGCCCATAGCCTGAACCAGGAAGAGGTTGGGTACCCCTTGAGATGCCTTCAAACTTGATGATCCAATGCTCCTAGCTCCAGTTCAGCATGAGGTTTGGGACCATTGAGATGGGCAGATAGAGCTGGGAATGGGCTGGGCGGGTTTTGCAAGGAAGGGCGCGTCATTTTTTGCAAGGAAGGGCACATCTTGAAAGACCTACATTGGCTACCAGTACGTTTCCGAGCACAATTCAAAGTGTTGGTGCTAAAGCCCTAAACAGCCTCGGCCCAGTATACCTGAAGGTATACTCCACCCCCATCGTTCTGCCCGGACATTGAGGTCCAGTGCCGAGGGCCTTCTGGCAGTTCCCTCACTGCGAGAAGCCAAGTTACATGGAACCAGGAAGAGGGCCTTCTTGGTAGTGGCGCCCACCCTGTGGAACACCCTCCCACCAGATGTCAAAGAGAACAACAACTACCAGACTTTTAGAAGACATCTGAAGGCAGCCCTGTTTAGGGAAGCTTTTAATGTGTGATGCATTACTGTATTTTAATATTTTGTTGAAAGTAAGCCAGAGTGGCTGGGGAAGCCCAGCCAAATGGGTGGGGTATAAATAATATATTATTATTATTATTATTATTGTTGTTGTTGTTGTTGTTGTTGTTGTTGTTATTATTATTATTATTATTATTATTATTATTATTATTATTATTATTTAACGGATGCTTTTATGAGATACAGCTGACAAATGTCCATGTTGGAGTCCCACTGAAATCCGCTCTGCATCTTCTGCTTCTTTTAGCGTGTGAGAGCAGAAATAAGAAACAGCCAATTGTGGAAGCCGTGAAATGTCTTCTGGACGACCACCGTGAAGGGGTAAGACCAGGGAAGGGGCTCTTTTTGAGTTGCTGAAATGCTGGGAGATTCGGAACAGATACGGTAAATGTCACAGCTTTCTTCTCCCTCCACTGTTTGAGGTAGAATTTCTCTGAATATTAGTTGCTGTGGTTTCCATGACAAAGTTCCATAAGTTAACTCTCTGCTGCATGAAGAAGCTCTTTCTATTACCTTTCCTGAATTTTCCATCATTCCATTTCATTGCATGTCCACTAGTGTTATGAGAGGGGAAGAAAATCTTTCCTCTATCCTCCTTCTCCATGCATAATTCTTACAAACGTCCCTCATGTCTCCTTTTACATGCCTTTTCACTAAAACGTCCCAAACACTTCAACCTTTCGTCGTAGGAGCGTCAACTTCCATCCCCTTGATCATTTTGGTGGCCCTAACCTTTTCCAACTCCTTTGGGAGCTCAGGCGACCAAAACCTCACACACAGGATTCCAAATGCCATCGCTCCCTAGATTTGTAGAATGGTGTTGCGGTATCGCCTTTCGAAAGGTGAGATGACTTTGCTTTCCCCACTGCCACAGGTGAGAAAAGCACTCCTGCATTTCATCAAAGAGCTTCTTTGCTCTCAAAACGTCGAGGGATGTCCCGTGTGGGAGATGGTTGTTTACATCTTCAGCCAGTTCACTGTCCACATCAGCCATCAAGTAAGTCAGGAAACATGCCGCTAAAATGCTCTGACAATATAGGAGACTAAGGAAGTCAGACTATCCTCCCCCAGGGCCAGGGCCTTCTCAGTGATGGCTCCGACCTGGTGGAATGCTCTGTCCCATGAGACCAGGGCCCTGCAGGATTTAACTTCCTTCTGCAGGGCCTGTAAGACAGAGCTATTCCGCCTGGCTTTCAATTCGAACTTAGCCTGATCTTTCATTCCCCTTCCTTCCCTTCCTCTCCCCCTTTTATGAAGATTACTCACTCTGGGATCCCACAGCTAATTCTCCCCTGGTCTCCTCGCTGGCCCAATAGGACTAATTAAGCCAGCTAGTCCTGGTGATCATCTAATGTTTATTGGATGGATTTCCCCCCTAAATTGATTTTTTAATTCTGAATTTATTGTTATTCACATTTTATACTGTATTTTATACTGTTTTTTGTTGCATCAATTAAGTGTTTTAAATTTGTTGTTAGCCGCCCTGAGCCCGGTTTTCTGGACCACAAGTTCCCATTCCCCTCTTCCAAAAGCCTCTTCTCCTCAGTCGAGCCACTTACAGTGGTACCTTGGTTTACGAACTTAATCCATTCCGGAAGTCCATTCTTAAACCAAAGCGTTCTTAAACCAGGGCGTGCTTTCCCATAGCAGCAGGCGACTCAATTTACAAATGGAACACACAAAATTAATGGACTATGCAGAATTGGACAAAATGACAGGAAGGATTCGAAACCTGCAGGACCAGAGATTTACAGAAGATTGGGAGAAGTATATGAATTATTTGAAGAGCAACTGTAATCAACAAATTACTCTAGTAGGACTACAAGAAGTTTTGTAAGGAGAAATATACGAAGTGTTACAAAGTAGAAAAAGATAGAGATATTGGTTATGAGTTTGAAATGTAATAGGGAAGATAAGAAATGCATACTGAGAGATTAGATTGGAAAATTTTCAGACAGGATTGATGGAAAAATTTGAATAAGATGTACTGTAAAAGTATGTTTAATTACTGTTGAAAACGATATGTTAAAAAAACTAATATAAAATTATATTTAAAAAACAACAACAAATGGAACACACTCAACATGTTCTTATTCCAAGGCAAAGTTCACAAACCAAAACACCTCCTTCCGGGTTTGCAGCGTTCTTAATCCAAGTTGTTCATAAACTAAGCTGTTCTTAAACCAAGGTACCACTGTATTTGCCTCTCTTGCCAAAGCACGGGAAAGACCCCGCAGTCGAGCAGAAGGAGAAAGAAGAACGGATTCAGGAACTCTGCATCAACGTCTTGGAGAATTTGAACACCTCTGCGGAAGGGATGAGCAAAGTGAGTGATTCGTATGAGTTTTTCACGGAAGAAGAGCCCTCCTGGGTCACAGCACAGGTCTGTGAGAGCTCTGTTACAGAAATTAGGGGGGGGGCACATCTTTAAAGTTAAATATTACAAATATTATACCTGAATGTATCCTTTCAACTTGACAGCGCAGGGAAGTTACCTAGCTTTAAAAATAATATAAAATCATCTCCTTTCCCAGTTTCCTCCATTCAAAAGCTATTTTCCCCTTGAAAAGGGACTCCAGGAAGTTCTCAGAGGTGAGAATTGCTGGGCTCATTGTTAGCCAAAGGAAGCCAAATCTAATCACCTGACTCGCCTCCGGCTCCAGACATGCAAAGGAACTTCTATTGTACTTTTGGGTGGTGGGTACTTAAGACATATTTGTCTATGCTAATCTTATACCTGAGTCTTGCCCTGCCATGTCTGCTTATGCTAATCTTGTATCAAAGACTTGTCTGGACATGTTTGCCAAGGTGAACCCCTCCCCTTTTGTGACATGTCAGTGATGTAGCAATGATGCTTTACGAATACGGTGGGAAAGTTTTAAAAGTCCTGGTCACCCCATCCATCCTCGGGGTTCAAATTTGCTCTTTGAACCTATTGCGCAATAAACTTTGGTCTACAGCTATTTGCTCTGGTTGGCTGGAATCCTTCCTTTATTCCACAGGGACCCACGGGCTCTGCCCAATGAGCTGGGCAACTGAGCAGCCTTGCGACTAGATTTTTCCATAACAGCTCCTTGCCACATACCGCAGAGGAGAGATTCAGTTCAGCTTGCATGTAAAAGCTAACCCATGGGTAGGCAAACTAAGGCCCGGGAGCTGGATCCGGCCCAATCGCCTTCTCAGTCTGGCCCACGGACGGTCTGGGAATCAGCGTGTTTTTACATGAGTAGAATGTGTCCTCTTATTTAAAATGCATCTCTGAGTTATTTGTGGGGCCTGCCTGGTGTTTTCACATGAGTAGAATGTGCGTTTTTATTTAGAATTCATCTCTGGGTTATTTGTGGGGCATAGGAATTTGTTCATTTTTTTATCTCCAAAATATAGTCCGGCCCCCCACAAGGTCTGGGGGGACAGTGGACCGGCCCCCTGCTTTAAAAGTTTGCTGACCCCTGGGCTAAGCGATCAAATTAGCTCTTTCTGATGCAAGGTGTAAACCGAAACTCACATATCCTTTGAAAATGCTCGTGTTAGGGTGAAGTTTGCCAAAGGACAGTTAGGTGTTAGTGAAAATAACATTTAAAAATGCATTGTGTTCGGGGAAATTGCTTGCAAAGATGAGCACGTTTGTCAAAACTGCATACGAAATGGGTTCATTAGGAAAAATTCGCACCCAAACGCTGATGAATTTTCATGAGGTCTTTAAAAGAAATTGCAAAATGGGGAGAACTGAATTTGATACTGGAAAAAATGAGAAACCCCTCAGGTGTTTCTATTTAGATTAGTTTCTTTTATCTTTGATTTTAAAAAAGGTATTGGATACTTAAAATCAACCTTTGCATACTTTCTTTCAAACTTTAATAAAATCTATTGAAAAAAGAAAGGAACAATGAGAAATAGAGAAAAGCGAAATTGACAGATGCAGTCTGAGAGCCAGATTCCCTTACGGGGATCCTACTGGGGGCCGCACGTCGGTGGTGGGCAGGGCCCAAGGCATAAGTGGGTGGAGCATTGCACAGAGGCATCTACGAACGCTCAACATCTCTCCATCCTCTTTTGGGGCAAGCAAGAGGCAAAAATCACTCCAGGAGGCTGTGGCTTCAGGATTGGGGATTTGAGCCCCAAGGCCTGAGCTTCTCCACCCCAACAGAGGCAGACTTTGTTAATATGATGTCTTGAGCAAGGACAAAGTTTACCCTCACCGCCAAAATATATTTCTTATTTTCGCTATATTTCATTTTGGTACTCACTGGGCCTAACTTTGAGTAGCTACCCGAATAAATATCGGTACAGTGGTCCCTTGGGTTACGTACTTAATTCGTTCCGGAGGTCCATTCTTAACCTGAAACTGTTCTTAACCTGAAGCACCACTTTAGCTAATGGGGCCTCCTGCGGAAGCCAAATGATTCGGAACCCGAACGCCAAAAACCTGGAAGTGATTGCTTCCATTTTCGAACGCTTCTTGGAAGTTGAACAGCTTCCAATGTGCGTTTTTCTCCCCCCCCCCTCTCCATTGACTTTGCAGCCAGCCCATTGATCCTCAGTTTTTGAACATTTCGGAAGTCAAATGGTCTTCCGGGACGGATTACGTTCGAAAACCAAGGTTCCACTGTGTTGTTGTTGTTGTTGTTGTTGTTGTTGTTGTTGTTGTTGTTGTTTGCCCCCTGTGCAGGGGAACCACCCGAAATCTGGCGTTGACCCCAGCTGATGAGTACAGTGGTACCTCGGGTTAAGAACTTAATTTGTTCTGGAGGTCTGCTCTTAACCTGAAACTGTTCTTAACCTGAAGCACCACTTTAGCTAATGGGGCCTCCTGCTGCTGCCATGCTGCTGGAGCATGATTTCTGTTCTTATCCTGAAGCAAAGTTCTTAACCCGAGGTAATATTTCTGGGTTAGCGGAGTCTGTAACCTGAAGCATATGTAACCTGAAGCTTATGTAACCTGAGGTACCACTGTATTGATCTCAGCCCTAGCTAAGCCTATCATCACAGTGGTTCCAGTAAAACAGGACCCAGTGCCAATCGGAGCAAAAAAACCCAATCGCATCTCCCTCCTCTTTGCAGGCTCTGTGGCCACGGCTCCTCTTCTTCGTTGTACCAGCTCCATACACCCCGACGCTGACCCCGCTCTGTAGATGCCTGAAAGAAATGGCCCTGGGCCGAGAGGACGACGCGACACTATTCCTTGGCTCTTGCAAAGGAGGTTTGTGGAAGGAGGTTGTCCGTGTTAGGATATTTCCCTTAAAAAGGAACAGGCTGTTGTGTGTCACATGCCTGTTTACTTCCTGGTCCACTGGGAGTTTCCGTTTTGCATATAGCTTTTGTTCCGGCTGTTTTTCCTGGACATGGATGCAAGCAGTCATGTTTTTCCTTTGTTCTGATCTATGTTGAATAAAGCTGTAAATATGCTCTCCTGGCTGAGTCTTCCGTTGTGGAAACTCTGCAGAAAGAGTGTGCACGAGTCTTGGAATGTGTCTGAGGCTTGTGTCGCTAATTGACTGATGCTGTTCTACGGGAGACCGGAGATCGTCCGGAGACGTCATGGAGGTCTGCCTGATGCCTCCGTCTCCCTGGCAGCCAAAGTCAAAGTCCGGTCCACGTGCTTGAATGAGGGCAATGCGCTGAGAGGCACCCTCCACTCTCTTCCCACTAGTGGGCCACTGTGGGAGCTATATATGAAGCCAACGGCAGAAAACCACACCGACCTTCCAAGCCCGGCATACTGAATTTTCTTCTTGTTTTTCTTTTTAGTAGGCCTTCCAAGCGCCCACGGATTGGTAGCAAGGCTTCTGGTGAGGAATGAGTAAAAAAAGCAGGGGTTCCCCCCCTTGAAAAATAAAATAAGCAAGTGTGATGCATTTCAATATATCAGATCCCCTTCCCCTGGATATTTATTGACCACCAATATAGGAACTTCAATTTAAGTGTACTGCCAGGGCCAGATTTAGGTTTGATGAGGCCCTAAGCTACTGGGACACGGGTGGCGCTGTGGGTTAAACCACAGAGCCTAGGACTTGCTGATCAGAAGGTCAGCGGTTCGAATCCCCACTACGGGGTGAGCTCCCGTTGCTCAGTCCCTGCTCCTGCAAACCTAACAGTTCAAAAGCATGTCAAAGTGCAAGTAGATAAATAGATACTCCTCTGGCGGGAAGGTAAATGGCGTTTCCGTGCGCTGCTCTGGTTCGTCAGAAGTGGCTTAGTCATGCTGGCCACATGACCCGGAAGCTGTACGCTGGCTCCCTCGGCCAGTAAAGCGAGATGCTCCCAGAGTCAGCCACGACTGGACCTAATGGTCAGGGGCGCCTTTAAGCTACAAATAAACCAGTGATAGGCAACCTAAGGCCCATGGGCCACAGGCGGCCCACGGGGGTCGTTTAACTGACATATGAGCTGCCCTCAAACTGAGCCGCCCGCTCAGTGAGTCCCCACACGCGCTGCGCTAAACCAGTGTGGCATGGCACAGGGACTCATTTCCGTGGTGCCAGAAATCACGTCTACACAGACGCAGATGCTGGAATTTGCAGCCCAAGGAGGGATCTCCACTGGAGTGAACTGGCCCAGGTGAGGTAAACCTTGCCGACCCTAAAATAAACCATATTCCAGCGGCAAGCTGCCTTATTTACGAGCATTCTAACCGCAAGCTTGTTCTAGCCAGGAGCACAAGCAAGTCTGGGCTGCCTGGAGTTGTCTAGCAGTTGCAGCATTGTGGAGGAAACAACATCCTTATTCACGCTCTCCTGCCGACAGGTTTTGGCATCCAATCCGAACCAAAGAGGGAGCTGGGCGCTGCAACTCTTACACGCCCTGCACTGCAACATCCACACGGCCATCACCAAGCTGTGGGCCAAACAAATCCCATTCCTTTGGGAATCCTTCCTAAGTAAGGCGATGATAAAAACAGGTAAGCCTCCTTTGCGCATGGCCACCCAGAAACACTTTCGCCCTGGCCAGATAGACAGAACCACAACCACCAGTGACGGAGCTTCATGCTCCGGCACCGGGGGGCAGAGGGGGGCAGAGAGCAGGTGGGGGCAGGGCTGGCGCATGTCCTGGGGGCACAGCCAGGGGACCAGCCATGATGGCACCCCACCAGGATGGCGCTGCCAGGGGCGGTGCGCTCCCCCCGGACTCCTCTTCCTCCACCAGTGACAACCACCCTTTTCTTTTTTACCTGAGAGTAAAGTTGAATATCTGGCTGTCAGGTGGTCATATTTGCCTATCTAATGTGATTATAGAGACGCGGGTGGCAGTGTGGTCTAAATCACTGAGCCTAGGACTTGCTGATCAGAAGGTTGGCAGTTCGAATGCCCGCGATGGGGTGAGCTCCCGTTGCTCTGTCCCAACTCCTGCCAACCTAGCAGTTCGAAAGCACATCAAAGTGCAAGTAGATAAATAGGTACCGCTCCAGCAGGAAGGTAAACGGTGTTTCCGTGCGCTGCTCTGGTTCTCCAGAAGTGGCTTAGTCATGCTGGCCACATGACCTGGAAGCTGTCTGCGGACAAACACTGGCTCCTTCGGCCTATAGAGCGAGATGAGCGTGCAACCCCAGAGTCGTCCGTGACTGGACCTAACGGTCAGGGGTACCTTTAAGTAAAGGTAAAGGGACCCCTGACCATTAGGTCCAGTCGTGGCCTACTCTGGGGTTGCGGCGCTCATCTCGCTTTATTGGCTGAAGGAGCCGGCATACTGCCTCCAGGTCATGTGGCCAGCATGACTAAGCCGCTTCTGGCGAACCAGAGCAGTGCACGGAAATGCTGTTTACCTTCCCGCCAGAGCAGTACCTTCTTATCTACTTGCACTTTGATGTGCTTTCGAACTGCTAGGTTGGCAGGAGCAGGGACCGAGTAACGGGAGCTCACCCCGTTGCGGGGATTTGAACCGCCGACCTTCTGATCAGCAAGTCCTATGCTCTGTGGCTTAACCCATAGCGCCACCCACGTCCCGGGGGGGGTACCTTTACCTTTACTTTAATGTGTTTATATACCACCTTCTTCTCAAGGTGGTATACATGGTTCTCTGCTCCCCATTTTACTCTCTCAACAGCCATGTGAGGTAGGTTTGGCTGAGAGGCAGTGACTGGCCTAAGGTCACCCAGTGACTTGTAACATCAAGTCCTTACAATAGTGGAATGCGTATTACTTGGCACTTGCAACAGATGCTGGTATTAACCTTTGAAGCCTGAAATGGCCTGGAATGTTGAGACCCGAAGGACGTTTTAGAAAACAAGCACATTGCCATGTTCTTATTATGATGTTATTTCGCTATTAATTCAGTGGTTTCATGTTTCAGCTAAAGGGCACACTTTCCTCCCCTTTTTCTCATAGAAAGCACTGACATCAGGAGCCAGGAATGGGAGAAACAGCTGCTGCAGGTAAGGAAGTGCTGAGAATTCACCTGCAACAGGTGGGGATGTGGTAGGGCAGGTCTGACGATTTAACAGGCCTGGATACTGGCTGGTTATCCCTTCATTTAAGCCAGTGATGGCCAGACTTGGCCCTCCAGCTGTTGTTGGACTACACTTCCCATCATCCCATTTCCCATCATCCCTGACCACTGGTCCTGTTAGCTAGGGAGGATGGGAGTTGTAGTCCCCAAACAGCTGGAGGGCCATGTTTGGCCATCACTGATTTAAGCTCTTGAGTCAACCCATTGGTCCAACCAGCTCAGTTTGTTGCTGGGATCCCAGCAGTTCAAGCAAGCATGGTCAATGTTAGGTAATGATGGGAAGTATATTCCTAAAGACTTGGGGTAGAAATTCTGCAGTATCCATTTGCAAGGACACAGCCTTCACTACAAAACCTATATAATTTGGGTTGAGTAACAGTAACTCTCCTAAGGCTCCAAGACTTTGACCACCTCATGAGAAGAGAAGACTCCCTGGAAAAGACCCTGATGTTGGGAAAGATGGAGGGCACAAGGAGAAGGGGACGACAGAGGACGAGATGGTTGGACAGTGTTCTTGAAGCTACCAGCATGAGTTTGACCAAACTGTGGGAGGCAGTGGAAGACAGGAGTGCCTGTTGTGCTCTGGTCCATGGGGTCATGAAGAGTCGGACACGTCTAAATGACTAAACAACAACAACAACTGTTTTCAAGGACTATGGTTGGAGGAAGGGAGCTTCTTTTGCAAAAAGAAATTGGATGTTTGGGAGCTATTTTTGAGTAAAATGGGCCAAAACGGCACTGCCTACATCAGTTGCCATACGTTCAGATTTCCCTGGACTTTGGGGAAGTGATGGTAGACCACCTATTTTGTTCCTACTTTTGCTTTTTGTCCATAGTTCCTGAGAAGGACCTTGGAAACCATTGATGACAACACTTGGACCCAGAATCTGAGCAGAGAACTGGAAAGTCAGATGACGAGCTACGCCCAGCAGTCCCCCGAAAGGGTGTGTATCTCTCCGAAGGCATTTCTCCTCGTTCCTTTGCAAATTAATTAACAAAAGACATAAAGTCTGGATTAGGGTTAGGCAATATCCGGTTTTCAGCATCATGATATATCACGAACTAAACATTGCGATATATCGTGATGTCTGAAATATGGATGCAGTTATTTAGAGACATTGATAGGCTTGGGAGAGACTGTGCGTGGCTTCGTTTTTGCCGCGGGGCTGGGCCAGGGGAAGCCTGAGCTTCCCCAGCACCCAAAACAGGTCCAGGAGTGGCGGCAAGATTGCGCACAACCTCGCCGCCGCTCCCGGAGCTTGCAGGGCTGGGGGCGGGGGAAGCCCGAGCTTCCTCTGACACCTTGGAGAGCCTCTGCCAGTCAGTGTAGCATGGGTGTCAACTCCCCAGGGCCCTGGGTGCCTGAGCACCCACAAAATTCCCCATGAAGGGGCCAGGCACTCACAAATTTCAGGGCCATGCACACTGCGTGGCACCAACGGTCCTGGGCACCCACAGTCACTGGACCAAGTTGGCAGTCCTGCAATGTAGACAATACTAAGCTAGATGGACCAATGGTATAACCGAACTTCCTTTGTTCGTCTCCCAGTGTGGTGTAGTGGTTAAGAGCGGTGGACTTGTAATCTGGTGAACCGGGTTCGCTTCCCTGCTCCTCCACATGCAGCTGCTGGGAGACCTTGGGCCAGTCACACTTCTCTGAAGTCTCTCAGCCTCACTCACCTCACAGATTGTTTGTTGTGGGGGAGGAAGAAAAATGAGATTGTGAGCCGCTTTGAGACTCCTTTGGGTAGTGATAAAGCAGGATATCAAATCCAAACTCTTCTTCTCTTCTCCCACGATGCACCTACTATGATCGGTGGCATCAACATCTAGCCCAGGGGGCATCAAGGTTTACCTCACCTGGGCCAGTTCACTCCAGCGGAGATCCCTCCATGGGCTGGATCGTGCCTGCGCCCGTGATTTCCGGCACCGCAGAAGTGAGTCCCTGTACCATGCTGCACTGGTTTAGCACAGCGCGCAGGGACTCACCAAGCGGGCGACTCAGTTGGGGGGTGGCTCGTGGGCTGGTTAAACGACCCCCGTGGGCCCCTTCTGATCCGTGGGCCTTAGGTTGCCAACCCCTGACCTAGCCTGTCCTTTCCTTATTCTTCCTTTTCAGAGGTTCCTCTATAAATCTCTGGGAATTGCCCTGACCTGTTGTGAAGACCCAGCCTTTGTTCAGAGTCGGATGAAGCACTTGATAGAAAATGCGAACTATATGGAACAGCTTGAGAGAGAGGTGCGATGCTGGTGGGACCACTTCTGAACCCTTCCGTTGTGATTTCTTTGCTTTGTCTCTTTGCTACATTCCCTGCTTCTCAGACCAGAACGGGCTCCTCAAACCGTCTGCAATTAACATCCACACAAAAGTACAATATTACTAGTGGCAGTTTCTTCCAATGCCCCCTCCCACCAAAAATGCCGTGGGTGGTATAATACAAGATCTAGGCTGTCAGTTTGCATTTCTTAGTGCAGAAAGTATTGCTCTGATCTGCAGAGATCTTTCCTATTCTAATTCATTCAAGAGGGTTCTGGAAGCTTCTCTGTGTGAAAGAAACAAGCAGAAGGTTCATGATGTTTGGGTTATTTCTTACGAGAAGCTGAGTACAGCTGGCTTAAACTGGTTCTCTTATCTCTTCTTTCAAGGCCATGAAAGTAAGGCTAGAAGGAGCCTGGGCTTCACTTTCTGTCTCTCTTTCTTTCTGGTGTGGTGTTCTGTATATAGTGTTAAGGTTTATAGACTTATTTTAAGTTATTGTAAGTTTAAGTTAAGTCTGCTGCAACTAGATTTCTTATGGACAGCACCAATCCTGAATGTATTGGATTTGTGACCATTATGCTCATTTGCCTTCAGTAGCAGTGAATCTCTGCTGGATGAAAAACAATTGCCTCTGGTCTATTTTTTGGGAACCCTGCAACGTTTTTAAGTTTTTACTCTGCTAACTATACACTGGAGTTCTGCTCTGGATCAACACTGAGTTGAATTTCATGGCTCAGGCAACTCCCATTTTTGGCGCAACCGACATGTGTGCGATCATGCACAGACGCACAGCGTCAAACCAGGAAGTGATCTGGAAAAGTCATAAAGATATCACCAAAATGTTTGACCTCAAATTCATGGCATCCATTTTTGTCTCTGGGATTAGTATGTATTTCATTTTTAAAAAAATTCAGATATTTCTGTATTCTCTTTCTCAACCAAGCTCCTCAGCAGAATACATAACAATTGCAAAAAATAAAATAAAAATTACAGTGTATAAAAATCACTTAAAACATAAAGATAAAGGGACCCCTGACCATTAGGTCCAGTCATGACCAACTCTGTGGTTGCGGTGCTCAACTCACTTTACTGGCCAAGGGAGCCGGCGTACAGCTTCCGGGTCATGTGGCCAGCATGACTAAGCCGCTTCTGGCGAACCAGAGCAGCGCACGGAAATGCTGTTTACCTTCCCGCCAGAGCAGTACCTTCTTATCTACTTGCACTTTGACGTGCTTTCGAACTGCTAGGTTGGCAGGAGCAGGGACCAAGCAACGGGAGCTCACCCCGTCGCGGGGATTCGAACCGCCGACCTTCTGATTGGCAGTCCTAGACTCTGTGGTTTAACCCACAGCACCACCCGCGTCCCAAACATAACTAAACAAAAAAACAGAAAGCACTGAGACCTGACAAGGCTGGCTAGCTGATCCTTTTATATTTCTATTCCTCTTTACAGAAGATCATCCAGATTCTTTCTTTCTCGGCCGTGGGACATTTAGATCTGACCTTAGCCACGTTGCAGGAATTTGGAGCTGGGATGGGTCTGAAAATTAAGATGTCCTCTATCATCAGCCGCTACAAGGTAACGGAAGAGAGACTCCTCTCCTGGGTTAAACGTCGCGGGTTTAAGAACTGCCTTACAAGAAAGGAGATTCCGGTTAAACACCAGGAAGAACTTTCTGTCAGTAATTGCGGTTCAACAGGGGAACGGTCTCCCTTGGGAGCTGGTGGACTCCCCTTTCTTGGAGGTTTTTAAGCAGAGATTGGATGGCCATCTGTCATGGATGCTTTCGCTGAGATTCCTGCATTGCAGGGGGTTAGACTAGATCAGGCAAACTTGGCCCTCCAGATGTTTTGGGACTACAACTCCCATCATCCCTGACCACTGGTGCTGTTAGCTAGGGATAATCGTGGTACCTCGGGTTAAGTACTTAATTCGTTCCAGAGGTCCATTCTTAACTTGAAACTGTTCTTAACCTGAAGCACCACTTTAGCTAATGGGGCCTCCTGCTGCCACCGCGCCGCAGGAGCACGATTTCTGTTCTCATCCTGAAGCAAAGTTCTTAACCCAAGGTACTATTTCTGGGTTAGCGGAGTCTGCAACCTGAAGCGTATGTAACCCGAGGTACCACTGTAATAATAAAATTTTATTTAGATCCCGCCCTCCCCAGCCGAAGCCGGGCTCAGAGCGGCTGACAACAATAAAAGTAACACAGTTTACATAAAATCACAATCAATTGAAATGCATTCTAAAATCAATTCATTCTAAAATCAATTCAAAATCAAATTAATGGCAACCATTGGACTAGAGTTCTATGAGGATTGCAGAAGGAGGGGGTCAGGCTGTGCCTTGGCCAAAGGCCTGGTGGAACAGCTCCATCTTGCAGGCCCTGCGGAAAGATGTCAAGTCCCCTAGGGCCCTTGTCTCTTGGGACAGCACGTTCCACCAAATCGGGGCCACAGCCGAAAAAGCCCTGGCTCTGGTTGAGGCCAGCCTAACCTCCCTGTGGCCTGGGACCTCCAAGATGTTTTTGTCTGAAGACCGTAAGGTCCTCTGTGGGGCATACCAGGAGAGGCGGTCCCGTAGGTCCAAGGGTCCTAGGCCGTATAGGGCTTTAAAGGTTAAAACCAGCACCTTAAACCTGATCCTGTACTCCACCGGGAGCCAGTGCAGTTGGTATAGCACCGGGCGAATGTGATCCCGCTGCGAGGACCCCGTAAGGAGCCTTGCCGCGGCATTCTGCACCCGCTGGAGTTTCTGGGTCAGTCTCAAGGGCAGCTCCACGTAGTTGTAGTCCCAAAACATCTGGAGGGCCGAGTTTGCCTATGCCTGGACTAGATGAGCCTTGGTGGTCCCTTCCCTTCTATGATTCTGACTCCAATCTCTCTATTTCTTGTTCCTTTACTATTATTCTAGGTTTGAGGGCTTTCCCTGCTCTGCAAATCCCTTTTCTCATCTGACATTTCTTTCCGGGCTGCCTTAGAAGACACCACCTTTTTATCTCTGTTCCCTTAAACTGCTTACTCTGCAAGCAGAGTGGAACGCCTCCCAAGAACTCCTCTCTCCCCTGCTGCTTCTTTCAGCTTTCCTCTTTTTAATTCCTCCTCAAGCCCATGGCCTCCCTGTCAGCATTTCTGCTTTATCTCTGCACAGCGCCAGGAGAGACATGAGCTCCCGCTAGCCCAGACCTGGCTTGCTGCCCGTGGAGCATCCTGCATGGACTTACAGGGGCACGGCACCATCTCTGTTTCCTCCTCACACTTCCTCTTTGAAAAACCTCCTTTGGGGTGTCATATGGGACTTGCTGAGGGAGAGGATAAAGTTGCTGTGATGTGTTTACAAGCTCATTTTAGTGAAGGCCATTGCATATTTTGCAGAGATTCATGAGGTCCTTTACCCCTCCCAAATTCAGATGAGTGAGCTTGTGGAAATAATCCTTAAAACAAATTTGTGGGGTTTTTTTAAGAAAAGAGGAGATCAGTTAGTGTGTGTGTGTGTGTGTGTGAGAGAGAGAGAGAGAGAGAGAGAGAGAGAGAGAGAGAGAGCTAGCTCCCAAATTCAGATCAGATGAGTGATCTTGTGGAAATAATCCTTAAAATAAATTCATGATGTTGCTGTTGTTTTTAAAAAAGAGATCAGTTATTCTCTCTCTCTCTCTCTCTCTCTCTCTGTGTGTGTGTGTGTGTGTGAGAGAGAGAGAGAGAGAGAGAGAGAGGGAGGGAGGGGGAGAGAGAGGGAGGGAGAGAACAAACGGAATAAGTACCGTAATTAAAGGTTGATAAAGTGGCTCCTTGTCAGTATTACTGCTGCCGTGCCGAACAGGAAGCAATAGGATCTGTAAGGAGGAAGCTACTAATTAAAGGTACAATAGCTCGGGGGGGGGGACATTTGCCAGTTTGCATCGAGAAAGCTGGTGCTTCAGTTCTTTGTTGGCTGGAAGAACAATAGCCGCAAATCAGGTTGGCAAAAAATAAAGGAGGACAGGGCTGAAAACACTGGGTGGCAAGAATCTGGCAACGGTGTGGTCTAGATTCTCTGCAAAAAGTGAAAACAAGGCTTGTGATTTCAGGTTTAAAGTTAAACATAGAATCATAGAATCATAGAGTTGGAAGAGACCACAAGGGCCATCGAGTCCAACCCCCTGCCAAGCAGGAAACACCATCAGAGCACTCCTGACATATGGTTGTCAAGCCTCTGCTCCAAAGAAGGAGACTCCACCACACTCCTTGGCAGCAAATTCCACTGTCAAACAGGTCTTACTGTCAGGAAGTTCTTCCTAATGTTTAGGTGGAATCTTCTTTCTTGTAGTTTGGATCCATTGCTCTGTGTCCGCTTCTCTGGAGCAGCAGAAAACAACCTTTCTCCCTCCTCTGTGTGACATCCTTTTATATATTTGAACATGGCTATCATATCACCCCTTAACCTCCTCTTCTCCAGGCTAAACATGCCCAGCTCCCTTAGCCGTTCCTCATAAGGCATCGTTTCCAGGCCTTTGACCATTTTGGTTGCCCTCCTCTGGACACGTTCCAGTTTGTCAGTGTCCTTCTTGAACTGTGGTGCCCAGAACTGGACACAGTACTCCAGGTGAGGTCTGACCAGAGCAGAATACAGTGGCACTATTACTTCCCTTGATCTAGATGCTATACTCCTATTGATGCAGCCCAGAAACAGCTCATGCAGAGGCAGCCAAAATGGGACAAGAAGCACCCATGCCCTGTAACTTTCTCTGTTGCTCAGGACTACCAGCAGGGCAGACGGGGTCACGTCCACCAAACGCTGATGCTCACCTACGGCAAGGTGGCTCTCCAAGCCCCTAAGGAGCTCCTCCTGTCCAGGGCGGAGGCCGACATAATGAAGAATGTCCTCTGCTATTACAGGAAGAGCTGCCAGGCAAGTGCTTTAAAAGAGAGGGTGGTCTTTGCCACAGAGCTGGTTCCAGAGGGTGGCAAAGTTCAATGGGCCTTAGTCAAAGACCCATCATGTGCCAGCACTAAGAGGTCCTTCGAAACCTTCATTGTAGGTCTTTGTGGAGGGCAGGGTGGAAAGGTGACCCAAAAACCTATGTCCTTTTAAATGTGTTTGTGAGAAGGGGTTTATTGGTTTATTTGTGCATATTATTGTTTTCGTTGTGTATTTTGGCTTCTCGTTTTGTATTTTTAAGTTGTGAAGTGCCCTGTGAACTTCAGGTGAAGGAGGGTATACAAATTTTAATAATAGTAATAGTAATAATAGAAGAAGATGATAATGGGCTGACTGTTGTGCTGTGTTTGTTATTTGGCAATTTGTCCAGGCAATTTGTCCATTTCATTTGTCCAGGTTTTGGGCGTCAGCATTGAGAACAAGGTGAGCAACGAATTATCTGACTTGGAGTCTTGAACAGGTAAAGGGCCCCTGGACAGTTAAGTCCAGTCAAAGGCAACTATGGGGTTGCGGTGCTCATCTCGCTTTCAGGCCGAGGGAGCTGGCATTTGCCCACAGACAGCATGACTAAACTGCTTCTGGTGCAACGGGACACCGTGACAGAAACCAGAGCACATGGAAATGCCGTTTACCTTCCCACTACAGTGGTACCTATTTATCTACTTGCACTGGCCTGCTTCGAACTGCTAGTTTGTAGGAGCAGGGACAGAGCAACGGGAGCTCACCCCGTCGCGGGGATTCAAACCGCCAGCCTTCTGATCAGCAAGCCCAAGAGGCTTAGTGGTCTAGACCACAGCGCCACCCACGCCACCTAGCCCAACACCCCGTTCTCACTGTGGCCAACCAGCTGCCCCCAATGGAAAACTTAAAAGCAGCACTAGAGCTCTCTCCCCTTTGTGCAAATTCACCCAAATTTTATTGAAAATTCCTCCATATATAAACATTTTTGCATACTGTATCCGTTTCTGCAGAGCAATGTTTCCTAATATAATAGTTTGGGGGGGGGGTTTTGCATCTTTTCTTTCGGCAACGCAGGACTCCAATCTCAAGCTGGCCTTTGTTGAGAGCACAACAGATATCTGCCAGGCTATCTGCGAGACCCAAGACTTCCAGAACTTCACCTTAACTTGCAAAAAGGAGCTCCTGGACATCTTGTTGGTGAGGAACCTGACATTCTGCCTGAGGCTATGGCAGCCCCAATCACTCAGAGAGGCCTTTGCATGAAACTTTTTAACAAAGGTGCAGAACCTCTCCTAGGATTGTAAGGGGGTAGGTTTCCTGATGACATCATGGGCTCCCAGCCAATCGGCACTGTGCACAGC
The DNA here is from genome assembly GCF_964252035.2 of Podarcis erhardii. Classification (NCBI taxonomy): domain Eukaryota; kingdom Metazoa; phylum Chordata; class Lepidosauria; order Squamata; family Lacertidae; genus Podarcis; species Podarcis erhardii. The sequence continues at coordinate 5,191,317 of NC_138497.1, read as the reverse complement.
CAGCTCCTGCTCCAAATTTGCAGAACGGTATTATTTTCCCAGAGGTCAGCCCCGTAGTGCAAATGTACTTTTGTGGCTAAATGCAGCAGCGGCCATTCAAGATCCACCTTGGTGCTCCTAAAATGTTGCCTCTGTATCCTTCTCTCATGGATTGATTGCCCCTTAGCCTTTCAGGTAAGTTACCGTATTTTTCGCTCCATAAGATGCACTTTTTTCCTCCTAAAAAGTAAGAGGAAATGTCTGTGTGTCTTATGGAGCGAATGCATGGTCCCTGGAGCTGAATTGCCCAGGGGCAAAAAGCAGATCGTGCATTCTTTTTTAGAAAGAGGGAAGGGGATGTTGAAACAAAGCCGCTGAGCAGCTGGTCAGCAAGCGATCGGGGAGGAAGATAAGGGACTCTAGCAATAAAGGAGGCTGTGGCCACAGCACGAACCACAAAAAACATACACCCACTGTTTCATTCAGAATATTTTTTTTCTTGTTTTCCTCCTCTAAAAACTAGGTGCGTCTTATGGTCAGGTGCGTCTTATGGAGCGAAAAATATGGTAATCACTGGCTTAGCAAAGAGTGCTTGATCCTTTATTGGTATCCTTTGGAAACCATAGAGGCCATGGCACGTCAGTGGAGGAAATCTCTCTGCCCCTCAAGGGTTTTCCCCCACCCTCAATTCCTTTTGCCCTTTGCCCATCTTGCGTTCACAGGATTTCATCAAGGAGGAACCGCTGGACTCTCTGAATACTGCACTTCGCCCCCAAGCCATCACTGCCCTGGCATTCCTGAGGTAGGTGTGTTTCTTAGCAGTTTTCCACATAATTTCTTTTCACAGAATCATAGAGTATAAAGGGACCACAAGGGTCCTCTAGTCCAACCCCTTGCAATGTAGGAATCTTTTGCTCAATGCTCGAACCCATGACCCATGAGATTAAAGAGTCTCACGTTCTATCAGTTGAGCTATTCCTCTTTGGATTCTGTCTGGGTTGTTTAAGAGACTTTGGTAACAGCCATCGCTACCTCTTGTGGGAGCAAATGTTCCACAACCAAACTGAGGTCCAGCCTACTATTCTTCAGATGTCCACAAGTCTCTCCTGTGTGACTTATCAGTCCACCTTCCTCCTGCCAGCAAACTGAAGCCATGTTTGGCCATGGAGGAAATTCGCAATCTCCTCGATCAGAGCATCAAAAGTTTGTTTCCTCTTCCTTCCCTGGAGCAGCTGAAAGAGACGGCGGGGGATGCTCTTAAGATCGAGGTAGGTGGCAAAAGTTTATTTCCAGATCTTCTTTTCTCATCCACATGGGGGTTTCCTGGATGCATCTGATTGGCCACTGCCCAGATCATACCAAAGGGCAGGACCAGGGCCAGATTTAGGTTTGATGAGGCCCTAAGCTACTGAAGGTAATGGGTCCCTTGATATGTCCAGCTGTCCTTTGTCAACAACAAATTGTCGCTGTTTTTGTGTGTTGAATATATGCTATATGGTAGTTGATGGACCTAATAGATATCTAAAGCCATTTGCACATGTTTCCATGCAACCAGTCCATGCAGAATGTCGGCACCCTATATATAGAAAGGAGCAAACCAGTGATATTTGAGGGAGCAGGCTAGCAGGCAGGGCCCATTACTTACATCATGGGAGCCTACACAAAACAAAACACTGTTGCTGTATGTAGGTTTTATTTTATATGTTTTTTATCTTATGGAAATGTACATCCAATGGTTTTTTCCTTTAATTTTTTTGGGGGCCCCCAAAAGACTGGGGCTCTGAGCTATGGCTTGTTTAGCTTATATGTAAATCCGGCACTGGGTGGGAGTTCAATTTAGCTCACCTTTTAATACAAGCTTCCCCCAGAGAGAGAGAGAGAGAGAGTCATTCTCACCTCTCCAAATTTCATGGTGCAGTTATTCAACCGAGAATTCACACAAAAATTCGCATACTGTGTATACTGAATGTGGGAAAATGCATTAGATGCGGAAAATCCTCTTCTGCTCATGTCCTGCTTGCAGACTTCCAAGAGGCATCTAGCTGGCCACTATGAGAACAGAATACAGTGGTGCCCCGCAAGACGAATGCCTCGCAAGACGAAAAATTCGCTAGACGAAAGGGTTTTCCGTTTTTCGAAGTGCTTTGCAAAACAAATTTCCCTATGGGCTTGCTTCGCAAGACGCAAACGTCTTGCGGGTTTGCTTCCTTTTTCTGAAAACTGTTAATACCCGGGGAATCCGCGCTCTGCAAGACGAAAAAATTGCAAGACAAAGCAACTCGCGGAACGAATTAATTTCGTCTTGCGAGGCACCACTGTGCTCCCTTTGGTCTGATCCAACAGCCACGTGATCCAGGTTCAATCTCTAGCACCGCCAAGTAGGAACGCAGACCTAGGCTGGATCTACACCGATTGTAAAACGCTGTAAAAACACACACATAATAATAGCTGTCAATGCAATTTCCCATTGACGACGGATTGCTGCACTACAGCACCCTCTGGTGTCACATTTTTATAACGCATTTTTAACGTTAGAACTGACCAGTGTAGACCTACCCCTGCTTGAGATCACACAACTCTGGGACATGATGTTAATGGGCAACTGACAAGCCCTGTCCACAACAGCCGAACAGACAAGAAAATCACTGCTTTTCAATCAACCTGGCATAGTTATATTACGTATGTGGCATTGCTAGAACATGGTTATAGGCAGCGCTTTTTTCCTGGCCCACAGCACAATTTGGAGCACATGAAGTACATATTTTAAATATTATTATTTCCTCCTCCCCGCTTCTGCTTTTGTATAAACCTTGCAGACCAGCACTGCTGCAGATACAATATATCTTTTGAGCTGCGGACAACAGTTCAAGCAATGGAGATTGTTATATCTTATTTTTATGTTTGTTAAGTTTGTGATGATATTAGCATATACACTTTGATAAAGCACTGTGGAGTATTTGGAGATGATTCTTTGACTGTGTGCAATCGTTTTATCTTTGATAGTTTTTTCATTTAAAATTAAAAAATAAAAGTGTGCCACTTACCTCTGCAGCTGCTTATTAGAGCATTTTTTTAAAAAAACCACTGCTGGCAATCCAGTCATGGATCTTCAGACGTCCCAGCTAGCTTGGCCCTCCAAGCTCCCTACTTGCATTATAGGGATGGATGGCAGCTAACAGATTGAGGTTGAATCCTGACAAGACAGAAGTACTGTTTTTGGGGGACAGGGGGCAGGCAGGTGTGGAGGACTCCCTGGTCCTGAATGGGGCAACTGTGCCCCCGAAGGACCAGGTGCACAGCCTGGGAGTCATTCTGGACTCACAGCTGTTCCATGGAGGCACAGGTCAATTCTGTGTCCAGGGCGGCTGTCTACCAGCTCTATCTGGTACACAGGATGAGACCCTATCTGCCTATGGACTGCCTCGCCAGAGTGGTACATGCTCTGGTTATCTCCCGCTTGGACTACTGCAATGCACTCTACGTGGGGCTACCTTTGAAGGTGACCTGGAAACTGCAATTAATCCAGAATGCGGCAGCTAGACTGGGGACTGGGAGCGGCCGCCGGGACCATATAACACCGGTCCTGAGAGATCTGCATTGGCTCCCAGTACATTTCCAAGCACAATAAAAAGTGTTGGTGCTGACCTTTAAAGCCCTAAACGGGCTCGATCCAGTATACCTGAAGGAGTGTCTCCACCCCCATTGTTCTGCCCGGACACTGAGATCCAGCTCCGAGGGCCTTCTGGCGGTTCCCTCATTGCGAGAAGTGAGGTTACAGGAACCAGACAGAGGGCCTTCTTGGTAGTGGCGCCCGCCTTGTGGAACGCCCTCCCATCAGATGTGAAGGAAATAAGCAGCTATCTTCTTTTTAAAAGACATCTGAAGGCAGCCCTGTTTAGGGAAGTTTTTAATATTTAATGCTGTATTGTTTTTAACACTTGATTGGAAGCTGCCCAGAGTGGCTGGGGAAACTCAGCCAGATGGGCGGGGTATAAATAAATTATTATTATTATTATTATTATTATTATTATTATTATTATTATGCTTTCAGTCCCTGTACTCTTGCTCCATGGACGCCCTTAGGAAACTCGTGACAAGCATCGTAGAGGACCACCCAACACCTGAGCTGATGGTCGAGATGTTCCAGGTGAGCCGCAGGAGAAACTCTATTGGTGTTCATTGCTTTGGATTAAGCAACCAATTCAGAGACCTTTTCAGGCAGCTGGAGGTGCTTCAAAGGCCTCCCCCACGACTTCCCTGCCTTCACAGGTGCCCCTGCTCTGCTAAATCCACTCGGGGATGAATTGCCTTTTTTATTTTAGCTTCCAGACCATCTTCCAGGGGAGACTCACCTAGAGAACATTGCAGTCGTCTTGCTGTGGGGTTACCAACGCATACACCTGTCAGTTTGCATTTCTTAGTGCAGAAAGTCTTCATCTGATGTGTAGAGATCCTTCCTATTCTGCTTAATTCAAGAGGGTTCTGGAAGCTTCTCTGTGTGAAAGAAACTTCATGATGTTTGGGTTATTTCTTCAGAGAAGCTGAGTACAGCTGGTTTAAACTGGTTCTCTTATCTCTCTCTGTCGAGGTCATGCTGACTATAATAGTGAGGCCAGAAGGAGCCTGGGCTTCACTTTCTCTATCTCTTTTCCTTCTGGTGTGGCGTTCTGTATATTGTGTTAGGTTTATAGACTTATTATAAGTTATTGTAAGTTTAAGTTAAGTCTGCTGCATACTATGTTTAGCGTTAAGGTTTTAGACTTACAGTGGTACCTCGTGTTACGGACGCAATCTGTTCCGGAGGCCCGTCCGTCATGTGAAATGCCCACAACTTGAAACACTGCATCTGCACAGGCGTGCGGTGTGATTTGGTGCTCCTGCGCATGCGGGAAGCGCAATTTAACACTTCTGCGCATGCGTGAGTGGCAAAACCTGGAAGTAACCCGTTCCAGTAGTTCCAGATTGCCACGGGAAGTAACGCGAAAAGACGCAACATGAAGCGGACACAACACGAGGTATGGCTGTATTATACGTTATTGTAAGTTTAAATTAAGTCTGCTGCAACTAGATTTCTTATGGACAGCGCCAATCCTGAATGTACTGGATTTGTGACCATTATGCTCATTTGCCTTCAGTAGCAGTAAAGCTCTGCTGGTAAAGGTAAAGGGACCCCTGACCATTAGGTCCAGTCGTGGCCAACTCTGGGGTTGCGACGCTCATCTCGCTTTATTGGCCAAGAGAGCCGGCGTACAGCTTCCGGGTCCTGGCGAACCAGAGCAGCGCAAGGAAACACCATTTACCTTCCCGCCGGAACGGTACCTATTTATCTACTTGCACTTTGACGTGCTTTTCAACTGCTAGGTTGGCAGGAGCAGGGACCGAGCAACGGGAGCTCACCCCGTCACAGGGATTTGAACCACCAACCTTGTGATCAGCAAGTCCCAGGCTCTGTGGTTTAACCCACAGCACCACCCGTGTCCCAGTAGCAGTAAAGCTCTGCTGGATGAAATACAATTGCTTCTGATCTATTCTGGGGGGAGCCCTGCAACGTGTTTAAGTTTTTACTCTGCTAACTATATGTTGGAATCTGCTCTGGAACAATATTGAGTAGAATTCCAACGACAACATCACGGTGGCAAGGCCCTGTGTGAGAATAGCCATAGCTAATGTGGTGGACAAAACTGGCACTGTGTTTTTATATTGCAAACTGCCCTGTGATTGTCAGACGAAGGGCAGGATAGGAATTTAACAAAAATAGATTTTCTAATATCAGTTGCATTTGCCTTCCTGCTCCGCCAACAGCTCATAGACCCCTGGTTCACCGTATCGGACTGTAGCAGGGAGAGGGCGCTGCAGGCAAGCTCCCAGACCCTCGCTGCCTTCCAGGAGAACTTTCAGCTCCCCGTGAGTTTCCTTCTCTTCACCTGCTTGCCAGCTGCTCAGTCTGTACATCTCTGCCCACTATCCCAGAAACTCCAGCGGGTGCAGAATGCTGCAGCGAGGCTCCTCACGGGGTCCCTGCCATGGGAGCATATTCACCCAGTGCTTTTCAAGCTGCACTGGCTCCCGGTGGAGTACAGGGTCAGGTTTAAGGTGCTGCTTTTGACCTTTAAAGCCCTTCATGGCCTAGGACCCTCGTACCTACGGGACCGCCTCTCCCGGTATGCCCCACGGAGAGCCTGTAAATAGCAACACCCTAGAGGTCCTGGGCCCTAAGGAACTTAGATTAGCTTCAACCAGAGCCAGGGCCTTTTCAGCACTGGCCCCAGCCTGGTGGAACGCTCTGCCTCATGAGACCAGGGCCCTGCAGGATCTGATTTCTTTCCGCAGGGCCTGTAAGACAGAGTTGTTCCGCATGGCCTTTGGCTTGGAGCCAATTTGATTCCTTCCCCCTCTTTCTTTTTTATTTTTCCTTTCTCCTCCTGTGACGAGGCTGCATTTTAATATTTTAATGTTTCAGTATTTTAATTGTGGTATTTTAATCTTGTTTTTTAAGTTGTATTCATTCAACTTGTTTTTATTATGGCTTGTTAGCCGCCCTGAGCCCGGCCTTGACTGGGGAGGGCGGGGTATAAATAAAATTATTATTATTATTATTATTATTATTATTATTATTATTATTATTTGTAAGCAACACCATTAAAATGCAATCTTAAAAATGACTTAAAACTTACGCTCACAGAAACAAATTGCGAACGGCTCTGAATGTACACATTTTTGTAAGGATTTCTACCCCTCCCCACAAAAAATATAATTTCCCTCTTACTTTGACTGATATGTCCATGTTTGTACACACTCCCCCCTAATGTTTCCATGCTTGTACACGTTATGTGGGCAGAGAATTTCAGTGCAAAATTCAGAGAAGGGTGACTTTTGAAAGTTCACACATTGGTTCGAGAGGGGCAAATCAGGTAGCTTCTCGTTGAAAGTCAATCAGAATCAGATTTCTCCCCAGCCCTGGTCACCATCCATCTCACAAGTGGCGTGGAGGGGGGAGCCCCTGTCAGGAGGTCCTACACACGAGTAGGAGTCCGGAGAGACACATGCTCGACTGGCATGTTCTCTCCCACCTGGTCGTTCGTTTGGGAGCTTCAAAATCTTTCTCCAGCCCAAACATCACAGCAACTGATACCAAGAGGCATCAACACACTTTGTATCAGCAGAGTATAGGCAGTCAGCATTCAGACTCAGTAGCACAGCTTTTCGGCTAAACTACGTTTATTTACATATACCGTATGTTTCGCTCTATAAGACACACTTTCCCCTCCTAAAAAGTAAGGAGAAATGTGCGTGCATGTTATGGAGTGAATGCAGGCTTCGCGGGCTATCCCAGAAGCCAGAACAGCGAGAGGGAGTTCTGCGCAGTGCTCCCTCTCACTGTTCTAGCCTTTGGCTTAGCCGTGTGAAGCCTCCACAGAGCAGTGGGGAGCCTTCATGCCCTGCAGAGGCTTTGCGCAGCTATCCCCGGCTTTTGCGGGAGGTGGGGGAAGGGACAGAGCGCGCTGCTCTGTCCCTTCCCCCACTTCCCAGAAAAGCCCCCAAGAGCCGTGCTCCCTTTAAAGAGCACGCGGCTCTTGCGGGAGGTCGGGGGGAGCCAGGAGGCTTGCTTTCACTGAAACTAGGAGGGCAAGAGGGATCGGTGCACAACGATCCCGCTTGCTCTCCTGGCTTCAGGGATAGCCCCGCAAAGCCTCCCGAGCGAAGAGGGAGGAGCGCTCCCTCTTCGCTCAGGAGGCTTCTTATTTCTTGTTTTCCTCCCCTAAAAACTAGGTGCGTCTTATGGTTGGGTGCGTCTTATAGAGCGAAAAATACGGTACACACTCGGAGCTTCTTGTCTCAGCTCCTTCCTCTTCAGCATCAGACAGCAAAGAGGGAGAACAAAGGGACAAATGTCCTACAACCCAGTAATAAAAACATCTGGTCTCCTTCACTTCCCACAATGTGGAATGAAAACATACGCCGTCATGTGATATAAACAATCCCATGACTGCAACACGGGGAAAGAATCCTAACACACACCCCCCCCCAAAAAACACACCCTGCCTCTGTTGCAGGTCATAAAGATCAGGCAGGCTCAAATGAACAGATTTTTTAAAAAAATCTTTCTTTTTCTATAGGATGGAGAAAATTTCCAGCAGTTTGGGTCGCTGGTTGCATTCCTTGCCCCCTACACCTGTGATGGCTCCGTCAGATGTCGGCAGTGGGCTGCCCAGTGCATTAGTTGCCTTTTGCACATACAAGGTGAGGATGTTTTGAACGGGGGCTGTGTGAACCCCCAGCCTTCACTCCCCTTTCTGATTGGTTGGTTGGTTAGATGACTGGTTGAGTGATCAATTTACAGTGATGCCTCACAAGACGAAATTAATTCCTTCCGCGAGTCTCTTCGTCTTGCGGTTTTTTCGTCTTGCGAAGCACGGCTATTAGCGGCTTAGCGGCTTAGGGGCTATTAACGGCTTAGCGGCTTAGCGGCTATTAACGGCTTAGCGGCTTTAAGAAAAAGGGAAAAACCTCGCAAGAACTCGCAAGACGTTTCGTCTTGCGAAGCAAGCTCATAGGGAAATTCGTCTTGCGAAGCACCTCAAAAAAACGGAAAACTCTTTCATCTAGCGAGGTTTTGTCTTGCGAGGCATTCGTCTTGCGGGGCACCACTGTAGTTTTATGGAGGAGAGAGTTATCAATGACTACTAGCAGTCCTTTTTTTCTGGGGGGACGCATACCCCTAAACATTTTGTGAATCTTTGTACTTTTTTAAAAAATAGTATTTTTATTAAATTTTACAAAGTTGTATTCAACAGTCATCAACAATAAACACAAAGTGTGAAAAAATCCCTTTCCCCCTCCCCCCAACGACTTCCCTCAACTCCCCCCCTGTTGTCTTCCAAAAAATTTACTACTTCTATATCTTGATTTCATAGCCTTCTACATAAGTGCTCTTAGAAATTCTTAATTTTATACAATACCGTTCATCCCCTATATTATACTTGTATATTTTCATATCATTATTCCAACTTTTTTACATTCATTTTGCTTAGTTTCATTCATTTTGCTTTTGCCAAACCCTGCGAGTGAGTCTAGTTCTTTACAATATTGCTGTAAGTACAACATGAACGGATTCCAGTCCTTTTTAAAGTCTCTGTTATTGTTCCAGTTACAGATAGGTAGCCGTGTTGGTCTGCCATAGTCAAAACAAAAAATTCCTTCCAGTAGCACCTTAAAGACCAACTAAGTTAGTTCTAGGTATGAGCTTTCGTGTGCATGCACACTTCTTCAGATACACCAACAGGTGTATCATGCACACTTCTTCAGATACACTGTGTATCTGAAGAAGTGTGCATGCACACGAAAGCTCATACCTAGAACTAACTTAGTTGGTCTTTAAGGTGCTACTGGAAGGAATTTTTTGTTCTGTCATTGTTATCTCTTAATCTTCCTGCAAGTTTTGCCGTTTCTGCATATTCCATCTGTGAATCTTTGTACTTTTGTCCATTTACTGTTTTGATTTCCCCCCGATTTGAACTATAAAATGATGGTTTTCTTGAGTCAAAACGAGTAGCACTGGCTACCAGCCATGACAGAGGAAACCAGAGGAAGGGACCTGCTTCTGGGTTAACAACAACAATGACAACAACAACAACAACAACATATTATTATTCTTTGAAGGAGAACTATTTGAAAACGATTTACGGGTGGTATTTAACTTTGAGTAGGGACGCGGGTGGCACCATGGTTTAAACCACTGAGTCTTGGGCTTGCCAAAGAGAAGGTCAGCGGTTCGAATCCCCACAACGGGGTGAGCTCCCGTTGCTCGGTCCCTGCTCCTGCCAACCTAGCAGTCCGAAAGCACGTCAAAAGTGCAAGTAGATAAATAGGTACTGCTCAGGCGGGAAGGTAAACAGTGTTTCCGTGCGCTGCTCTGGTTCGCCAGAAGCGGCTTAGTCATTCTGGCCACATGACCCGGAAGCTGTACGCTGGCTCCCTCAGCCAATAAAGCGAGATGAGTGCCGCAACCCCAGAGTCGGCCCCTAATAGTCAGGGGTTCCTTGACCTTTACCTTTACTAGGCTTGCTAAGATGTATAAGACTAAATCAGATAAGTGCTGGAGATGCAAAGAAGTTGAGGAAACATTCTTTCATATGTGGTGGACTTGCAAAAGGGTAAAAGAGTATTGGGAAATGATCCATAATGAAATGGGGGGGGGTGTTTAAAAGTACTGAATTTTTCGCTCTATAGGACGCACCCGACCATAGGACGCACCTTGTTTTAGAGGGGGAGAACAAGGGAAAAAAATTCTCCCCCTCTCTGCTGAGCGCGCCTTCATCGAAGCGCAGGAGAAATGGAGCCCCTTCCATTTCTCCTCCCGCTTCGCTGAAGGGGCGCTGCGCAGCTCTCCCTCTCTGCTGAAGCCAGGAGAGTCTTACTTTCCCAGCTTCAGCAAAAGGAACCCGAAGCCTGCGGAGCGCAGCGGGAACCCGCGCTGCGCTCCACAGGCTTCAGACGGCTATCCCTGAAGCCTGGAGATTGAGAGGGGTCAGTGCACACCGACCCCTCTCGCTCTTCAGGCTTCAGCGAAAGCAACGTGTAGCCTCCGGAGAGCGGAGGAAGCGCTCCCTCTGCGCTTCGGAGGCCTCGCGTTGCTATCGCTGAAGCCAAAGAGCCTGCATTTGCTCCATAGGACGCACACACATTTCCCCTTAATTTTTGGAGGGGAAAAAGTGCGTCCTATAGAGCAAAAAATACGGTACTTTGCCCAAAAAACCAGAGTCCTTTCTGTTGGGGATAATTCAGACTGAGATTCCCAGATGTCAAAAAATGTTATTTATGTATTTCACTACTGCGGCCCGTGTCTTGTTAGCCCCAAAATGGAAAACAAGCAAGGTCCCAACCAAAGAAAACGTTTATGGAAAATATGGGAAATAACTGTGTACAGCTGAAAATGTTGGCAGCATTAAGATAAATTCAACAGTGTAAATAGGTTTTGATGGATGCAATAATGGAATACTGAATGGTATAGTTTCTGTAAAATACGCAGGGATTTATGATATGTAAAACGAACCATGGAGAGAGAAGAAGGGAAGTCATTGATATCTTAAGGATGTAAAAATGAGTACTTTGAATTGTGAGTAACTTCCCACAATGGAAGTGGCGGACAGAGACATGTGTAAGCATTATTTACGGGCGTTTATTCAGCATACCGTAGTTCAGGAACAAAGGAAAAACATGTCTGCTTCCCTTCGTGTCCAAGCACACAGCAGTATAGCAAAAGCAATATACAAACGGAAGTTCCCAGCAGACTATGCTGGAAGTAAACAGGCATGTGACACACAACAATCATGCCTGTTCCTTTGAAGGTGGAATGGAACTATATCCTAACACTCCCTTCTTGCCTTTTCTTTTCCAGCTCAGTCAAAAGTCACAGCAGAGGAGGAGGAAGAAATGCTGGCTGCCTGTCATGACCTGAAGGCTGAGGTCCCCAGCGCTCTATTCGAAGCTTCATGCAGAATGGCCAAGGTGAATTTCCCAATCATTTGGCTAACATCTGTGGACCAGATTTCACTAAATCACAGAACTACAGAGTTGGAGGGGACCCCAAGGGCCATCTTAAGGTCCATAAATAGCAACACCCTAGAGGTCCTGGGCCCTAAGGAAGTCAGACTAGCCTCAACCAGAGGCAGGGCCTTTTCAACACTGGCCCCGGCCTGGTGGAACATGCTGTCTCATGAGACCAGGGCCCTGCAGGATCTGATTTCTTTCCGCAGGGCTTGTAAGATGGAGTTGTTCCGCCTGGCCTTTGGCCTGGAATCAACTTGATCCACTCCCCTCTTTCCTTTTTCCTTTTTCCTTTTTCCTTTCTCCTTCTGTGATGGAACTCCTATTTGGGGACTTCCCTGGCTTTTTTCTGGCCCATGTAGGACCAGTCTGGATAGTTAGCCTTGGTGAAGACTTGACGTTTTCATCCCCCCAAAAAGTTTTTGATTTGAGTTTCTACTGAAATTGAGGCTGCAATTTAATGTCTTAATGTTGTATTTTAATCTAGTTTTTAAGTTGTATTTCACTCAATTGTTTTTATACCTGGTGTTAGCCAACCTGAACCTGGTCTTGGCTGGGGAGGGCGGGGTATAAATTATTATTATTATTATTATTATTATTATTATTATTATTATTTCCAACCCTGAGAAATCAGAGATGAAGAATCCGCAACACGTGTCCATCCAAGCTCTGTTTTAAAATCTCCAGCAAAGGAAAACCCATCACCTTCGAGGGAGTACATGCCACTTCCATTTCTTTGACGATTTCCCCCTCAAGGGTCAGAATGAACTGCAAATGCATTTCAGTGCAATTGTTATTGTGATCATAGATTCACAATCCTGGCATTTTCACAGGTGGTCAGCGTGCATTTCCCACCAGATCAAGCCCTGGATTTCATCGAGGTCATCCTGGAAGACCTGGTGTCCGGAAATGAAATGTGCGCCATTTCTGCTGGCCGCTGGCTGCTAACCATCCTTTGGGACTCCGGAGACGCTATGGGAGCACAGGTGACCACTTGCCACAATGGGGGTGTAGCCTTACTGGAGTTCACCGATTGGGTCTGCGTTGCTCCGGGATAGGAGGAAAGAAGTCAAATGACACCGAGGTTGATTCCAAGAAAGAGTTTATTCTGCTCTCTGGATAGCAGAAGGCACTTGCGTGATCAAGTCCACAGCAAGTCCAAAGAAATGACAAGTTTCATGCAGTATATATATCCTCCAGGCACCCTCTCCCTCCTTCCCATATAAATCCAACCACGTCAGCCTATGTACGCAGGTTGACATCACATATGTTCTTGCTCTGGTATTCTTAACCTTAAAAGGGATTTTCTTCCTGTACTTCTGACCATAAAAGGATCTTCCTCTTCCTACTCTTATCTTGGAGGAAGAGGTCGTCATCTCCGAGAACACGCTCTGGCGCTGTTCCCGGACTTAGGTCTGTGCGTCTTTTGTGGTCAGCACATAAGATAAGGCACAGACGCATCATCCCTGCTCTACTGGAACTTGGCAAGGTCACTCATTGCCGCCACGGACTGATAAGGGAGAGAGCTTCGAGCACAGCCAGGTTTTTGTTTATATATTGACTCAGAGCTCAAGTTAATGGATTTTAGCTAAGCAAAAATGGGGATTTTGGTGCAGTTTCAAACTGCCTGCACAGACAGTTTGGGGTTTGGGAAACCCATTCCTTCAGGGGGGCTTTTATAAGCTTTGTTTGACATGTGTCGGACAAGTCTCCAAAGGCACCAATCTACAGTTGGTTGTTGGAGCAGGCCTTGGCTGGTGTGGAAACTTGGCTTTAGGTTTTGAGCAGAGGCAGGGATCATGTTTCATAGTCTTCCTTGGGTGAGGGGCACATGCCAGTTGTGGGTGGGGCTGGATGGGCAAGTTGGCTGAGTGATGGGTGCGACTCTCACCTTCGCACATTCTGCCCGTGGGTAGGCTCTTCCTACACGTACCCATCACTCCAAAAGATCCAGCCAGGTAAAAGCTCTTGCAGAGGACACAGAGCAGGGCCAGGGAGGGGTGTGGCCTTGTAGAAGGGAGTGTGGCCAAAGAGAGCCCTGGAGGCCAGGTAGAGAGGCTTGGGGTGCATGTGGCCCCCATGGCTGAAGTTCCTCACCCCTGTTTTCGAGCAACCAACGAACATAAACCGAAATTAAATTTTGACCTAACCAGCTTAGTGCAGCAGAGCGCCACTGGGTCCTTGGTTTTCAAACGGAATCCTTTCCGGAAGTCCATTCGACTTCCAAAACATTCAGAAACCCAAGCTTGGCTCCTGCAGCCAATTGGAAGCCGCTGAAGCCACACCGGATGTTTGTCTTCCAAAAATCGTTCAAAAACACTCACTTCCGGTTTTTGATCGTTCAGGAGCCGAAATGTACGAGTTCCAAAGCATTCGGCAACCAAGGTATAGCTGAACTTGGTACTCTTCCATTGAGCTACAGCCTTTCCCCCAAATAAGATTGGAATGTTAATCTGTTCATGGTGTGCACATTCCTTGGACCAACCCACTCCCTTGGGCTATATAAGAGTATAGAAATATGTTGTTGTTGTTGTTTAGTCGCTTAGTCGTGCCCGACTCTTTGTGACCCCCTGGACCAGAGCACACCAGGCACTCCTGTCTTCCACTGCCTCCCGCAGTTTGGTCAAACTCATGCTGGTAGCTTCGAGAACACTGTCCCACCATCTTGTCCTCTGTCGTCCCCTTCTCCTTGTGCCCTCAATCTTTCCCAACATCAGGGTCTTTTCCAGGGAGTCTTCTCATGAGGTGGCCAAAGTCTTGGAGCCTCAGCTTCAGGATCTGTCCTTCCAGTGAACACTCAGGGCTGATTTCCTTCAGAATGGAGAGGTTTGATCTTCTTGCAGTCCATGGGACTCTCAAGAGTTTCCTCCAGCACCATAATTCAAAAGCACCAGGGCTGGGGAAATGCCTCTCTCTGAAACCCTGGAGAGCCATTGTGAGTATGATAGAGAGCCAGCAGGCCTAGTGGCCTGGCTCAGGACAAAGCAGGTTCTTATGCTCCTTTGTTCAGAGAAAGCAGAGTAGCGCTAAATTTCTAAGAAGGTATTTGGAATTTCTAGAATGCAATTGACTCATACGAGTGGGACTGCTGATAGCAATGCATGCACCTGAATTGCTCCTGTCAGGTTTCAGAGATCCTGGACATTTTCTACAGCCGCTTGCCCACCATCAAGCAGGAAGATCTGCGGCAGGTCCTTGTGGAAGCTGTGGCTGCTGTCTCCCATTTTCACCTGGACACCGTGATTGAGAGCCTATTCTGCCGCCGTCTCCCGATGGACAGGTGCATGCCAGCATTAAGCTGAGGCTTTTGTACATTTGGGGGGAGACTGCATCTGCATTTCAGCCCACAAATTGGACCCACTGGGTTTAAGTGAGCGGTGCTTCTGAGGAAACAAATCCTCTTCAACTTACGTGTTGTTGCATTGCAGTGAAACGGGTGAACTCTGGAGGTCCCTAGGCAAAGACCCTTCCCAGGCCTTACTGATTTTATGCAAGTTAGCGGCCAGGGTGGCAGAGCCTTCAAGTCTGGAAGCCCCTTTCTCCTCAGGCAGCAATGAGAGCATGGAATTTGCAGATGAAGGACCTCTCAAGGTGAGCGAGAAGAAGGGAGGAGCAGTTGGGAAACAGGGAGGGATTCTTAGAGGGGAGAGATTTCAGCTCACTTAATGTAAACAACATAAGAGTATCAGGAGAGCCTGGCTACTGGGGTAGCCTCACACGCACCAGAAATCTGATGGGGTTTTTTTGTTCTTGGTTGAAGAGGAAAATATAGGTATATATGAAAAAGAGAATTCCTGGATGCCTAAGATCCAGGTTTGGGGCAAGTAGTCTTTGGTGAGAGAACTCCAGCAAAAATTTTTCTCTCCTATGTTGTTTCCAGAGTCCCTCTCTTCCCTCTTAACATAGAAAGAGACCACACATTTTGTAAGTTAAAAATGCTTTACTTACAAACTCTTCCAAGGTCACATTCATGTGCTTTTCCATACAGCAGTCAGAAAATCAGGACTCTCCTTCATCAGAGGTTTTTCAGCAGAGGCTGGATAGCTGCCTGTCAGCAATTCTTTAGCTATGATTCCTGCATTGCAAGAATTTGGGCTAGATGTCAGGGACTGGGTAGAGGAGGAATGGTGGAGACGGCCTCCTTGGCCTGAAGAAGACAGTTCAGAATTACAACAGGCGTTTGAGGGAGGTCACAGCTCAGAGGCAGATGAGGGGGAAAGCTGGGAAAGAAAGGGAGAGGAGGAAGAGGAACCACCAGGAGGGCAACAGCTGACGGACACAGTGCCCTTAGAAAGCATTCCAGACCCGACCCTCCCAGAACCCGGCGAGCCTTGAAAGTAGGAGAGCTCAGAAGCAAAGGGCCCTCAGCACCACCCATAGAGGAGATGATGAATGAGGAAGTGGGAGAAAAAGGGGGGGAGAGAATCACTCGGGACAACGCCATTACTCCAAGAGGCTGAGTTCCAAGCCTCTCTGTAAATATTGAATAAAAAGAAGATGGTAAGGACTTTTCCTTGTCTTATCCATTCCTCGCAACCTGCTGTGGGGTTGTTTCCTCTGCCACTTGATACTAGATGTTGTTGTTGTTGTTGTTTTATTTATACCCCGTTCATCTGGCTGGGTTTCCCCAGCCACTCTGGGCAGCTACCAACAGAACACTAAAATACAATAACCTATTAAACATTAAAAGCTTCCCTAAACAGGGCTGCCTTCAGATGTCTTCTAAAAGTTTGGTAGTTATTTTTCTCTTTGACATCTGGTGGGAGAGCGTTCCACAGGGCGGGTGCCACTACCGAGAAGGCCCTCTGCCTGGTTCCATGTAACTTGGCTTCTTGCAGTGAGGGAACCGCCAGAAGGCCCTCGGTGCTGGACCTCAGTGTCCGGGCAGAACGATGGAGGTGGAGACGCTCCTTCAGGTATACTGGGCCAATGCCGTTTAGAGCTTTCAAGGTCAGCACCAACACTTTGGATTGTGCTCGGAAACGTACTGGGAGCCAACGTAGGTCTTTCAAGACCGGTGTTATGTGGTCTCGGCGGCCGCTCCCAGTCACCAGTCTAGCTGCCGCATTCTGGATTAATTGCAGTTTCCAGGTCACCTTCAAAGGTAGCCCCACGTAGAGCGCATTGCAGTAGTCCAAGCGGGAGATAACCAGAGCATGCACCACTCCGGTGAGACAGTCCACGGGCAGGGAGGTTCTCAGCCTGCATACCAGATGGAGCTGGTAGAAAGCTGCCCTGGATACAGAATTGACCTTCACTTCCATGGACAGCTGTGAGTCCAGAATGACTCCCAGGCTGCGCACCTGGTCCTTCAGGGGCACAGTTACCCCATTCAGGACCAGGGAGTCCTCCACACCCGCCCATCTCCTGTCCCCCAAAAACAGTACTTCTGTCTTGTCAGGTTTCAACCTCAATCTAACCACTGGAACTCCTTCTGACTCTACAATTCCATGATTCAGTTCTTTGATGGCCGTTTTACTGGAAGACGTCCTCTCACACACCGAGGTGTGCTTTCATTCTCTTGCTGTTTCTCTGTTCAGGCTACTTGCGCCATCTACGAGGTCCTGTCTGTGCTACACACCGAAGAGGGCATCCAGGAGCTGTTCCCGGAGCTGTTCTGCACTCTCCTAAAGCAGGTCAGCAAAACCCTGGAGAAGAGGATGCCCTTTTACGAGGGTCGCCGTAGGCTGTTTCTGAGAGAGCAGCATTTGTCTGAAGGCAACCCTTGCAGGTCAGTCTCCCACTTTGCCCACCTCTTTTTGCACGGGCCTCCTCTGGAAAATTATAGATCTTGGGTCTGGGCTTTGAGTTAGAAAAAATGTTAAGAATCTCATTTATTAGGAAACCAGAGGCATACCTGTTGGGCATTACTGATTCAGATATTCCTAAAAAAAATTAAAGATCTTTTTTCGTATGCAACAGTGGCAGCGAGAGTTCTTATAGCTACAAGGTGGAAGAGCAACAGAATTCTTTCTAGACAAGAGTGGATACAAAAAATTACTGAATATGCTGAATCAGGTATTCTATCTGAAAAAGTAAACAAATAAACCGAGAATCGAATTTGTATCAAAATGGGAAGCCTTCAGAACATATCTTAAACAGAATTATACCATGTTAAAATCTGTAGCAGCTTTTGAGTCATCCCAGCAGCTTTTATTAATTGGTTATATAAATATAAACATTTATAAATTGTGAAAATATTAATCTAAAAAATAGTATTTTGATACGGCAGTAAATTTATGTAAAAAGAATTAAGGAATAAATGGGAGGTCAGGTATAAAAGGTAATGAGATTTTTATTTTTATTGTAACGTGAAATTGCAATCACAAATGTCATAATTTTTATCTTATTATCAGATTGTGTAAATTTTATTTTCTTTCCTTTTCCCTCCCCTCTTAAGTTGTACCCATTTTTGGTATTTATTATTATTATCATTGTATGTAATAAGCATGGAAATAAGCATGGGAAAAAATAAAACAATAACATAAATAAATAAAAGATCTTGGGTATGGGCACCGAGCCTTATGAGGAACAGTTGAGGCAACTGGGTATGTTAAGCTCGGAGAAGAGGAGACTGAAAGGTGATATGATACCTGTCTTCAAATAACTGAACGGCTGGGTCACATGGAAGGTGTGATGGCCTGGGACTCGGACTCGGAACCAGAGGAGTCTCAGTCTGCACCGGATCCTTTGCCTCAGGCATCACCTGAACCAAGTCTGGGGCCTGATCCTGAAGAACCCCAGTCTGCACAGGTTCCCCTGCAACAAACCCCAGCTGGGCCGAGTCAGGGGCCTGAGCCTGCCCTGGCTCCAGATGTGGGGATGACCTTGTTGCCTTCAGCTGGGCCATCACTCACAGCTGCTCTAGGTGAGTTGGGTCAGGGGAGGCTGAGGCGGCCTCTGGGTCTAGTAACCCACCAACGTCTCCTGAGCTGCAGAGACTGAGGTCTGAGAGAAGGAGAGACCTGAGTACTCACAGGAGGAGTGCTTGCCTTCAGGCAAAACAGGGGGGTGAGTCGCCGGGGGATCAGGACCGGCCGTTACTCCAACAAAGATAACAGGCTGTTACGAAAAAGGAGCAATGCAGCGAGCTGCAGCTGGCTGGAAAGCCAAACAGGATGTTGATGTTTGGGACTGTACTGTGGGATCGAAAGGACAGTCTATTCACTGTACTGAGCACCGGATGTTAGCTCAGAGTGTCACCTGACATGTACTGGAAGTACAGGGGTGGAGTTTCTCTCTCTGCTGTTGGTGTTTGGAGAGTGCAGACGTGTTTCTCTGTACTGCTGCATAGACAGAAATAAAGGCATGTAAATACATTTCTGTCTGTCTCTTTCCCCCTCCTGGGGAAGGCAGGGAGGAGGGAAGAGTGGTGTGTTCTTCTCACGTTTGAGGAGGATCGCCGATAGAGACCCCGCCTGTCTCCTGCCGGGAGTCGCAGACAGGGAGGTCAACAAGTAATCCAAGCCGGGTGCCTGGAGAATGGCACATTCCTCGGACTTGGCTAGAGATTACAACAGTTGGACCCTGCCCCAGGTTGCGGGAGTAACATTGCTGTATGCTAGATCCTGCCTGAGATCCTGTACCTGTCATTGCCTGGTTTCCTGCCTTGTGTCCTGCCTTGGCCCTGTCGGACTGACTCCTAGTGGAAACTCCGGATTCTAGACTGGTCCTGGACCACAGTTCTCGGGTTACCCCTGAACCCAGCACAGAAGGTGGGGCAAGATTGCTTTCTCTCACTGTGGAAGGTAGGACCCAAACTGCTGGATTCAAGCTACAAGCAAGAAGATTCCAACGAAACATTAGGAATAACTTTCTGACAGCAAGGGCTGTTTAAGAGAGGAATGGACTCCCTTGGGATGTTGTGGACGCTTGTAAGCAGGGACTGGGTGGCCATTTGTCAGGGATTTTTTAGCTGAGATCCCTGCATTCCAGAGGGTTGGACTAGATGACTCTAGGGGTCCATTCCAGCTCTACAATTCTATGGCTTCCTGTGACAGCAGCCCTTCTGAACAAGTAAATTTGCATACACAGAGGCCTCTCTTGTCTGCCTGCAAGAACTGAACTAACAGCTTTGTTAAGAAACCAGAACTCTTCCTGCTGGGAATAACAAGAACGGATATAAGTAGGAGAGACTGTAAGCTGTTTCAATATGCTACCGTCGCAGCAAGGACATTGTTGGCCCAGAGGTGGAAACAAGAAGAGGTTCCGACTTTGGAGGAATGGAGGTCAAAACTAACAGACTACGCAGAGTTAGACAAATTAACAGGGAAAATCAGATACCAAAAAGACCAGAAATTCATTGAGGACTGGGGGAAATTTACAGAGTATTTGAAAAACATATGTGAGGATAGTACAACGCTAGCGTGTTTCAAAGAAGCTTTGTGAAAATAGAAGGAGTATTGCCAAAAGGCAAGCAAGGATAGAAATATAACATTTAATGGCAATATCTAAAGAAGGAATGTGAGGAGAGGATTTGAACTACGAAAGATTGTCAGAGAAGTTGAGGGAGGTCCAAACAATGTGAAATATGTGATATATAAATGGATTGGTTTATTATTTTTTTTATGGAAAAACTTCAATAAAAATTTATTATAAAAAAAAAAAAAAGAACTGAACTAACAACTAACAACATAGCATACAGATGTGCAAACCTTGGGCTTCCTCTTAGATAGCTGCACATGCAGAGTTCCATCTTTATGACTTCTTTCCATGCAATACAGGCTTTTTATTTTTATTTTTAATTTCTATCCTGCCCTTATTCCCAATGGGAGCCCAAGACAGCAAAAAGCTAGGAAAGCAAAATGCTATAAAATAAAATAAAGACATTTAGTACATCAACAAACAATGAAAACATCAAGTACATCAACAAACATTTAAAAACAGTCACATAACCCTCAGTTATTAATTTCCAGGTTGCCAGGAGCCATAGCTTTCGGCCATCAAACCTCCCAAATGAATAGAATTGTGTGTTGTTTTTTAATTGCTCCTGAATGTTAATAATGAGAGAGGCAGACACATTGCACCAGGAAGAAGGTTCCACAAAGGGGGAGCCACCACCAAGAAGACCCTGTTGCAGAGGGTGGCACAATCAAAAAGCCCTCCCCTGCCCAAAATGGTTGGTATTGGGAAAGGCAGGTTTAGGTAGTTGGATCTCAAGCCATTTATGGCTTTGCACGTTAATCCTAACCCCTTGAAATATGCCCAATAAGTCACCCGCAGCTGCTGGCTCAGTGCTTTTAGGACCAGAGGTGACCAGAAGTGGCAGACTATTTTCAGTCTGTATTGGCCTGTTCTGCTTCAAGTATCTGACCTTCTTCCGATTCAGATGTCCTTTCTGTGCCCTTTTGCTCCACAGACTTTCTGTGGCAAGTCTGAAGGCTCTCGTGTTGAAGCTTACTACTGATCCATCACTGGCAGAGTTTGGAGAGGTGAACATCTGGACTTCACTTGGTGATCCTAGAAGCCACCAGGAGGGGGCTTCTCTGCTGGCCAGGTGAGGGACTTGGGATTTCTTAGTGAACTAAATCCTTCATTTGATGTTTGCCACACTTCCCCTTGTATTCAGGAGCAGTGGACTATGGAGCTGAGGAACTGCCACATTCCTTTGTTATCCTATACAGAGTTCAGCAAGCCATCAATGAAATATTTCAGGTTACAGTGGAACCTCGCAAGACGAATGCCTCGCAAGACGAAAAACGCGCAAGACGAAAGAGTTTTCCGGTTTTTTAGTCGTTCCGCAAGACGAATTTCCCTATGGGCTTGCTTCGCAAGACAAAACGTCTTGCGAGTTCTTGCGAGTTTGTTTCCTTTTTCTTAAAGCCGCTAAGCCGTAAATAGCCGCTAAGCCGCTAATAGCCGCTAAGCCGCTAATAGCCGTGCTTCGCAAGACGAAAAAACCGCAAGACAAAGAGACTTGCGGAACAGATTAATTTCGTCTTGCGAGGCACCACTGTATCTGCTATATATTTGGGGAAATTGTTTGCTATGCATTTGGTCACCTTCTAAGAGATTGCAATCAAATTATGCAGGATGCTTCCTGAGATCAAGGAGCAGATTTTTGGACAATGGCCCGCCATTTAGAATCAATAATAACAACAACAATAATAATACCTTTATTGTCATTGTCCAACCTGTATACAATGAAATTAAACGAGCCTCCCCCCCGCCCAAACAATCAAGATGGTGGACTTAACCTTTCGGAATGACACTTGAAGGAATAGGTTTCCCAAACCCAAAACTGACTGTGCAGGCAGTTTGAAACTATTTTTCCTTAGCTAAAATCCATTAACTTGAGCTCTGAGTCAATGTATAAACAAAAACCCGGCTGTGCTCAGAGCCCTCTCCTTTATCAGTTTGTGACGGCAAGGATGACCCTGACTGCAGCAGTAGAACAGAGAAGACACGTCTGTGCCTTATCTTATGTGCTGACCATAAAAGACGCACAGACCTAAGTCTGGGGACAACACCAGAGCATGTTCTCAGAGATGATGTCCTCTTCCTCCAAGATAAGAGTAGGAAGAGGAAGATCCTTTTATGGTCAGAAGTACAGGAAGGGATTCCCTTTTATGGTTAAGAAAACTAAAGCAAGAACATATGTGAAGTCAACCTGTGTACATAGTCTGACGTGGTTGGATTCCTGGGGAAGGAGGGAGGATATATATACTGGAGGATATATATACTGCATATATATACTGCATGAAACTTCTCATTTCTTTGGACTTGCTATGGACTGACCAAGCAAGTGCCTTCTGCTATCCGGAGAGCCGAATAAACTCTTTCTTTGAACCAACCTCAGTGTCATTTGACTTCCTTCCTCCTGTCCCGGAGCAACGCAGACCCAATCGGTGAACTCCAATAAGGCTACACACTGATTTTAACCAAATGTTGCACAATCCTCCCCAAGTTCAAGAAGTCTGTTTGGAAATAATTGGAATCCGTAGACTGATGGTTTTAAAGTTGCACTGATTTTAACCACTGATTTCAAACTGCACTGGTTATTTGGGTTCTTAGAATTCCCAGGCAATGCCAGTTATGGGGATGATTATGGCAATAACAATAATAACAGCAATAATTTATTATTATTGTAAACAGTGGTACCTTGGTTTCCAAACTTAATCCATTCCGGAAGTCTGTTCCAAAACCAGAGCGTTCCAAAACCAAGGGGCGCTTTACCATCGAAAGTAATGCAGACTTTTAAAAACAACCCCTAAAGCAGCAATTTAACATGAATTTTACTATCTAACGAGAGCATTGATCCATAAAATGAAAGCAATAAACAATGTACTGCAGTCACACAATCAATCAATCAATCAATCAATCAGTAGCTGAACTGGGTTCCACACAGTAACATAAAAAAGTGCCGCAAAAACAAAAACACAAAATAAATAGCAAAAACAGTCAGACCTCAGCATAACACTCAAAACGGTGTTTCTGTGCGCTGCTCTGGTTTGCCAGAAGCGGCTTAGTCATGCTGGCCACATGACCTGGAAGCTGTACGCCGGCTCCCTTGGCCAATAAAGCAAGATGAGCGCCGCAACCCCAGAGTCGTCCACGACTGGACCTAAGGTCAGGGGTCCCTTTACCTTTTAAGATCGTCCTTAATGAGAGTATATTGTATTTAATTATGGGGTATTGGAGTTTTTAGGGGGCTAACCTGGTTGAGATAGCAGGGATAGCAGGCTTGTTGGTTTCTTTTTTTTTTTTTAATATTATTAATTTTATTTAGAAAAAAGTTACAAAAAAAGAAAAAGGAAAGGATAACAGAAAACAAGATTCAAAAAACAGAAAAGAAAAAAGAAAAACGATAAAACCGACTTCCATCCAGCTTGGTCTAGGATTACATAACCATAACCATGATACAGTCTTCGCAGTAGAACTTACAATAGCATTGTACATCGAAGGTATTAATTATCGTCTGCTGTTATATTGCTAATTCCCGTATTGTTCTCAATATAAATTAAAAAGTTCTTCCATTCATCTTTAAGTTTCATTATATTATTTTGCCTAATTTTCTGAGTTAATCTCGCCAATTCCATATATTGATATAGCTTCACTTGCCACTCTCCAATCGTGGGCATGTCAGGGGATTTCCATTTTTGCGCAATCAAAATCCTCGCAGCGGCTATAGCATATTGAAAGAAAGTTTGATCCGGTTTTTTTATTTCCTCACCAGTCATACCCAAGAGAAACAGCTCAGGTATTCTGGGGAAGCTGTACTTCAAAAAAATTTTCAATTCATCGTAAACCTTTCCCCAGAATTCCTTCACTACATCACAGGTCCACCAAATATGGGAAAAGGTCCCAATCTTATCTTTACATCTCCAACAGTTATTGTCGGCATTTTTATACATCTTTCCTAATTTTGCCGGAGTCAAATACCAGCGGTACATCATTTTCTCTAAATTTTCTCGGAGAGATGCACACGCTGTAAATTTCATACCTTTCCTCCAGAGTGTCTGCCATTTATTATACTCGATATTATATCCTAGGTCTCTATCCCATTTTACCATCACTCCCTTCACCAAATCCTCTCTTGT
Source organism: Podarcis erhardii (assembly GCF_964252035.2). NCBI lineage: Eukaryota > Metazoa > Chordata > Lepidosauria > Squamata > Lacertidae > Podarcis > Podarcis erhardii. The sequence goes on along the minus strand of NC_138497.1, from coordinate 5,167,252 downwards.
ATCCCATTCCAGTAATTGTTTATATAATTTGGAGAGGTGTTTGTCATTACTCTCTAAAATTTCCACCTGGAACCTTGATTTTTTATCACTCATCCCCAGCTTCTTATGTTCACCCCACAATGCGTTAATCTGGTGGAAGTGTAACCATTCTTTTATCTTGTCTTTCAACTCATCATACGGTTTCACCCTCCATCCCTCTTCTGTCTTAACTAAAAGATCCTCATAGGTCCATCTTACGCCCGTCATGTTTGTTTTTTTTATTTTAATAATGTCAACAGGGGAGAGCCACCAAGGGATCCCTTTTTCAATCAGTTTTTTATATCTATTCCACACCTCCAAAAGTGAACCTCTAATTATATGATTAGAAAACCCTCTGTGGACCTCACCTTTCTCCTGCCACAGGTAGGCATGCCACCCAAACCTAATATCGAAACCCTCCAGATCCAGTAAATCAGTATTTCTAAGGGTGGCCCAGTCCTTTATCCAGCATAGACAAGCTGCCTCATAGTACAGCCTTATGTTCGGCACTGCAAAACCACCTCTCTCTCTTGCATCAGTTAGATATTTAAACTTTATCCTGGCTCTCTTCCCCTGCCAAATAAACTTAGTCAAGATTTTTTGCCAGTTCCTAAATCGGGTGGTGCCTTTAATTATTGGTATATTTTGGAACAGAAACAGTAGCCTCGGCAGAATACACATCTTAACCGCCGCCATCCTCCCTGTCCATGAAAGCTTCAGCCTGTGCCAGATATCCAGATCTTTTTTAATTTCCTGCCAAATCTTATCATAATTATCTTCAACCAAATTTATATTTTTCGGCGACAGCCAAATTCCCAAATATTTTACTTTATTCACAATTTTTATACCAATCTTTTGCTCCAATTGGGTTTTGTCCCGGTCAGCCAAATTCTTTGTTAACATTTTTGTTTTTTTCCTGTTCAATCTGAATCCTGACAACCTGCCGAATTCCTCCAATAATTCTATTACCTTGCAAGCGCTGTCTACTGGGTTCTCCAGGGATAGAACTAAGTCGTCGGCATAAGCCTTCAACTTAAATTCTTTCTTCCCAATTCTTATCCCCTTCACGTTTGCTTCGTCTCTTATTCTGTTTGCGATAACTTCCAAAACCATTATAAACAACAGGGGGGATAATGGGCAGCCCTGCCTTGTACCTTTCATAATCTTAAAGGGTTTGGTCAAATTGTTATTTATAATCAGCATGGCTTGTTGTTCTGAGTATATTGCTTTGATACCTTTCAAATAGGGGCCTTCCATACCTGCCTTTTCCAAACATAATAAAAGAAATTCCCAGGAGACATTATCAAACGCCTTCTCGGCGTCTATAAAAATTAGTACTGCCGGTGTGTCTATCCTCATATCTAAATATTCAATGATGTTCAAAATATGGCGCACATTATCTTTCTGATATCTATTAGGGAGAAATCCCGCTTGGTCCTTATGTATATGTTTCATTAATATTTTCTTAAGTCTACTTGCCATGATATCAGCGAAGATCTTATAATCGCAATTAAGCAGTGAGATTGGCCTATAATTTTTTATATCTGTTTTTTCAGTTTCTGATTTTGGGACCAAAGCTATATATGCCTCCTTCCAGGAACCGGGGATTTTTCCTCCCTGAAGGATGTTATTAATAACCTCTCTAAGCACCGGCGCCAGGAGATCCCCTAGTGTTTTATAATATTTTGAGGACAGACCATCCGGCCCAGGAGCCTTTCCATTTTTCATCCTATTAATAGCCTCCTTAATCTCATTTACTGTGATCTCCTTGTTTAATAGTATTCTGTCCTCCTCCGAAATATATTTCCCACTATTCCCTCTATTCTGGTCCAAATAATTTTTAATTTCTATACTTTCTTCCGCTCCTCTCTCATACAACTTTCCAAAAAACTGAGCAAACCTTTTTTCTATTTCTTCTGGGTCTTCTATGGTATTATCTTCCATTATTATTTTATTTATCACACTTTGTCTCTTTCTTTTTCTTAACTGCCACGCGAGTAGCTTCCCCATTTTATTAGCCGATTCAAAATACTTCTGCTTCATAAACTTAATTCTCCATTCTGTTTCTTGATTTAATATAGCTGAATATTGAGACTGCAGCACTTTAGAGGCTCGAATGGCATCCTCCTTTGCCGGGTTTGTAACCAGTTTCCTCTCATAATTTCTTAATTGTGTAAGGATATCTTCTTTCTTTTGTTCCCTTAATTTCCTCCTATAATTGTTCTGTTGAATTAGGGTACCCCTCATAACCGCCTTGCTGGCGTCCCATACAATATCTATGGGAGATTCCCCCTTCAGATTTAAATCCAAATATTCTTTTAAAGTACCTTTAACCTTTTCCTTCACCTCTTCAACTTCCATTAAATATTCGTTCAACCTCCACCTATATTGACCCTTCAGCCCACTTTTTATTTCCATAACCAGAGCACAATGATCAGACAGTGTCCTAGGTAAGATTTCACAACTCTTTACACTCAGAGTAAGATTTCTTGTCATCCAAATCTGGTCAATTCTTCCCCAACTTTGATGGGCTTCTGAGTAATGAGTAAACTGTTTAAGGGTGGGGTTTTTATGCCTCCAGATATCAATTAAATCTAAATTTCCCTCTAGATCTTTAAAAGATTTCGGCAACTTCCCTCTATTTGAGTTCCCTCTCTTTTCACTCCTATCCAGATTCGATGCTGGGGCCCCATTCATGTCCCCAAGCAGAATTAACTTATGCGTTTCTAGCTCTAATAGAATACCTTCCAATTTCTCAAAAAACTCTGCTCTGTTTTTATTAGGGGCATAAACCGTCACAACGTTGATTTTTTTCCCCCCGGAAGTTTAGTTGGATCCCTAAGATTCTTCCCTCTTCATCTTTACAAATTTGTACGGGTTCCCACTTCTCTTTTACGTATATCACTACTCCTTTTTTTTTATTTACCTCCGAGTTAATAAACTCTACTCCCAATTTTTTATTCATCAATATATGTTTATGTTTCTTCGCGATATGAGTTTCCTGAAAGCAAATTACATCATAATTTTTATTTTTCAACTCTCTCTCGATTTTATTCCTTTTAACTTTCTCATTCAACCCATTCACATTCCAGGATATAAATTTTAATGTATGTGTTATTGTTTTCCTTTATCTGTTATGGATTAAACCGCCGGGATCACAAACTAAAACCTGCCGCCTCTGTTCCCTAAGAGCTCCCCCTCCTCTGCCGTCTCCGCTCCCACCACGGCCTCATCCTCCTCCTCATCTGTTTCCACTATCCTCTCCTCCCCTCCCCGCCCTCCCTCCTGACCGCTTCCTCCCCCCTCTTCCTCCTCTTTCTCCTTGCTCCTAGATCTGTTCTCCGCTCTTCCCAAATCTTTCTCATATCGTCTCAAAAACTTCTCAGCCTCCAATGTGTCCATCAACCTAAATTTTTTATCTTTATAGAAAAAAGCAATCCCTTCTGGGAACTCCCATCTAAATTGTATCTCATTTCTCTTCAGAGCCGCTACCACCTGTTTATATCCCTCTCTTTTGCGTAATAACCTGACCGGTATTTCTTTATAGATGATAATTGGTCTTCCACTAATTCTTAATCTATTATGGTAGCTTTTTCTTAAGATCAGATTCTTCATTTCCACCGAGTTAAAGATCACCAAACAGTCCCCTAGAAATTTATTAGCTTTAAGATGTTTCGGTCTTGACATCCTAAACACATTTTCTATAGAAAGAGCCATCTCCTCCTCTCCTATACCTAGCCATTTAGAGAGTTCTGTGATCATTTTCGCCCTTATATCTTCATTTCTTTCCTCTACTACTCCCCTGAATTTCAGGTGGAGCTGCCTTTGTCTCATCTCTGCCATGGCTAGATTATCCCAGATCCTATCTTGTGAACTGTTTAATTCTCTTAACTCCTCTTTCATCTTCATTGTCTCTTTTTTCTGTTCCCTCATCTCTTTCTGCAGCTTCTTATTAGATTCTTCAATCATTTTGGACTTAACAGAGAGGTCTTGAATTTTAGCTGAGAGTTCTCCAACTGCTCCTTCTATCTTTTTATCAATCATCTCCTGTACTTCTCCTAGCTTGCTTTCCATATATATTACATTTTGTTTAAATTCCTCCTTTATTTTTGCCCACAAATTATCTAAATCTTTAATTTCTTCATGACGGGACGGCCTCCTCTCCCCCGGGGTTCCACCCCCTTTCTTCCATTCTTTCCCATCTTTCCCCGTCATTTTCAAATCTTCCCCCGCCCAATTTCCGTCCCCTCCTGCTCCTACTTCCCCTCCCCCTTGGCTCCCCCCTTAAATTTCAACAAACTCAACAGTCTCCACAATTATAGGTCGAAGCAAAGCAGAAATAAAGCAGAAATAGAGCAGAAATAAAGCGGTTTTCTCCACCAAAATATAACCAGTCCCTTCAGGGTTATATCCCGACGTAGTCTCCCAACCCCCACGGCATAAATTTCAAGACAAATCTGGAAGGGGGGGGTATGGTACGGCGTGGCTCAACATAAAATCCTGTCGTTGTCTTTCAGTTCACTCTCTCCAATCCGTCCCGTGTTCCCCCACCTTCTTCCTGTAATTATTCGTCAGCTCCTCAGGGTTCCACGGCATTTCCTGAGCAAATCCGTTAGCTCCTCGGTGTTCTTCAATATACAATCTATACAGTCTATATTCCTCCCAGGGGCGGCTTAAAGGCACCCGGAATGTTCGTTATATCCGTTCTAAGAAAATATAAGTTAAACGTGCTGCAGCTCCAAAACAGCAACGTAACAAAAGTCCCGCTGCGAACTCAGTGTAAACACAGAAAAGCTGGTTATAATTCCCCAAACACTTATTTGGTCCCTATTATCCGCTGAGGTTCCAGACGTCTTTATTGTTTTATTAGTTCTTATAGTCTCTTTTAGGCAAGTTAACCTTACTTCACAATTCACGACTTAAGGTGCACTCACTCAGTCAGACCTTGCAGGACTTCCTCATACCGCCGACTTCCATCTGCGCCATCTTACCTCCGTCACCAAGTGAACTCCCAAACATTATTCTAAAAGTTCCAGGCCGCACGCAGCTCCGCTATTAACTTTACGCGTTCTATAAGAGCGCTACAACACGCTGTGGGTCCCTTTCTTCTCTTTAGGAAGCCCGTCGCCACTCCCGGACGGAGCTCGAGGCGTCACGTTGCGAAGTCGGAGATTTCTCCCAATTGCGCTAGCGGTCCCCGTCTTCTCGTCTTACCGACGCGAAGAGGCAACACGACCACTTCCACGCTGCTGGGAACCTGTCCCTAAGGGTTCCCCCCTTAGGGTTTTTGGGTTCGCTGCGCCCTAGCGACTCCCCAAACCTTCGCAACGCCCGGAGAAAACCAAGAGCGGGTTCTCCGCGCTCCCTCTCGGGCCGCGACCGGAACCGGAAGTCCTACCGGCCCCCTCCCAGGCTTGTTGGTTTCTGAATATCTGATGTAGATTTTCAATTTCTTTGTTCTGTATGGGACAATGACAATAAAGATTATCGTATCGTATCGTATTGGGATGAAGCTGCTCTGAAATAGGGGAGCTCGTATTTTGAATTACCCCAATTCAGAGTCCCTCACTAACCCACACAGCTGTGGAGGTGAGTATTGTTAAATTGTGCGTGAACATATCAGACGACACAGCGATTCTTCAAACAGCTCTTGTTTATTCACAGGCCAGAAAAGAACTGAACTGAAGGGTTCAGCCAGCCTGCTTATATAGAGCTCCAGTACAACGCAATAGTAACCATTTTCTGTAACTATCCAATCACTGAACGTCACTTTCAATCCCTTATTTGCATATGTGGACCTGAGTGAAAACTATCTACAGTATCCCCCTGCTGGCCCAGGGTGAGAACTTCAGTACATAACAAGTATCTTGTAATGTTTCTTTTCTCTTCCAGACATCTGTTTCAGAATCGACTTCTGGACCACAAGATCATTGAGAATGCAATCCCCTGGATGACGTCCGAGTCCGAAAAGCTTCGGCTGACAGGAACTGCCTTCTTTTCAGAGGTAAGACTTGGGCATCTCAGGTGTTCCTTTCAAAAGGTGCCGTGGTATTTGAGCATAAGAACGGAGGGCTCTGGCTTGGGTCCAGTGCTAGTCCTAATCAGTATAGACCCATTGAAATTAATGAACTTAAGTTTGCAATTCCCGTGAATTTCAGGGGTTCTACTCTGAGTAGGAGTAGCATTGGATGTGATTCACTGTTTCCAGGAATGGCTCTTTGTTGTCATTGCGTAGGGCAGTAGCAGAGAGAAAACAATAGCATGGAACATTTCTTATTTGGCAAGAGGAATCGAAAGGACTTCCATAATCGAAAGTATATCTCTCTTCCTCAGAATGAGGAAATCCCAACGAAAGAAAAACTGATGAGCTATGCAGGATTGATCAAGTTGACATATAAAATGCGTGACAAGGACAATCATGACTTCAGGGAAGAATGGGAACTTTTTACAGATTATCTAAAAAGACAACCACAAATTTATTAGTTGAATAAATGATAGATAAGGCAATGATGTGTAAAATTTTACAATATGCAGAGAACAATATGTGCAAAGAAACTAGAGAGGGGAGCTGAGGGAAGTCCTTGGGGGGGAGAGGGAGGGGGGAATAAAAAAGGGGGGCAAATGTAAATGGATATATTGATTGATAATATGTTTGTTAAAATTGTTTATACACACACACACACACACACACACACACACACACACACAGGTATCTCAGATTAAGAACTCAATTTGTTCTTGAGGTCCATTCTTAACCTGAAACCGTTCTTAACCTGAGGTACCACTTTAGCTAATCGGGCTTCCCGCTGCCGCCATCACCGCACAATTTCTGTTCTCATCCTGAAGCAAAGTTCTTAACCCAAGGTACTATTTCTGGGTTAGCCGAGTCTGTAACCTGAAGCGTCTGTAACCCTAGGTACCACTCTTAATAATAATAATAATAATAATAATAATAATAATAATAATAATAATAAATAGGTATATAAATGCAACGAAATACGGTAAATAACTAAATGAAATTGTCTGTTTATTTGCAGGCGATTCGGGACCCCATGCTAGGAGAAAGGGTGCGTTTGAAATCCATTCTTCCCCTCCTGATGAAGAGGGCAGGGGACCAGAACCTGGGCACCCGCCAGATGGCAATCAAGGGCCTGGCAAATGTTCTCCTCGTGGCTGCAGACAAGGTGAGGCTTTGCTTTTTAAAGGTGGCATTATTGCAGGACGCCCGTGCGTCAAAGGCATCAGCTGAGGGTGGCAACATGAGACAGGGCCTTTTCTGCAGTGGCTTCCTGCTCGTGGAATACTTTCCCCAGGGAGGCTCCCCTGGTGCCTAAAGGCAGACAACGAAGAGGCCAGATGAACATGTTCCTCTCTAGCTAGGCATTCGGCTGATTAACATCCTATGGTTTTTTTTAATGTGCTTGTAGAAGGGGGGTTATTGGTTATTTGGCGGTGGGGGCAGATGTCATAGGCGAAGGGGATCGAGATACGGATATGCTCGTACCCCTTCCAATCTGCGCCCCATCCCGAGAGACGAGGGTAGGGTGAGCAAGGATTACTCACCTCCGTCACTGGTGTTGTGCAATGCCAGGTCTATAGGCAACAAAACCGCCACCCTGCGAGATTTCTTCACCTCGCAGGGGGTTGACCTGGCATGTGTGACTGAGACCTGGGTGCGCGAAGGGGATACTGTTACCTTACGAGAGATGGCGCCCCCGGGTTTCTCCGTCCTCCACCAGTCGCGGACTGTGGGCCGGGGGGGAGGGGTGGCGTTATTAATCCGGGAAGATTGTCCTTTCAGGGCTCTACCATCGCCATCGATCCCCGGCATTGAATGTGTTGGCCTAGTGTGGGGCTCCGAGGTGAGCTTGGCTGTCTGGCTGGTGTACCGGCCACCCAGCGCACCAGCAGCCACCCTGTCAGGCCTGCTGGAGGCGGTGGCCGGCTGGGCCTTGGAGTTCCCTAACCTATTGGTATTGGGGGACTTCAACATCCATGCTGATGCCACTCCCTCCTCGCAGGCTCTGGACCTGGTGTCTTCCATGGCGACACTAGGGCTCTCCCAGTTTGTTTCGGGCCCCACACATCAAGCAGGCCACACGCTGGATCTGATCTTTGGCATCGGTATAGATGTGATCATGTTTCCTTCGATGAAGGTGCCATGGTCTGATCACTATGCCCTGAAAGCCAGGATTGACGTTCCACCCCCACCCTGCTTGGGTGGCAAGCCAATTTGGGCTCGCCCACAAAGGCTGATGGACCCTGATAGATTCCGTCAAGCCTTGCGGGACCTTTCTCCCCCTGGCGACTCATTGACTGAGCTTGTTGAGGCCTGGAATACCCAGCTCCTGGCAGCCATCAATGAGATCGCACCTAAGCGCCCTCTGCGACCCCGCAGAAACCGGGCCCCCTGGTTTACCGAGGAGCTCCGGAAAATGAAGCGGGACCTCAGACGGCTAGAGCGAGTATGGCGGGGTGCCCGTGACGGAGCCTCAAGAACATCTTATAGGGTCTTTATGAAAACCTATGAGATGGCAGTGAAGGCCGCTAAGAAGTCTTACTTCTCGGCCTCCATTGCATCCGCTAGCTCTCGCCCGGCGCAATTATTTAGTATAATTCGGTCTTTAACGTCCCTCGAAGGACAGCCAAATTTAAATAACAATTTGACACACAGCTGTGAGGCATTTGCGAGCTTTTTTGCGGAGAAGGTCTTGTTGCTCCGCCATGACCTCCCTGCCAATTTGGATACAATAAAGGAACTGGAGGCCCCTTGACTGCCCTCGGGTTCAGTATTGGACCACTTTGACCGGATATCCCCAGCCGATGTGGACAGACTCCTCCGAGCTGGAAAGCCCACCACATGTCCTCTCGACCCGTGCCCGTCCTGGCTGATTAGAGCGTGTCCAGACGAGGTGCGGGCCCCCCTGGGGGATATCATCAATCTGTCCCTTGGCACCGGGACATTCCCAGGGGAACTGAAGGAGGCAGTGGTGCGCCCGCTCTTAAAGAAAACATCATTAGATCCCTTAGATCTATCCAATTACCGCCCGGTTTCGAATCTTCCATTCCTGGGTAAGGTGATTGAGAGAGAGGTTGCTGAACAGCTTGGTAGGTTTCTGGATGAAACATCGGCTCTGGATCCATTCCAGTCCGGCTTCCGCGCTGGTCATGGGACTGAGACGGCTCTGGTCGCCCTAACAGATGATCTCCGCAGGCAGCTGGATCGAGGCGGGTCGGGGCTGCTGATTCTTCTAGACCTGTCAGCAGCCTTCGACATGGTCGATCACGAACTCCTGGACCACCGCCTTGCCGACGTGGGGATCCAGGGCACAGTCCTTCAATGGCTGCGCTCGTTTCTCTCCGGTCGGGGACAGAGGGTGGCGCTTGGGGGGGAATTGTCATCCCGCCACTCCTTGGTGTGTGGTGTGCCCCAGGGTGCAATACTCTCCCCAATGCTTTTTAACATCTTTATGCGCCCCCTCGCCCAGCTTGTCCGGAGTTTTGGGCTGGGCTGCCATCAGTATGCTGATGATACCCAACTCTATCTGTTGATGGACGGCCACCCGGACTCTGCCCCAGACACACTGATCAGATGCTTGGAGGCTGTGGCTGGATGGTTACGTGGGAGCCGGCTGAAGTTAAATCCTTCGAAGACAGAGGTCCTCTGGCTGGGACGGGACGACAGGGGGCTGAGGGGGCAACTCCCATCTCTTGCGGGGGTGCAATTAGTGCCAGCACCGTCCGTTAAGAGTTTGGGTGTAATCTTCGATACCTCCCTCTCCATGGAGGCGCAGATTGCAGCTATAACAAAGGCGGCATTCTTTCATCTCCGCCAAGCTAAGCAGTTGGCTCCTTACCTCTCACGCCCTGACCTAGCCACTGTGATCCACGCGACGGTCACCTCCAGACTGGATTATTGTAACTCGCTCTACGTGGGGCTGCCCTTGAGACTGACCCAGAAACTCCAGCGGGTGCAAAATGCTGCAGCGAGACTCCTTACGGGGTCTTCGCTTAGAGATCACATTCATCCGGTGCTATACCAGCTGCACTGGCTCCCGGTGGAGTACAGGATCAGGTTTAAGGTGCTGGTTTTAACCTTCAAAGCCCTATACGGCCTAGGGCCCTCGTACCTACGGGACCGCCTCTCCTGGTATGCCCCACAGAGGAACTTACGATCTTCAAATAAAAACATCTTGAAGGTCCCAAGCCACAGAGAGGTTAGGCTGGCCTCAACTAGAGCCAGGGCTTTTTCGGCTGCGGCTCCAACCTGGTGGAACGCTCTCTCACAAGAGACAAGGGCCCTGCAGGACTTGACATCTTTCCGCAGGGCCTGCAAGACAGAGCTGTTCCACCTGGCCTTTGGTCAGGGCGCAGCCTGACTCCCTCCTCTGGCAATCTTTACAAAACTTTAGTTTATGGTTGCCATCAATTTTGATTTTAATTCATTTTAATCCATTTTTATAATGTTTTATAATGTTGTACTGTTTTAGTGTTGTTAGCCGCCCTGAGCCCGGCTTCGGCTGGGGAGGGCGGGATATAAATAAAATTTATTATTATTATTATTGCTTTTTGTTTTGCTGTGTATTTTGTGGAATTCAACATCCTGGTCTTCTGATCGTTCTGTCTGTGCAAGCTGGATAGTTCCGTTGGTTAGATCGTGGTGCTGATTTCACCAAGGTCGCAGGTTCAAGCCCCATATGGAACATATTTCTGCATTGCAGGGGCAGGCAACCTAAGGCCCGGGGGCCGGATGTGGCCCAATCGCCTTCTCAATCCGGCCCGTGGATGGTCCAGGAATTGGCATATTTTTACATGAGTAGAATGTGTCCTTTTATTTAAAATGCATCTCTGGGTTATTTGTGGGGCCTGCCTGGTGTTTCGACATGAGTAGAATTTGTGCTTTTATTTAAAACGCATCTCTGGGTTATTTGTGGGGCAGAGGAATGTGTTCATTTCCCCCACCCCACCCCAAAAAAATATAGTCCGGGCCACCACATGGACTGAGGGATGGTGGTGTTGGGATACTGCCGGGGAGACGGCCGGCTGCTGGGCAATCACCGGTCTCCTTTGGAACAGCATCAAAGAACAACACAAGCCTCAGATACATTTAGAGACTCGGCACGCTCTATCAGCAAGAATCTTCTCGCAGCAGAAGTGGTGGGCAGAGCCATGTGTAAGCATATTTACAGCATTTATTCAGCATAATAATAATAATAATAATTTATTATTTATACCCCGCCCATCTGGCTGGGCCTCCCCAGCCACTCTGGGCGGCTTCCATAAAAACCAAAAATACAGTAAAATATCACACGTTAAAAACTTCCCTGAACAGGGCTGCCTTAAGATGTCTTCTGAATGTCAGGTAGTTGTTTATCGCTTTGACATCTGCTGGGAGGGCGTTCCACAGGGCAGGCGCCACTACCGAGAAGGCCCTCTGCCTGGTTCCCTGTAGCTTTGCTTCTCGCAAAGCTTAGTTCAGGGACAAAGGAAAAAACATGTCTGCTTCCCTTCGTCTCCAGCAAACAGCTAAAAGCAAAAGCAATATACAAACAGAAGTTCCCAGCAAGTACGACACACAGCAGTCATGCCTGTTCCCTTTTAAGGTGGAATGGAACTATATCCTAACAGGTGGACCAGCCCACAGCTGAAAAATGTTGCTGAACCCCTGTACTTGACCACCCTCTGAGTCCCTTCCAGTTCTACAATTCTATGATTCTAATATTTCAGCTTGCCAGACAGAGCAATCCTCTTTCTCCCCCTGCTCCTAGCACTATACTGGGGTTTCTCCAGACACCCCCCAAGCCAATTTGTGGGGTGCATGTGGGAAAAAGGGGGGAAGTCCCATTATGCAAATGGAAGTCCTTGCTGAGGGCTTCAGCTGGCATGGGGAACCCTGCCCTGTATTTCAAACTCTTTATGGAAGGACCAAACGATTCATTAGAGCAGTGGGAGAATTTTATTCAATACAGTGGTACCTCGGGTTAAGGACTTAATTTGTTCTGGAGGTCTGTTCTTAACCTGAAACTGTTCTTAATCTGAAGCACCACTTTAGCTAATGGGGCCTCCCACTGCCGCCACACGATTTCTGTTCTCATCCTGAAGCAAAGTTCTTAACCCGAGGTACTACTTCTGGGTTAGCGGAGTCTGTAACCTGAAGCATATGTAACCCGAGGTACCACTGTATAAGCTAAGCAAGCTATAGCTTAGGGGCCCCACTCTCTTGGGGGCCCAAAAAAATTTAAAGGAAAAAAACCTGGATGTACATTTCCAAAATATAAGATAAAAAACAAATAAAATAAAGCCTACATACAGTAACAGTGTTTGGTGTTGTGTAGGCTCCCGCCTGCTAGCCTGCTTCCTCAAATATCACTGGTTTGCTCCTTTCTATATACAGTGGTGCCTCGGGTTAAGAACTTAATTCACTCCGGAGGTCCGTTCTTAACCTGAAACTGTTCTTAACCTGAAGCACCACTTTAGCTAATGGGGCCGCTGCTGCCACCGCGCCGATGCACGATTTCTGTTCTCATCCTGAAGCAAAGTTCTTAACCCGAGGCACTATTTCTAGGTTAGCAGAGTCTGTAACCTGCAGCGTCTGTAACCTGCAGCGTCTGTAACCCAAGGTACCACTGTACTGCAGGCAAAATCACAGCCGCTCCAAACTAAGCCAAGAGGCAGTTGAGGTTATTTGAGAAGCCACATATGTATTGACTTAGACTTAATTAGACTTCATTTTTCCCCCCCAGGCGTATTTACTAAGAATAAATGCTAAAGTGTACCTGTGTGCTTGCTGGTCGGTATATTTAATTTGGCCTCGTAAATTATTTCACATAAGGGATTATGGATTTTATAGTCCCCCCTCCCCGTTTTTGTTCTGTATATCATTGCATCCGTCATGAAGATAAAATGAGTGTTTTGAAAAAGGACTCTTGCCTCTCTGCCATATCACGGGTGCTCATCTAATGTCCTCCCTTCCAGGTGAAACAGCAGAAGAGGACCATTGTGGCTATTTTCCTGGGAACGTTGTACGACACAAATGTGGTGCTGGAGGGTCTCAGAGCCCTTGCCCTGGTCTTTCCTTACCTGAAAAGGCAGGATGTGGGCTTCATGTTCAAAGACATCTCTACAAAGACCATTACCTACCTGAGTGATGTAAGCCAGTGATAGAACCTCAACCCCACCCTTCAAATTTTCCTGAGATCCGACTTTGTGTTTCAAATTACCTTCCCATGATGAACATAGGAAACTGCCTTGCAATGAATGAGTCAGACTATGGTTCCATCTACTTCAATGTTGTTTGCATTGAACCCCAGGCTTTCAAGCCAAAAGGCTCTCCTAGCCCTGCCTGGAGACGCCAATGGGGAATGAACCTAGGACCTTTTGCATGCGAAGCAGATGTTCTGCCAATGAGCTACAGCCCTTGCCATTGCTTGCTGCCAGCTCATCTCTGCTATAAAGAAGGGATGCTCTGCAGTGATGTTGTGCAATGGACCCTCCAGGAAGCTGTGGATTGGTCTTGGGTGGTAGTTAAGGGACGCAGGTGGCGCTGTGGTCTAAACCACTGAGCCTCTTGGGCATGCCGATCAGAAGGTCAGTGGTTTAAATCCCCGTGATGGAGTGAGCTCCCGTTCCTCTGTCCCAGCTCCTGCCAACCTAGCAGTTCAAAAGCACACCAGTGCAAGTAGATAAATAGGTACCATTGTAGCGGGAAGGTAAATGGAGTTTCCGTGTGCTCTGGTTTCCGTCACGGTGTCCCATTGCACCAGAAGCGGTTTAGTCCTGCTAACCACATGACCCGGAAAGCTGACTGTGGACAAACCCCGGCTCCCTTGGCCTGAAAGCAAGATGAGTGCCGCAACCCCATAGTCACCTTTGACTGGACTTAACTGGCCAGGGGTCCTTTACCTTTAAAGCATGTTGCAAATTCACTCAATGCTCTTAAAGCCCGTGATGGCCAAACTCAGCCCTCCAGATGTTTTGGGACTACAATTCCCATCATCCCTGACCACTGGTTCTGTTAGCTAGGGATGCTGGGAGTTGTAGTTCCAAAACATCTGGAGGGCCGAATTTGGCCACCACTGTAAGCAAACCAGTCTCTCACCCTCCTCTCTCCCACCATCTTCAATATACAGGAAAGAATAACACTGGCCTGCTTTACAGGGTTGTCGTAAAGGTTACTGAGAACTTTAAAAAAGTGGTTTGAACCGTCAAAAAGTTTGTTTCAGAAATATGAAGGTCTCTGGAGGATTTTTGTCTTTCTTTTCCAAACTTTCCCACTACACCACGGATAGCTAATTTTCTGCAAGCTACTGGAATTAAGAGGTTGAGGATCCTGTCTCCCCAACCATCACTTTCAGATTAAGAGTTTCACATTCTTCCTACTGAGATATGGTTGCCAGTTTGCTAGGGTTACCCCCTAGTTGCCTACTCAACCACTTTGATTGGAAAAATTAGCACTGATACAGGTGACACATAACACCTATTCCACATTTGTAAGAACTCGATAGTTTAGCACCCACACTTTGGAACTCCCTGCCTCTTGATATAAAGTAGGCATCTTCAGTACAGTTTGCAATTTTTGTTCACAAGCATGAAAATTCACCAGTGGTTTAGTGTACATTTCTCCAATATGCACATTTTTGTATGCATTTCCTCCCCAGTACGTATCCCCTGCCCTTATATTCTTATAGGTACACTTTTTGGTGCCTGGCTGCTAAAAACATTATTATTTAGACAAGCCTACCCAGATGCTTGGATGTGGGTGGCGCTGTGGTCTAAATCACAGAGCCTAGGACTTGCCGATCAGAAGGTCGGCGGTTCAAATCCCCGTGACAGGGTGAGCTCCCGTTGCTCGGTCCCAGCTCCTGCCAACCTAGCAGTTTGAAAGCACGTCAAAGTGCAAGTAGATAAATAGGTACCACTCCGGCGGGGAAGGTAAATGGCATTTCCATGTGCTGCTCTGGTTCGCCAGAAGCAGCTTAGTCATGCTGGCCACATGACCCGGAAGCTGTACGCCGGCTCCCTTGGCCAATAAAACGAGATGAGCGCCACAACCCCAGAGTCAGCTTCGACTGGACCTAACGGTCAGGGGTCCCTTTACCTTTACCTTTTCCCCAGATGCTTAAGAAGAGTTTGGATTTGATATCCCGCTTTATCACTACCCGAAGGAGTCTCAAAGCGGCTAACATTCTCCTTTCCCTTCCTTCCCCACAACAAACACTCTGTGAGGTGAGTGGGGCTGAGACACTTCAAAGAAGTGTGACTAGCCCAAGGTCACCCAGCAGCTGCATGTGGAGGAGCGGAGACGAGAACCTGGTTCACCAGATTATGAATCTACCGCTCTTAACCACTACACCACACTGGCATGAATTTTAACCTGTTTCAGCAGTTTATTTTTGTCTTGATTTTATTGTTTCATCGTTTTGTGAATTGCTTTGCAGTTGCTGATTTCTTTTACAATCATGCAGTGTATACATTTTATGAAATTATAAATAAAGAATGATAATCGGTTGCGGGTTGTTTCTTTTCCTGCCTACAGGTTGAAGCGGAGATTCGCGAGGCATCATTCCATCTCTTTGGCATCCTGGCTGACTTGCCCAAATTCAGATACAGAGCTTTTTTTGCCGAGCAAGCGAGGAAGAGTTTGGTGCCTCTTCTGATTCACCAGTGGGACCCCAATCCCAAGGTGTCTGAGGTAAGACCAGAGCCCCCTCCATCCCATCTGGGTCATTGAATACCAAAGGAAAGTGATAGTTCCTTAGCCGTTGCCTCCTGGCAAAGTCACATTATGATGGCACAGGGTGAGGCCCAAAATAGAGGTTCCTGCATAATTTGATCTCTGAGAGATCTCTCATAATAACTGTCTAGACTGGCACCTCCTAGATCAGTGTAATCCTAAATGTGTCTACACAGAAGTAAATCTGTCATGCTCAATGTTTATGTTATAGGAGTTCTGAGGTCTCATATACAGTGGTGCCTCGCAAGATGAAAAGAATCCGTTCCGTGAGTCTCTTCGTCTAGCGGTTTTTTCGTCTTGCGAAGCAAGCCCATTGACGGCTTAGCGGATTAGCGCTATTAGCAGCTATTAGCGGCTTTTAGCGGCTTTTAGTGGCTTATCGGCTTAGCGGATAAGCAGATAAGCGGCTTAGCGGCTTAGAAAAAGGGGGGAGGGGAAAAAACTGCAGGAACTCACAAGACATTTTCGTCTTGTGAAGCAAGCCCATAGGAAATTCGTTTTGCGAAGCACCTCCAAAACGGAAAACCCTTTCGTCTAGCGGGTTTTCCGTCTTGCGAGGCATTCGTCTTGCGGGGCACCACTGTATATAAATCATATGTCCATAAATTTACAAGGCAAACACATACATAAGTGTGTCTGAAATAGTACAGGAGAGCAATCCTGAAACCATTTTGACTCTCCCAAACTGACCTCAAATGTTTCTCTGCAAGGAGGAAGGAAATGGGAAAATTCCCTCCCCTTTGTCTCTTTGCTCACAAATCCTGTCTTAAGGGCGTATCTGTGTATGAATAAGGTGAGCCTGTGACCTGGATTCAGGAACTGGGTATTTAACATCACAAAAGAATGCCCAGGATGCCCATGGAAAAAGCAATCAGTGACCGTTATCGGGTATCCTGGCAGACAGGTTTTCTGCTGTAGACTGCATGTATGATGTTTTGGGGGGTGGTCTTGAGCTACAGGGGAGGCAATTTTCAAATGTCTATATCAATGCTTGCACACCATTGTTCTAGGTTCCTCTCCTCCCTCCCTGCATGGGGTGAGCGGGGGACCCTGTTGCAACAGTTTAATAAAGATCAGGCTTACTAGCTGCTTTGCTTCTCAATATTCTCTGGTTGGCCTCTGTTCACAGCTGTCAACCGTCCCTTATTTGGCAGGAAAGTCCCTTATCCCAGCGCCATTTCCAGCTGCTGTCCCTTATTGATGATGTCCCTTAAATTTCCCGGGTTTCAAAGGAAGGAGCTCCTCTCCCTCCCTCCCTCCCAGCCAGGGAGGAGGGAGGCTCTAGCTGTGTTGCTTGGCTGCGTTCCTCACCCAATAAGGAGTCTAAGAACGACTGGGGGGTGGAGCTTGCATGCCTTGTGCCGATCAAATCAGCCGCGCTGCCTGGGGACTCGCCTTTGCTCAGCGCTTCCCAGCGGAGAGGTGACGGTGGTTTTCCTTGCTGCATCCCCTTTGCCGGGTTGCTGCGCTGTGGGAACCACCGCTTGAGGCTTCGTTTGGCTGCTGGCTGGGCATTCTGCCTTTGGCTCGGAGGGGCTCAGAAGCTGAACATACCTGTGCTTGGAATCGGATGGTTACGTCATCGACATCCCACTCACCCTTGCCGGGGAAAAGGTCTGTCTGGAGCGGGGGCACATGGTGGGGGAAAGGAAAGGAGGTGGTTGAGTACAATGGCGGGGGGCGATCTCGTGGGGGGGGGGCTTTTGGATTTGTTTTGGAGGCTCCTTCGATTGACTGTTATGGGGGAAAGGAAAGGAGCTGGTTGTCTGAAATCCCTTATTTTGGCTGCTGAGCCCTTATTTTCAAGGCTGCTGGTCCCTTATTTTCAAATCTGTAAGTTGACAGCTATGCCTCTGTTATTTTTCTCCTTCCGATTGAGAACCTACTTAAGGACTCTATACGGGCTCTTAGATACCCCATAAGGGAAAGAGAGCAGTATTTTCCTTCCAACAGTTTGGTTTCTGTAAATTATTATTATTTTCCTGCAGTGCATTCACGTCTTTGAAGGAGCCTACTGATAATTCTGGAACTGCACAGTTCTGCTTTCCCCCCGCACCCTCTCTCTTCTTTCTTTCAGGCCTGCAGAGCTGCATTTCTACATTCGGTGCCATTTTTGGCCAAAGGGAAGTTGAGAGTCCATCTGGAAGAACTGTACACCACCAGCAGTTTGGGGCTCCCAAATTTACGCATGCACATGTGCAAGCAGCTGGTGAGAGACAAAGAGATCCCTGAATGAGGAGGCTATCAGTCAGGCACAGGCAAACTTGGCCCTCCAGATGTTTTGGGACTACAACTCCCATCAGTGGTCAGGGATGATGGGAGTTGTAGTCCCAAAACATCTGGAGGGCCGAGTTTTCCTAGGCCTGCTATAAATGCAGTGTCCTTGTGGCAGGGTGGCAGGAAGGTGGCAGTGAAGGAGAAATCATAGAAGAGTTGCCGAGTTGGAAGGGGTCATCTAGCTCAACCCCCCTGCGATGCATGAATCCTGCCCACAGCTGTCCCTGGGTGGGCTCGAACCCCCAACCGTATGGTTAAAAGCCTTAGTGCTGAGTTGTCACAGCTTTCTTCTGCCATAGAGCCCCCCGCGAGGGGACATGCTTCTCTGGTTCCTAAGAAGAGACCTCAAGAATTCAGAAACTGGCCACTCCACACACAATATTCCAGAAAAGGGGGCGGGGCGGACAGGGAAGAGACGGGAAATGCCTATTGATTTTGTTTGTATATTTCATTTCTATAAAATGCACAGCACGGTGTTGGGTCATAAAACTCACAAAAGGAAAATTTGTCACAAAAGGCACTACAGCAATTAAAATTAAAATTAAAATTAAAATTAAAATTAAAATTAAAATTAAAATTAAAATTAAAATTAAAATTAAAATTAAAATTAAAATTAAAATTAAAATTAAAATTAAAATTAAAATTATTTATTATTTATACCCCACCCATCTGGCTGGGCTTCCCCAGCCACTCTGGGCTGCTTCCAACAAAATATTAAAATACCATCATACATCAAACATTAAAAACTTCCCTAAACAGGAAATTAAAACTAAAACTAAAACTAAAACTAAATAAAAAAAGAGAGTCATTTTGTAGTATCACTATTGCCTCTTTTTATTTTATTTATCTTTTTTTTGGCAGCCAAGGAAGCTAATGAGAATGTTGTGTTTGATCAATGTCAGGTAAACAGCCACCCAGGGATGAGGAGGGAGCTCTTGAAAAAGACCAAAGCCTATTTCCAAAGCAGGTGGGAAGAGATCCAGATCAGAGCCCTTGAGTTGTCAGGTGAGAGGCCAGGCCACCAGGGGCTGATGGGAGACGTAGTTTTCTCTGTCCGCCTGTGAACATGAGTTGTAGGTCTTTGCATGAGAACGTCAGTGTTTCATGTGAATGGTCCATGGTATAATGTAATTATGTTTAAGTTTTTAAATGCAAATCACTTGGAGACCTTTTAGATAGCCAGCTACTAATAAGTCTAATAATTGATTGATTGAATGATTGATTGATTGATTGATTAAAACATCTGCAAGGCACCAGGTTAGATATTATTGTTCTAGTCCAGGGGTCTGCAACCTTTAAGACAAAAAGAGTCACTTGGACCCATTTCCGAAGGAAAAAAAACTGGGAGCCGCAAAACTCGTCATTATAAAAATAACTTTTTTGTCACTTTTTTATTATTTCTTTGTTTGACCCCTCAGAATTACTCCTCCTCATAGAAATAAACGTTAAATTAACAAGTTACCTTTTTGTGTGTGTGTGTTCTTCACTCCCCTTCAAAACAGTGACCAGCGTACATGCCCCTTACAATGTAGCAGGCGGGCGGGCGGGCGGGAAGGTGACGTCGGGACGGTGCGTGACTAACGCACGCACCACCCCCATGCGATGTCACAGCCAGTACAGCGCCCGCCACAGTGGGGAGTGTTGGGGCGCACAATGCGCCTCCTCCCCTCGCTGGTATCCGCCCCGGACCCGTGGCAAAGGTGTAAAAGAGCCACATGCGGCTCCGGAGCCGCGGGTTGCAGACCCCTGTTCTAGTCATATTGATGTATGCACACAGAGACACACACACATGGGAGAGAGAGGAAATAAGTTTCAGCAGACATGAAATCTTCATGAAAATTGGTGGTTATTGTTAAATATTTAAAGTACTTCATTTGCACCTTCCCCCTTAGATGGAGTTTACAGGAGGGTCCTCATCAGATTTACAGTATGACAAGTCCAGGAATCTCACACTCATGTTACACTATTATACCACTTCGTGTGTTTTTAAGAATATTTTATTTATGATTTTCAGTTTCATACATTTCAGTCACTTTAGTATCATTTTAACAGTTCAAAACTTCATTTTCTTCCCCCTCTTTCTGCAGTTCCTTAAATTTATTTTTAATATTTTCTGCATATCCAAATTAAATCAATTTGCTCATATTCATCTCCTTTAAATATATTTATAAAATTGCAGGTTATTACAATTAGGCTGCCAATGTTCTTATCTGTCTACAGTTTGTTTGTAAATATTCAGTCAACCATTCCCATTCTTTTATAAAAAGTTTGTTATCTTGATTTCTTATTTCCCAGTAAGTTTCACTATTATACCACTTTGGGCTCCCCAACCCTAAAGAATTCTGGGAAGTGTAGTTTGGGACAGGCGGTGTGAGTTGTTGGACGACCCCTGCTGCCCTTCCGGAACTACAATTCCCAGAGTTCCATGGAAAGGGCTATTGATTGTTAAACCACTCTCAATTTTACCTGTGGACTGCCATCTGTCCAGATTTTAATTTGCTCTGAACTAATTTTAAGATGTATTTTAATTAACCGGTTGCCTGTTTTCATGTTCTTATGTTCTTTGTACAGTGGATGCTCGGGTTGCGAACGTGATCCGTGCGGGAGGCACGTTCACAACCCACAGCGTACGCAACCTGCAGCGCCGCATCTGCGCATGCGCAGGTTGCAATTTGGCACTTCTGCGCATGCGCAAAGCGCGATTTAGTGCTTCTGCGCACGCACAAGCGCTGAAACCCAGAAGTAACCCATTCTGGTACTTCCAGGTTTCGGCGCGTCCGTAACCCAAATCATGCAACTTGAAGCGTCTGTAACCCGAGGTATGACTGTATACTGTGTTAGTTTTTGCTGCCACATACACCCGGACAACACCATTACTGGCCCCAACAACATCACACACACCATCTCGGGACTATTTAATTGCTCATCGTCTAACATTGTGTATGCCATCAAATGCCAACAGTGTCCTTCAGCTCTCTATATTGGACAAACAGGCCAAACCTTACGCCAAAGGATAAACGGACACAAATCTGACATCAGGAATCACAAGACAGAGAAACCAGTAGGAGAACACTTCAATCTCCCAGGACATTCTATACAAGATCTCAAAGTAGCTGTTCTATTACAAAGGAATTTCAGAAATAGACTGGAAAGAGAAGCTGCTGAATTGCAACTTATTACCAAACTTAAAACCATGGAGAGACCTGGTCTGAACAAAGACATTGGATTCTTATCTCATTATACATGACAAAGCCATTTTTCACCTTCTCACCCCTTGCTTTTTCCTGTAAGACCTATTGCAGTCGTTAAGAGTCGTCAACAGGCTCATCACAGCTATCTGCCAATCACCCATTCCCACCACCCTTCTGAGTAATACCCCTCCCCACCTTCTCACTATATAGAAGGGTCTGGAAACTTCTGTTTCAGTGTATCTGAAGAAGTGTGCATGCACACGAAAGCTCATACCTAGAACTAACTTAGTTGGTCTTTAAGGTGCTACTGGAAGGAAATTTTTGTTTTGACTATGGCAGACCAACACAGCTACCTATCTGTAACTAGTTTTATGATGTTAGTGTGATAGGAATTTTGAGGTCTTAGATATATGGAAATGTTCATAAATGTACTAACCAAGTACGTACATAGATCAGCACAGGAAGACCGACCTGAAGCCATTTTGATTCCTAAACTGAGGAAATGTTTTCTCTGCAAGGTCAAAGTGGAAAAGCCTCCCCATTGTCTTTTCCTTCACAAATCCTGTCTTAAGGGTATGTCTGTGTTTGAATAGGCTGTGAGCCTGTGACCTGGCCCAGGAACTAAGTATTTATCATTACAAAAGACTGGCCAGGCTCCCCAGGCAATCCAGTCAAGTAACCGGCCAGACAGGAGATAAACAAGGACAGGAGAAAAACAATATTCAAATTTCTGTTTTAGACCGCCTTTTCTGTGATGTAGGTGTGATGTATCTGAGGTATGATGTCTTAGGTTACACCCCTTCTGTGATGTAGGTATGATGTTTCTGGGGGTGGTCTTGATCTACAGGGTGACAGTTTCAAAAGTCTTTATAAGGCCTTGCGTGCTATTTTTCTGGGTTCCTCCTCCTTTCCTGCGTTTGAGGGGAGCACCCTGCTGCAACAGATCAATAAAGATCAGGCTTACAAGCTGCTTTGCTTCTCAGTATTCTCTGGTTGGCCTCTGTTATTCTCTCGTACCATAGGGAACCTACGTAAGGACTCTATATGGGCTCTTCGATACCCCATAAGGGAAAAGGGCAATTTTTGTTTACAACATTAGCCTCCCTGAACCCGGATCTGGCCTGGGGAGGGCGGGGTACAAATAAAAAATTATTATCATTTTTATTATTATTAAACTGCTTGGGGGATTTTATAGCTAAGATGGCATCAGATACCTGACCTGTCCTTGTTTTACTTCT
The DNA here is from genome assembly GCF_964252035.2 of Podarcis erhardii. Taxonomy (NCBI): domain Eukaryota; kingdom Metazoa; phylum Chordata; class Lepidosauria; order Squamata; family Lacertidae; genus Podarcis; species Podarcis erhardii. The sequence continues at coordinate 5,144,795 of NC_138497.1, read as the reverse complement.
TTCCTCCAGGAGTCATTCTGGACTGCATGCTGCTCACAGACCTAGACGAAACTTTGCGGCTGCTTCTGCTGGCCTGTAAGTCACCCAAAAGTCACCTCCGCAGGGTTTCCAAGGAGGGCGGCAGCAACTCTGCTTACGAGACCTGCTCCAGAATGCTTCTCCTGTTTCTCCCTTCCATTGTAGGGGTTTTCTAACAATGCAAATAGCGAATTGCACAGAAAATATGTGGGGATGTTAAGGATGGTCAGAGAGGATATATTGATTCAATATTATCCTTCCTTCCTTCATCATCGTCATCATCATTTTTTTTATTTGTATACCGTCTTTCTTTTTTTTTAAAAAAAATAATAATAATATTTATTTATTTTAACAGAAAGGGAAAAAAACCCGGGTTCGCTTCCCCGCTCCTCCACATGCAGCTGCTGGGTGACCTTGGGCCAGTCACACTTCCTTGAAGTCTCTCAGCCCCACTCACCTCACAGAGTGTTTGTTGTGGGGCAGGAAGGGACAGGAGAATGTTAGCCGCTTTGAGACTCCTTCGGGTAGTGATAAAGCAGGATATCAAATCCAAACTCTTCTTCTCTTCTTTAGTTAAGCAATCCAGTCTGGCTTGATCAGACTGGATTCTTCCTGGTGTCCCCTTTGATACCTCTTAAAAGAATATAGAAGCAAGAGCCTTTCAATTCACAGTATGATCCCTGAAGGCAGGCATCAGCTTGTAGTTACATAGTGTGTCTACATTTGTTACAAGTTTCCTTTCGGAAAGAAGGAAGGACTGTACAATTTAACTGGACTTTTGGATCTGTGCTGAATGAGTAAAAAGAAATCTAAATTCCCCTAGAGGGAGCTTTGGAATATTGCAGAGAATGGCTTTTGGAAAGAAAATCCAGTTTGAACTGAATAGGACATTTTTTCTCTTGGGAAAGCTGCAAGGTCAAATTGGTGTTTTGACTACAAACGTTACAACTTTGGACACGAGTGTGAGCACTATCATTGAACTTGATAAGAACTCGGCACAGGAATTTTATTCAACTGAACAAACAGGAGAAATGGAGAAGGAGAATTATGTTGCCTCTGAAGAGAAGAAAGGGGGAGACATAACCCTGCAGGTGCGAAAGGAGAGCTGTAATCTGAGCTTTGACATGTTGGCAATAAGGGGAAATAATTTTGTGAAGATTCTGAAGATGGAAGCTTGGCCTGAATTGGAAAGTGAAAGATGGAGAGATCTCCTTATGGGGAGACCAGATGACCCTAGGATTACAAACTTGATTCAGTTGGAAGCTGAAGTTTTGGGGACATTTGGATCTTAAGGGAGAATGAAACAAGATTTGGAATACCCCATAGGCTTTACTTTTAAGTACGGAGGCTTGGCTGGAAGGAATGTGGAAGCTGCTGGGTTGGAGCCTCCCCGAGATCTGGCCTTCAATATTAAGGACTATCAAAAATCTGGCAGAGGGGACATGAGAGAGATTTAAGGGCCTCGGACGTAAGATCTCCGGACTAATGGTTTTTTGAGTTGATGGATTTATGGTGGGGACTGAAACCGGGAAGGGGGTATGGGTGGAATGGAAATGGGAAACTCAAAGGATATACAATATAATTTGCTTTTTTGTCTTTTCTGTTTTTTATGAGAGTCAGGAAATTCGTGGAAGGGAATCGTTTTCAACCTTAGAAAAATGTTTTAAGAATAAGTATTGGTGCATAGGTTTGAATGAGAGTTAAGATTGTATAAAGTAAAAGTGTTTTTTTTAAAAAATAAATAAATAAATAAAATTGTTTAAATGAAAATAAGGTTGGAAGGATTTGCAGAAATAACGATTTGAACTAGAATACAAAAATGGGAGGTGTGAGGAGGTCAAGGAAATAAGTTAAGGAGGAAAGTTTTGTAAAGGTTTAATCTGGGTTTTTTTTAAGTGAGTACTTTTTTCATTTTTTTCTTGATGTTGTTATATTCTTTGTTTTTTGTATTTTGTATCTTTTCTTCTTTTTTCTTTGTAATTCTTAAATTTTGAATAAATATTATTTGGGGGGGAAAAAGCAATGCAAGAATCTCAGCATGTGGTCCTCCATCCAGTTTGACCCCCTTGGGTGCTGAAATTGGCAGAGGGGTCCCTCTTGGAAGATCCACCTCCCTTAGAAGTCCAAGGGTGGTGGCCCAGGAGAGGGCCTTCTCTGCAGCAGCCCCTAAAGTGTGGACTTCCCTGCTCACAGACAGGCCCGTCTTACCCATAGATGCTAGTGGCGCAGGGTGCTGGGGCGCCAGGTTCTGGAGGGCGCCAGACGAGAGCTTGGGGAACACCAAACGAGCATGCTGAGTGAGCAAGAGTGCATGCGCCACTCCCACTTTGGCTCGGTTTTTTCCCTTTTAGCCTGCAGGTGCCAAATTCTGCGGGACGCCAGAAGGCTAAAAGGGAAAAAAACCGAGCCAACACAGCAGCAGTATATAGTAGAGGTAAAAGGTAAAGGGTAAAGGGACCCCTGACCATTAGGTCCGGTCATGACCGACTCTGGGGTTGTGGCGCTCATCTCTCTTTACTGGCCGAGGGAGCCGGTGTACAGCTCATGTGGCCAGCATGACTAAGCCGCTTCTGGCGAACCAGAGCAGCGCATGGAAATGCTGTTTACCTTCCTGCCGGAGCAGTACCTATTTATCTACTTGCACTTTGACGTGCTTTCGAACTGCTAGGTTGGCTAGGTTGGCAGGAGCTGGGACTGAGCAACGGGAGCTCACCCCGTCACGGGGATTCAAACCGCCGACCTTCTGATTGGCAAGTCTTAGGCTCTGTGGTTTAACCCACAGCGCCACCCACGTCCCTTATAGTAATGGTAGTCAGGTTCTATTGGCATATCTGCTCTTGTTACTTGAAGAGTTGGTCCCCTGACACATCTGCCCCTCCTGTTTCAGCGCTCGATAAGCTTGAGGAGGCACCCAGCCATGGCGTTCAAGTGGCAGCTTCTGAGGTGACTGCCTGCCTGCTCAAGAAGTGGGGCGGAGATCTGCTGAGGAGGAAAGTTGCCGGCCGAAGCAGGAGCAGCATCACCCAAAGGTCTGCCCCCATGTGGGTGCAACCCAGCACCATCATGGAAGTCGCTTCCGTCCAAGAACTCTACGAGTGAGGTTGGTCCCGTAAGTACCTCTCGCAGCGGTTGGAGAACCACCTTTCAATTCACGCTTGGGAAGTTTGCGCTGGGATTCAGAATTTGCAGAGATCAAATTCCTTGAGCATCCCACTTTGGAAGCAAGAAAGCAGGGGAAAGAGGAAGGGGCAATGCAATTGTTGTTTCAAGATTGGTTTGATAGTTTTAAAAATCGTCTAGAATCATCCTTTCGATATCATTAAGTTGTTGTTGTTGTTGATGATGATTTATTTATACCCCACCCATCTGGCTGCGTTTCCCCAGCCGCTGTAGGGATGCGGGTGGCACTGTGGTCTAAACCACTGAGCCTCTTGGGCTTGCAGATCAGAAGGTCGGCGGTTCAAATCCTTGCGACAGGGTGAGCTCCCGTTGCTCTGTCCCAGCTCCTGCCAACCTAGCAGTTCTATTTTTTTTTATATAAGATATTTATTGAAATTTTCAAAAATAATACAAGAAGAAAAGAAACAACAAAAATGCAAAAATATAAAAATACAGAAATAAAAACAATTTAAAAACACGTACAGTTTCCATTCACTTATTTTCTTTTAACTTATTTTCCCGACCTCCTCACACCTCCCTTTCTTATATTCCAATTCAGATTATTTGTTCAGCAAATCCTCACCATTAGTTCTTTTACTTTTTTCAAATCTCTTAGCATTACAGCTGGAAACCATTTAATTTCTATCCAACAACATTCTAACATTCATTAATTTTACAATATTTCTGCAAATAGTCTTTGAACTTCTTCCAATCTTCTTCCGCCGACTCTTTTCCCTGGTCACGGATTCTGCCAGTCATTTCCGCCATTCCCACCAACCTAGCAGTTCTAAGCATGCCAGTGCAAGTAGATAAATAGGTACTACTGTGGCGGGAATGGTGTTTCCATGCGCTCTGGTTTCTGTCGCGGTGTTCCGTTGCGCCAGAAGCAGTTTAGTCCTGCTGGCCACGTGACCCGGAAAGCTGTCTGTGGCAAACGCCAGCTCCCTCAGCTTGAATAGCGAGATGAGCGCTGCAACCCCATAGTTGCCTTTTAATGGACTTAACCATCCAGGAGTCCTTTACCTCTACCCCAGCCACTCTTGATCCAGAAGGGATAGGCTATACCAGGCATAGCCATTGTGCATGCTCTTCAACATCTCTCCAATGAAAATAGGGACGTCCTGTTGTTGTTGTTGTTGTTGTTGTTGTTGTTGTTGTTATTTATACCCTGCTCATCTGACTGGGTTGCCCCAGCCACTCTGGGCAGCTTCCAACATATATAAAAACATAGCAAAACATTAAACTATACAAGGCTGCCTTCAGATGGCTCGGGGGTCAGTTAACTCCATACCCTCCAACTTTTCTCTAGTGAAAACAGGGACATCCTAAGGAAAAGCAGGACATTCCGGGTTGAAATCAGAAACCAGGACGGTAAATCCAGAACTGTCGTGGGGAAATAGGAACCCCTGAAGGGTCTGAATGTGGTGTCATCCATTTATAGAGCTCCCTTTGCCCCTTACTGTTTGCCATGCTGTCTGAGACGGACGGAGTCTTACCATTTGGCATCAGATGTGGGAGAGGGAAAGAGAGACTGGGGTGGTGGGTAGGGAGGACTTTTAAGGGAGAATCAATGGGTTTGTGGGAGGGTGCATAACCTTGCCACCTGAACATATACTTTTATTTATTTATTTATACATACATACCCCGCCCATCTGGCTGAGTTTCCCCAGCCACTCTGGGCGGCTCCCAATCAAATGTTAAAAACAATACAGCATTAAATATTAAAAACTTCCCTAAACAGGGCTGCCTTCAGATGTCCTTTAAAGATAGGATAGCTGCTTATTTCCTTCACATCTGAAGGGAGGGTGTTCCACAGAATGGGTGCCACTACCGAGAAGGCCCTCTGTCTGGTTCCCTGTAACCTCACTTCTCGCAATGAGGGAACCACCAGAAGGCCCTCGGCGCTGGACCTCAGCGTCCAGGCAGAATGATGGGGGTGGAGACGCTCCTTCAGGTATACAGGACCGAGGCGATTTAGGGCTTTCAAGGTCAGCACCAACACTTTGAATTGTGCTCGGAAACGTACTGGGAGCCAATGTAGGTCTTTCAAGACTGGTGTTATATGATCCTGGCGGCCACTCCCAGTCACCAGTCTAGCTGCCGCCTTAGTTGCAGTTTCCGGGTAACCTTCAAAGGTAGCCCCACGTAGAGCACATTGCAGTAGTCCAAGCGGGAGATAACTAGAGCATGCACCACTCTGGCGAGACAGTCTGTGGGCAGGTAGGGTCTTAGCCTGCGTACCAGGTGGAGCTGGTAGGCAGCCGCCCTGGACACAGAATTGCCCTGCACCTCCATGGACAGCTGTGAGTCCAAAATGACTCCCAGGCTGTGCATCTGGTCCTTCATAAATGATAAGTTGCATGTTCTTCGTTTGCATTCTGTGTGAATACATGAGCTTTGTATCAAATCAAAGTGTCTCATAAACACCAAGGAAGTGTTGTTTTAAAAAGCTGGTGAATGATTTCATTTATTTATTTAGGCACATAACATGCTGTTCTGCTCTAAGAAGGCCTGGGCAAAATGAAGCTGTAGACTGAAGTAAGAATGGGGAAGAAAAGCGATTTGATTCACAATGATAAGCTAATATTCCCAATTTGCACTTTCTGAAACAAGACGCGAACCAAATCTCAGCCATCTTTTGAAATTGGATTTTGCTATGTGGTTCTCCTGCCAAGTGATGTGTACCAAAATGTTCATAGGAGATAACAGTGCGCAGGGGGGGAAATGCATTTCATGCTCGCAGAAAGGTTTTGAATCATAGCTTCTCTGTGGATTAGTGATGGTTAACCTGTAGACGGGTGGCGCTGTGGGTTAAACCACAGAGCCTAGGACTTGCCGATCAGAAGGTTGGCGGTTCGAATCCCCACAACGGGGTGAGCTCCTGTTGCTCGGTCCCAGCTCCTGATAACCTAGCAGTTCGAAAGCACATCAAAGTGCAAGTAGATAAATAGGTCCCGCTCCGGCGGGAAGGTAAATGGCGTTTCCGTGCGCTGCTCTGGTTCGCCAGAAGCGGCTTAGTCATGCTGGCCACATGACCTGGAAGCTGTACGCCGGCTCCCTCGGCCAATAAAGCGAGATGAGCACCGCAACCCCAGAGTTGGCCACGACTGTTCCTAATGGTCAGGGTCCCTTTACCTTTAACCTGTAGACACAGTTGGCTTGTCATCTTGAGATTTTAAGAAAACGACAACCCGTTGGTCTCTGTGCAATAATATTCCTTTCTCTCTGCTCCCAGGACATCTGGAGTGACAAAAGTCCCTGCCACTCACAAGAGAAGGACCAGATTTGGCCCACAGCAGGAGAAGAGACCTCATCACCCCTCCAAGAGCGAATGGCTCTCAGCATTATTTGGATCAATATATTCCTCACTGTTGTGGTTCTGTTGCCTCTCTGCCTTACTCCTTTCTCAAAACAAACAAGTAAAAGTACTTCTAGAAATCTCCCACTGTGAGAGCTGTGGACAGGTTCGAAGACATGAGCGTCAAGATATGCCAGTAGCAATATCTGTGGAGAGGTGAGTTTTGCTGAAGAGTCTGTTCAAAAAGTGAGTGCTGTGTTGAAAGGGCAAACCACCCTTTCAGGCCAGAAATTGCCATCCAGTCTTCTTTCGGAGGCGATGGGAGATGGAGGGGCTGAAGATGATATTGTAGAGCAGACATGAGAGACCTCTTCCAGTCCACAGGCCACATGTGAGTCCCAATTTAGCCCTTGTGGCTATGTCCCCCAAGCCACGTGCCCCACACCTGACACCATATGTTCTCCCTTTGGCTGGGATCATATGACGTCAGGTGTGGTACAGGTGAAAACACAGCTACTCCTTATTGGAGTTCACCGACTGGGTCTGCATTGCTCCCGTAAGGGAGGGAGGAAGTCAAATGACACCGAGGTTGATTCAAAGAAAGAGTTTATTCTGCTCTCTGGATAGCAGAAGGCACTTGTGTGGTCAGTCCACAGCAAGTCCAAAGAAATGAGAAATTTCATGCAGTATATATATCCTCCAGGCACCCTCTCCCCCCTTCCCCAGGAATCCAGCCACGTCAGCTTGTACACACAGGTTGACATCACAGATGTTCCTGCTCCGGCACTCTTAACCATAAAAGGGTTTTCCTTCCTGTACTCCTGACCATAAAAGGGTATTCCTGTTCCTATATTATTATCTTGGAGTAAGAAGGTCTCCCGGCGCTGTTCCCAGACTAGGTCTGTGCATCAGAGTGTGGTCAGGACGTAAGATAAGACCTAGACGTGTCATCCCTGTGCTACTGGAACAGCCAAGGTCATCCTTGCCGTCACCAACTGATAAAGGAGAGGGCTCTGAGCACTTGTTTATACAGCCAGGGTTTTTGTTTATACATTGACTCAGAGCTCAAGTTAATGGATTTTAGCTAAGGAAAAATAGGGATTTTGGTGCCCGTTTCAAACTGCCTGCACAGTCAGTTTTGGGTTTGGGAAACCCATTCCTTCACTACAGAGTAAAAAATGGCAGGCAGAAAGTACATTCCTGGTTTTTCCTTGACAATCAAGGCTTGTGTTTGAGTGCCTTTTAAATTTGAAGGCTCTGCTGGGACTGGATCCATTCTGGAGGTTCTCCCCCGTCGGATCCTGGGTAAACATGCCCAGGGAGCTGGGCATGTTTAGCCTGGAGAAGAGGAGGTTAAGGGGTGATATGATAGCCATGTTCAAATATATAAAAGGATGTCACATAGAGGAGGGAGAAAGGTTGTTTTCTGCTGCTCCAGAGAAGCGGACACGGAGCAATGGATCCAAACTACAAGAAAGAAGATTCCACCTAAACATTAGGAAGAACTTCCTGACAGTAAAAGCTGTTCGGCAGTGGAATTTGCTGCCAAGGAGTGTGGTGGAGTCTCCTTCTTTGGAGGTCTTTAAGCAGAGGCTTGACAACCATATGTCAGGAGTGCTCTGATGGTGTTTCCTGCTTGGCAGGGGGTTGGACTCGATGGCCCTTGTGGTCTCTTCCAACTCTATGATTCTATGATTCTATGGATCCAGTCTCTGCAGAACGTGGGCCCTCGTTCCACACAAGCCTTCTGAGAAGAGCAAAGCACCCACGAGACGTAACACAATAAGAATATTACCTGTAACACAATTTAGAATGTTACCATGGTCATGCTGTGATCCCTGATTGGCTGGGAAAGAAAAAGGAGATCCACCCAGGAAATAAAAGCGGGGCAAAAAGCTGCAGGTAAAACAATAGTTGACAGCAACACATAGCCTTGAAGGAATGTGGCTGTTAAGGGATTCCCTTCCACGCACACCAGGAAATATCCTCCCCCCCCCAAAAAAAGCTCTAATTGCTACTCTAATTAAACTAGGCAAACGTTAGTCAAGAGTGGATTTCATGCTCTTTATTCAGCTCATAGTGGTGAGGAGGAATGGAAGTTTCCCCAGAGTATCTGCTTTATATATATTATTTACACAATGGGCACCACGTGATTGGCTAATTCCAGGATTCTCCTGTAGGCCAATCAGCTTGCGGATTCACTTCTACCTGGAGCTGGATTGGGTGGCTCCTGTGGACCAATCATACTTCTGCATTGTTCTAGGACCAATCAGACTGCTGCATTCTGGATCCTATTGTTCTAGGGCCAATCAGACTGCTGCATTCTGAATCCTATTGTTCTAGGACCAATCAGACTGCTGCGTTCTGGATCCTATTGTTCTAGGACCAATAAGACTGCTGCGTTTTGGATCCTATTCAACTCAGTACATAACATGCATGTTTTGTAGACGGAAGTGAGGGGCTTGTCAACCTGGGAAGGGAGCCGGCTTAGGAGAAGGAAAACTCTTATCCTAAACCTCCGCTGCCTTGAGGGATATCTTCAGGAGAAGAAAAGGTGTTGGAGTAAACCATACCAAAATCCAGAGTGGAGTTCCAAAGACCGTGGGATGGCTCCGTGTACACCTCTTTCCGGCAGCTCCTGAAGCCTAGCTAGTGCCAAACATCTTGCCCTGTTTTCCTTTGGACCCCATAAGCAAGGCTGAGAGGGGGGTCTTGTCATCTGGGCAGCCCCGAGGTTTGTGCCCCAAGGAGGTCTCTTCAGTGCAGCTAAACACAGCAGTTTGACTTCACTCCATTGCCTCTTGTGACAGGCAGTTGCCAGCCTATTAATTTGTCACGAGAGCCAGGAGAGGGCAGCAGTGCTCTTACTATCCTGGAACGAATACCTTGCTTGCCTTCTGTTCCCTTGAAAGGGGCCTATCTGTGCCAAGAAGTTTTCACAGAGCTGCCATTTAAAATTTCTTGCAATTAGTGAGTGGAATGTGGCCTGCACAGCTTTAGCAAAAGTTGCTAAGGGGCTAAGCACCATTAAACTCCAAAGGTCTTACCTTTGAGTAGACTGTGCAGTATTGCACTGTTAGACCTTTGCCTCCAAGTAAGTCCACGAGGGACGCGGGTGGCGCTGTGGGTTAAACCACAGAGCCTAGGACTTGCCAATCAGAAGGTCGGCAGTTCGAATCCCTGCGACGGGGTGAGCTCCCGTTGCTCGGTCCGTGCTCGTGCCAACCTAGCAGTTCAAAAGCACGTCAAAGTGCAAGTAGATAAATAGGTACCACTCTGGCGGGAAGTTAAACAGTGTTTCCGTGCGCTGCTCTGGTTCGCCAGAAGCGGCTTACTCATGCTGGCCACATGACCTGGAAGCTGTACGCCAGCTCCCTCGGCCAATAAAGTGAGACGAGCGCTGCAACCCCAGAGTTGGCCACGACTGGACCTAATGGTCAGGGGTCCCTTTACCTTTAAGTGCAGGAGTGCAGGGAATCCATTATCCTAAATATGCCACTAGTCAGTTCCCTTCTCCAAGGGCCGACGCTTGTATGGTCAAAACTGCACCATTCACCCGCAAGAGAAAAATGATAGAAAACTCAGAGAAACCCAGCCATTCACAGTAGTACACAAAATATTTGGGAGCCGGGGAAATCCACCAAAGAGCAAGCAAACCCCCAACAGCCCAACCAGGAATGAGCATGCTCAGTGGCCAACGATTGCTGAAAAGATAGTCGGAAAACCACAGAGGAGAGGGAACGGAATAGAGTCGCCTGGAAATGGGCATAGCTGAGTGGCTGGCTGGAGCCAGAACCCTCCATGCTGTATTCATTTGAGTTCAGGTCCCACTTTTCTGTCTCTGAATCCATTTTTCAGGCAGAGAATGTCATTGCTTATGAAACCAAGACACCACCACTCAGGCAGGCTGGTGAAACGCCAGTGTTTGTGCTGATTGACAGTTGGGTGGGGAACAAAAAACCAGGGGGAATGGAATGGAGTGTCCTGGAAGGGTTACAGGGTGCCAGCCAGCCACACAATATTGTTCCGCTCTCATACAAAATTGATATTTTACTGAGGCAGCGCCTACCCCCGGAACTCCCTGCTAATTGACACAAGGAAGGTGCCTTTGCTATATTCTTTTCAGCACCTGCTTAAAACACTTTTGTGTAGGCAAGGCTATCCAGGCATGCAGGACACGGGTGGTGCTTTGGTCTAAACCACAGAGCCTAGGACTTGCCGATCAGAAGGTCGGCAGTTCGAATCCCCGCGACGGGATGAGCTCCTGTTGCTCGGTCCCTGCTCCTGCCAACCTAGCAGTTCGAAAGCACGTCAAAGTGCAAGTAGATAAATAGGTACCACTCTGGTGGGAAGGTAAAATGTTTCCGTGTGCTGCTGTGGTTCGCCAAAAGTGGCTTAGTCATGCTGGCCACATGACCCAGAAAAACTCTCTGCAGACAAACGCCGGCTCCCTCGGCCAATAAAGCGAGATGAGCGCCGCAACCCCAGAGTCGTCCGCGACTGGACTTAATGGTCAGGGGTCCCTTTACCTTTACCTTTATCCAGGCGTGCAGATGTTGGTGTGTTTTAATCTCTCTTTAGTTTTAATTGTATTCACTTGGGTGTGTTTTTATTTATTTATTAAAGATTTCTTGGTTTACAAAAGTATGTGCAATGTCTCTTTTTTCGAGTTACATTTTCTACAGATCAGTTTCATTTGTTGAGACATGAGGGTTACATTAGGAAGAAAAAGGGGGGAAGAGGTGGAGGGGGCCATGGTGGGTGGGGGTGGGGTGGATGCCGATGTTTCTATTTCACTTAATGTATGTGTGGGGTTTTGTGTCAACATCATTTGTGCAGGTTTTTTTGCTATTCACTTGTGTTCCTTTGGTGGTGAGAGAGGTTGGGGTTGGCCATGGGTGTGGCTGTTCATTTGTGGTTGGCTGTGCTGGTCTTTGTTTTCATGTGTGAGTGGGGTGGATGGGTTTTTTGGATCAGGTTAGCCATATTGATTTATATGCTGTTGGTGGATTATTGTCATTGTCTTGTTAAGCTGTGTATGTGATAAAAGGGAGCCATACCGGGGTGAAGGCGTCTTCTTCTATTTGTCCCCGTGTCAGTTTCTGTTTATTGGTTAATTTTTCTAGTAAGGCTGATTCCCATACTATTTGGTACCATTCAGTGGCATAGCGTGGGGGGTGCAGGGGTTGCCAGCCGCACTGGGCACAACATTTGGGGGGCGCGCTCGCACTCGCAGCTCTCTGCCCCTACCTGGCTCACTCACTCTCTCTCACTGCAGTGCTGGCTGTGCGAATCTGATCCAAGATGCCGGGTCGCCGCCCACTGTGGAGGGGGAGGGTGCCAGGCGTGCGTTGCGGTGCGGAGCGGAGAGAGAGCGAGAGAGGGACTATCTGGGGGAGGGACAGTACAGCGGCCGCCCAGCGCAGCGCTGTGCGCGGGAGAGAACCACAACTGACCAGCCCAGACAGCAGCAAGAAGAAGCTGGCAGCGGAGGCAGGTTAGGGGTTAGGGGCGCAAATTACTTGCCTTGCCCCAGGTTAGGGGGCACAAATTACTTGCCTTGCCCCGGGTGCTGACAACCCACGCTACGCCGCTGGTACCATTGGTCCAGGCTTACTCCTGACAGGTCTCTCCAGTGTCTGGTTATGGTGTTTCTGGCTGCTGAAAGTAGGTGGGTTATGAGTTCTTTGTGGTGTAAAGGGGCATTATTGTCTTGGAAGATGTTTAGTATGGCCAGTTCTGGTTTGATTTCTATGCCTTGGACATTCTTAACCATTTTTATTGGCCATTGTAAATCACTTAGAGGCATGTGCATTTTGTTCAACCAACCACTGAACAGGACAACTCAGTGATACAAAGTCTTGAGACAGACCCACTTATAATAATAATAACAACTATAGTAATTTATTATTTATACCCCGCCCATCTGGCTGGGTTTCCCCAGCCACTCTGGGCAACTCCCAACAGTATATTAAAACCACGATAAAACATCAAACATTAAAAACTTGAACGTAAGAGGTGGGTCTTCTCTGCGGTGGCCCCAAAGTTGTGGAACTCCTTCCCCATAGATATGTGTCTGCCACCCTCATTGCACAGCTTTTGGAGAATGTTGAAGATGCCCCTCTTTCCCTGGTTTTTGACACTTGATGTGGATATTTTTGGGACCCAACATTTTAAAGAATATAAATAAATTGCTGTTTTATTTAAAATTGCATTGGAGAAGTTTTAAAAAATAGCAGCTGAATGGGAGCCCTGCTGGATCAGGCCCAGGGTCTGTCTTATCCAGAGTCCTTCCAACGGAGTGGTCAGCCAAATGTTTCAGGGAAGTTAACGTTCAGGCCATGGAAGACAACAGCTCTTTTCGCTCAGAAACTAAGTGGCTCCTCCGGGCTGACATTGTTCAAAATATTGCACCATCCCTATATGTAAATGGTCTTGTAATAAGTCTTGTCGAACACCGCCGTCGATGACTCGGTTAACGGAGAGGCGATATATTTCCGTTCCAGCTGGCAGTGTCTGCTGCAAGCTTCAAAACAGGCAAATGAAATACAGATTTGCAAAAACGGAGAGGAAACTTTGGGGATTGTTTGGAGGGAAGAATGGAAATCTCTCCAATTCATGTATCTTATACAAGTGCGTAAATTTGGATTTCTGGTGCCAAAAGCTGATAGCTCTGCTCAAACCACACATTTCTGTACAGTGGGCTTGCATTTTACATGAGGGTTCAGCTCTGGGGGTCCACATGCAAATCATGCAATATCAGGAACCTCCGGGAACCCCCAGCCCACCTCATGCCATGAGACAGAGGGCTGCTTACCAGGGTCTGGGAAGGTCAGGCTAACCAGAGATGCTTCCAAAGTCCTTGGCCCCAGTAAGTGGGTAAAAGCTCCTGAATGAGGTGAGATGGGATTTATTTATTTCCCCCCACCCCCGTATAAACTGTCTTCTCTTTGGCGATCCCTCTTAGCCGAGTAAGATTGTCTTCCATAAACACAGTCTTAAAAGTGAATCCGTAAGTGACTGTGGAGGCCAATTCTGGATCCACACGTCCTTCCACAGTGGGGACATTGGTTCCCGGGCGGGAGTTGATCACGGTGTGGATTTGGCAAGCGTGCCTTCCTCTTAGAACGTTTCTCCCTTGCGTCCTGAGTTCTAGTGTCTTCAAAGTCCATGACACCTTTGGAAAAGGCTATTCTCCAATTAGAGTGCTCGCTGGCCAGTGTTTCCCAGTTGTCAGTGTTTATGCTACATTTTTTTTAGATTTGCCTTGAGATTCTTTAAACCTCTTTTGTTGACCACCAGCACTACACTTTCCATTCTTAAGTTTGGAATAGAGTAGTTGCTTTGGAAGATGATAATCAGGCATCCACACAACATGACCAGTCCAACAAAGTTGATGTTGAAGAACCATCGCTTCGACACTGGTGATCTTTGCTTCTTCCAGTACACTGGTATTTGTTCGCCTGTCTTCCCAAGTGATGTGTAAAAATTTTCGGAGACACCGTTAATGGAATTTTTCGAGGAGTTGGAAAGGGCGTTTATAAGTGGTCCATGTTTCACAAGCATACAGTAAGGTTTGTAGTACAATAGCTTTGCAAACAAGCATTTTGGTTTGGTCCTGGTCCTCAAACACTCTCCACTTCAATCAGGAGAAAGCTGCACTCGCAGAGCTCAGGATTTCACATAAATTGTGACCAGTAAGTGAAAGTGGTAGGAGAGGGAATGTTTCATTGCACATGTAGAAGTCCTCATGTCAATGAGATGATTTTGTTAGCGGCAACTCAAAGGGAATTATTTTCTTTTTAGGTTTTATTTTAAAGATTTGTTTATTTGGTTTTTATGTAAGGCGACAGACATCAACAAGACTGGGTCCCCCCCTCTTCCTTTCCCCTCCTGGCAGAACCCAAACATAACCCATCAAAATAAATGCATGCATTAGAAAAGGAAAATCACTTCCAAATGATATTTTGTATGGCTGGAAAGAAAAATGGTGGAATGTTTGAAAAATTATTGTAAGCAGCTCAAAACATTAGAAGGATTAGAATAAATTTAGTAGTAGAATTATAAACTGAGGGGGGGGAATTGTAAAAGAAATAATAATGAATAATTAGAATAGGCAGCAGTAAAAGAAAACTGAAAAGAACCATGGAAGGGGGGAATTCAGTGTTAAGTGTAGGGGTTGCTTTCTTTGATGTGTGTGAATGTTGTAAAATTGAAAATTATAAATAAAATTTATTTTTTAAAGAATCGTTCCAGGCATTCCTAGGAATTATTTTCTAAAACCTCATTTCGGTCCCAGAACACAAATAAATGCCAGGCCACCTTCTGTAACTGTGACCAGAAGTGACTGGTCCCATCTGACATTTTTTCACATGTGGTGGGATTGTAAAATTATAAAGAAATATTGGGAAATGATCTATAATGAAATGAAGAAGATGTCTAAAATAACCTTTGGTAAAAAAAAAAAAACCCAGAAGCTTTCCTACTAGGTATTACAAGAGTGGACTTACCAGGATCCAAATATATGCAACTATGGCCGCACGCTGTTAGCACAACATTGGAAAGAAGAAAGTGTCACAGCTAAAGAAGATTGGCAAGTCAAATTAATGGAATATGCTGAAATGGCAAAAATGACAATGAAACTAAGAGAAAGAGACGACAATGAATTTAAGGAGGAATAGAAGATGTTTTGTTGCGTATACAGTGGTACCTTGGGTTACAGACTGTTCAGGTTACAGACGCTTCAGGTTACAGACTCCACTAACCCAGAAATATTACCTCGGGTTAAGAACTTTGCTTCAGGATGAGAACAGAAATTGCGCAGCTGCAGCGGGAGGCCCCATTAGCTAAAGTGGTGCTTCAGGTTAAGAAGAGTTTCAGGTTAAGAACGGACCTCCAGAACGAATTAAGTTCTTAACCCGAGGTACCACTGTATACAGAAACATCATACAGAGGTTAACACATTAGCAGGATTTTAGGACTACTTGTAATTTTGTTATGAATAGGTAATTTAAATGGTTTTCAAACTTAACAATGGACATGCAATATGTTGATAAATAATGAAACCAAGGAAGGGACTAGGGGGTAGTCAATTTGTTTTGTTTTGTTTTGTTTTGATTGTGTATTTTTGTTGTTTTTATTTTTGTCGTTCTTGGAAAATTAATAAAATGTTATAAAAAAAAACGAAACAGAAGTGACTGGTCCCTTCAGTCCGTGCTCCCTTTATAGCCTCATCTCAACATCTTTGTCATTTTGGACTCACAGCTGTCCATGGAGGCGCAGGTCAAATCTGTGTCCAGGGCAGCCGTTTACCAGCTCCATCTGGTACGCAGGATGAGACCCTATTTGCCTGCGGACTGTCTCGCTAGAGTGGTGCATGCTCTGGTTATCTCCCACTTGGACTACTGCAATGCGCTCTACGTGGGGCTACCTTTGAAGGTGACCCGGAAACTACAACTAATCCAGAATGCGGCAGCTAGACTGGTGACTGGGAGCGGGCGCCGAGACCATATAACACCGGTCTTGAAAGACCTACATTGGCTCCCAGTACGTTTCCGAGCACAATTCAAAGTGTTGATACTGACCTTGAAAGCCCTAAATGGCCTCGGTCCAGTATACCTGAAGGAGCGTCTCCAACCCCATCGTTCTACCCGGACACTGAGGTCCAGCTCCGAGGGCCTTCTGGTGGTTCCCTCACTGCGAGAAGCCAAGTTACAGGGAACCAGGCAGAGGGCCTTCTCGGTAGTGGTGCCCGCCCTGTGGAACGCCCTCCCACCAGATGTCAAAGAGAACAACAACTACCAGACTTTTAGAAGACATCTGAAGGCAGCCCTGTTTAGGGAAGCTTTTAATGTTTGATGTATTATAGTGTTTTAATATTTTTTTGGAAGCCGCCCAGAGTGGCTGGGGAGGCCCAGCCAGATGGGCGGAGTATAAATAATAAATTATTATTATTATTATTATTATTATTATTATTATTATTATTATTATTATTATTATTATTTGTGTGATTGTGGCTTTGCTCCCGGTCACAATAATCCGCCCTTTGCTTTAATTCATCCGGGATCTATCTGAACTTGATTGACTGAACTCCTCAATGCCTTCTTTGCCTCAGTCTTCTCCGATAAAGAAAACAATGCCCGACCTGAAGAATTTGGAGCAAATGATTCAGCAGAGGAAACACAGCCCAGAATAACTAAGGAGATAGTACAAGAATACTTGGCTAGTTTAGATGTATTCAAGTCTCCAGGGCCAGATGAACTGCATCCAAGAGTATTAAAAGAACTGGCAGATGTGATCTCAGAACCACTGGCAGTCATCTTCGAGAATTCCTGGAGAACAGGCGAAGTCCCGGCAGACTGGAGGAGGGCAAATGTTGTCCCTATTTTCAAAAAGGGGAAAAGAGAGGACCCAAATAATTACCGCCCAGTCAGTCTGACATCAATACCAGGGAAGATTCTGGAGCAGATCATTAAGCAAACAGTCTGTGAGCACCTAGAAAGGAATACTGTGATCACCAATAGTCAGCATGGATTTCTGAAAAATAAGTCATGTCAGACTAACCTGATCTCGTTTTTTGACAGAATTACAACCCTGGTAGATGAAGGGAACGCAGTGGATGTAGCCTACCTTGATTTCAGCAAGGCATTTGACAAGGTGCCCCATTATATTCTTGTAAAGAAGCTGGTAAAATGCGGTCTTGACTATGCTACCACTCAGTGGATTTGTAACTGGCTGACTGACCGAGCCCAAAGGGTGCTCATCAATGGTTCCTCTTCATCCTGGAGAAGAGTGACTAGTGGGGTGCCACAGAGTTCTGTCTTGGGCCCGGTCTTATTCAACATCTTTATCAACGACTTGGATGATGGACTCAAGGGCACCCTGATCAAATTTGCAGATGACACCAAACTGGGAGGGGTGGCTAACACCCCAGAGGACAGGATCACACTTCAAAACGACCTTGACAGATTAGAGAACTGGGCCAAAACAAACAAGATGAATTTTAACAGGGAGAAATGTAAAGTATTGCACTTGGGCAAAAAAAAATGAGAGGCACAAATACAAGATGGGTGACACCTGGCTTGAGAGCAGTACATGTGAAAAGGATCTAGGAGTCTTGGTTGACCACAAACTTGACATAACAGTGTGACGCGGCAGCTAAAAAAGCCAATGCAATTCTGGGCTGCATCAATAGGAGTATTGCATCTAGATCAAGGGAAGTAACAGTGCCACTGTATTCTGCTCTGGTCAGACCTCACCTGGAGTACTGTGTCCAGTTCTGGGCACCACAGTTCAAGAAGGACACTGACAAACTGGAACGTGTCCAGCGGAGGGCAACCAAAATGGTC
This sequence comes from Podarcis erhardii, assembly GCF_964252035.2. Classification (NCBI taxonomy): domain Eukaryota; kingdom Metazoa; phylum Chordata; class Lepidosauria; order Squamata; family Lacertidae; genus Podarcis; species Podarcis erhardii. Next base: position 5,126,972 of record NC_138497.1, on the reverse strand, counting down.
AAAGGCCTGGAAACGATGCCTTATGAAGAACGGCTAAGGGAGCTGGGCATGTTTAGCCTGGAGAAGAGGAGGTTAAGGGGTGATATGATAGCCATGTTCAAATATATAAGAGGATGTCACATAGAGGAGGGAGAAAGGTTGTTTTCTGCTGCTCCAGAGAAGCGGACACGGAGCAATGGTTCCAAACTACAAGAAAGAAGATTCCACCTAAACATTAGGAAGAACTTCCTGACAGTAAGAGCTCTTCGACAGTGGAATTTGCTGCCAAGGAGTGTGGTGGAGTCTCCTTCTTTGGAGGTCTTTAAGCAGAGGCTTGACAACCATATGTCAGGAGTGCTCTGATGGTGTTTCCTGCTTGGCAGGGGGTTGGACTCGATGGCCCTTGAGGTCTCTTCCAACTCTATGATTCTATGATTCTATGATTCTATGATTCTATGACTGCCCTGTCACTTCCTTGCCAGTGCACTTTTCACACCTCCACTCCCTCCATCTGTCTGAATCGAAGCTCTTATCTCCTTGAGGAAACAATGAGAATCTGCAGTGGGACTTGTCAGCAGGTGCCAAAGTACAGCTACAATTGCCATTAGCAGACCTGGGCAGAGATCCAGGGGGCTATTTGGGAAAGTCCAGTGGGGCTTCCTACTCCATCCTCTTAAATGAAGATGATGGAGATTGAAGTCCAGATCTCCTGCATGCAAAATGATTGCTCTATCACGGAGTTGTGCTTGGGGAGAACCTCTTAGCTTCAAAACTGATTTGCCAAGTAGCATAAAGGACCACCATCCGTGGAGCAACAGCTCAAAGCAGCTCTCCACTGCCTGTTGCTCTCCAAGTATTTTTAAATATACAGTGGTACCTCTGGATATGAATTGGATCCATTCCGGAGCCCTGTTCGCATCCTGAAGTAAACACAACCCGCGTCTGCACGAGTCACGATTTGCCACTTCCACGCATGCGCATGACGTCATTTTGACTGTCTGTGCATGTGCAAGCGGCGAAACCTGGAAGTAACGTGTTCCGTTACTTCCGGGTCGCTGCGGAGTGCAACCCGAAAGCGCTCAACCTGAAGCAACTTCAACCCGAGGTATGACTGTACAGTGGTGTCTTGGTTCTCAAACTTAATCTGTTCCGGAACTCTGTTCTAAAACCAAAGCATTCCAAAACCAAAGGCGTGCTTTCCCATAGAAAGTCATGCAAAACGGATGAATCCGTTCCAGACTTTTAAAAACAACCCCTAAAACAGCAATTTAACATGAATGCTACTATCTAACGAGACCACCGATCCATAAAATGAAAGCAATAAACAATGTACTGCCGTCACACAATTAATCAGTAGCTGAACTGGGTTCCACACAGTCACAAAAACAAAACAAAAAAACCACAAAAACAAAAATGCAAAAGAAATAGCAAAAACAGACAGACCTCAGCGTAGCACTCAAATCGGAAGCGTGGCACTCAAAATGGAGCATGTTTGGCTTCCGAAAAAAGTTCTCAAACCGGAACACTCACTTCCGGGTTTGCAGCGTTCTGGTTCCAAGTTCAAGTACCAAGGCGTTTGAGAACCAAGGTACCACTGTATACTACAAGTCCCATCATCCCTGACTATTGGCAATGCTGGCTGGGGCTGATGGTTGCTGTGGTTCAAAACATCTAGAAGACAACAGATTGGGCAAGACTGAGCTAAAGCGTGAAGTGACCATGTGTCAAATTCTACAAAGGACAGCTCTCTGTTTGGAAGGCTGTGCACCAATCCAAATCTGGTTTAAAGATGAAGAACTCTAAGAAGGAAGATAAGTTAGGAGGGCTTGAAGTTCCTCAGAAACAGGAAATAGCTGGTCACCATTTTGCTCCACACTATGGTGAGATAAAGACTTAAACCATGTCAATTTTTAAAAGAATCTTTTAAAGATTCTCCTATGTTAACTCAACTGAACGGCCCACTAAACCCCCTGTTCTACAGATAAGCACGTGGAGAGGCTTTATTGAGAGATGAATTGACTTGCCTATTTTTCTTTTAAAAAATATATTTGATAGTTAAATGCTGTATTGTATTCTCAGTTATTTCCAATTTTTCCTCCCCATTTTTCCCCGTTTCTGCATGCATTTGCATTGGTTACGCTTATCACTTTTGCTGTATTTTTTTTTAATAAATATTTATTAGAGTTTTTAAATACAAATGCACCAATAATAAACAATCTTACTTCTATCACAACGTAGTTTCATCACTTCTTTGGACTCCCTCACGTCTCCCGCTCCCATTTACATCGTTAAAAGATTTTTCCAAGCAAATTATCAACTTGTTTACGATCTTATATCCACTCATTCAAGTATAATCTAACAATTCTCCATAAAATTTATGTTTTCTTTAATCTCACTTATCATCAAATTCAAAATCTAATTTAGTGGTGGCCAATTTTTTATAATCCTGCATCCTTCTTAACATTCAACCAAATTACAATGTTTTTGTAAATACATCTTAAATTTCTTCCAGTCTTCCTCAATCCTCTCTTCTCCCAGGTCTCGGATTCTGCCAGTCATCTCGGCTAATTGCATGTAGTCCATCAGCTGCATCTGCCACTCTTCCAGTGTGGGTAGATCTTGAGTTTTCCAGTTTTTTGCGATGAGTATCCTTGCTGCCGTTGTTGCATACATAAAAAATGTTCGGTCCTTCTTTAGCACCTTCTGGCCGACAATACCCAAAAGGAAGGCCTCTGGTTTCTTAGTGAAGGTATACTTAAATACCTTTTTCAGCTCATTATATATCATTTCCCAGAAAGCCTTCACCTTAGGGCATGTCCACCAGAGGTGAAAGAATGTTCCTTCATTTTCTTTACATTTCCAACATTTATTATCAGACGAATGGTATATTTTGGCAAGTTTAACTGGGGTCATGTACCATCTATATATCATTTTCATTACATTTTCCTTCAGAGCATTACATGCAGTGAAGTTCAGCCCAGTGGTCCATAACCTTTCCCAGTCCTCGAACATAATGTTATGCCCAATGTCCTGTGCCCACTTTATCATAGCCGATTTAACCATTTCGTCTTGTGTGTTCCATTTTAACAGCAAGTTATACATTCTAGATAGTACCTTAGTCTTTGGTTCTAACAATTCTGTTTCTAACTTCGATTTCTCCACCTGGAACCCTAACTTTTTGTCATTTTTAAAAACTTCTTTAATCTGAGCATAATGTAACCAGTCTCGCACTTTGTCCTTCATTTTCTCCAAACTCTGCAATTTCCAATTGTCTCCATCTTTTTCTAATATTTCCCAATATTTTGGCCATTTGGCCTCCATACTGGGTCTTTTTCAGGCCTTAGCTTCCAGAGGTGAAAGCCACCTTGGAGTTTTGTTTTCCAATAAGTCTTTGTATTTTGTCCAGACATTAAATACTGCTTTCCTGACAATATGGTTCTTAAAGGCCTTATTGATCTTAACCTTGTCATACCATAAGTATGCATGCCAACCAAAAGCATTGTTAAAACCTTCCAGGTCCAGTACGTCAGTGTCTTCGAGAAGTAGCCAGTCTTTTAGCCAGCAGAAAGCTGCGGCTTCATAGTACAACTTTAAGTCTGGCAGGGCAAAGCCCCCTCTTTCTTTCGCGTCTGTTAATATCTTAAACTTAATTCTGGGCTTTTTGCCCTGCCAGACAAATCTAGATATATCTTTCTGCCACTTCCGGAAGCACTCCGTCTTGTCCACAATCTGTAGTGTTTGAAACAAAAACAACATTTTTGGCAATACATTCATCTTAATAGCAGCAATTCGGCCTAACAAAGAAAGCTTCAGTTTTGTCCAACCGTCCAAGTCTCTCTTAATTTCAGACCAACATTTTTCATAATTGTCCTTAATATTTTGTATGGGATTGATATATATATATATATATATATATATATATATATATATATATATATATCACTATTGTGGGATTCCATGTACTTCTATAAAAATTATAGCATCCCCCCCTAAACTGTAAACTGCTTTAAGGTTTTATTACATTCAACCGGGGCTATTGGTGGCTACTGGAGGTACGCAGGTGGTGCTGTGGTCTAAACCACTGAGCCTAGGGTTTCCCGATCGGAAGGTCGGCGGTTTGAATCCCCGCGACGGGTTGAGCTCCCATTGCTCTGTCCCTGCTCCTGCCAACCTAGCAGTTCGAAAGCACATCAAAGTACAAGTAGATAAATAGGTACCTCTCCGGCGGGAAGGTAAATGGTGTTTCCGTGTGCTGTTCTGGTTTCACCAGAAGCAGCTTGGTCATGCTGGCCACATGACGTGGAAAAACTGTCTGCAGACAAATGCTGACTCCCTCGGCCTTGGCCAATAAAGCAAGATGAGCACCGCAACCCCAGAGTCGTTCATGACTGGACTTAAGTGTCAGGGGTCCTTTAAAGGTAAAGAGTAAAGGGACCCCTGACCATTAGGTCCAGTCATGGCTGACTCTGGGGTTGCAGCATTCATCTCGCTTTATTGGCCCAGGGAGCCGGTGTGCAGCTTCCAGGTCATGTGGCCAGCATGACTAAGCCGCTTCTGGTGAACCAGAGTAGTGCACGTAAACGCCGTTTAGCTTCCCGCCAGAGTGGTACCTATTTATCTACTTGCACTTTGACGTGCTTTCAAACTGCTAGGTTGGCAGGAGCAGGGACCGAGCAACGGGAGCTCACCCCGTCGCAGGGGTTTGAACCACCAACCTTCTGGTCAGCAAGTCCTAGGCTCTGCAGTTTAACCCACAGCGCCACCCGCTACCTTTTTATCGGTGGCTACTAGCCAGAATGGTTCTGCTCTTCTTCCACAGTTGGAGGCAGTGGTGCTTCTGAATGCCAGTTCATGGAAACCACAGAAGGAGACAGGACTCTCAGGCTTAAGTCCTCCTTTGCTGGCTTCCAACAGACATCTGGTTGGCAACACTGACAACAACATGCTGGACTATGTGGGCCACTGGACTGCTCCAGCAAGCTCTTAGGTTCTTGGGTGTTGTATCCAAAGGGGTGAGAGGAGCCGCTCCAGTTGGAAAAAGCGGTTTCAGCTCTCTGCAAACTTCTGGAGAGGTTTGCAGTTCATCGCCTGCAGTCAAGCACACCTTTGTTGCAAAAGAGAGCAGATCCCCATATGTTTGCCTTGATGAATTGGCATGGTAATTTGCTCGGTGTAGCAGAAAACACCGCACTTTCCCATTCCTGTCTCCCTTTACGACTTGCACATCCTCCGAGGACGTGGCCAAGGTCAGGTGTGCAATGGTGAGAGACTGGGAAGCTTCGCACGAACAGCACCACGCAGAAACTGGATGGGAAATAAACTGCTTGCAGTCAAGGATGCCACAGATCTTTTAGGAAAACAGTGCAGAAGCTGACCTCTTAATTCTGTCAGCATCGCCCTTGAGCCAGTGTCACCAACTGGACTCATGCACTTCAACCCCGACTGGGCTAGGCGAGCTGGGTAGCACTTCCAGAGACCACCTGGTCAAAGTGCTGTGGACTCACAGCTTAGAGTTGTGAGCACCGGATTCACTTCCACAATACAGTCGTCGCACAGCAGAGTATAGCAGAGTCTGGCAGTGTATAAACAACTCGGAGAGCAGCTCTGTAGAATATCTCCTTTTATTCTATAACCACAACTATAATACAAGACTATATACAGAGCTAAATAGGTCTAAGCATAAATGAATGCTGCACTGAGTGTCTGCAGCTGCTCTTAGCAGCAACCTTATCTCTACACATGATCTCTAACACTCAGTCTCTCTCTCTCTCCGACACACTGACTGACTGACTGACGGACTGACTGACTGACTGACTGACTTGGTGCTGGAGCTGAATAAGTAGAAAGCAGAACACTGCTCCTCCTCTCTGGAGAATCAGCAGACTCGTCAGGAGATTCTTGGATATGGGAGGGGTGAAATCTCAAATTCAAGGACCAAGTAATCTTCAGATCAGAATATGGAACATTTAGCATTTTGGATTACACCAGACACTTCTATGGGTTCTTCATAGAATCATAGAATTGTAGAGCTGGAGGGGATTCCCAAGTGTTATTTACTCCGACCCCTTGCAATCTAATTGTGCTGGGCCCGGGGGTAACCCATGAAACGTGGTCCAGGACAAGACCAGAATCTAAACGTTCTGCTAGGAGTCAGTCTGACAGGGCCAAGGCAGGACACGAGGCAGGAAACCAGGCAAGGACAGGTACAGGATCTGGCAGACAGCAATGTTGCTCCTGCAACCTGGGGCAGGGTCCGACAGCCTTTTATCTTTGTCGGGGTAGCGGCCGGTCCTGATCCCCCGGTGACTCACCTCCCAGTTTCGCCCGAAGGCGAGCACTCCTCCTGTGAGTACTCAGGTCTCTTCTTCTCTCAGACCTCAGTCTCTGCAGCTCAGGAGACGTCGGTGGGTTACTAGACCCAGAGGCCGCCTCAGCCTCCCCTGACCAAACCAGTAGTGGAGCAGCTGTAAGCGATGGCCAAGCTGAAGGCAACGAGGGAATCCCCGCATCTGGAGCCAGGGCAGGCTCAGGCCCCTGACTCGGCCCAGCTGGTGTTTGTTGCAGGGGAACCTGTGAAGACTGGGGCTCTTCAGGATCAGGCCCTAGACTCGTTTCAGGTGATGCCTGAGGCAAAGGATCTGGTGCAGACTGCGTCTCCTCTGGTTCCGAGTCTGAGCCCAAGTCCCAGGCCATCACACTAATGAATATTTGTTTAAAAACCTCCAATGAAGGAGAGTCCACCACCTTCCAAGGAGGTCCATTCCACTGTCAAACAGCTTTTACCATCAGAAAGTTCATCCTAACATTTAGCTGGACTCTCCTTTCTTGTCATTTGAGACCACGGGATCCTACCCTCCAGAGCAGCTGAAAACACGCACCCACCATCCATGAGACAGTCCATTGGAAATTTGAAGGTGACCATCATAGCATTTCTCAGTCTTCTCCAGGCTCATCCCCAACTCCTTCAACCATTCCTCATAAGGATTGGTCTCCATCTTGGTCGCCTTCCTCTGCATACGTTCACATTGGGATGTTGTTTAGTCATTTAGTCATTTAGTCGTGTCCGACTCTTTGTGACCCCCCTGGACCAGAGCACGCCAGGCACTCCTGTCTTCCACTACCTCCCGCAGTTTGGTCAAACTCATGTTCTTAGCTTCGAGAACACTGTCCCACCATCTCGTCCTCTGTCGTCCCCTTCTGCTTGTGCCCTCCATCTTTCCCAACATCAGGGTCTTTTCCAGGGAGTCTTCTCTTCCCATGAGGTGGCCAAAGTCTTGGAGCCTCAGCTTCACGATCTGTCCTTCCAGTGAGCACTCACACCTTGGGATACAGTCAAGTAAACCTATTATATCAAGGGGTTACCTCTATAGAATGCTTTGTGTGGCTTAATCCAGCCCTGAATGTCCAGGTGCACCAAGAACGGGCGATGCTCATCTGCCTTGCTGGCAGATGGCAGGGAAATGTATTGGGTAACCGCCTCCAGAGTTCATCCTTTGTCTTTGCCAGGTGACTGGGTCAAGACAGACAGGTTTGGACTTCGCAAGAGCGCGTGAGTCATGTTGTGTCATCTTCTAACCAGGTGAATGAATGCCTCTTTTTTTAGGATCACTAAGGCAAGACAGAACCTGCTCTCTAGCAGACAAAACTGACAGCGTGCAGGGTGGTTTTATTGCCCTGGGTAGTAAACTGGCTTGGCTCTCTGAGGATGCGCTTGCAATGGAACCCAACCCATGCAGTCAAGTCCTAGTTGCTATCAGCAGATGTCTCCGGTGACAGCTGTATGCTGTGGCTTTCATCAAGATGACATCTAGCCCATCATCTTGTTCTCACAGGGGCCAAGCAGATACCCCTGGAAAGCCAGCAAGTAGGACCAAGTGTCAGTGACTGGACTGAGGAGGAATGGTATTGGTTTAGAACATTGGTTTGCAGAAGGGCATAGTCCGGAGGAGAAAAGCTGGGAAATACTGGGTGAGGGACAGCTAGAAAAGGAAACGGCAGTAGAGAGACAGCTGGCAGATTCGGTGTTCTTGGCCCACACCCCTGAACCCCCCTCCCTTCGCCGAAGACTAGATGGGCTTGGAAAGTGATAGAACAGAAACTGAAATGGCAACAAACTCAGATTACCTGATGTAGGAGTGAGATAGATTAATGGGGAAGGAGGAGGTAAACCTTTATTAGGAGCAGCGCCATTTTTAGAGAGAGAGATGCATTCCTTTGTCTCTCGCCGTGATTATTAAAGAACTCATCTGGTAAGAAAGCTCCTTTCATTTGATCTGCTTATTTACTGCCCCCAGGGGAGGGATCTGATCCCCTGAAACCTGACACCAAGTCACGCAAGGATCTTTGCAGAACTCCAAGCCATATTGGATTGTGTGATGACTATCAACCTGAAGGAGAATTAGACAAATTCACAAAAATTAAGGCTCTTGATGGCTATTGACCATGATGTCTATGCTGTGCCTCATAGGAGCCAACTCCTAGGGGCCGAGGTTGAGGGCTGGGGGGCCACAAAGTTGACGACCGTTGCCATTCAAATGGGATGTGTGTGCTGCATCTTATGATTGATTATGTGGGTTGGGGCTTACCTGGGGCTCCCAATGTTTTATTCAAGTTTGGCCCCCTGCTGTGCCTCCACAGTTGGAGGCAGAAACACTTCTGAATACCAGTTGCCAGAAACCACAGGAGGGGAAAGGGTTCAAATTCTGCTTGCATGCTTCCCGCAGGTATCTGGCTGGCCACTGTGAGAAGGCCTCTCCTCCTCCCGGGGGGGGGGGGTTGTGAGCGGGAGCAGCTTCCGGCAGCAGCAGGGAGGCGTATTCGACTCCCTGCTCCTGATTGCTTCTGCTGCCACGGCCAAGCCTTTCAGCCGACCAATAGGGCCAGCTGGTGGGTGGGGCTAGCCGCATTTAAACAGCCGTGGCAGCACTCAGTTCCCAGTCGGTTCCTGTTTGCATTGGATCTCCCGCCCTCCCTCCCTTTTAGGTCAGCTTCCTCTGCATATTGACCTTGCTATGGACTTCGGTTGGTTGCCTTGGTTGCCCAAGGGGCCTGGTACGACTTTTTTATCCATTTGGCAAATTGGCACCAGTCTCTTGGTTTTTTCGCCTACCTCGTAGCAATTCGTCACAACTTTCTGGTATTGACGGTTAGGCATTGGAATAGATGTGCTGTGTTGGGGGATTGGGTATGGCCATCATCTACCCCTCCTCTTTTAGGTATTCCATTAAAGGAATCCAGCTGTCGTGGGTCATGTCCGATGCCCTGCTGGTGGCTAGGGCTATGGCATGACCCCCGGTGACATCATGGGGGAGCTTCCAGTTGTATTTGCATCAACAAGCTCCTCCCACTGGTTGTTAACCCTGATATGACTCCCGGATGTGCAGGGTGGAGTCTGGTATTGCTGTTTCATCCAATGCCTAAGCCAATACTACTCACATGCTGTAACCAATAAAAATTGTGGCCTAATTTTGCCCATTAACCTAAAATAATGTGTCTTTGTGTCTTACTTATAATCCTATGCAGGTGTCGGGTCCTCGACTCACAACAGGACACTGGTCTAGTTGGGTCATTGTCCTGATCCAGCAGGCTTGTCTTATGTTCTTATGCTCCCCTTGTAACCACAATGGCTGTATTCAAGGCCGTATGCTTACAAATCCCAGCTGCCAAGAATTGCAAGTGAAGGGAATGCTCTTGCGCTCAGGTCCTGTTTCCAAGTTCCCCATCTGGTTGGCCACTGTGAAATCAGGATGCTGGACTAGGTGGGCCCTTGGCCTGATTCAGCAGCTGGGGTTTCTTAAGTTCTCAAATCACCTCCTCACTCATTGCTCCACTTCAAGATAAACAGCCAAGGCAACATCCATGAGCAAACAGAAGAGCTTTCGGGCCTTGCATCAATTTCCAGGCAAACCATGTAATCTCGCAAGTAACTGCTAGTCATACCGTATATCTATCATTGGGCTCTCAATGACTGGTTGTATTTCTCAAAATTATGCTCTGGTGGAGAGTTTTCGGCTGTCAACAAACCAGCTGTGTTTACTGATTTCACCACAATGATGCCATTGCAGGTCCCACCCATCCACCCTCAATGTTGTGATAAGGATGCCCTGCTGGGTGTTGATTTTAGGACATGTGCTCTTCAATGGGGGCAGGGAATGAGGGCTTCTCCCCCTTTGAAAAGGACTTTGACAAACCACCTCAATTATCTTTCTTGGATGAGCAGCTGCAGCACCCAAGCTGAGCATTTCTTCATCATATCATCATCATCATCATCATCATCATTTATTCTTTATACCCCGCCCATCTGGCTGGGCTTCCCCAGCCACTCTGGGCGGCTTCCAACAAAATTTTAAAATATAGTAATGCATCAAACATTAAAAGCTTCCCTAAACAGGGCTGCCTTCAGATGTCTTCTAAAAGTCTGGTAGTTGTTGTGCTCTTTGACATCTGGTGGGAGGGTGTTCCACAGGGCGGGCACCACCACCGAGAAGGCCCTCTGCCTGGTTCCCTGTAACTTGGTTTCTCGCAGGGAGGGAACCACCAGAAGGCCCTTAGCGCTGGACCTCAGTGTCCGGGCAGAACCACGGGGGTGGAGACGCTCCTTCACTACCTTTCCTTTGCATTCCATTTCTTTCTTTCTTTTAAAAGGATTGGATTTCTGGTACGTAATGACAAATATATAACATCCCCCAACCCTCAAACCATAAAAGAAGAAGGAGAAGAAGAGTTTGGACTTGATATTATTGTAAACAAAATCTGCCCTTCTTCCCTTATGGGGTATCCAAGAGCCCATATAGAGTCCTTAAGTGGGTTCTCTATCGGTAGAAATAAATAACAGAGGCCAACCAGAGAATATTGAGAAGCAAAGCAGCTAGTAAACCTGCTCTTTATTAAAGCTGTTGCAACAGGGTGCTCCCCTTACACGCAGGAAAGGAGGAGGACCCAGAACCCAGGTGTGCCTGCCCTTATATAGACATTTTAAATTGCCCACCCTGGAGTTCAAGACCACCCCTCCATACATCACACATACATCACAGAAGGGATGTAACACAAGACCACCCCCCAAAACATTATACCTACACCACAGAAAAGGTGGTCTACAACAGAAATTTGAACATTGTTGTTTTTCCTGTCTGCCAGGTTATCTGATAATGCCTTATCTGATTGACTTTCCTGGTAGTCTGGCCATTCCTTTGAGATGGTGATTACCCAATTCCTGAGAAAATGGGAAGGTTCCCTCACCCCCTCCCTCCTTGCAGAGAAAACATGTGGTCAGTTTGGGAGTCAAAATGGTTTCAGGACAGTCCTCCTGTGTTGCTTCAGACATGTGGTTTATATTTTTATGTACGTGTTTGCTTGGTACATTTATGAACATTTATTATATATCTAAGACCTTAAAATTCTTATTACACCTCAAACCATAGAAGAAGAAGAAGAAGAAGAAGAAGAAGAAGAAGAAGAAGAAGAAGAATAGTAGTAGTTTGGATTTGATATCCCGCTTTATCACTTCCCTAAGGAGTCTCAAAGCGGCTAACAATCTCCTTTCCCTTCCTCCCCCACAACAAACACTCTGTGAGGTGAGTGGGGCTGAGAGACTTCAGAGAAGTGTGACTGGCCCAAGGTCACCCAGCAGCTGCATGTGGAGGAGCGGAGACGCGAACCCGGTTCACCAGATTACGAGTCCACCGTTCTTAACCACTACACCATGCTACAAACTGCCCAAATACCCAGCATAGAGTTCTTGGGGAACCTTACAAAAGTTGCTCTAGCCATCACAGGCAGACATTCCCAGGGAAGAACATATAAGAAAAGCCTGCTGGATGAGGCCAATGGCCCATCTAGTCCAGGATCCTGTTTTCACAGTGGTCTATTCTGCCTTGGCCGGAACTCACCTGGAGTCCTGTGCCTGGTTCTGCGCACCACAGTTTAGGAAGGATATCGACAAGCTGGAACGTCTGAAGAGGAGGGCAACCAAGACATTCAGGGTTCTGGAAACCAATCCTTATGAGGAATGGTTGAAGGAGCTGGGTATGCTGTATGGAAGTGAGAGTCGGAACATAAAGAAGGCTGATCGCCTAAGAATTGATGCTTTTGAATTATGGTGCTGGAGGAGACTCTTGAGAGTCCCATGGACTGCAAGAAGATCCAACCTCTCCATTCTGAAGGAAATCAGCCCTGAGAGCTCACTGGAAGGACAGATCCTGAAGCTGAGGCTCCAAGACTTTGGCCACCTCATGAGAAGAGAAGACTCCCTGGAAAAGACCCTGATGTTGGGAAAGATGGAGGGCACAAGGAGAAGGGGACAACAGAGGACGAGATGGTTGGACAGTGTTCTTGAAGCTACCAGCATGAGTTTGACCAGACTGTGGGAGGCAGTGGAAGACAGGAGTGCCTGGTGTGCTCTGGTCCAGGGGGTCACGAAGAGTCGGACACGACTAAACCACTAAACAACAATAAAAACAACAACAGAGAACACTGAGAGGTGACATGAGAGGCATCTTCAAATATCTGACAGTATGAGTTGTTCAGCAGGGGAATGTTGAACAAGCTGGCTTGACACTCCCACTGTTGGCATCAGAAGTTCCACAGCTACAAATACAAGACAATATAATACAAACAGGGCTTCTAGCCAGGGATCACCTCCAGAAGAAGGTGCCTGTGAGACAGAGGGGTTTTATTGGAGAGGAAATGTTCTGTCAACTCGCTTCCGATGAGGAAGAGGGGACTTCAGAAGTGTGCGTCCGGCTCTGCAACATAGGGTTCTTCTCTCCTGAAATATCCAAACTAGCTTAAGTGTGATGGCCTGGGTTTTCAGACTCGGATGCTGAACCTGAGGGATCCCAGCCTGCACAGGATTCCCTGCCTCCAGAACCAGCTGAGCCGGGGCTGGGGCTTGAGCCTGAAGGGTCCTCACCTGTGCTGGATCCTCAGGTGCAGGCTCCAGCTGAGTCTGCTCTGGCTCCTGAGGTGATGGAGGACCCATTGCCTGCAGGTGCTCCACTCTCAGCCCCATCAGAGGAAGGTGAGGTTGCCTCTGGGTCCAGTGACCCTCCAGCCTCTCCTGAGATGCAGAGGCTCAGGGCAGAGAGGCGGAGGGAACTAAGTTCCCGCAGGAGGAGTGCTCACCTCCAGGCCAGGAGAGGCGAGTCACCAGAGGGTCGGGGCCACCCTATGCCTCGGGGCAGATAAAAGCTAGCCAGCCCCAGCCCGCGGGAGCAACATTGTTGGTTGCTAGTTCCTGCCTGAACCCTGTCCTGCTCTCCTGCCTGAGCTCCTGACCCGCCCTGGCTCCCTGCTTGCAAGCCTGTTCCTGACTTCACCCAACTCCCGGCCCTGCACCCAGCTTCAGCTACTACGGACTGCCTCCACGTTGCACCTTTGACCACGGACCAGACTTGGACCTCGCCTCTCGGGTAACCCATGGGACCAGCACGTTAATGCATCTGGGCACCCTTTGGAGGTCAAAATATCAGTGCTCTAGTTCTTATCACCCAGAGTGATGATTCAGGTTCTGCATCACACATACTAAAAGGTTATTCACACTCGCCTGCCGTGTCTGGACTTAGCAGCAGTCAGGCATGCAAGTTCTTATCAGGTAGATGCTTCCAAACTCTTCCTCTCAAACGATCCTGTCTGCATCTGTTTTGGGACCACAGAGCAGGATGAAAGCCCCCTCTGGGATTCCTGCTATCAGCCAGGTGGAGGGCAGAGGTTGTAGCGAGGCTGAAAGCCCCTCTAGAATGAATATCAAGGCAAGGGGAGACCAGCCTAGTCAGATCTACCAGCCAGAGATCATACCAGATTCCCTCCTTGCATTGTGTTCCCAGTCTGGAATGTGTCCTTGAACTAGACACTGGAATTGCGTGGGGAGTCCCCCCCCCCCCCCGTGTAGAAATAATGACACATGACACAATTATTAAGGTTAATGGGCTAAAAAAAGGCCACAGCTTTATTGGTTACAGGTGATGAGCGGTATTGGCTTAGGCATTAGACCTAACCGACTATATCTGACTCCAGCCCGTCTGCTTGAAGTCCTGGAAGGGTTAGAATCATAGAGTTGGAAGAGACCACAAGGGCCATCGAGTCCAACCCCCTGCCAAGCAGGAAACACCATCAGAGCACTCCTGACATATGGTTGTCAAGCCTCTGCTTAAAGACCTCCAAAGAAGGAGACTCCACCACACTCCTGGGCAGCAAATTCCACTGTCAAACAGCTCTTACTGTCAGGAAGTTCTTCCTAATGTTTAGGTGGAATCTTTTTTCTTAACCACTAGTAGGGGGAGTCCTGCTGATGCACATCAACTAGGAACTCCCCCGGGGTCACCAATAGGGGGCGTGGCTTAGGCCCTCACTTCCCCAGGCTTCGGACAGGGCCACGCCCCCCGGAATCCTTTAGTGGACTACCCTTCAAAATGTGGGGCAGGTGATGGTGATACCTCCCATTTCCCCATCTATAGAACTATTCCAATGCCTAACCGCCAATACCCAGAAAGTTGTGATGATTTGCTACAGGGTAGGCGAAAACCAAGTGGCTGGTGCCAATTTGCCAAGTGGAAAAATTCCTGCCAGGCCCCTCAACGGCGACCAACCAAGGTCCATAGCAAGGTCAAAGGAAGCAAATCTTTTTTCTTTTTCTTTTCATAATATAATTTTTAATTTTATTTTCAATGCAAAATTGCAACAAAAATTACAAACATTGAATCCAAAATAAAACTATACAAACAAGAAAGAAAAACAAAACACGAAAAAGGAGGGGGAAAGCACACAACTACAAATAAAACCATATCTTTATTCTAATCTAGTCGTTACATACGCGCATGCGCAGACGCAGTGCCTCGTGACCTGCGCACATGCAGTCGCGGGTTGCGTTCTGCTCATGATGCGAACGGGGCTCCAGAACGGATCCTGTTCACATCCAGGGGTACCACTGTATTTGCAAAGTAGGAGCTGACTACAATTAAATCCAGAGCCCCCTAGTGGCTAAACTATGTTGATGACGTTATCCACATGCTGCTCAACAGTGGGGTAGGTGTTTATTTTTATCTCCAACAGAGCTTTTCCCCCTTCCTTCCTTCCTTCCTTCCTTCCTTTCTTTTTCTTTTTCTTTTTTCCTTTTTTTGCTCTGGTTTGTTTTTTTGCTCCGGTCATGTTCAGAAACATTTGCAAACAAGAAGGGACAAGTTGGACAAAGGGGAAATGAAATGCAACATGCTTTTATAAAGAATTTACAGCTCTGGTTTAAGCATGGAAAAAAGAGAAAAGCAGAATGTGGAAACTTTCCTCCCTTGAACGATTCCCCTCCTTTTGAAAAGCCACTTGTGTTTGCAAATGCTGAAAGCTTCTTATCGGCATGGAAGGTTTAAACATTAATAAGAAACACAGAGACTGCTTTACAGTTTCCTAACCTTTTGAATTTCCCCCAAAAGCCGCAGGAGCACTCGCTGGTGTGCTCGGTCATTATTTCTCTCTTAAAATGTAACATTTCTATGCTGTGGCTTTGTTGAATTTCATAGAATCAAAGAATTGTGCAAGATGTAGGAATCTTTTTTGGCCTACGTGGGAATCGAACCCACAGCCCTGAGATAAAGAGTCTCATGCTCTGCTGACTGAACCATTGATCATTTTGATGAATGATTTCTGATATTTTATGACGTTTTTCTGATATTCTGAATTTTGATGACTTTATTGAATCCTGGTGAATTCATCATTTTGAGTGAATTTGCTGTTATTTGCTTTATTTATGCGCTGTTGTGTTTGATAGTTGTAGCGATTGTACTGTCTGTTCTTTTTTTTAATGCTACTGCAATCGTTGTGAGCCACTTTGAGTTTGACATTTGTCACTGGAAAAGTGGGATGCAAGCATTCAATCAAATCAAGTCCATTTCCACTGAATCAATTTCCATTGAACTGCCTCAATGGTCTGTCATGGATTACATATGTAGAACTTGAGCAGTTCCGGATTTACATATAAGCTAAACAAGCTGTACCTTAGGGCTCCACTCTCTTGGGAGCCCCCCCCCCCAATTAAAGGAAAACAACAACCTGGATGTACATGTCCAAAATATAATATAAAAAACAAATAAAATAAAACCTACATACAGCAACAGTGTTTTGTGTTGTGTAGGCTCCTGTGATGTAAGTCATGGGCCCCGCCTGCTAGCCTGCTCCCTAAAATATCACTGGTTTGCTCCTTTCTATATATAGGGTGCCTACATTCTGCATGGACTGGTTGCATGCCAACATGGGCAAATGGATTTAGATACCTATTAGGTCCATAAATTACCATATAGCATATATTCAACACAAAAAACAGCGACAATTTGTTGTTGACAGCTGGACATATAAAGGACCCCATTACCTTCAGTAGCTTAGGGCCTCATCAAACCTAAATCCGGCCCTGGCTCTCCTGCTTTTGAATTCTGGTGCTGGAGGAGACTCTTGAGAGTCCCATGGACTGCAAGAAGATCAAACACATCCATTCTGAAGGAAATCAGCCCTGAGTGCTCACTGGAAGGACAGTTCCTGAAGCTGAGGCTCCAAGACTTTGGTCACCTCATGAGAAGAGAAGACTCTCTGGAAAAGACCCTGATGTTAGGAAAGATGGAGGGCACAAGGAGAAGGGCACGACAGAGGACGAGATGGTGGGACAGTGTTCTCGAAGCTACCAGCATGAGTTTGACCAAACTGCGGGAGGCAGTGGAAGACAGGAGTGCCTGGCGTGCTCTGGTCCAGGGGGTCACGAAGAGTCAGAGACAACTAAACCACTAAACAACAACAACATTCTGCATGGACTGGTTGCATGCCAACATGTGCAAATAGGCTTTAGATACCTATTAGGTCCATAAATTACTATATAGCATATATTCAACACAAAAAACAGCGACAATTTGTTGTTGACAAAGGACAGCTGGACTAATAATAGTAATAATAAATTTTATTTCTACCCTGCCCTTCCTGGCCAGAGCTGGGCTCAGGGTGGCTAACACCAGTAAAATTACAATAAAAACATAATAGGGGGGAAAGCCACCAATTTAAAATACAGGTTAAAATGCAGCCTCATTTTAATAATAGCCCATAGATCAAAACCGTAAGGGGAGGGAAACATAAGGGTCAGACCAGGTCCAAACCAAAGGCCAGGTGGAACAGCTCTGTCTTGCAGGCCCTGCGGAAAGATGTCAAGTCCCGCAGGGCCCTGGTCTCTTGTGACAGAGCGTTCCAGCAAGCCGGGGCCAGTACTGAAAAGGCCCTGGCCCTAGTTGAGACCGATCTAACCACCTTGCGACTTGGGACCTCCAAAGTGTTGTCATTTGTGGACCTGAAGGTCCTCCGCGGAGCATACCAGGAGAGGCGGTCCCGTAGGTACGTGGGTGTTAGGCCCACGTTACCTTCAGTAGCTTAGGGCTTCATGAAACCTGTATCCGGCCCTGAAGTTTGGGAAGATAATAAACATCGCCTCCGAGAACTTGGAGATGATGAAGGATTGGGCCAATGGATGGCTACTATGCACTGTCTGTGCCCTACTTGAGCTGTCAGATACATTGTTTTTCCAAAACAAAGCAAAGGAAGAAAGGGAGAGGGTTGGACTCGGATGCCGCCGGTCTTTGAAATACCACTTTTTTATTTATAACAGCCACACTGCAGGCTGCGCTTGTTTGTGAGCTGACATATCTTTCTCTCGGCCTCACCAGGGAGCCCGCTGGGAGTCTATGCCATCAAGCTAAGTCTCCCGGGAACCGCAAGGAAGTCTCGTCCTCAGCTCTGTGCGTCAGGACAGCCAGTGTCTGTTGTGAGTCTCAAATGCACTTTGGGTTCAATGTGGAAGTGCAATTTATTTCATGCGCCTGCTATTCCCAGAACGTGAGCGGCGACGCCAGCCGTGACTGCTTTAGGACCATGAGGCAATAAAGAAATTTGGATGGATCACAAAATGCTATTTCTTTTTTTAGATATATAATTTTTATTGCTTTTACATAATTTTATACATTTTAACTTTAACCATTTCAAACATTAAAAGACAAGGTTCTTTTGACCCTTCAGATCTCCTAACTTCCCTCTATGGGTTCCATATTTAAGATAAAGTTTTCTACATCATTTACCCGTCTGTTAAGGTAAAGGGACTCCCAACCATTAGATCCAGTCGTGACCGACTCTGGGGTTGCGGCGCTCATCTTGCTTTATTAGCCGAGGAAGCCAGCGTACAGCTTCTGGGTCATGTGGCCAGCATGACTAAGCCGCTTCTGGCGAACCAGAGCAGTGCATGGAAACGCCGTTTACCTTCCCACTGCAGTGGTACCTATTTATCTACTTGCACTGGCGTGCTTTCAAACTGCTAGGCTGGCAGGAGCAGGGACCGAGCAACAGGAGCTCACCCCATCGCAGGGATTCGAACCGCCGACCTTCTGATCGGCAAGCCCTAGGCTCTGTGGTTTAACCGATATCTGTAATTACCATAATTAATTCCACATTACAAGTGTCGTTGTGTAACAACACAAAATGTTATTTCTTTTACTACGCTGGAAAGACAACTAGTTTGAACTTGGAGAGTGTTATTCAACACAGCTCCGGTTGTTTCTTCGTCTGTGCTGCACCAGTGGCCAGCATGGTGTAGTGGTTAGAGTGTCGGACTAGGAACCAAGAGACCAGGGTTCGAATCCCCACTCGGCCATGAAGCCCGCTGGGTGTGTCTTTAGGGCAGGCACTGCCTCTCAACCTAACCCACCTTGCAGAGTTGTTGGGGGGGGGGAGAGAGAGGAGAACCACAGATGGCACCTTGGGAATACATGCAAGAAAATAAATAAATACAGTGGTACCTCGGGATGAGAATGGGATCCGTTCCGGAGCCTCATTCGCATCCAGAAGCAAATGTAACTGGCGACGGCACATCTGCACATGCAAGCATCGCTTTTCGCCACTTCTGCGCATGCATGTGACATCATTTTGAGCGTCTGCGCATGCGCGAGCGGTGAAACCCGGAAGTAACGCGCTCCGTTACTTCTGGGTTGCCACGGAGCGCAACTCGAACGCGCTCAACATGAAGCATATTCAACCCGAGGTATGACTGTAGAGCTTTACAGAGCAAAATAAACAAACAAACAACAGAAGCTCTCTGCCCCAAGCATCTTACAATCAAGGAACACAGGAAAGATGCCTTATACCAAGTCAAAGCATTGGTCCATTTAGCTCAGTATTGTCTACACTGACTGCCAGCAGCTCTCTGGGTCTCAGGCAGAAAGTGCTTCCCAGCCTTACCTGGAGGGCAGCCCTTGACGTAGAGGCTGGCCTCTGTAAAATAACACACATGACCACCTTATGAAGATGCTTTTCAAAGTGTCAGGTGCTTTCCCTTGCATCCAGGGAGGAAGCAGTTACCGTATTTTTCACTCTATAAGACGCACCAGACCACAAGACGCACCTGATTTTTGGAGGAGGAAAACAAGAAAAAAAATATTCTGAATTTCAGAAGCCAGAACAGCAAGAGGGATCGCTGTGCAGCGAAAGCAGCGGTCCCTCTTGCTGTTCTGGCTTCTGGGATAGCTGCGCAGCCTGCATTTGCTCCATAAGATGCACACACATTTCCCCTTACTTTTTAGGAGGGGAAAAGTGAGTCTTATAGAGCGAAAAATACGGTAATTCCGAAGACATGTATTTATTGCAGGGAGCAACAAGGCAGAGATATTAAAGTCTCAGGGCAAAATGCACACTTTGATTCACAGCTGAAGAAGCTGGAAGCTGACATTTTGCATCAAGACTTTAATATCTCTGTTTTGTTTTATATGTGTATACGCATGCACTGTGTATACTGGCCTAGCTTTCATGGGTGCTGTAATGTTGCCAGTTGTCACATAATTATCGTACAATTATGAGCCTTGGAATGTGTGTGCGATGTTTCGAATGCTCAAAGGCAGGCATAGGCAAACTCGGCCCTCCAGATGTTATGGGACTACAGTTCCCATCATCCCTGACCACTGGTCCTGTTAGCTAGGGATGATGGGAGTTGTAGTCCCAAAACATCTGGAGGGCCGAGTTTGCCTATGCCTGCTCTAAGGGCATTCCAAAGATCCTTTTCCCCCAACCTTGGGCATCCCAGATGTTGTTGGACTACAACCCCCATCATTCCTGACCACTGGCCCTCCTGTCTAGTGTGGATGATGGGAATTGTGTTGGACTATAGTCAGAATAGGGACGCGGGTGGTCCAAACCACAGAGCCTAGATCTTGCCAATCAGAAGGTCGGCAGTTCGAATCCCCGCGACGGGGTGAGCTCCCGTTGCTCGGTCCCCGCTCTTGCCAACCTAGCAGTTCGAAAGCAGGGCAAAAAGCACAAGTAGATAAATATGTACCGCTCCGGCGGGAAGGTCAACAGCATTTCTGTGTGCTGCTCTGGTTCGCCAGAAGCGGCTTAGTCATGCTGGCCACATGATGTATTTTTAATCTTTGTTGGAAGCTGGCCAGAGTGGCTGGGAAACCCAGCCAGATGGGCAGGGTACAAATAATAAATTATTATTATTATTATTATTATACCTGGAAGGTGTCTTCGGACAAACGCCGGCTATCTTGACCTATAGAGCAAGATGAGCGCCACAACCCCAGAGTCGTCCCCAACTGGACCTAATGGTCAGGGGTACCTTTACCTTTACCTATAGTCAGAATGGCTCGTCTTAGGTTCTTACACTCTTTGAGCATCCTTATCCTCTCTCGTCCATAAAGTCTAGATTGGGGGACATCTTGTGGCTCAGCGCTGAGCCTAATGACAGGCTGGAGAGTCTGCCTTAATGGAAGCTTCCCTGGAGGGATGGCGGAGAGTAGACGGACCACTTTAAAAATGAAAGGGACTCATTCATAATGGAGGAGCCAGATGGGACCCTCCCTTCCTTCTGCTCTCTATTATTCATGCAGTAATGACATCGGACTGCAGGATCTTGGGGAGGTGATCAAAGCTGAAAGGTTCAAGTGTCTATGTTTACACTTAGGCAGACACGCGGTAAGGAATCCCCCATCAGGGTAACCCACTGTTTCCCCCACATCTTAGTTCATGAGTCCATTCTGTCCCGTTTATGGATCTACGATTTTTTTACCCAAAAAAAATTCCAAATAAAAATGCATATTTTAATATGTATTTTGAACCTGCTTTCTCATAACAACAACAACAACAACAACAACAACAATTTTTTTTTATACCCCGCCCTCCCCAGCCAGAGCCAGGCTCAGGGCGGGTAACACCAGTAAAATTACAGTAAAAACATAAGGGGGGGGGACCCAATTTTAAATACAGGTTAAAATGCAATTTAAAATGCAGCCTCATTTTAAAAGTAGCCCATAGATCAAAACCAAAAGGGGAGGGAAGACATAAGGGTCAGACTGAGTCCAAACCAAAGGCCAGGCGGAACAGCTCAGTCTTGCAGGCCCTGCGGAAAGATGTCAAGTCCCGCAGGGCCCTGGTCTCTTGGGACAGAGCGTTCCACCAAGTCGGGGCCAGTACTGAAAAGGCCCTGGCCCTAGTTGAGACCAATCTAACCACCTTGTGGCTCGTGACCTCCAAAGTGTTGTCATTTGTGGACCTTAAAGTCCTCTGAGGGGCAGACCAGGAGAGGCGGTCCCAATGTATTTCTAAATGTATTCCCCCCCCCCCAAAAAAAGTACAGGTTTCTAAATGTATTACCGCCGTAAAATATGCACATTTTATATGCATTTCGGTACAGGGCTTTTGAGCGAAAAAACTGCAGCACAAAACCACATTAGCTAGAACTCAGACTGGCCATCCAACAAAGGAATGGGGAAAATTTATAATTTATCTTAAAAACCACTGTAAACAGTTAAAATCGTTAGCGGGATTGCAATACCACTTGTAACAAAGAACTATGAATATAATGGAGATATAAAAATTTGGATTAAGGGGTTTTAGAAGCAGCATGATTTGGTCTACCAGCACCAGCAGCCTCAATAAATAACTTAGGGGGAAAATCCCCAGGTATTGTCAATCCTCATCATCATCAGCATCATAAATTGTATTTATACCCGCCCTCTCCGGCCAAGGCCGGGCTCAGGGCAGCTAACACCAAATATATAATACAGTGGTGCCCCGCAAGACGAATGCCTCGCAAGACGGAAAACTCGCTAGACGAAAGAGTTTTCCGTTTTGGAGGTGCTTCACAAAACGAATTTCCTATGGGCTTGCTTTGCAAGACGAAAATGTCTTGCGAGTTCCTGCGGGTTTTTTCCCCTCCCCCCCTTTTTCTAAGCCGCTAATAGCGCTAATCCGCTAAGCCTATAAGCCGCTAAAAGCCGCTAAAAGCCGCTAATAGCGCTAATCCGCTAAGCCGTCAATGGGCTTGCTTCGCAAGACGAAAAAACTGCTAGACGAAGAGACTCGCGGAACGGATTCTTTTCATCTTGCGAGGCACCACTGTACATTAAAAACACAAAATCAAACAACTGATTAAAACACAGCTCAAAATCACAGTAAAATCAAAATAAAATTAAGTGGCCAACCCACCAACTTGACGTGAGTCCACAGTGTGATTGTTATTTAAAAGCCTAATAGTTATTGGCTTCCATCCAGCTCTCAGGTTTAACTGGTTTGTGGATCAGATTGGAAGAGGCTCATTATACAGTATACAGTCTGGGAGAGCTACACAAATGCATTTCGCGAAGGAGTGCAAATCCCACGCAAACAGCACAAACAGGTGCTGTTCAAGCAAGGAGTTGTTTGGGCTGGTGAGACTCGAAAATGGTTGCCCCACATATGGGGCACTCTAAAGCTACTTTGGAGACGCGGGTGGTGCTGTGGTTTAACCACAGAGCCTAGGGCTTGCCGATCAAAGGGTGGCGGTTCGAATCCCCGCAACAGGGTGAGCTCCCGTTGCTCGGTCCCTGCTCCTGCCAATCTAGCAGTTTGAAAGCACGTCAAAGTGCAAGTAGATAAATAGGTACCGCTCCGGCAGGAAGGTAAACGGCGTTTCCGTGCGCTGCTCTGGTTCGCCAGAAGCGGCTTAGTCATGCTGGCCACATGACCTGGAAGCTGTATGCCAGCTCCCTAGGCCAATAAAGCGAGATGAGCGCTGCAACCCCAGAGTCAACCACGACTGGACCTAATGGTCAGGGGTCCCTTTAACCCTTTACCTTTACCTAAAGCTACTTCACATTAAAGGGGGAGAAATCTTCATCATTCTGGGGGAAAGTGACAAGTGGGGTGCCACAGGGTTCTGTCCTGGGCCCATTGTTGTTTATAAATGACTTGGATGAAGGAATTGAAGAAGAAGAGTTTGGATTAGATATTCCGCTTTATCACTACCCTAAGGAGTCTCAAAGCGGCTAACAATCTCCTTTCCCTTCCTCCCCCACAACAAACACTCTGTGAGGTGAGTGAGGCTGAGAGACTTCAGAGAAGTGTGACAAGCCCAAGATCACCCAGCAGCTGCATGTAGAGGAGTGGGGAATCGAACCCAGTTCACCAGATTACGAGTCCACCGCTCTTAACCACTACACCACACTGGCTCTCCAGTGTGAATTGAGGGGATACTCATCAAATTTGAGGATGACACCAAACTGGGAGGGGTAGCGAATGCCACAGAAGAGAGAATCGAGATTCAAGATGACCTTAACAGATTGCAGAACTGGGCACAAGGTAACAGAATGAATTTCAATAGGGACAAATGTCAGGTTCTGCCCTTAGGTAGGAAGAACCAGTTCACAAATATAAGATGGGGGACACCTGGCTTGACCAGTGCCGGATTTATGTATAAGCTAAACAAGCTATAGCTTAGGGTCCCACTCTCTTGCCCCCCGCAAAAAAAATTTAAAGGATGTACATTTCCAAAATATAATATTTAAAAAACCAAATAAAATAAAACCTACATCCAGCAAGAGTGTTTTGTGTTGTGTAGGCTCCTATGATGTAAGTAATGGACCCCACCTGCTAGCCTCCTCCCTCAAATATCACATAGAAAGGGCCCCATTACCTTCAGGAGCTTAGGGCCTCATCAAACCTAAATCTGGCCCTGGGCGTGACAGTAGTATATGTGGAAAGGATCTAGGGCAGGGGTCCCCAAACTAAGATCCGCAGGCCGGATAAGGCCCTAGGGACTCGTTTATCCGGCCAGCGGTGCCCCCTGCTGCCCACTGCCACCGCCCACTCTGACAGCGCTGCACTGCACAGCTGCCCACTTCCGGGTCGGAGGAGCACTGGAAATAGCTTGCGCGCATGCGCAAGCATTATTTGCGCATGCGCAAGCGTTATTTCCGGTGCACATCCAGGTCGGAGAAGGTCTGTGCACATGCGCACAAGCTATTTCTGGTGCTCCTCCGACCTGGAAGTGCGCTGGAAATAGCACATGCGCACGCGTATGGGCACATGCTCCCCCGCCCTCCAGCCCGCCACGCGATCGGCGCTGGAGACACCGGCCTGAGGTGCGGTAAGTTTGCTGATCCCTGATCTAGGGGGTCTTAGTGGAACACCACCTTGACATGAGTTCGCAGCAGCAAAATAACACAAATGCTATTTTTGTTGTTTAGTCATTTAGTCATGTCCGTCTCTTCGTGACCCCCTGGACCAGAGTACGCCAGGCACTCCTCTCTTCCACTGCCTCCCGCAGTTTGGTCAAACTCATGCTGGTAGCTTCGAGAACACTGTCCCACCATCTTGTCCTCTGTCGTCGCCTTCTCCTCGTGCCCTCCATCTTTCCCAACATCAGGGTCTTTTCCAAGGAGTCTTCTCTTCTCATGAGGTGGCCAAAGTCTTGGACAGGATCTGTCCTTCCAGTGAGCACTCAGGGCTGATTTCCTTCAGAATGGAGAGGTTGGATCTTCTTGCAGTCCATGGGACTCTCCAGAGTCTAGGGAAGTAATAGTCCCACTCTAATCTGCCTTGGTCAGACCACACCTGGAATACTGTGTCCAGTCCTGGGTGCCACAATTAAGGAGTCTGAAAAGCTAGAACATGTGCAGAGGAGGGTGACCAAGATGATCAAGGGTCTGGAGACCAAGCCTTGTGAGAAATGGGTGAATTGACCCAATATTTATTGAACTGCTCAAATAGAACAACAGAGTGTAAGATGAGCTTGCTGGATCAATCCAATCGCCCATTTCATCCTGCATCCTTTTTCTCACAGGGGCCAGCCAGGAGCCTGTGGGAAACCCACAAACAGGATTTGACCCAAATAACCCTCTCCCTTCCTGTCGCTTCCAGCAAATGGTACTCAGAAGCGTTCCTTCAGAACATTGCCATCATGGCTAGTAGCCATCGGTAGCCATTCCCTCCCTGAATTCGTCCAGTTGTCTTCTAAATCCATCTTTGTATCCTCACTAAAGCAGTTTCGCTGTTCAGTGCTTCTTATGTACTGAGTTGAACAGGATCCAAAATGCAGCAGTCTGATTGGTCCTAGAACAATAGGATCCAAAATGCAGCAGTCTGATTGGTCCTAGAACAATAGGACTCAGAATGCAGCAGTCTGATTGGTCCTAAAACAATAGGATTCAGAATGCAGCAGTCTGATTGGTCCTAGAACAATAGGATCCAAAATGCAGCAGTCTGATTGGTCCTAGAACAATAGGATCCAGAATGCAGCAGTCTGATTGGTCCTAGAACAATAGGATCCAGAATGCAGCAGCCTGATTGGTCCTAGAACAATAGGATCCAAAATGCAGCAGTCTGATTGGTCCTAGAACAATAGGATCCAGAATGCAGCAGTCTGATTGGTCCTGGAACAATAGGATCCAGAATGCAGCAGTCTGATTGGTCCTAGAACAATAGGATTCAGAATGCAGCAGTCTGATTGGTCCTAGAACAATAGGATCCAAAATGCAGCAGTCTGATTGGTCCTAGAACAATAGGATCCAGAATGCAGCAGTCTGATTGGTCCTAGAACAATAGGATCCAGAATGCAGCAGCCTGATTGGTCCTAGAACAATAGGATCCAAAATGCAGCAGTCTGATTGGTCCTAGAACAATAGGATCCAGAATGCAGCAGTCTGATTGGTCCTGGAACAATAGGATCCAGAATGCAGCAGTCTGATTGGTCCTAGAACAATAGGATTCAGAATGCAGCAGTCTGATTCGTCCTAGAACAATAGGATCCAAAATGCAGCAGTCTGATTGGTCCTAGAACAATAGGATTCAGAATGCAGCAGTCTGATTGGTCCTAGAACAATAGGGTCCAAAATGCAGCAGTCTGACTGGTCCTAGAACAATAGGATTCAGAATGCAGCAGTCTGATTGGTCCTAGAACAATAGGATCCAAAATGCAGCAGTCTGATTGGTCCTAGAACAATGCAGCAGCATGATTGGTCCGCAGGAGCCACCCAATCCAGCTCCAGATGGAAGTGAATCCACAACCTGATTGGCCTACAGGAGAATTCCGGAATTATCCAATCACGTGCGGCCCGTTGTGTAAATAATGTATATAAAGCAGATACTTTGGGGGAACTTTCATTCCTCCTCACCACTATGAGCTGAATAAAGAGCATGAAATCCACTCTCGACTCTGAGTATATTTCAGTGCTACAAGTCGTGTCCACGACTGCAAAAGTGACGAGGCGTCCCAGTTTCTCCAAAGCTGATCCCAGCCGTTCCGGGAACAAACTTCAGCTGGGATGATGGAATCGCCCAACAGCTAATGTGTTTACTTATTGCCAATTACTGTGTCATATTTGCTAATGATGCTGCAGAACCGGGGGTGGAAATATAACAGCTCGAGGGGAAATGGCACAAAATGGGACTTGGGGAAAACGTCTCAGGAACAAAACTTGATATGTCATGAGCAGTGCCCAGCGGGTTCTCTTGAAAGCAACGGCAAAGGAGTTGAAAAAGAAGAAGCTGAGAGCCGCGTTTACCTTGGCTCCAGCTACAAAGGCTGCTGGGGTGAAGGGGCCAGAGACCATCTTTGCTGGGCGTCTTGCAAGACCTGCCCCCTGCTTGGCTGGCTTGTTTCCACCTGGCCTGGGAAGGTCCTGGGGCGCTGAGTGACTCCAGCCACAAAAGATGCTGCTGTTGAAGGACCATCTCCAATGTAATGGTACATTGGCTCCCAGTACATTTCTGAGCACAATTCAAAGTGTTGGTGCTGACCTTTAAAGCCCTAAATGGCCTCGGTCCTATATACCTGAAGGAGCGTCTCCACCCCCATCGTTCAGCCCAGACACTGAGGTCCAGCTCCGAGGGCCTTCTGGCGGTTCCCTCCCTGCGAGAAGCCAAGTTGCATGGAACCAGGCAAAGGGCCTTCTCGGTAGTGGAGCCACTCTGAGCGGCTTCCAACAAAATATTAAAATACAGTAATGCATCAAACATTAAAAGCTTCCCTAAACAGGGCTGCCTTCAGATGTCTACTAAAAGTCTGGTAGTTGTTTTTCTCTTTAACATCTGGTGGGAGGGCATTCCACAGAGCGGGTGCCACTACCTAGAAGGCCCTCTGCCTCATTCCCTGTAACTTGGCTTCTCGCAACGAGGGAACCGCCAGAAAGCCCTCAGCACTGGACATAGCGGTTTGCCAGCACCGCCGCTCAAGTGCCATACGGGCAGTGCCAGGATCCTCTGCTTGCGGCTGTAGTGGTGACGAACGGATCATACCGCCATTCGTACGGCGCCCGAACAGCGCCGGCAGCAAACTGCTTTGTACAGCACATGTGCAGCTCTGCTACATACTGTGCATGTGTGCGACACCGCACATGCGCTGTACATAACGGTTTGCCACTGGCGCCGGGTTGCCTTCTTGTCACCCCCCTCCCCCCAGGCAAGACACCCGGGTTGCACCGGACCCCCCCCATCCCCCCCATTGCGACGCCACTGACCACAAGTACACCACACTGGCTCTCTCTCTTTTTAAAAAAATAATATTTATTAAAGTTTCAAAAAAATACAAAAAGAAAGAAAAAGAAAAACAGAAAATACAAAAGACAGAAGAAGTAAAAACAATTCAAAAGAAATCCATCTTTCCATGTCTTGTCTTTCATTCACTTGTTTCCTTGACCTCCTCACGCCTCCCTTTTTTGTATTCTAGTTCAATTGGTAATGTCAGCAAATCCTTTCCATTCTTGTTTTTATCTTACTATTTTATCTTAATATATTATAACTTTACATTCTGACCTGTTGACAATCCATTATTCCTTAACCCTACATAGCATTACTGCAAAAACCACATTACTTCATTCCAACATCCTTTTAGCATTCCTTAATTTTACAGTGTTTCTGCAGATAGTCTTTAAATTTCTTCCAATCTTCTTCTACTGACTCTTCTCCCTGGTCTCGGATTCTGCCAGTCATTTCCCACACTGGCTCTCTTGTGGCTCATTAAAAGGTTGGTTTACGGCACTCGGCCAGCTGAGCAGGAGAGTATCAGCAGCTCGGTAATAAATTGACCATTTTGGAGACAGGGAAGCTGAGACCAAACTTGCTCAATTGCACATCGGGTCCTTTTTGCCAGGAGCGGCAATTCTCCCAAATCAAAGCCCAGCACTCCACCCATTACTTCACACTGCCTTTCCCCTGCATCTCCAGGCTTCATGCACGGCCAGGCTTTGTATTCCAGAGGCTGTTGCGTAAGTTCCTCCTCCTTGCCATAATTTAAATCCACACACCCCCTCCAAACCATGGGAACGGCCTGTGTCAGCCAAACCGAGAAAAGTATCCACAACCCTCTCTGTGCAACATAAAACTGTAGTTGTCTTGAAGCTGTGTGTGTTTTGGCTCAACCTCCTTGGCCTTGGTTTGAATTACTGAGCGCAAGATGCATTGCATATGTGCCTGGATTGCAAGCAACTGGCTCTTGTTTCAAAGGACAGAGGAAAAAATGTCCTCTTCTTTGCACGCCTGGGCTGGCCCTGCTGCAGGGCAGAATAAGCCAGCTGCTTCGGGCGGCGGGTGTTGGAGAGGTGGGCAGCAGCAGGGAGGTCCAGGAGCTGTGTGTTTTCCCTGCAACCTCCCCTTCACCCCCTAAATTAGCTTACAGCCTCCAGGTGCAGCAGAGAACACTCTAGACTCAGCTTGTTGTTGTTTAGTTGTTTAGTCAAGTCCGACTCTTCGTGACCCCCTGGACCAGAGTACGCCAGGCCCTGTTGTCTTCCACTGCCTCCCGCAGTTTGGTCAGACTCATGCTGGTAGCTTCGAGAACACTATCCAACCATCTCGTCCTCTGTCGTCCCCTTCTCCTTGTGCCCTCCATCTTTCCCAACATCAGGGTCTTTTCCAGGGAGTCTTCTCTTCTCATGAGGTGGCCAAAGTCTTGGAGCCTCAGCTTCAGGATCTGTCCTTTCAGGGAGCACTCTGGGCTGATTTCCTTCAGAATGGAGAGGTTTGATCTTCTTGCAGTCCATGGGATTCTCAAGAGTCTCCTCCAACACCATAATTCAATGACTTGCATGGCGAAGGGGCTTTAGTAACTCAGAAAAGCTGAAACAAAAAAATTCCTTCCAGTAGCACCTTAAAGACCAACTAAGTCAGTTCTTGGTATGAGCTTTCGTGTGCATGCACACTTCTTCAGATTCAGATTCAGATTCATCTGAAGAAGTGTGCATGCACACGAAAGCTCATACCAAGAACTGACTTAGTTGGTCTTTAAGGTGCTACTGGAAGGAATTTTTTTGTTTTGACTATGGCAGACCAACACGGCTACCCATCTGAAGAAGTGTGCATGCACACGAAAGCTCATACCAAGAACTGACTTAGTTGGTCTTTAAGGTGCTACTGGAAGGAATTTTTTTGTTTTGACTATGGCAGACCAACACGGCTACCCATCTGTATCAGAAAAGCTGGACTCTGGTATACAGCTACAAATAAAATGTTGTGTGTTGCAAAGTGCAATATACAAATGTGACACTAGATGGCGACAGTGAGCTATGGGAAATTCAATGTATTTTTCAAAACATGTTTTTCATAAATCATTTTCAAAGCTTTTTTTTTTTTTAATTTGTGTGTAGATTCCACCTGTCTTGTGCCATCCCATCGACAGAGGTGAATTAAGACCCCATCCATACCATTTATTTTAAACACATGGATCCTCCAAAGAACCCAGGTAGATGCGGTTCATTTAGCATGTTGGCAATTGTAGCTCTGGGAGAATGACTGTTTACTCTCATAAACGCCATCTCCAACTCCTTGAAAGTTTCCATCAACGGTGTCTCTGAAAATTTTTACACATCTCTTGGGAAGACAGGCAAACTAATGTCAGTATACTGGCAGAAGCAAAGATCACCAGTGTTGAAGCGATGATTCTTCAGCATCAACTTCATTGGACTGGTCGTGTTGTGCGGATGCCTGATGATCGTCTTCCAAAGCAACTACTCTATTCTGAACTTAAAAATGGAAAGCATAATGCTGGTGGTCAACAAAAGAGGTTTAAAGAATCTCTCAAGGCAAATCTCTTAAAATGCAGTACAGTAGTACCTCAGGTTACAGACTCCACTAACCCAGAAATAGTACCTCAGGTTAAGAACTTTGCTTCAGGATGAGAACAGAAATCATGTGGCGGCGGGAGGCCCCATTAGCTAAAGTGGTACCTCAGGTTAAGAACAGTTTCAGGTTAAGAACGGACCTCCAGAACGAATTAAGTTCTTAACCTGAGGTACCACTGTATAAACACCAACAACTGGGAAACACTGGCTTGCGAGCGCTCCAGTTGGAGAACAGCCTTCACCAAAGGGGTCATGGGCTTTGAAGATGCTTGAACTCAGGACGCAAGGAAGAAAAGCGCTAAGAGGAAGGCACGCTTGTCAAATCCACACCGTGATCAACTCCTGTCTGGAAACCAGTGTCCTAACTGTGGAAGGACGTGTGGATCCAGAACTGATCTGCACAATCACCTTACAATCACCATCTTACTCGGCTATGGTGGGTGGCGTATTATAATTATTTTCATCAGACAAATGATGCATGGAATGGAACCAACCCCTCCTGCCAAACAGTGGCGTAGGAAGGGGGTGCAGGGGTGCGGGGGAAGCCCCGGGTGTCATCACTGAGGGGGGTAACAAAATGGCAAAAATATGAGTTTTTAAAATAAATATGGGGGCCCACGAAACATTTTTGTTCAGTCAACAAACATAACGAAACGCGGCTGGCACTGGGTGAGGACTGGCACTTATCGTGGGGCCTGCAGCGTGCCCGAGCCATGCATCTCTCCTGGGAGTGACGTGGTGCCTTGGGTGCCTGCAGGCTCCACGCTGCCTGAAACGGCATCTGCCCACTACCTCTCCCTCAGCTGCCCTACAGATGAGGGGGAGACAGTGGCACTCTGCCCTGGCTTGCTCCGCCCCCAGGTACAGGATGCGTGCGCTGCCCTGGGCACCCAGCAGCTAGCCAACGCCTTTCCGTTCAACCTTCCTAAACAGAAGGCAGGGACCAAATTATTATTATTATTATTATTATTATTATTATTATTATTATTATTATTATTTATTTGTACCCTGCCCATCTGGCTGGGTTTCCCCAACCCCTCTGGGGGGCTTCCAACGAAGATTAACAATGCATTAAAATATCACACATTAAAAAGCTCCCTGAACAGGGCTGCCTTCAGATGTCTTCTAAATGTCAGGTAGTTGTTTATCTCTTTGACATCTGATGGGAGGGCGTTCCACAGGGCAGATGCCACCACCGAGAAGGCCCTCTGCCTGGTTCCCTGTAACTTGGCTTCTCATAGTGAGGGAACCGCCAGAAGGCCCTCGGAGCTGAACCTCAGTGTCCGGGCAAAACGATGGGGGTGGAGACGCTCCTTCAGGTATACTGGGCAGAGGCTGTTTAGGGCTTTAAAGATCAACACCAACAATTAAGACTTGGGAGGGGGGAGGTAGAGGGTGATGGAAACAAACATTTTAGTAACGGTGCCCTTTGCCAAAACGCCGGGGATAGGCCTTGGACAGTCTGTGCCTTGGACAGCTCTTTCTCCTCCAAAAGGTGAAGAAAACAGTTTGGTGGCAAGTCAGTTTTGTTTATTTGGCTGTGCATGATTTTTATTGTGACAGTCACCGTATCTCCCGAAGGATCAGGGCGTGGGGTGCTTTTGAAAGGCATCATCAAAACACCATCGTTTCCTGATCGTTCCCAGAAGCGGAGCGTCGCAGAAATACTCATAACAACTCTCAAAGTACAGCTGTACAGTGGTACCTCTAGATGTGAACGGGATCCGTTCCGGAGCCCCGTTCGCATCTAGAAGCAAATGTAACCCGTGTCCGCGCGCCTGCATGTGCACAGGTCACGTTTTGCCACTTCTGCGCATGCGCGTGACATCATTTTGAGTGTCTGTGCATGCGCAAGCGGCGAAAACTGGAAGCAACGTGCTCCATTACTTCCGGGTTGCCACGGAGCGCAACTCAAATGCGCTCATCCCGAAGCACATTCAACCCGAGGTATAACTGTACTTTGGTATTTGAACGGCTTGGCTCCCAAACAAATCAGCTCCCAAACGCCGGAAACCCGGAAGTGAGTGTTCCGGTTTGCAAATGTCTTCCGGAAGCTGAACATCTGTTTTTTTTTTTTTATAATAATTTTTATTGATTTTACAACATAAACAAAAAACAAACAAACATAATGCGACTTCCCCAAACCTCCCCTTCACTGCATCCAAATTTCAAAATTTTTAGCAATTCTTCATCCCATTTTTATATTTAATTCTCTTTAAAAAGAGTTTCTGCTTTATAAATTTCGATTTATAGCTGTAATTCTTTGTGTCCAATCCCCTGACATCTTAACATTCCGAAATTTTACAACAATTTTTAAGATAGATTTTAAATTTTTTCCAGTCCTCCTCCACTGTCTCTTTCCTCTGGTCACGGATTCTGCCGGTCATCTCTGCCAGTCCCATAAATTCAGTCACCTTGGTCTGCCATTCTTCCAGAGTAGGTAATTCTTTAGTCTTCCAATACTTCGCCAAAAGGATTCTTGCTGCTGTTGTTGCGTACATAAAAAAGGTCCTATCTTTCTTTGGTACCAATTGGCCGACCATGCCCAGGAGAAAAGCCTCCGGTTTCTTTACAAATGTCCACTTAAGGATTTTCTTAATTTCATTATAGATCATTTCCCAGTAGGCCTTAATCTTTGGGCAGGTCCACCAAAGGTGATAAAAGGTTCCTTCACATTCATTACACTTCCAGCAATTGTTATTGGGCAAATGATATATCTTTGCAAGCTTGACTGGGGTCATGTACCACCTATAGATCATTTTCATTATGTTCTCTTTCAGGGCACTACATGCCGTAAATTTAATACCTGTGGTCCATAACTGCTCCCAGTCAGCAAACATAATATCATGACCAATATCTTGTGCCCACTTAATCATGGCTGATTTAACCGTTTCATCTTGTGTATTCCATTTTAGCAGCAGATTATACATTCTAGACAAATTCTTAGTATTGGGTTCTAGCAATTCTGTTTCTAACTTTGACCTCTCCTTCTGAAATCCTAGTTTTCTGTCCTGCTTAAAAGTTTCATTAATCTGGTAGTAATGTAACCAATCTCGGACTTTAGGTTTCAATTTCTCAAAACTCTGTAGTTTCAACTTTTCACCATCATATTCTATAATTTCACAATATTTTGGCCAGTCTGTATCCATGTTCAATCTTTTTACCGCCTTAGCTTCCATTGGTGACAGCCACCTGGGGGTTTTACTTTCAAACAAATCTTTATATCGATTCCATACATTATACAATGCTTTCCTAATAATATGATTTTTAAAATTTCTATGTACCTTTACCTTGTCATACCATAAATATGCATGCCAACCAAAACTATTATCATAACCTTCCAAGTCCAGAATGTCTGTATTCTCAAGAAGTAGCCATGGTTTCAGCCAGCAAAAAGCTGCTGCTTCATAATAAAGTTTTAAGTCCGGCAGGGCAAAGCCCCCTCTATCCTTTGCATCAGTCAAAATCTTAAATTTAATTCTGGGTTTTTTGCCCTGCCAGACAAATTTAGATATATCTTTCTGCCACTTCTTGAAACAGTCCATCTTATCTAAAATTTGCAATGTCTGGAACAAAAACAACAATCTCGGCAATACATTCATCTTAATTACAGCAATTCGGCCTAACAAGGAAAGTCTCAATCTTGACCATATATCGAAATCTTTCTTCACTTCAGCCCAGCATTTCTCATAGTTATCTTTAAATAGGTTCACATTCTTAGATGTTAAATTCACCCCCAGATATTTTACCTTTTTAGTAATTTCCAAACCAGTTTCTCTTTGAAAACTATCTTTTTCCCCCACCGTAAGATTTTTTTCCAACACCTTTGTCTTGTGTTTATTCAATTTAAAACCTGCTACCTGACCAAATATTTCAATAAGTTCCAGAACTCTTTTTGTACTAGTTTCTGGCTGTTGTAATGTCAAAACTAAGTCATCTGCAAATGCTCTTAGCTTATAATGTTTAGTTCCGACCTGTATACCTTTAACCAGCTGGTCTCTTCTAATCATATTAAGGAAAACCTCCAGTACCGATATAAACAATAGAGGGGAAATTGGGCATCCCTGTCGTGTCCCTTTCTCTATTGGAATTTCATCCATAACCATACCATTTACAATAAGTTTGGCCTTTTGCTCAGAATAAATTGCACTTATACCATTTTCAAAGTTCTTGCCTACCCCCATTCCTTGGAGATTCCTCTTCATAAAGCTCCAACAAATATTGTCAAAGGCTTTCTCTGCATCCACAAAAATCAAAACAGCTTTTCTATTTATATCAGTTTCCAAAAGTTCTAGAATATCTATAATATTCCTCACATTGTCTGACAATTGCCTGCCTGGTAGAAAGCCTGTTTGGTCCCTGTGAATCTCCTCTAACAAAACTTTTTTGAATCTTTTTGCTAGAATGTCTGCAAAAATTTTATAATCCACATTCAAAAGTGATATAGGGCGGTAATTCTTAACTTGATGTTTCTCAGTTTCTGTCTTTGGTATAAGTGAGATGAATGCTTCCTTCCACGATTCGGGAGCCTTTTTCCCCTCCAAAATTTGATTGCAAACTTCTTTCAGTGGTTGTATTAACCAATCCTTCAATACTTTATAATATCTCGCAGTTAGTCCATCTGGTCCTGGTGATTTTCCCAGCTTCATATCCTGGATGGCACTCTCTATTTCTTGATCTGTAATTTTCTCATTTAAACTCCTTCTGTTGTTTTCAGAGATTTTTGATAGTCCGTATTTTCCAATAAATTCTTCTATCTCCTGTTCATTTTTTGGCCCTTGTTTGTATAATTTCTTAAAGAAACTTTGAAAACAATTACTTATCTCATTTGGTTTATTAATAGACTTCCCATCTACTTCGAGTGATGTCACTGTATTCAGTTTTTGTCTCTTTTTCAGTTGCCAAGACAGTAGCTTCCCACATTTATCTGCAGACTCAAAAGTCTTTTGTCTCATTTGTTTAATTTTCCATTCTATTTCCTGGTTCATCAATTCCATATATTGTGTTTGATAGAATTTTATTTCTCTTAATATCTCCTGGGATTTAGGCTTAGATCTCAGTTTCTTCTCCCCTTCTTTTATTAGATTCCAAATTTTCTCTTTCTTCTCATTCTGTTTTTTCCTCTTTATTGAATTCTGTTGTATTAGGAAGCCACGCATCACGGCTTTACTTGCGTCCCAAATGATTCTTTTTTCTGTGTCTGATCTTAAATTGATCTCGAAGTAGTCTTTAAGTGTTTTTTGGGCCTTTTTGCAAATTTCCTCATCTCCAAAGAGGGTGTCATTCATTCTCCATCTAAAGGTTCCAGCTGTTGTCAGTTTCATTTCCATCTTGACAGCATTGTGGTCAGAGCAGGTCTTTGGGCAGATTTCTGTTTTTTTAACCTTTGATGCCAGATTACTAGAAATCCATATTTGATCGATTCTAGTCCATGTCATTTTTGCTTCA
The DNA here is from genome assembly GCF_964252035.2 of Podarcis erhardii. Lineage (NCBI taxonomy): Eukaryota > Metazoa > Chordata > Lepidosauria > Squamata > Lacertidae > Podarcis > Podarcis erhardii. The sequence continues at coordinate 5,091,171 of NC_138497.1, read as the reverse complement.
GAGAAGAAGGTCCCCTCCCTTTCCAGAGGGTTCCTAGTTCTCCAAATATCAATCAGATCCATAGTGTCAGTCAGGTCAAAAAAAGTCTTTGGTAGTCTTCCATCATTAGATATTGTTTGTCTTTGGGCCTTATCCATATTTGTAGAGACGACTCCATTCATGTCACCCATCATTATAATTTTAAAGTCCAAAAAGTCCATTAAAGTCTCATGCAACTTCTTGAAGAATTCAGCCTTCCCCTCATTTGGTGCATAAACTCCAACAATCAATATTTTTTCTCCATGAATTTGGATTTCCACTGCCAGGTATCTTCCTTGGTCATCCTTAAAGATCAATTTTGGTTCAAATTTTTCCTTGACATAAATCACAACTCCTCTTTTCTTGACTCTATCTGATGATATAAATTCTTGTCCTAATCTCTTGTTTGTTAAAAGTTTTCTATGTATCCTGGCAATGTGGGTTTCTTGTAAACAGATTACATCTAGATGTTCCTTCTTTAATAAATGAAATACTTGGCCCCTTTTTCGAGGGTGGTTCAAACCATTGCAGTTCCAACTAAAGAGTTGCAGAGACATTTTGGTTACTGGGTAGATCTTCCACCGACTGCACCAAGTTGTTGTTCCTCCTCGGTCGGTGCTCGGTTCAGTCCAAAAGATAGATTTGAGATGTCCGGTACTTCCTCCTCACTGACAGTTCCTTTCTGAAGATCCTCTTGATTTCTTTCCAAAAAGAACTCTTTATCCTGGTTTGTTTTTATTTTAATTTTCTTCCCTTTAAAGCTAAAGGACAGCCCTTGTGGAAATTCCCACCTGAATGGGATATTATTCTTCTTAAGTAGATCAACTAGTTCTTTAAATTGAGATCTAACCTCCAAAAAATATTTAGGAATATCCTTGAAGATTTGAATCTGAGAATTTTTAATGACCAAGGCCTTCTGGAAGTGTAGGTTCAATATTTTGTCTCTTTGTTCCTTTGATCCTAAGGTAATTAAACAATCTCTTGGCTTCTTCCCTTGCTTCCTGCCAATCCGAAAGGCTGAAGTTATCATAAATTCATCTTCCTCTCCATCTAGCTCATCATTCCAGAAGTCTTGAAATTTATCTGTGAGGAATTCCCCAAGCTTGTCCTCTTCCTCTTCTGGAACCAGTCTTAATTTCAGATTCTTACTTTTCCTTTCCAGTTCTAGTAGGGCTAATGCTGAATCATGTTCATGTACTTTTTTTACAATAGGCGCAAACTTTCCTTTGGTTTCTTCAGCAGTGGACCTAGCACTCTCAGCTATTCTCCTTGTTTCCGTAGATTCTTGAACCAAACGGTTTATAGAATCTGTATTAGATGAAATTGTTGTTGTATTCAGGTCTAGTCTTGTTGTCAACTCCGTCAGTTTCTTAGAGTTCTCTGTAGACTGTTTGGTAAGTTCTGCAGATTGCTTAGTGAGTACTTCTAGTGACTGATTTATTTTAAGCAGGGCCTGTGTCATTGACTCCATTGATGCTGCTGTTATTTTTTCTTGTGCAGCTGCTGCTCCTGATAAGGAGCCTCTTTTTTGAGCTTGTTTTTGAGCCTGCTTTGTTTTACTTCTTGTTGAAATCTCTTCTGGCGGGTTGCTCATAACTCAAGGTCATTCACACAGGAAAGTTGCAAGTGGAAAATCCCACTGGATACACCGTAATGTAACTAAAGCCCTCTAGAGGAGGAAATTGTAACCATCCAAAGGCACCCAGAACAAAGAAACAGAAAGTCCAAAGGCAAAAGTCCCATTAAAAGTCTTTAGTTTGTAGCACTTTACTGTTAGAATTGTAATCCACCAAAGTCCCGAGTATGTTTCAAAATAAGTCTTATTTTGTAGCCGCTGTCCTTTGACAGCTCACTTGACAGTTCCTTTTTTCAGGCGATCGCTGCTCCGGCAGCCTGGCCAGAAGTATCGGCAGCAGAGGTTTTTTATTCCTTATCCCTTTCTTTTGCAGGTTAAATTAATTCTGTTTCCTCCCCCCCTTCTCCTGCACAACAGGGGGGAGATCCTTTCGATGTCTGGTTTAATAAGAGTTAAAAGGAAAGTCCATTTAAACACAGCTTAGTCTTTTCATTGCTCCGTTAATCATGCAGTTCCGGGAGGCTGACTTCCTTAATTTTTGCCTTCCCGTTTTCAGCCAAATCTTCTAATTTTTAAGTCCCGTTTTACTTTTGCGATCTTACTCACGGGTATTGTTGTTGCCAATCGTTGATTTCAGAAAGGAATCGGCGCTCTCCGTTAATGGCGACGCGGCTTCACTCCGTAAGCTGGGTAGCGATCCTCAGCACCGCGCTCACCCCGATGCCGCTCCGGAGCCTTTAAAAAGGCTCTTTCACGATGCCGGGGGGGCGCAAAGGTGCCCACCGAATCTCCTTGCTCACAGGCTTCAGCGCCTGTGATTTTAGGGGTCCCCCGCTTGCCGTAGCGGGTAAGACCCGAACTTACGGAGCAGTCCTGCCTCGGAGCTCGAGGCTAGGACCGCCATCAAACGCTGGCGCCGACCGGAAGTCTCCGGAAGCTGAACATCTGGAGGGGCTTACACGGCTTCCGATTGAGTGCAGGAAGCTCCTGTAGCCAATCGGAAGCTGCGCCTTGGTTTTCGAACGGTTTTGGGAGTCAAACGGACTCCCGGAATGGATTAAGTTTGAGAACCAAGGTTCCACTGTACAGCAGTTTTATGTTTAGTGCAAGGATGGGGAAGAAGCTACCTTTGAAGCATCATTCAACTCCAAATCCCACCAGCCCCACACAGCCTGGCCAAGAGCCAAGGATGATGGGAGCTGTAGTACATTAATGCCTGGAGGGGGGGCACCAACACTACTTTGGAGTGTTCAAGTCCTGTTCAGTCCAGAAAAAAAACCATGCAGCAGTAGAATGGGAAGGAAGCATCCTTTTTCTGATTTCTCCTCCCTCACACTTCTCCAGGGTCCCAATCCCACCAAAGCAGATTTTTGGGGAGGGAGGGGGCGTGCTGGATGCAGGGGGGGGGCAAGAAGAGGAACTGGCAAGGATTACCTCCCTTCCCTTCTAGCGACTGGAGCCTCCTCTGGATCAAAGGATTCGTCACAAAGGAAGGAGGTGCTGTTGGATACGATCCAAGGCATTTCGTCACGTACATTATTTCGCAACAAACCTGTAAGGTAGGCCAAGGTACTTACCCCACATTTCGCAGCTCGGGAGAATGAGGTTAGGAAAGAGCAGCCTGACTCAGGACTGATCCTGCTCTTAAGCAAAACGCAGGATTTCCTCTCGGCGCAAACAGAGCCTTCAAAGAAGCTATTCCCTTTTCACCCGGAGCGCAGCAGGGGAGCAAGGGGTTAAACTGCCCCTCCTCGCTCTTGCTGCATTCCTGATATTAGTTGGACACCCTCCCCCCAAGGGATGCAATTTGCATTTGGCAAAGATGCATTTAACCTCCATGGCTTTAAAAAAAAAAAAATAAAAATGGAAAAACATTTCCAATGTGTTTTATCATCTTAGTTTTCACACCTTTGAAGGGACAGTTGCTCCCATTTTACAGTAATTAGAGAGGCAAATAGTGACTAGTTCATGGGAAAGCTGTCCCCACACAGTGCACAGGTGAGGAAAAACCAGCTAGGTATTTTTTAAAAAAAAGAAGAGACTGCAACATGCTGCTATAATCTTGACATGCTTCTGCAAAACTTTTCCTTGAAACTTCCTCCGCTGCTTTTGGAAGCTCTACAAGGAGGTCTCCAGAGGCAGATGTTAAGTCGGTGGCTCTGGAAATCTAATTGCTTAATGCTAGAGAAATTAGCAAGCAAATGACTGCTTAGGGTGACTTTTGTGGTTCTCGATCTCCTTGCAAGCGGGGTTCGGATTGAGCACGCGATCCCGGGGTATTAGACATGAAGGGGCTGCGATTATCCATCTGTCATCGTGCGACTCTACCTCTGTACAGTATGAGGTTCATCAGGACCAAGCAAACCACATTCCTCCTCGGCTCCTTAATCCCAGCTGCTCCTTAACGTCTCTGGGGAAAACGAGTCGCAGCTTGATTTGAGGCCGATCTGCGCTGCGGCAAGCCAAGCCCGTAACAGGCTCCCCGCATCCCTGTGCTCGTGCTGGGTCAGGTATGCAGCCCATGTTAACATATTGGCTCTGTTCCCCCCTACATCCACACACACACTCCCCATTTCAGCATCCAGGCTCCCTTGCCTTGAGCCTCATCTCCAAAACCGACCAACTTCAGATTCCTCCCCATCCCCCATCTTCTATGCTTCAGAGCTGCCTCCTTCACAGCAGGTAAGGACATGTCTAGCGAGGGTTTGGAAGCCAACCAAATCAGGGTAGGTCTCTTAATAGTACAGTAATTCCCAGTGAGTAACACCCTTGCCTTTGCTAGCAGCAGAGGCTGGAGTGGGCGTCTTCTGACACCTCCATCCTCTCAGCCGTTTCTGTCCTACCAACCACCTCTCAGGCGACTGAGTTGAGAGGACGTTGTCCCCTGAGGGACACCTGAAAAGCTTCTCTCTTGGTGTCCATGGCTCTCCATCTCGCTCGACTGGCGGTCTGGGATTAAGCATGGAGCGGCAGCGAGGACCCGGCACCTAAACTGCTCTGGCGCCAGGTAGGGAACGATTTCAGGGCTTTGTTTTGGAAAGCAAGCAGGCTGGAGGTTCTCTCACGCAGTGCCTTGTTCGCATCCCGTAAAGCTGAGAGGTGCATTTCCTTCAAATCTGATGACATAAACACTAGGCAGAACTTTCTGGTGGTTAGAGCTGTTCAACAGTGGAGCAAACTCCCCTCGGAAGGTGGTGGGGTCTCCTTCCTTGGAGGTTGGGTGACCCTCTGTCATGTATGCTTTATCTGAGATCCCTGCCTTTCAGGGGGTTGGCCTAGATGACCCTCGGGTGTCCCAACTCTACAATTCTCTGATAACCCAGGAATCCAAATCGAGCAACTTCACTGACAGCAGGGGACAAAGCTGGCATGAAGGGTCAGTTAGGGAAATGTAAAGTTTATTTCATAACTCGATTTGGTGTGCCCATTCAGATTTTCTTTTTTGCCCTTTTAAAACTTATTCTGAGTTAGTGATTGCCTTTGGGGGGAAAAGCAGGATTTGCAAATCATCCGAGGTAGTAAGGCTGCAAGCTTCCAATGAGTTGCCTGTGCAATTAATTTGATGAGTGGCCCCATCCGGACCTGACTCCTGTCTCGTTTACTGGGTTAGGAACCACAGCCGCAAACTAGACATTCACTAGGCACCAGATACCTTTTATTTCATATTTGCAATGCCTTGTTTGTGCAGGCAGATGTTCCGCGTTGCTGTACTTTCAGGGTACTGCTGGTGCCCAAACAATGCATGTCCCCTTCTGCTTCTGACTGGTTACATCTAAACAATATTTTCAACGGCTGTTTGAGTGGGATTGGGGCACAAAGCTCAAACTGAAGATTTAAATTGGCTCCCAATGCCTTTTAAATGTGTCGGGTTGGGCAGTATTGGTTTGTCTTTGCTCTTGTTTTCATTTTGCATTTTGCGTTCTCATTTTGTATTTTTATGTTGTGAACCGCCCTGTGATCTTCGGATGAAGGGCGGAATACAAATTTAATAGGTAAATTATAATGGTGATGATGATGATGACATACGGTAAGGTTCCAAGTTTCATCTCTCTGAAAGTCAATGTTGGGGATCTTCTATTGTGATGGAAGAGGTCAGATATCTTGGAAGCTCATATTGATGCTTTTGAATTCTGGTGCTGGAGGAGACTCTTGAGAGTCCCATGGACTGCAAGAAGATCCAACCTCTCCATTCTGAAGGAAATCAGCCCTGAGTGCTCACTGGAAGGACAGATCGTGAAGCTGAGGCTCCAAGACTTTGGCCACCTCATGAGCAGAGAAGACTCCCTGGCTTGATTCCATGATATGCACAAGATATCATGAAGTGTTTGGATGTCTCTTCGATGCTCTTGTGATGTTGCTGAAGAAAGTTCTGCAAGCGAAAGTCTGAATTTAACTTACGGGCCTTCATTATGTTTTTATTCCAAAAGGACTCCTGTCCCTTCAAACTGTGCAGTATTAATATCTGAGTAGAGTAGAGAACGATCAACAGTTAATTATCAAGCTGCAAAAAGCTTTTAATGTAGCCCCATGGAATCTTCGGCCCAGCGCAGGGTTCAAACCCACGATCCTGTGATTATGAGTCAGTGACTAGGTTTTACAGGGGTCTCATGTTATGGAAGGTGATGGGTCGGGGGACCCCCCAGGTTGGACCATTGGAAAGCCCCACTGCCATGATCACAAGACAAGCCATGGAGTTCTCTTCCTTTGAATTTTTCCAGTGTGGAAGGGAGAGAATTGGCATTCTGCAAGAGTCTGGATTTTGCCCACAGACCTTCCGGTCCATAGCTGCAAGGCATTGCATTAAGAGTGGGTTATAACTGGATCCCATGCACCTATTTTAAGAAACACAAAACAGGCCTCTTGGTCTATTTTCCTAGGGTGAATTCCATTGCTGTTGGAGCATGTGGTCACCCAGGTGGTGCGTCAGAACAAAAACACAGTTTCTTTGCAGCTACTGGGATAAAACAATGTTGTTAAGAGATGCAAATGCTGTTAGTCACATCAGGCAGGCAAGGTCTGACTCACAGGCCAACATGGGGTTCGGTCCATCTCTCAATGCAAACCTACCAGATTTGCAGTGCCGTTAACAATACAAAACACATCTTGCAATTGAATGTTGAATTTGAATTTTGTGATGCAATTTGCGACCCAGAAAATGCATGCAAAAATGTGTACGTTAGGGGGGAAGTCTGTGTGAAATGTGTATATTAGTGAAAATAGCATGTGAAAATTTATTGTATAAGAGGGAAACTCTGGCAAAAAAAACACACCACTGTGTAGTGAAATTTAAGGGTGGGAAGGTATACCGAAATGCATGTCAATTGTGCTGTCTTTAAAAAATAAATCAATCACAAACTGATGCGGAAATCAGGTGAACTGAGTTGGAGAACTGAGAACAGAAAGGAAACTGAAATGGACAGATTTGCCCATTCCTAATCGCCATCTGCCAGAAAAATTCCCCTGGGCATCCTGAACTGCGATGAAAGGCAACTTTGGCCGGCCTGATAGCCATTCTGCTCCAGCACAGTGCTGATGGCAAGCTCTGAGCTCGTAAGGGATTTATTCATGCAAATGCAGGACATCCAAATTAAATTTCTCTTCTGGGAAGGATCTGGAAGAAACGTCTCTGGGATTTGGGCTTGCAAACTGTCTGGTGCCAATTTCTGAACACTGAGCTGAGCAGCATGCTAGAGCAGCCCATAATTGCCGGCTTGGGAAAGCCTTGACTGCAGGAAAACATCCCAACCCCTTAATCTTTGCAGGGTCCTCCAACCATCTCCAGTTTGTCAACAACCTTACTCAAGCTTTACGCATCTGCAATGCTTCCTTCTTTCCTGTCAGGCTTGTGTTAACGGCTAAGGGGAGCGTTTTCCAGCAAGCAATATATATATAATTTTTATTAGTTTTCAGTTACAATAATTCAATAATAGCCTCATTATAACAATGCCAAATTAGAGTACAATTGCTAATACCAATCATTCAGACGCCATATTATATAATTTAGGTGTCCTGTCCCCCCGCATGCTAGAACTGATGGGTGATTTACTTTATTTTATGCATTCCAAAATCTTATTAATTTCAATGACACTCCAGTCAAAATAGCAATCCCTTATACAACAACTGCAATATTAACGACTTCCACCCGTATTGACACATTAAATGATTTATAAAGCTACTGGTGAAGCATTCAAACTATATCCTTGTTCTTCCTGTGTGTGGCAATTATTCTGTCCATGATGTTATAATAATAATAATAATAATAATTTATTATTTGTACCCCGCCCATCTGGCTGGGTTTCCCCAGCCACTCTGGGCGGCTTCCATAAAAACCAGAAATACACTAAAATATCACAGATTAAAAACTTCCCTGAACAGGGCTGCCTTCAGATGTCTTCTGAATGTCAGGTAGTTATTTATCGCTTTGACATCTGATGGGAGGGCGTTCCACAAGGCGGGTGCCACTACCGAGAAGGCCCTCTGCCTGGTTCCCTGTAGCTTTGCTTCTCGCAATGAGGGAACCGCCAGAAGGCCCTCGGCGCTGGACCTCAGCGTCCGGGCAGAACGATGGGGGTGGAGACGCTCCTTCAGGTATACTGGGCCGAGGCCGTTTAGGGCTTTAAAGGTCAACACCAGCACTTTGAATTGTGCTCGGAAACGTACTGGGAGCCAATGTAGGTCTTTCAAGACCGGTGTTATGTGGTCTCGGCGGCTGCCCCCAGTCACCAGTCTAGCTGCCGCATTCTGGATTAGTTGTAGTTTCCGAGTCACCTTCAAAGGTAGCCCCACGTAGAGCGCATTGCAGTAGTCCAAGCGGGAGATAACTAGAGCATGCACCACTCTGGCGAGACAGTCCGCGGGCAGGTAGGGTCTCAGCCTGCGTACCAGATGGAGTTGGTAGACAGCTGCCCTGGATACAGAATTGACCTGCGCCTCCATGGACAGCTGTGAGTCCAAAATGACTCCCAGGCTGCGCACCTGGTCCTTCAGGGGCACAGTTACCCCATTCAGGACCAGGGAGTCCTCCACACCAGCCCGCCCCCTGTCCCCCAAAAACAGTACTTCTGTCTTGTCAGGATTCAACCTCAATCCATTAGCCGCCATCCATCCTCCAACCGCCTCCAGGCACTCACACAGGACCTTCACCGCCTTCACTGGTTCTGATTTGAAAGAGAGGTAGAGCTGGGTATCATCTGCATATTGATGGACACCCAGTCCAAACCCCCTGATGATCTCTCCCAGCGGCTTCATATAGATGTTAAAAAGCATGGGGGAGAGGACGGAACCCTGAGGCACCCCACAAGTGAGGGCCCAGGGGTCTGAACACTCATCCCCCACCACCACTTTCTGAACACGGCCCAGGAGGAAGGAGCGAAACCACTGTATAACAGTGCCCCCAGCTCCCAGCCCCTCTAGACGGTCCAGAAGGATGTTATGGTCGATTGTATCAAAGGCCGCTGAGAGATCCAGCAGAACTAGGAAACAGCTCTCACCTTTGTCCCTAGCTCGCCGGAGATCATCAACCAGCGCGACCAAGGCAGTTTCAGTCCCATGATGAGGCCTGAATCCCGATTGGAAGGGATCCAAATGGTCCGCATCCTCCAGGCGTGCCTGGAGTTGTTCAGCAACCACGCGCTCAATCACCTTGCCCAAGAATGGAAGATTTGAGACTGGGCGATAGTTGGCCATACTGGCCGGGTCTAAAGATGGTTTTTTAAGAAGCGGTTTGATGACCGCCTCTTTCAGCGGATCTGGGAATGCTCCCTCACAGAGGGAAGCATTCACCACCCCGCAGAGCCCATCGCCCAGCCCATCCCGGCTTGCTTTTATTAGCCAGGATGGGCAAGGATCCAGGAGACAGGTGGTTGGTTTCACGCGTCCAAGCAGCCTGTCCACATCCTCGGGGGTAATGGATTGAAATCGATTCCATGCAACTTGACCAGACAGAGCTCTAGCACTCTCCCGCCCCAGAGAGGAGAGTGCTAGAGTCTCTTTGTCTTGCAGTTTTTTCGTCTTGCGAAGCACCCCTATTAGCGGCTTAGCGGATTAGCGCTATTAGCGGCTTAGCGGCTTAGAAAAAGGGGGAGGGAGGGAAAAAACTCGCAAGACTCGCAAGACGTTTTCGTCTTGCGAAGCAAGCCCATAGGGAAATTCGTCTTGCGAAGCACCTCAAAAGACGGAAAACTCTTTCGTCCAGCGAGTTTTTTGTCTTGCGAGGCATTCGTCTTGCGGGGCACCACTGTATGACTGTATATACTGCTTGCTGAAAAATGCTCCCCTTAGCTGTTAGCACAATCCATACACACATACACACACACACACACACACACACACACCCTCCAAGCCAGCCAGTTAGGGCTGGAGGACACTACAGAGTCCAGCCCAAGTTATCTCGAGACCCTGCTTTAATCCAGAACAGAAACTCATTTGGAGTTGCAGGGCTGATGTGGAGACTCTCAACCAGTTATGTGACTGTACCATATTGGAAGGAGGCTGGCTACATCTCCCCGCTTAGTTTTGAAACTTCTGTTTTTGTTTTTGTTTTTTATAAATATTTATTAAAATTTTTGAATATAAATGCACAAATAATAAACAATCTTACTTCTGTCACAAACATAGTTTCATCACTTCTTTGGGCTCCCTCGCATCTCCCGCTCCCATTTGCATCGTTAAAAGATTTTTCCAAACAAATTATCAACTTGTTTACAATCTCGTGTCCACTCATTCAAATATAATCTAGCAATTCTTCCAAAAAATTTTATATTTTCTTTAATCTCACTTATCATCAAATTTAAATCTAATTTAGTGGTGGCCAATTTTTTATAATCTAGCATCCTTCTTAACATTCAACCAAATTACAATGTTTTTGTAGATACATCTTAAATTTCTTCCAGTCTTCCTCCATCTTCTCTTCTCCCAGGTCTCGGATTCTGCCAGTCAACTCGGCCAGTTGCATATAGTCCATCAGCTGCATCTGCCACTCTTCCAGTGTGGGTAGATCTTGAGTTTTCCAGTTTTTTGCGATGAGTATCCTTGCTGCCGCTGTTGCATACATAAAAAATGTTCGGTCCTTCTTTAGCACCATCTGGCCGACAATACCCAGAAGGAAGGCCTCTGGTTTCTTAGTAAAGGTATACTTAAATACCTTTTTCAGCTCATTATATATCATTTCCCAGAAGGCCTTCACCTTAGGGCATGTCCACCAGAGGTGAAAGAATGTTCCTTCACTTTCTTTACATTTCCAACATTTATTATCAGGCAAATGGTATATTTTGGCAAGTTTAACTGGGGTCATGTACCATCTGTATATCATTTTCATTACATTTTCCTTCAAAGCATTACATGCAGTGAAGTTCAGCCCAGTGGTCCACAACCTTTCCCAATCCTCAAACATAGTTATGCCCAATGTCCTGCGCCCACTTTATCATAGCCGATTTAACCATTTCGTCTTGTGTATTCCATTTTAACAGCAAGTTATACATTCTAGATAGTACCTTAGTCTTTGGTTCTAACAATTCTGTTTCTAACTTCGATTTCTCCACCTGGAACCCTAACTTTTTGTCATTTTTTAAAACTTTTTTAATCTGAGCGTAATGTAACCAGTCTCGCACCTTATCCTTCATTTTCTCCAAACTCTGCAATTTCCAATTGTCTCCATCTTTTTCTAATATTTCCCAATATTTTGGCCATTTGGCCTCCATATTGGGTCTTTTTCGGGCCTAGTTTTGAAACTTCTGCACTGGTTTCTGGGCACTGTGGGTTGCTGCTTCTTCTTTGGCAGTCCTTCACAGCCGAGGAAGATTGTCTTCCATAAACACGGTTTTAACAATGAGTCCGTAAGTGACTGTGGAGGCCAATTCTGGATCCACACATCCTTCCACAGTTTCTGGGCGGGAGTTGATCACGGTGTGGATTTGCCAAGCGTGCCTTCCTCTTAGCACGTTTCTCCCTTGCGTCCTGAG